>NC_081297.1:147505363-148170641 GCF_030435805.1 Mustela lutreola | reverse complement strand
TTCGGTAGCAGAATGCACGAAATAAGAAGCTTTTTTAAAAGTAAGTTTTATGAAAACAGAACCATGAGAGAGTGACTTTCATGAAAGCCTGAATCTCGAGGGCCCCTTTCTGAGGCCATGTCTATGAATGGCCTCCACGTGGGGCATTTGAGAAGAAAGGCCAGTGGACGATGGAGGCGACACAGATGCAGCAACGGCCCAGGGGGCCTTGTCTTAAGGAGGAACGCCCGCACAGCCCTGCCCTCTGACTTTGGGTGACCTCTTGACGGGTGTCATGTATACGTGGAAATACTTCTATTTGCTTCCAACGGATCCTCTGAGTGGGCCTCTCAGCAAAATAAAGATGAAAACTACCACTAAGGTTTAATTTTGAGAAGGATGTGCCTGTTGCCACATTTGCCTTTTCTAGTTGAAACCTCACAGTTTTATCATTCTCGCTCCTCTCGCATTTCCAGGATGCTGACCTTGGGATCTTGATCAATCTCAATCCTAATCATTCCTCGACAGCAAGTAGTAGAGTGACCTGACCTTACAAAGATAAGTTTTCTAGAGATGGAGGGGGAGGGGCGCCAAGGGCACCAGCAAGTCCTAAGAGCTGCCAGGAGGCAGGGGGTCATAGGCAGGTGGCCAGGGGGGTCCCCCGCACCCCTCCTCTCCAGTTTCCACTTCAAGCTCTGGCAGGCTCAGGCCTGGCTGGCCTGGAGGGCAGGGCAGCTGCAGATCCCCTCACAGAACATTTATGTACTATGGTGGACAAAAAGAGAGAGTCTTTCTAGATCCATATGCTCTGGACGAGAACCACGAAGAACATTGCTTTCATAACCATACCGGGGTTTAGGTTGAAACAAGTATTTCGGATGTTAGGAAAGCTACCTTCCATATGTAATCAGAAAACTGCCCCATGAAGGACGCTGTGTCTGCCCCCCTCATTCTCCACATGGTTCCCCCAGGGCCCATGCTCTAAAGTCCTGTTTGCCTCACCTTCTACGCTTGGGTGCAGCTACTGCCACCAAGAGTTAAAAAAATAAAGCTGCATACTTTAGAAAGCAACACATGAAAAGACCAAGGAGCTGCCTTGACACACGGGGCCCAGAGGTACACTGACAAGCAAGTTGTCAGTTTGCCCCCCAAAATGCTATCATGGCCCCCAAACAACCTGACTTGGTTGGTTCCCATTTGATAGGGAACAGGTCAGAGGGACAGAGAGCTGACACACTTCCCGTTTGTCTTGCTCCTGCTGCCCCGAGGCCAGCTCCAGGGGGAGTCTCGAGATGGGGCTTTCTGGGATCGTCTACATACACCTGCAAACAGGCCCTTCCACCTAAGTCACAACCATGAACACAGTGAAAACCAACTGACTGCAGTGTTTGGATAGCTTATCAAATGATCCTTTGAAATTTTAAATCCTATGATTAAGAAACAGCATGTTGTCTGTCTTCAAATTCAGGAAGCAGAATTAAGGCCTTTCCAATAAATATTTTGCTGCTTTTTTTTTTTTTTTTTTTTTTTTAAATACTTAACCTTTGGATTCATCTAGATTTATAGGATTATAAAAGTTAAAAAGTGCTGATTAGTTTAAAAATGATAAGGGAGCATAACAGCCAAAGGTGGCAAAAGGAGAAGACAGACCACATATTTCGAGATCACCAGTTAATTCAGCGCTACGTTATTCACGTGATATCAAGAAATCTGCATTGATTAACATCAGGTGAGTTAAAATCAAACCACTGGGCATTATTCCCCTTAATTTTCTAAGGACTGCTTATAGCTACCTGTCCCCACCATTTTAATACTTTGCACATTTTCAGAAGTACTGGTGTGAAAAAGAAAGAAATGTGGTCTAGGGTTCCGGTTACCTAAGGCTCATCCGTCCCATTCTCTAAGGTGAAAATGGTGGAATTTGTGCGGGATGTTGCTCCCGTTTCCCATCTGTAGTGCTGTTGACTTTAGAAGTCCTTGGCACGTGGCCTGGGTGTTTTACCTTCAATCCATCAGTACATGTCCCTGTAGATTTCTTGCAGCAGTGGGTGCAGGGCGGCGTCAGACTCGGTCTTTTTGATGACCTGCACGAGCTGCGCGTGCTCAGTGACAAGTTGCCGGAGGTCTGCCATTTTCTGAAGGAGTTTTGGGAAGAGAAAGATGTTGTCCGGGTGGTTGGTCTGCAAGTGAAGTTTGAGCACGTGCACAATGCCCTCCTGCATTTTTTCAATGTGTCCCACGTTTCGAAGGCCGGGACGATCTATTCCCAAAAGAAAGAAGAGATGATTGTGATAATCACCCCACTGATGACTCATAACTGTTTATCGGTCGTGGAAACCAAACGTTCCTATTTATGTGGCCTTTCATTGTTATTCCAACCTTTCGATAATGTCGACTCGGCTAGAAGACAGAACTTGATTCTATAAAAGTCACTGGGACTGTTGGGTAGATGGGACAAAATACTTGGTCCTAAATATTTGTATACTGCCTTAAATCGACCAACTACTCTACAGTATGGCCCTTTCATTTTGGGTTTATCTCATTACCACTGGTACGGGGAAAAACCCTAAAACATTGGGAGTAACCATATATTACAATGATGATTAAAACAACCAGTTTTTGCATAATATGAAGTGAAATAATTCTTCTTTAGTGAAAACTAAATATTCGGTTTCAAGTTTTCCATAACCGTGTGAAGGAGTGTGATTGTGTTGGACTGGGTTTTGTGGTGCAGCGCACTGTAAGGGGCAGGCATGCTATGAGTCTTCCGATATGAGTCAGCTGCATAGACGGAGGAGTAACATGTGAGTGGCAGATGCCAGCTGTACCAGATGCTGCTGAGCCCCAGGGAGGCCTGAGATCTGGGGCCAGCAGGTCAGTGAGCACACCACATGCCCTCCCTGGGGACACTCAACCGCAGGCACTGGACCTCTCGGGACAGCCCGAGAACACGCGTCCTACCTTGGGTCCAGAACCCACCTTGTCCCCGTCCCCGTCCCCATCCCTGTCCCTCTGTCCAAGAGGCAGTGCTCTCTTTAAAGCCTCAGTCCTTACTAGGATCATTAAAAGCGTTGCAAAGGACGTGGATTTTTTTCGTTGCGCTTTTTGGTTGTGAAATGAATCTAATTACTCACTTTTTAAACAGATTAAAAGAAACAGAAAGTGAATCCCCCTCATAAGGTTTAATGTGTATCACACTTGATCCTTTTCTATAAATAGGATTGATCCATGATTTTTTTTGAGTGAGAGAAAGAGCGCACGTGGCAGGAAGGGGCTGAGGGAGAGAGAGAATCTGAAGCAGGCTCCCACCTCAGCGCAGGGCCTGATGCAGGGCTCGACCCACTACCCTGAGTTCATGATCTGAGCCGAAATCAAGAGTTGGACGCTGAGCCACCCAGGCACCCCAGGACTAATACAGGATTATAATTTCTTCTAGAGAACTGTGCCCTACTCCTATAAAGGTTCGTGCCGTTGCTTTTTACCCACAGCACTACATCTTGAGCATACAGAGGACAAGAGTAGCTGACATCAAACTGCCCTACAGTTTCCATTGCTTGCCAGGGCACAAGGGTGCCAGCTGACCACGCGCAGCTGGATAATAGCAGGGACAGGCCTTGTGGAGCTTCCGCAGTCCAGGCAGCTGTGGCTGGCCTCAGCTCTGCACGTCAAGCCACCTGCGGGGCACAGCACGGTTTCTCGCAGTGGGTGGTGGTCGCCCCATCAGTCTCCCCCAGACTGGGTAAGGTCAGCTGAGTTTACAGTACAGGGATGACCTTCTTATATCAGGACAGGGTTATTTAAAGGAACAGGACATTGAGCCAAAATTCTGGGAGCTGCAGAGCCAGCTTCCCTGCAGAGAGGCCCAGATTCTCCTTCACTGGGATTCATTTCCTTTGGCAAAGCAAACTGCAAACATTGCCAGTTAGCGACTGACATTTTTCATTATGAAACAGAATATACCAATAGTGAGATAAACTGTACTAACATCTGCCTGGCACGTCACATAATACTGTCTGTAATATGGATAGAATACTATAATAGTAGAATTACATAACAATAATAATATACACCATATATTATGATCTTATCTAATATGTATTAGATATTAGATATATATTAGATTAAAATTGTGTTACCATTATACCTAGTAAATTATATTTGATGATTATATTATAATCAGAAATAGAATATTATGTATATAACATAGTTATGAATGGAACGCATTTATATAATGTACAAATATGTAGTTAACTATAGTAACGTATGCTAGAATATGATACGGTAGGATATAATTCTCACTTAATTCTCCTTGGTGGTGACGCAGTGGCTCTCAGATGCCCTCCCTCCTGCTGGTGCGTGCCTCACCGTGTGCCACTCACGCACAGACAGATGTACTGCCATCCTTTGGGAGAGGAGGCTGCAGGGGACAGCAGATTTGGTCAGTGACTTACCTCCACAGCAAATTATAGCAGCCACAAAAAGGGAGATATCACTGTCATCCAGCTCCAGCGCGTTGAACTTCATTGCAAAATCAAACTTAGGTTCCATGATATCACAAAACGGTTTCCTTAGGCTCTTCAGGAATTCACGCGTTATAAAACCGTTTCCATATGCTACCAGCATTCCATCTTTATTCATCACAGAAGACAGCATGGCAAATATGGCCTCATAAACTCCGTATTTCAGCAAAGTGACCTGATCGTTTAAGTCCAAGTTGGCAAAGCCTGGGATGGACTTGGCAAACTCAGTGAGCTCGGTGACGGTCTCCACAGACGTACACTGGCAGCAGTGGAAGATGCGGACTTCCGCCTCCTTGTTCTGGATGCCGTTGGCCACCAACTTGGCCACCAGAGTCTTCTCGGCCATACACAATGTCTCCATGTCATGTATGACAAAGGGCTGCAACGAAAGACACGGAAATGAGCCAGGTCGCCGGGGACAGGCTGTCCTCTTAATTATCAAAGAACTGATGAGCAGCCAGTGTCTGCAGATCACCTGCGGAGAAGCGCGATATGAACAAAATGCTGTCTTCGTCCTTAAATAACCTCAAAGTTGGCTGGGGACACAAAGACATTTATGGAGAACTAGCGATATAAATCTGTAAGGTAAGATCATCACTGCCTGACACCAGGTGGGGATTTTATTGCTATGAAAGGGAAGTCCTGATTTTGGCAATAAAGCTAACAAGAGTGTATTTGCAAAGCACTTTTAATACTTTATAAGATTTTCTGAACTCCTGACTACTATTGCAGTGGCCCTAACTATAGTAATTTAAAAATTTTTATCACCGAAGAACAGCTGACATACAATGGTATATGAGTTTGAGGTGCACAGTGTAGCGATTCAACACATCTACACCTTAGGCAGTGCCCACCCCTTGAGTGGGGTCACCAGGAAACGTAACTACAGTATTACTGACCACAGTCCTCATGCTGTCCTTTTCATCCCCAGGCCTATTAATTTTATAACTAAAAGTGTGTGCCTTCACCTCTTTCGCTCACACTACATTAATTCTTAATTTTACCATTTTATGAACTTCAGAGATAACCGTTGTTACCTGACCCTGACTACAGCATGAGTGAATTTGGTACATAAATAGATAGAACTCTGAAAGCTGGTGTTTGCATAGCAATAAGCAAGAGAGCATTGTTAAGCCCTTGCTCTCAGGGGCCACCTGGGAAAATCTTAAAGAACCCTCACTTCCTCACTTCAGTGCTCTGTGTTCTGGAACAAGCACAAACCCTTAGGCCAGCAGTCCACACTTTGATATATACCATTTGCTTCTAAGACCATGGGTCCTGCCATTTTCCAAGTATCTAGTGGAGGAGCGGAGGTGGCTGGCCCTGTTATTCGAGGCCAGCATGCCCAGAAGGCATTATATATCTGGTGGGGCACAGGGGAATGGATGTAAATATTTTGTGCTGCTGGCCAGAATGTATACCAGGTCTGTGTGCAGAGCAGAAGCAATGACAGTCTCTAGGGGATCTCTGATTTATAATGTGTTCTACAGATCAGTAATGAGGTGGGCTGAAGCATTATTTTCAGTTCCTACCAGAATACATAAATGTAGAATGGCATAAGCAGCTCATGATTTTAAGACTCACTCTGCCTGTGCGCAAAGCGTGTCACTGACACTCTATCTGGCCCCAGAGCACGATGTGGCCCCTATTCCTGGGCCCCCAAGAGCATCTGGAGGAACCACAGCATGAAACCATCTTCGGTGCACCTGGAGAGTGTCCTTGTCTCAGAAACAAGGCAGGCACATTGGAACAATACAAGGCATTGTCTTAGAAATTCGAATTTGCAGTACAGCATTGGACCACCCCCCCAAAAAAAAAACCCACAACAGTAATTTGATTCTACATCTGAAGAAAGGGAATACTCAAAAAATTACCTGTGTGTGAGTGAAAATATTCTGAATACAAAATTCAAAGCCAAAGTCCCGACTATCTCAAGTCTGGTTAAGGAATGCTTAACCAGTCTCTTCAAAGTCCCTTCAAAGACTGTAAAAGCAGGCCTGGTTACTGTTGTTTAGGGAAAGTTTGGGGGCAGTTCTGTGTCTTGGGAAGTTGCTCAGAGTAAAGGAATTAACATTTTCGGGTGAGCTGGAGGGATGCTTTTGAAGGATACACAGCACTATCCCTTCAATTTCCAGAAAATACACTAGTAGGCCACCTTGGCTGTATCACTGGCTTTGTAATCTTCAGCAGAAATAAAAACAAAAGTTGTGTGGCCCAAACAAATTTGGGAAACGCTGAGTTAAATAAAGTTCGGTCCTTCCAGAGTCTCTACTGTGGGGTGTGTGTTGGGAAGCTTCAGGAACAGGGATAGGCTGGGCGGCAGTTCCCCAAGTGTGTGATCCCAGAGCACCTGCATCCTTTGCTGGAGCATCTCACATGACTGGCATGGTACTGGCCACGGAATTTGCAGGACTCCAAGCGAGATGAAAATGTGGGGCCCCTCTTTCAATTAGCAATAATCGCGCCTCAGATAAACCTCATTGGCTACGATACTGCCACTGCGCAAAGCTGATGATGATGAAGAGTTTCAGGACAGTGACAGCAGGGCATGAAATCCCAACCTGGGCCCTTCCAGGCAAAGCTCCTTGTGAAACAGGACACAGGCCCATGAAACCCTCCTGGGACAAGTTTTATGTAAAACATACTCTCGTAAATGGGGAAGTAACTGGTACAAATACTTCATTTCATTTTTATAAAATTTTCACTTAGATTTTAAGAAGGCAGGGCCTCATTAACAGACAAAATTAGAAACCATCTGAATTCAAAACCAGTGCTAACATTTAGAAACCAATGTTTATGGAAGCTTAAGAGAGAATGCATATACTAACACACTTGATAAACACTGTTGATAGGACTATTTAAAAAAAAAATCCATGCTGCTTATATTTAATTATGGAATGCGCCTTTTATACTTAAGTTTGAATATGAATGTATCTGACATCACAGGTGGTCATTTCAGATAAATAAAGGATGTTGTCACAAGTTTAAATAGCAGGAGGCAGAAAGCTGCCCAGCACCCCCACCCATCACTTCCCACCAAGACCAGAAGGTTCTCCTAACCGACATCTACCACTTGTGCACACGCCTGACAGTGTTCTGTGTGTGTTAATGATACTCCTGACAAAAGCTCATCTTTACATACATCTAAATAGCATTTTCTACATAAAGTGCAGGCAGCACCATCTTTTAGGAAAAAATTGTGATTTCTTGGTAGAATTGTTTTGGATGAAACCATTTAATAAGCTTTTGGTTAGGTTTTACTACACATTTCAAGAAATGGTATAAAATATTAAGTATGTTTTTTAAATCTTAAGACACCTTAAGTTGTCGGTGTAATCTTTCAATGTAACACCGCGGGCAAAACCCCACCACGGGGTTTATCATCCCCCAAAGCCATTTCAGGCTGGCGCCTGGGGGGGTCCCTCGTCTCAAAGATCTCAAAGCGCTAAGAATAATGTTGGAAGCCCTTTTCAAAACGCACATTAGAATCTATTCTCAGTCACGTGCCCAAAATTTATCCCCTTGCTTGGTTCATTCTTCTCTGACAAGATACCTGACTTTGTTACTGACTGGCTACAAAGGACCCATGATTTTGTCTAAAATGCCTTAATCTTCTCAGGGGACACAGACTGTCCATAACTGAAAACATTCAAACACTCTAAAGACTATTCCCAACAATTCAGAGCTATATAGGAACTTTTGAGATAAACATATGCGGTGTCCTTCATTTGAATGAAGAAAGTCACGATGGTCTGTGACATGAGACCAGTGCTACTGCATGACCGTCGCCTGGCACAGTCAGTGCTGAAAAACTGTTTGTCCGTTTGAACCGAACACCCTCCCGTAGTTTCCAGAGGTGCAACGAGCTTCTAGCACCAGCAGTGGCTGGGGCAGTGTGGGTAGGCCGTGCACATTCATGGGGCAGGCCCGAGCCCCTGGTTGCAAACCTCCCAGGAGAGGCACAGACTTGAACGCTCCTCACCGTCTCACTGCATGTGGCCTTCCAGAGTCTTGTGATATTAACACCTCACATGTCAACACACCAACTTTTTAAGACGTTGAAAAGCATGTCTTTTGGAAGCCGAGTTCAGATGGGACCGATGTGTCCTCTGTGCCTCGGCTCTGCTTCCGTTCCTGTCGCCCTCGAATCACAGGGCAGCCAGGGCCCTGATAAGCCCTGGCCAGCTAGCTCACTCAGGGCCCTGGCGGTTTTCTGGCCTCCGGTTCTGAAATCTGAGTGGCTCAAAGCAACCGCATGTCCAGACAGAAACAAACACTATCGCTCCCATCAGCCCCTGCCCTCAGCTAACAGCCGCCCTTCCCAAAACAATGGGATCCACACGCTTCCTGCAGCTTCCTTCCTCCTCCCAAGACCCTCCCTCCACCGTTTTCCCACCAGCCTCCCACAGCACCCCTCTCCTGGCCCACCCAGCCCCTAATCGGTTCTAGCCAAGCTGTAGGTCTTCGTGTTATGTGATCTACAGGCCACGGGAAATAGAAAAGCAGACCCTGTGTCCTGCCGACGAGGACAGGGCTCCCTCCAAAAGCGTTAGGATCTCAGTGGTATATGCAGAAAGATACTCTGTGGGAATGAAACTAATGTTAAACAAGAGTGTTTGGTTCAGAGTCAAGTTAACTTTTAAGTTCCCCTTTAAAAACCCAAGAGAGAAACAGAAGATCTCAAAGAGATCAGAAGCTTTGGTTTCTCTAATATGGGGCTCTCCTAACCATTTCCAGGAGAGAAATTCCAAATTAAAAGGTTACTTTGCTGTCAGCCTCATGGTCCAGAAAGGGTCTAATTTATATAAGCCCCTGGGGCCTTGCAGCATGGGTACGGCTTTACCAATGTCCTAGGGTTCGCCTGAGCCATTCCGAAACGTCCCCACCCATTTAATTGGAGAATTTTACTTTAGAATTAAAGACTCAGTAAAAGAGAGGTTTGCTTTGTTCATGAGAGTAAGTAGCTTGTGAAATACTTCATTTTCCTGTGACTAAAAATTCCAGCTTGTAATTCCCAATCAGGATTGCTTTAAGCTACTCATTAGTACGAATTAAACCTGTTTTGCCATGTCATAGGAAAAAAGCAAACTATTTCATTAGCCAACCCTGGGCTGGCCCTTCTTTGAATTAGCTGTGAGATCAGTTCAGCAATGGACACAGAGACTGAGCAGACCACAGGATCGGGGGCAGGTAGAAGTGCACTTCGGAAAAGGCCCAGAGCTATCCAGAGAAGACAAAGTTTCTGTAAACGAACAGCCCTTTCTAAACCCAGAGATGTCCTTGCCTTTTCACTGAAAAAACAGGAGTGTGTGGGGGGGGCTGTAGGGTGGGGGATGGGAGAGGAGGGAGAAGATTAGGGGAGGCGCCAGAACATGTGTTGCGTGAAAGAAAATGCTTCATTTTCTGGCATTAAAATAGAGATTTAGGGGCGCCTGGGTGGCTCAGTGGGTTGAAGCCTCTGCCTTCGGCTCAGGTCATGATCCCAGGGTCCTGGGATTGAGTCCCGCATCGGGCTCTCTACTCAGCGGGGAGCCTGCTTCCTCCTCTCTCTCTGCCTGCCTCTCTGCCTACTTGTGATCTCTGTCTGTCAAATAAATAAACAAAATCTTAACAATAAAATAAAATAGAGACTTAAGGAAAAAAAATAGAGGATTTAAAAAAAAATGCACTTAAGAAATGACCCTAAGCTATTGATCAGACTTTGGCTTTTCTTTTTTTCTTTCTTTTTTTTTTTTCATGTATTAATTACAGAGTCATTATGATGCCTGGTTGCTAGGAGCTCTGAGGTAGAGCGAGCCCAGAAGATAGGAGTTGCCGACACGCTGCCTCCATCCGCTGTCTCTGGGACCGACACCGTCTTCCCAACACCCAACCTTGGTCCCCTCAGCCCCTCCCTGCGGCCAGGGGCCACCTCAGGCGGGAGAGCAAGCAGCAGCCAGGCCACCTACCGGGTTGTTGCTGGCCTTCCCTGCCAGGATGACCCGGGCCTTGACCTTGTTCATGTTGAAGTTCTTGAGGTAGGCCTCATAAATTCTCTTGGCGAGGGACTTCAGATCTGCCGTTTCTGCATCTTCTGGGTCATGTTCGCAGGTGAGAATTTCCGCTTTCAGTTTTGCTTTTTCAGATCTTGGCATTCGTCCAAAGCGAATTGCTGGGGGGCAGGGAGGGGGGCCACGGGAGAGAACGGGAAGCGAGCAGAGGTGAGCATCAGGGTGCACGATAGGGGGACGGGCCTCTGGGCAGAGAACGTGTGCCGAGAATTCAACCACGAACCAAAGCCGCCCCGTCAGGACAGTCAACATTGTACTGCTCTCTCTATTCTGGAGAGAGGAAAATGAAACACAACCCTCCATAAACTCTGGACTTCTTCAAGAGGCTAAAAGACAAGGCGACACCCTCACTTGTTTCGTCAGTAGGATCAGCTGAAGGTTCAAAATTGTCCTTTAGGACAATTGTCCTAATTGACCTAATTATCATGAGGTCCAAACTTGAACCGAGTTTGAGGAGATGGCAGTGACCCCTAGGGTGACTTCATGTGACACCTTTTTCTTTGTCCAGAAGGTAGACCTGCGACCACTGGGAACTAGTCATTTTAGATCTACTGGCACGTTCTAAAATGACAGCAGGGTTCAGAATAACAATATTTGCCGCACACGTGCTTTGTGGGGATGCTGCTTCCACGCTGGCATCCCAGAGGGATTTCCATTCGGTCTGAAAACCTTCAGTCAAAGGCTTACCGTGTGAAGTGTCTAAGAGGAATTCCGGGAGCTCTGTTGCGTCTCAGCTACGTGACACTTCCCCCTTCTTAGGCTATCTGGGTTGCAAAACGATCTGGGCACTACGTGCATTCATTCAAAACACAATCCGTGGCGACCAGACAAGGGAGGTGGGCTGAGGCACGGGCTGCAGAAGCGCCCTAGACAACCTTACCTACCGTTATGGGACATCCCGACCGAAAGGCACTTGTGGAAACGACAGTATTGGCACTTATTCCGGTTCTTTTTCTGAATCTTGCAGCTGCGGTCACATCTGTCATAGGCCAGCTTCAGCCGAATGGTTCGCCGGAAGAAACCCTGTGGGATGGACGTAAGGTTGGGGAGGGGTGTTTCTGGCCATTCATTTACTGTACTTTTCAAATGAACTGAAATTAGTAAAATTGTTCTAAGAAGTCTGACTTAATCGGGACAAACTGAAAAATTTAAATTTCATTACACGTAAGACGAAAAACCAACAAAGTGAGGCAAAATTCAAAGCCGTTTCAAGACGTCCTTGTCTGGCTTGGGAAGACAATGGTTATCGTCTCCCAGAGTCACTTAGTCTTAATTTGTCCAAGTGTCGCTTTCCCTCCCCAACTCACATCCCGATCTGTGACTGCACGGATCTCTGTGTAAGCGAATACTAGCCCCTACCTTCCAGACTAAAATCACAATGAACTCATAAAAGGCAGCCACCTGGTGGTAAAGAACAATCACACTTCACAAAAGCTTATCTTAAACTCTACCCAGTAAGAACCTTTAGTATTTAGTCCACGAGAAACAAAATGTAACAACAGGAACTCAGGCACGGCCCTGGGGCAAAAGTTACTCTGCAAGTAACTTCTTTCACAAGTTCATGGTCAGAAGGCTTGCGAAGCGTCTGTATTTGCTTTGGTGCTGTCTCTGTTTGCTTCCCACTTCCCACTGCCTGTTTCACACCGGGCAGGTCTGGAACGCCTGCGGGAGCAGGGACAGCAATTTCTTGGGGGACAGGAGGGAGGTTGGCGCCTTCCCTCAGCTGGATCTCTAAGTCTGTAAAGTGGGGAGGGCCAGAGCAGGCCAGGAGCATGAGGAGGCTGAAGAGAGAATTCTGCCCGTCGGAAGGCAGCGTGGCCCTTTCTCCCCACAGCCCAGGCCTCCAAGGCCAGCCCGGGCTCCGGTGCGGCGCGGCTGTCAAGGACGTGGGTTGTGCCCACACCAGGAAGGGCTGTGGTGTCTTCCAAAGTCAGCAGACCGTCTCAGCATGCACAGGGAAGAGTTCCAACTTTAACTGAACACGAGATGACGAGACCCTGCGCGTATCAGGTACATGAAATACCGAAGCTGAGAGTGCACACACAGTCCTAAAAGCACGATGTGGGGGCCTGACACCACTGACTGACGGATCCTTTTAGTGATGATCAAAATCTGTGCTTAAAAAGAAGCAGCCATTGTCCCAAGCAGGGACACTCTCCCCTGCTGGGGTCCACCGTACCTTACAGCCTTCACACGCGTGAACTCCATAATGGTAGCCTGAAGCTTTGTCCCCACAGATCCTACATTCAATGTTCAAGGCTATGCTGGAAGGTTCATCAGCACTACCGGCCGCCACTGGGTACGTGACCGACGAGGGGCTTGAAGCTGGTGAGAGGGTGTCTGAGGACAGAGGAGAAAGACCGATGAGCGCTCCAGACAACGTTGCCGTCGATGTCTATGCCAGGTTCAAGAGGACACGACTGCATGTGAGGAGGCGCCTGCTAGTAGGCAGAGCTCCCGGCCTGGGCTGGCCCCTGTCCTGGGCTGTCCCACCCCCACCCTGTGTGCCTCCAGTTACTGCGGTTACATCCGCAAAGCGGCTGGGAGGCCCCTGGGTTCTGGACCCACAACCCCAGCTGTCTCCCCCTCACCCCCGACCTTGGCGTGGCCTACACACAATTTTTACTTTGCTGCCCTCCACTCTTCTGCAAATGTTAACTCCATAAATCACACCAGAATACAGGATGAAAATCCATGTGGGCAACATCGGAAGCAACAATCCATGAAAGATTAAAAAAAAATTAAGCTGACTTCCTTAAAATTAAAAACTTCTTTCTGCTCTGCAGAAGACACTGCCAAGAGAATAAAAAAGACAAGCCACGGGCAGGGAGACAATGTTCGCAACACACACATCTCATAAAAGACTTGTATCCAAAATACACAGAAAAGTCTTAAAACTCAACAATAAAACAAACCGCTCAATTAAAAAAGTGGGCAGAAGATCTGAACTGACGCCTCACTGAAGAATGGTAGCAAATCAGTATCACTTGCCATTGGGAAACTGTGAATTAAAATTAGACGTCCCTATGCACCTATTAGACTGGTGAAAACAAACAGACAAGCACTGGGGCGCCTGGGGGACTCAGCGGGCTGAGCGTCCGCCTTCAGCTCAGGTCATGATCTCAGGGTCCCAGGATCGAGTCCTGTGTTGGGCTCTCTGCTCAGCAGGGAGCCTGCTTCTCCTTCTCCCTGTACCTCTCCCCCTGCTTGTGCACGTGCATGTGCTTGCTCTCTTAAATAAATAAGTAAACCTTTTTAAAAAATTAAATTAAACAAACAGACAAAGCTCTGACAACACTGCCTGTTGGTGAGGACATGTGGCGACAGGAAGGCTTGCCCATGGCTCGTGGGAATGCAGAAAGGTACAGCCACGCTGGAAGACAGTTTGGCAGAACAGTCTTAAAGGAATCACACTCTGAGGTATTTAGCCATTCGTGATCTGAGGACTAAGTTCACACAAACACTTACACACGAATGTCTCTATCAGCTTTAGTGTTAATCTCCCCAAATCGGAAGCAACCAAGATGCCCTTCGGTAGGTGAGAGGACAAGAGGGCAAAGCCGGTCTGAAAGGTCAGAAACTGTGCGACCCGAACATCTGATGCTTTGGGGAAGCGGAATCATAGGTCTGGCCCAAAGGTGAGTTGCTGGGGGAGGGTGGGAGGCAGATGAACAGGTAAAACAGATTTTTGGAGATGGTGAAACGATTCATATGAAAACATCATGGTGAAGACACAACATGTGATGCCTTTGTCAAAACCCACAGAACTTTACAGTACAGAGTGAGCCTTCATGTGCTCAAATAAAAATTTAGGAGGTTGGGGAACTATGCTGGGGGAATGAGTGACAAAGTGAGCTCACTGTGCCACACATGCACGGAATGGCTTCCCTGAAGGAGGTGTGGAGAAGACCCCACCGAAGGCAACTTGGAAATGAGTGGCATCTATGAGACCAAAGGCAAAGGAGCTACGTGTCTGCTTGGGGTGTCCGTGGAGAAAGCAGCTCCCACAGAGTCCAGGTTAGCCACCCTGATGCAACCACTGTGTAGACTGGAGACAGACCATGAATGGAAGGAATGGTGGTGTGGGAGCCGGGCCTCTCACTGTGGGAGCAGGAGCTAGCAGATTGGCTGGGAGAGGTGAGAATGACCCATGTGATTGCGGGTTAGTGCCGCAGGCACCACACAACAAACAGAGATACAAGTGGTGACATACGGAAATGTTTGTGGACCTATGCGTATACATGGGTTAGAACATACCCATATCTCTTTGCTCCATCAGCTAAGAGAGCCTGAAAGAAAAGACACTCCAGCAGCAACCTGAAAGGGCAGGGGAGCAGCAGCCAGGACTCTGACAAGGCTGGATATAGTTCCGTGACCACCTCTCACGGTGAAAGCCTCAGAATCCACAGGCCATCAGGTAAGGGACTCAGAAGGATTTTGCCTCAGTATTGGGGCAGACTTAACACTGTTATGGTTCCATCTAACACAGAACCCAAAAGGTCAAACATTTTCCAAGTAACTGCGTCCCAGAACAGAACTCAGAAGTATTTATGGGAATACAAAAATATCCATCATGAACAAAGTTCACAATGCATGGCATCCGATAAAAAAAATTACAGGGGCACCTGGGTGACTTAGTTGGCTAAGCGCCCAACTCTTGATTTCCGCGCAGGTCATGATTTCAGGGTTAGGCTACACCTGAACAAACACAGATGATTAACGTTATGACTATCCTAATGCGTTCAAGGAGCAGGATGAAAGACTAGAGACTGGGTGGAAAAGCACCACATTGCACTTCTAGTGAGTAAGACTACACCACCTAGTGTGAGAAATAAACTGGATGGGATCAGAGCTGGCTCAGACACTGCGGAAGAAAAGATTAGTAAATGTGAAGACACAGAAAACAAACAAAAAAACAAACAAAAAACCCACTATCCAAAATGGAACACTGAGAGAAATGAGATGAAAAAAAAAAAAAAAAAAAGCTTCATAAGTGAAATTTACCAACCATTTAAGGAATAACTAGTATCAATTCCACAGAAATACAGAAAACTGTAGAGGAGGGGCTGTTTCCTAATTCATGCCACGAGACCAGCATTAATCTGATACCAAAACCAGATAAAGATTTTAGAGGAAAACTAGAACCAATATCCTTCATGAACAAAGACACAAAATTCTTAACAAAATTTTAACAAGTCCACCATGTACAGAAAGGACAATCCATTATGACCAAATAGGATTTATTCTGGGAATACAAAGTTGACCTAATCTTTGAAAATCAAATAGTATAATTTGTTGTATCAACCACATAAAAAAAGAGAAGTCACATGATCATCCTACTAGATGAAGGAATTGTATTTGACAAAATCCAACATTAATTTCTGATAAAAACTCACAGAAAACTGGGAAGGAGAACTTCTTCAATCTAGGAAAGGGTATCTATGAAAAACGGTTATTGTCATACTTAGGGATGAAAGACTGAGATCAGGAATAAGGCAAGGGTGTCTCCTTATTCAACATTATACTGGAGATTTCCAACCAGTGTAATAAGGCAAGAAAAAGAAATAAAGGCATCCAGCTTAAAAAGGAAGAAGTAAAACTGTCTTTATGTACAGATGACATAATTACCTATGCAGAAAATTCTAAAAATCTATAAAATATGAAACACTTGGCAATAAATCTGACCCGAAAAATATGAAAGATGTGTACACTAAAAACTAGAAAACATTGCAGAGATAAAATTTTTTTGAAGATTTATTTGACAGAGAGAGCACATACAAGCCAGTGGTGGGGAGAGACAGAGGCAGAAGCAGACTCCCTGCCAAGCAGGATCCCAGGACTCTGGGATCATGACCTGAGCTGAAGGCAGACGCTTAACTGACTGAGCCACCCAGGCGCCCCCTCAGAGAGAAATTAATGAAGAGCTATCTAAGAGGGGAAATAAGTTCATGGCTCAGAAAGCTTGGTGTTGGTAAGATGTCAATTCTCCTCACATTGATCTTTTGACTTAACGCAATCCCAATCAGACTCAGCAGACTTTTTTGGTAGAGATTAAAAAACTGATTCTAAAACTACCAGCACACCCAAAACATCTTCAGGAAAGAAGAATAAAGTTGGAGAATTTAGTGAAACTTGCCTTCAGGCCTTACAGTAAGAAGAAATTAGTGGCACTGGTGTCAAATGAGACAAACCAATGGAACTGAAATAGACCCAGGCAGGTAAAGCCTATTGATTTTTGACGAAGATATAAAGGCTGTATAGTGGAAATAAGAGTCTTTTTTTTTTTTTTTTTGAGATAAGAGTCTTTTTAATAAAGTCTGTGAGAACAATTACAAATGCAAAAGAGAGAGAAAAGAAATGAGTTTTGAGGCATATATGAAAATTAATTCAATAGATCTAGACAAATTCCGTAGAGCTAGGGCAAAAATGTAAAACCTAAAAAATGTCAAACTTACAGAATAAAGTGACTTTGGGTGAGGCAAATATTTCTTAACTATGACACAGAAAGCAGGATCCATGGGGAAAAAAACCACTGACCAATTCACTTCTTCAAAATTAAGGACTTCTGTGTCTTGAAAACCACTGCTAAGGGAAGGAAAAGACAAGCCACAGACGAGGAGAAGCTATCCAGAAATCACACATCTGATAAAATACTCGTATCCAGAATATATGAACACTTCTCAACAGTCAAAAGCAAGGAAACCACTCAATTTAAAAATGGGCAAAAGGTTTGAGCAGAAATGTCACCCAAGAAGATGTGTACACATGAGGCACAAGCTTGGAGTTATCACATAAACAAGTCACGGGGCAGAGACGTACAGCATTGCAAGTACAGTCTGAACTCTCGTGATGACATTGTATGGCGACAGACGGTGATGGCGCGTGGCGGAGAGCACTGTGTCATGCAAGCAACTGTGAAATCACCATGTTGTATACCAGAAGCTGATGTAACACTGTGTGTCAACTATGCTTCACTGAAAATGTTTACAGGGACACCTGGGTGGCTCAGCCAGTTAAGCGTCTGCCTTTGGCTCATGTCATGATCCTGGAGTCCTGGGATCGAGCCCTACATCACACTCCCTGCTTGGCGGGAAGGCGGCTTCTCTCTCTCCCCCTCCTGCTTCTCTCTCTGCTTGTGCGCTCGCGCTCTCTCTCCGTCAAATAAATAATTAAAATCTTAAAAAAAAAAGTGATATACGATATACTGTTCTGGAAAAGACTTTGGCAGTTTCTTAAAAGTCACATATACGTCTACCTTACGTCCCACCCATTCGCTCCTAGGTATTTAGCGGAGAGAAGCGAAAGCACACGTCCACAGAGAGACTTGGACATGAATGTTCTCAGCAGCATCGTTAGCAACAGCTGATACACAGAAGCAACTGAAATGTTCACCGACAGGTGTGTGGGTAAAGAAACAGTGCGTATCCACACAACACATAAAAAACCTGAGCTTCTGGTATGTGCTTTGATGCAAATGAATCTCAAAAGAATTTTGAAGAGTGGAAGAAGCCAGCTGAAAAGAACACCTACGGCATTATTCTTTTTATATGAAACTCTAGGAGCTACAGACAGATCTATAAGGAGAGAGAAAGATTGGTGTTGCTCAGGGGAGGGAGGGAGACCAAGGGGTGGGGAAGAGGGTTTATACAAGAGCACAAATAAATTTGAAGGTGATGGCTTTGGTCACTGTTTTCATTGTGGTGATGGTTTCACACATCAAATTGTGCACGTTAACTATGTGCAGTTTACTGTATGCCGTAAAGTTGCAAAGGAAAATCGGGGGAGAAAGATAGATGGGCCTCGCAAGCAGCCTCACCCATCTGTTCTCCTGGGTATAAAGTTTAAAGTGAATACACTTTATAGACGGCCCTTCCAGAGCAATTTGCATAATGCAGAAATACCACCGAGGGATGGAAAAATCTAATTTACAAAGAAGCGGTAATCTTATCTCAAATTAGCTAGTCCCACCAGCCCTGGAGAACCTGGGAAGGAAGCAGAGCAAGATTTTAAGAAGCAACAGATGATGCCAAATGATGAAAAGGATCAACCACAACAGTTCGGGGAAGCTGATGCACACCCCAGGGCCTGGTGGGCCAAGGGCTGCGGGTCAGGGGTGTCTGTGGCACACGTTTCAATATGATCACTTTTTGTTAAGTTTCCCCTCTTCTGTTTTTGCCACAAAGTTCCTTGGAATTGGTTGAAGACCAGGATGGAACTCTCTCCCCACAAACCCTTGCTCTTACTTTATTTAGATGCAAAGCGTATGTCTGCCCAAGGACTTGGGTCCGGTGTGGCTTTTGATGGGAGCACATGGACCACGAGGCTAGTTTATACGACATTTCCAGGTCTTATATGTCAGAGCTTTCAGATGGCTTAGGAATATATTTTACATTATCGTTCTTGACAACGACCTAAAACACAACCTTGAAACAAATGGAAGAATGTAATTTCGGATCCCTCCTGTTTGAGGGTGAGGACTTGGGAGAGAGAAAATCCAGGCAGAGTGGCCGCTGTGGACTCTATCTTCCCGGAGAAGGTGGGTGTCTGCACACTCTTTCCATCCATGGCTGGAACAGAGCTTTCCAGGGGTTTTACAACTACACACCCACCCTGCTCGCACAAGTTCCTTATTTGAGAACAAGCTCAAGAGCATGTGTGACCTAAAGGAAAGCCTATCCCCAAATCTTTCGTTATAAAATGAACAACTTGTTTTCCAAAGGGGGGAATCTGCCTTCTTTTAATAATAAAAAAGGAAACATGGACACAAATAAATCTTCTCAAATCCTGAAGAAGAAAAATTTCTGATCGTCAGTATAACCACAAATAGTATGTGAAAACAACTGGCCAGTAGGCTCTGTGCCTACAGTGTGGTGACCCAAAGATGCATTTGGAGGGGTTGAGAGCTGGGTTTGACCCTGGGCTTCTCATCTTCAGCATGTCCCAGTGTCCTGGGGTCTGTCTCTCTTCCTCTTTCCTCAAATAAACAGAACAATGAGCTCAAACATTGTTCTTGGGATTCAGGTAGACAAGGCACATGCACTGGCTACCATGGTGCCCAGTAGCCTAGGCTGTCACTGTCCCAGGCACTAGCACAGGTCAGCCATGCGGCGACCTACTGAGGCACTGAAGGTGATCCTGCACCCCAGAGGCTTTTCCTTGCTTGCCTCCCTTGCTGTTTCTGGAAGCTCCCATCACCCTGGATGCTCGCTCCTTTTCCTCAAAGCTCACTCCCTCAATAACAAGTCATGAAAAAGACAGTCAAAATGCAAAACCATTGGGGCGCCTTGGTGGCTCAGATGGTTAAGCCTCTGCCTTCAGCTCAGGTCATGATCTCAGAGTCCTGGAATCGAGCCCCGCGTTGGGCTCTCAACTCAGCTGGGGAGTCTGCTTCCCCCTCTCCTCTGCCACTCCCCCTTCTTGTGCTCTCTCTGTGTCTCTTTCTCTCAAATAAGTAAAGACATAAATCTTAAAAAAAAAAAAAGTGAATAATTTATAAAGGTCTGTTGGGGTCACTACCAAGGCTGTTCGCCTAGGAAGGCAACAGAGTCGGATAACTCGTCATCTCCCCGGGGTCTCACATGGATCGTGCAGTCCCTGACTTTCTGGGTCGAGGACACTGCTGCCAGAAGGGATGTTCTTACGAAGAACTCGGCTTCAGAGCCAGCTGAGGGGCACAGGTTCAGGTCCTGGCACGGTCTCTTTCTAGCTATGTGACCAGGCCATGTTACCTCATAGCTGTGTTATTTCCACTTGTAAAACGACAACGGTCTTCTCACTGAGATTTTGCGAGGATTGTGTGAGGCTGTGCGCAAGGTGCTTTCTCCTTCTGCCAGGAATGCTCTTTCCTGCTGCTTTTATTTTTCGTTAAAGCACCTCACACATATAGAGAAATACACAGAAGGACACCTGCTGCCCAGATCTACAAGTGGTAATGTTTCATCACACTGCTTCATGCCTGCTGTTGGAAGTCCCGGCAGGACCCTCTCCCCAGTCTCACCTGCCTCTCGGCAGGGCACCGACCTCGTAAAGCTGGCACGAGCTTTCCCAGATGTGACATGGACCTACCGACCACATTCAGCACTGTTTGGTACCGGAGACCTCACATGCATCGAACTGTACAGAATATATCGTCAAGCTTATTTTCATTCTTTATCTTCACGCTTTTTACGTGGATTCGAGCGGAGACAGGTGGAGCTAATTCTTCTAAGTTACGATGAACTCCGCAGCAGGAAGCTTTCACGACCTGCTCCCCCCACTTCCTATTTGTCCCCATGCCGCAGGTGCTATCCCAAACACGGCTGCCACGTGCACCCGTCTGCGTGTCTCCTTTTTAACGATGTCTGTCCCCAGTGGGCCCACTGGGTTGAGAGCGCACGCACCTCCGACTACTCTCTCTACAGAGGCTTCATCAGTGCGCACTGCTCCCGCCGTCACCAAAGTCAGCACACGATCATGAAAGCCATCTTCCTGGCGTGGGAATTGGCGAGAAGATGGTTGGCGGACAAGTACTCTGGGTTAAGGACCTGACGCATGGGAGGCGTGTCCCATGAGGGCGTGGTCCACACCGCAGCACCCAGGGCCGGCTTCAGTGCTGCCTGGCAGGATGGCGGGTTCCGCCATTTCTTCTCTGTGACACCAGGGGCTACGTGGATGGACACCAGGTTTTATTTCTTTGCATCTGTCCCACTGATACTAGTTGCAGGTTTTTTGTTTTTTTTTTTTTTTTTAAGATTCGATTTATTTATTTGAGAGTGAGAGCGTGCAAGCAGAGGGAGGAGCAGGGGGAGAGAGAGAATCTCCAGCAGACTCCGCGGAGCACGTTGGAGCCCAGCATGGGACTCGGTCTCAGGACCCTGAGATCATGTCCTGGGCGGAAACCAAGAGTCGGACGCTTCACCGACGGAACCCCCCAGGCACCCCTTTCCTGCAGTTCCTGATGCAGTGAAGAAAACAGGGAGGTGGTTCATATACATTTCCAGATTTTTTTTAAAAATCGTTCTTTTTATCATAACAGGAGCCTCTGCTTTGAAGAAATAGAAACTCAGACTTGTTTAGAAATGTAGCTGACTGCCTTAACTGAATTTTAAGCGTTATTTGATTTGCATATGGCTTTTGAAAGCGGGCATGCTGCGTGTCTCACACGGTCTCCTGAAAGGCCCCCAGGTCAGTGAATTTGGTGTCACGCTCTATCATGTCTAAACAGTTCACGGCACAGAGATGGGACTACTTTGCCAGCTAAAGCGAACACTTTTCTCTGCAGGAAAGCAAAACAAAACAGACAACAAAAACTTACCTAAATAAAGCGCTATGGGATACAGCACACTTACCCGTAATAACAGACCCGTCTGATCCCGGGCCACTTCCTAAATACTGGTATTCCGCGAAACTGAAGCTTCCAGAACTGTCCTCGCCGATGGATTGAGAAATCTCTTGGATGTTTCCCATTTCTTGTAGAAATTCTTCAGATAATGGGCTTTCCAGATCTTCAGCCTCGAGTGGGGAGAGGGGACAAATCAGGGTCTCCGTGTCTACCATCTTGACGAGAGGTTCTGGAAGTGTAGCGGAGGCCCAGCCTGGGAGGAGAGAGAAGTAGCCAGTGAGTCAAACGCAGAGGAACACTTTTCCTTCCTTGAAAACCTCCGGTACCCATGACGACCCGCTAAATTCATAATCTAAGAAGGGACAGTGCTGACCACCCTTTCTCGCATGCCTCTTGGTGAGCATGCTCGGAAAGTGGAAATCTTCCAACATGACATGTTTCGGAGAGAAAGCTGGTCCTGCAAGAATCAGTCACTTGCTACCGAGCACACAGTGTGTCGACACACGGTGTCTCACTGGACAGAAGTGGCCGCGGACACAAAGTCCCTGCTTGCCTAGAGCACCAATTTCGGTGGGGACGCAGACAGCAAGTAAATGAATACACGTGGGGACTGAATGTCTGCCGGTGCCCTGACAGCACAGTGAGAGTGCATGGGGACAGACGCTGCCTTACAGGGGGACACTGCCTGGCTGAGCTGGGGACAGTAGAACATGACAGGGTGTGCTGCACAGAGGTCTTGGGGGAGAATGTTCCAGCAAACAGTGTGTGCAAAAGCCCCACAATGGAAGCCTTCTAGGAACGCGCAGGCCAGTGTGGTTCAGTGCAGGGGCGCAGAGAGAGCAGGAGGGACAAGCCATCAGCACACACCCTGCTGTGACAGTCTATGTTCTCCTGTACCCCAGGGGTAACTCACGCAGGTTTTCCTTCATAAATGACTGCACACTTACCGGTCCATGGGAGAGTTTAGAAAACCCAATTATGTGAGTGCCTAACAAAGCTAGACTGTTTCAGCCGGCAAACAACAGACGCTCTCCAGGTGGGTACTGTTACGAGCTGCACTGTGTCCTGCCCAACCCTATGCTGGAATCCTCGCCCAGGACCTCAGAACATAGCTATATTCGGAGAGAGGGTCTTGAAGAGGCCCCTAATTTAAGACGAGGGTCTTTTTTTTTTTTTTTTTTAAAGATTTTATTTATATATTTGACAGAGAGAGATCCCAAGTAGGCAGAGAGGCAGGCAGAGAGAGAGAGAGGAGGAAGCAGGCTCCCTGCTGAGCAGAGAGCATCCCAGGACCCTGAGATCATGACCTGAGCCGAAGGCAGCGGCTTAACCCACTGAGCCACCCAGGAGCCCCAAGACGAGGGTCTTTAAAGCCAGCTCCGAGCGATGTGATTGGTGTCCTATGAAGAGCAGCGTGGGAGACACAAAAAGAGACACCAGGGGCATGCGTGCCCAGGTGCACAGGTGTGCGGCAGGTCCCGCTGCCTGAACGGGCCTCCCATCTCTGTCCTCCTGAGGTCCCTCGCCAGGTCCATCCCTGGCCTGGCAGTCATGCATGGCCCAGTGACATTTCGCTTCTGGGACTGCTTTCCCATCTGAAGCGGTTCCAAGGAAGCCCACAGGCTTGCAGCACCGAGAGGACCCAAGCTGACCACAGCCAGGGCTGACCTCGAGGCGCTGCCATCACATGGTGACCGCAGGACGCCAGGCTCGCCCAGCTGAGTGAGAACACTATTCCAGAACAAATCCGCGGGACATGCTCTTCTAAAACAGGTTCACAGTTCAGCCCTGCTTCAAGGAAACATCTTTAAGTGGGAAGATGAAGGGATGTTTTGACTTCCTTTAGAAATGCAAAAGGGGACAAGTCACACATTTTTGTGGAAGTCACATCTCCTGCTTAGAATTCAGACAGTAAGTTCTCATGGTTGATGATAACACACCGGAAAAACAAAAGGGAACCGTTAGCCTTTCATAGGATTTAAAAGACTTTCTGTGTAATCTGTTTCCATAAGCCGGCCACGGCTCTGTGCATTTTCTGCTATCACGTTTTAGTCTGCATTATATCTGAAGGCAGCTTTCTTCAAACGGCAAGCAAGACAGTAGGGTAAGTATTATTTAAACTATTTTTCACCACAAACAAAAGGTTAACAACTGCAGTCACTAAAGTAAAATATTAACTGTGAAGTTTAGCCTAGTACCAGAGAGATGGGCAGAGGCTGTAAGGTCAGTGGGGCTGGGACCACTTTCTTTTCGGGCTCCCAAGTGCTGCAAGGGAAAATGCACACGGACGGCAGCTTTTTTTAAATTCTTTTTTTTATTCTCTCTTCCAACCAGGAGCATCACAGCTGGAAGAACTGATTTTGACTACAAAACGATGTTCGTTTCCTTGTCATTGCACTCAGGGAGTTAGAATACTCTTACCGCTTTATTTCTCAGTTGCTTTTAAAGCACACCTGAGATTTATTTAGGGGAATGTCGGTCCTGCTGTTCATGAGGAGCTGACAAGATAAAATCCATCCGCAGAGTGAGGCGACACTGTCCTGAACTCCTGCCAGAGGCCTGCGTTTGCACAGATCACTGAATACACCGGCCCTTCCTTGCTTCCGGCTGGAGCAGATAAGGCAGGGCTCCCTGTGAAGGTGTCCCCACGTAGAGAGCCGAGGCGGCCGGGCACATACCCCAGCCCACCTGCCCTGTGGCTCCTGGTGTGCCTTGGCTCCCGGCCCTCCCCCATTGCTGTGGCTTCTGCTCCAGCAGCAGAATTATCACAGGAAGTCTGGCTCTAAAGTCCACATGGCATGGCCACTGCCCAGTTCCTCGAGGAGAACAAACTAGGCGCCAGTTACTGTGTCCTCCGCCCCCGGTGCTCTGGAGGGACAGACGGGCACAACAGTCTGATCTCTTTTCTCAGCCGCGCCCAGTCTGGCCACGGAGGTGAGACAAACAGCCGGAGGAGAAGCAGAGCGCGCCAGCAGAGCGCCACTGGGGCTTCAGATTCCTCGTGCAGGGGGGCTTCCGCGGGGGCCGAGAGCCCGGGAAAAGGGCTGCGGAGCTCCCCACCCAGCTCCCATTAAGACGTGTGTTCTGTGCAATCTTGGAGTTCCTTCCCGAACCCGAGGCCTGCTGGGTTCTCTGTCAACACTTCTTTCCCTTCCGGCCCAGTTTAAATGTTAGAGCTGCGTCTTGTTATTTCTGAAACTCTGAATTCTCCTTTTGGGTCTCAGTCGAGCATTTACCCATCAGAATATGCAAAATCTAAAGAAGGTTAAAAAAAGGAAGAAGAAAGAAAGAAATGACAAGAAATAAGGAAGGAAGGAAGAGAAAGGGACAGAAGGAAGGAGACGCGGATGCCACGGCCATGCTGTGCCACTGAGGGCCGGATGGATATGCCACGGCCATGCTGTGCCACTGAGGGCCGGAGAGCGCTGGATGGATATGCCACGGCCATGCTGTGCCACTGAGGGCCGGAGAGCGCTGGATGGATATGCCACGGCCATGCTGTGTCACTGAGGGCCGGAGAGCACTGGATGGATTTGAACAGTGACTCAAAACCTTTACCGTATTGTGTTTTCCAAATCACCAACTCTTAGGTGGCGTGACTTTTTAAAAAGATTAGGCTAAAATGAGCTGCTAATGGCACGATGAGCTCTTACTCTGTGAAGCCAAGTGGGGCTCAGCATACCCTCCTCTGGGTTCCCCCGCAGCTCCTCAGCCCGATTCTGACAGAGCCCTAATTACATGCAGTGTGAGAACGTTTCATGTCTGTCTTAAGGGCAGAGAATGTGTTTTGTTAATCCCCGTATCCATAGTTCTCGCACAGTCCTTATGCTGCAGAGGGGATCCGGTTTCTGTTTCCGGCGCGTAGCTACGATGGGTACAGCATGTGCCCCGCGGTGTACCCCGGCAGTAATTCGGTGAGAGTCTGCGAGGACTCCCCCGGCTCTAACAAGTGGGGCCTGCCGTCGCCCAGATGGCACAGGCAGACCCAGCGTGTCCAAAGACAACAGAACGTAAGGGTATCTAGATCAGAAGTCAGTGTGGTTCTGCGTTGGGAAAGTGATCCAAAATTTGCCCGGTGAAGCAGAATCACCAAGACTTAAAAACAAAAGTGTGCAAGAGGGACAATAAGTCTAGTGAATAACAAGGCTCCGAGTCGGCAGGAAAGAGCTTGTGTCAAACGGGGAAGGAGGGAGCGAGGCTGGCGGCTGAGGGAGAGGCCTTGGGGCGAAGGTAGGAATGCCCGAGCAGCTTAACTCTCCACCTTAGAAACGACAGAGGACGTGGGAGAAGCTCTGTGTTCTGGGCTAACATAAAGTGGGTGCTTTGAGGAAAAAGTGAAGGACTTTCGTTTCGTCACATGCTTGGAATCAAGGACCAAGGAGGACTCACGTCCTGGGGACGTGACTGCATCAGACCCATCTCTGCACCCTACATTGCTAATGGAGTTTCTCGGACCTGCACGGCCCTTCGTCAATATTTTCTGAAATTAAACATTAAATAACAGCTGGATATTGTCCCAACTATTAAGATTGTCCCTATTGTCCCAACGGTTTTATATTTTATGGGATCAGATACTCAAGAGAAAGAACAGTGGGCGCTGGGCTTGAAGTCCCCCCTACTCAGCCCTTGTATTTGACCCAAAAGGGTCCGGACACATAGTGACAAACATGGAACTTTGACTTCACTGCTCTTTATCTTTCTGTCAGCAACCCTGAGTTATCACACTGTAAAACCCCCTCAAATTATACTTGATGTGCTTATTAATGCCACCCCATAGAAGTAATTTACATTTTCTGTTGCAAAATTCAGTCCGATAAGACTTCCCTGCGTTGTGGAAAGGCAGAAGGCCGGAATTTCCGTCGGAGCAGAACCACTCGCACGGCAGGGAAGGGAACGCGCAGACGAGGAACTTCTCCGTGTTCCACCAACTGCCGCTCCACGGCCTTCTCAGAGGCTTTCCCCTTTCCTGTATACCTTGTAGATCTCTAATATTTAGAGGCTTCAGCTGTATTTGTTGGACTAGCAGTTAAAATAACATTTCAAAATAAACAGAGAAACGCTACAAGCCCTCTGTACCTTCACGTGGCACCTGAAGTTCATAGAACTGATGACCCATTCCCGCCTGCCTAATGATTAACGTGCGCCCGACGTCAGGACAGAAAATGCCTCCGACAGGCTCGGAAGCAGCGAGGACAGCGCCAGAGTGCGGCAGTGCGAAGGGATCCCGCGCCTGGGGGCTTGTACGAATTAAGCCAAAGGCAGGGTAATTAGGAGTAGTTTGCAAGCCACACAGTTATTGGGGACATCTAAGACCTTCCCCCAAGGATGCCTAAGGCATCAGCATTTTGTAATCAAAAGAATTTGGTGTGTGAAAATGGCTGAGGAGGGGCGCCTGGGTGGCTCCGTTGGTCGCTGGGTGTCTGCCTTCTGCTCGGGTCATGATCCACAGTCCTGGGATCGAGCCCCACATCAGGCTCCCTGCTTGGCGGGGGCACTGCTTCTTCCTCTCCCACTCCCCCTGCTTATGTTCCTCTCTTGCTGTGTGTCTTTCTCTCTGTCAAATAAATAAATAAATAAAATCTTAAAAAAAAAAAAAAAAGGAAAGAAAATGGCCGAGGAGTCCAATATGGCAGGGAAGCCGTGAGGCTCTGCACCCTTACCTCTAAAGGTGCGAGAAGAGGGCGTGGGGCGGACGGTTGAGCCTCTAGCTCTTGGTGTCGGCTCAGGCCATCATCTCAGGGTCGTGGGATCGAGCTCAGGCTCCCCACTCAGCACGGAGTCTGCCTGAGATTCCCTCTCCCTCTGTTCTTCCCACTCAAGCTCTCACTCTCTAAAATAAATAGATCTTTAAACAAAGAAAAACACACAAAGAAGAATGTTCCCAAACACTTCCAAGAAAACTCCTGCCAGTTCCGCACAAAGTTCACACCGTGTGATGGAATCTCTCTTCGCTGCGAACCCGGCAAGCTTCCCATTTTCCTGAAACCGGGGCTCTTATTTTTAAATCTAGTCTTATCTCTGCTGGTGATGAAATTAAAAGAGTTACAGGAGGGCCCTAAGTCAGACGAATGGCGCACTGAGCTGAGAAGCTCATCCTAAGAACCAGCAGTCGCCTGAGATGCGATCCCTGTTTGCCACACAAAAGCCTCGCTCTGATGAAAACGGAAACCTAGCACCGCAGCATGAGGACCCGGGCCTCGCCAGGGACGACCCTGAATGACGACGTTCCGGAACAAGGGAGGCCATGCCTGGTGATGGCAGCATGACATCAGACACCGAAAACCCAACTCTACAAGGTTGAGCCTTCATTCTCTGGGCTAAACCAATGCTGGTCACCTTTGGGTGTGGAGACCACGGTTTATGAACGTCCGGAAACACGTGAGGGGCCACCTCCGCTGGCGACTGCCTTAACCCTGGACAAGACCCTGGAGGAGGCAATCTCAACCCCAGGGGGGACCCACAGCCCCAGGGCAGCGAGTGAGCCGGGAGCACCAGCTGAGCATTGTCTTGGGCAGGGTCCTAGGAAAAGCCAGACATGCTGGATTATGTTCGCCAGTACCTGGGCAGGGTAGCTGGTATCCGCCCCATTTCCAGAGGAGAAACCCAGCCGTTCAGGGAGCTAAAGGACTGGTCCAGCTAGCAGGGGAGGAGACGTGAGCACAAGTGACTGCAGAGGCTGGAACGTGAGGAATCCTGGGGGCAGGGGAAGGGGGCATCCAGAGAGGCTCCCGAAGGAGGGGACGCCCGAGTTGAATCCTGAAAGGTGATCAGAAAGCAATGCAGAAAGCAAAGACAGGAACGAGGCTAAGGAGCAGCCATGTGCACGGTGGCCTAAGCATCACCAGGAGACGATGGAGAAGGGCCGCTCCAGCTGCTCCGAGACTTGTCTGCTCTGCTCGACTGTGGGACAAACAGCCGTACAACGTAGTGGCTTGAAACACAGCCAGCATCGTGCTTCCAGAGTCTGCGGGCCAGCACTCTGGGCCCCATCTTCAGGGTCTTTGGATGGGCCGTGTCCTACGGTGAGTACGGGACAGCAAGACCACGTGTGTAAGCTGCACAATGTTTCTTCTGCCACAAGCCCCGGCTCAAGACCAGTCACGGGGCAAGCTCAGATCCCAGGGATGGGAGAATCTATCCCACCTCTGATGGGGGTGGGGGGTTGGGGCACAAAGATTTTTGTGCAGCACAGGGGAGAAGTTGCAAGAGATGAATGGCAGAAGCGGGAGAGGGGGTCGGGCCGGGGCCTCACGGACATCACGGATCCGCTCAGGCAGGGGTGTGGTCCTCGGCCTCTTCTGAGCCCGGGGAGTCAGAGAGGGGTGCTGAGCAGCCCCGGGGTGTCCTGGCCGCAGGGTGGGACCTGCTCATAAGGGAGACGGGAGGAGAAGCAGCCAGAGTCCTTGCGAGACCATGGAGACCACCCAGAAGGGGTGTCGGGAGGGAGGGCGGCAGAACATGAGGGGCCGACACCAGCCGGTCACTGCAGCTGGACACGGGGCAGACTCGAGGACAAACCTACGCTCTGGCTCAGGCAAATGGGAAGGTGAGGTCACGCCCATGGAATCCAGGACTGCGAAGGAGGAAGGCAGGTCTCCCAGGTGGAGAGAGCTGGGACCGGTGGAAAGAGAGGGCCGTGGGAAAGCAGCCACAGGGTTTCTGAGGGACACCCAGGCTCGGCCCCTCCAGCCTCCCCGCCTCCTCTGGGAAGCCACCGTGCAGCCAGCAGTGTTCTCCTTGACAGTTCTTGGTGGCAGCAAGTGCCACCCTCAGGGGACAGGGCAGTGCTGCACATGACGGTGGATACGGGACCACATCTCTCGGAGCCTTGATTTTCAACGCCTGTGGTCAGGGTCAATTCGATCTGTGTGACAGTTTGTTCTGAGTGTCTGCAGAATGACAGGCACGCAGCCCTCCCCCAAATCGTACCATCCCAAGTCAAGACCAGGCCTCATTCAAGTGTAGGCACGAAACCCGCCCTTGAATACACTGAGCAGAACACAAAAGGAAGGGAAAACCCCACCAGTAACCAAGAACAGATGTCTGAGACACACGAAGGATTTCACAGCTGTCACTTAAGCCAATGACATGGACTGGAGCATGATCAGCCAGAGTGACCAGCAGCACCCGGCCGACGGACATATTTCTGCCCTGCCAACCCTGTAGCTTCTAGATTCTCAGCCAGACACGCAAGACTAGCATTAACGAAAAAAGGTCCTCTTATCTTAACTCCCAGGGGACAGCTCGGTGGAAGTCCAAATTTGCTCAAGGTCACGAGTAACCAAGTAGAAAGACAATGACTTCCTGGGAAGTGCTATGTCCCAGGGTTAACTCTCGTTTTATGATTTCAGGAAGTTGATAAAAAAAAAAGAAAAAAAAAAAAAAAAAAAGAAAGACAGGGCCATTTTTAACCCTTTCTGCTTGGATTTCCGTCTTCGGTTTTCAGATCAAGGCTACACTGTTGTGTTTTGCCAGAGCATACAAGTTCTGGATACGTTTCCACTTCTTCCAAGTCCGGCAGAAAGCAGCCCGGGAAGAGGAGAATGGGGTCAACAGGAGCGTTCCGCACTTCGTGAGCTCCAAGGAGAGATGCTTCCTGCTCTATTTATAAAGTTATAGGAAATGGTCAATGCCAGGCGTTTCCGAGGAGGGCCCAGCACCCACGCGCCTGAGGAACCGCTGGGGAATTCGTCATTAGCTCCTTCTATACTTAGAAAAATGACTTTTCCAATATGGGTCGATTTCCTGCCAGGTGAGAACTGCTTTTATGAAATCTTCGTAAATAACTCTACAGAACAAAGTCGGTAAACGTCGTCTTCAGAGTTTTCTGCCTAAACTGAATGATAGGTGTCTGCTCCTTCTCGTTCTGCATTCTGCCCTATGGCAAAGTAGACCAACGTAAGAACAAAGGCCCAATATGGGATGGTTAATATACTGTTTTTGCTAGCTTTCACCTTTCTCTGTAAGGATACAGGGAAAGGAAACACTTCCTGCGCTGGTTCTATTTACATAATGGACATGTGATATTACGGTCATGTTTCTTCTGTCATCTAGATGTTGTGTCTTGCTGCTTATCAGTCTGTGCGTGGCCTATGATGGGCATTTAGGACACAACTGATGAGGACGTCACACTTACACTTGAGGAGTTCCTCTTAACTTGGCGGGGGGACAGAAGGGGCAGCCCGACCCCCAGCCTTGCCCCCAGTTGGCTGGGGGCCTCCTGCCCTCCACCTTCCCCAACTGCAGGGGCCTGAAATGTCTCATCTGGAAAGGTCTTCTGCTAAGAGGGAATGCCTGCAGACACCAGCCATGGGCACCGTGGGGCCTGTCCCCTCCCAGGCTGACCTCTGCAGCAAGCTGACCACGACCCTCCCCATCCTCTGCCCAGGACCCCAGCCAGCATTTAAGCTCCTCACTTTCATATAGAAACAGACGAGCCCAAAATACCAGCCTTCTTCCGAGATAGGCCTCTGGCAAGAAAAAAAGAGAGCCAATCAACCAACAAATCTGGAAAGATCAACTTGGAAAAATAGAATACAGGAGGAAGAAAAGAACAAAACCAGGGGAACTGGTATTACTATCCCAGGAAAGAGAAGATATTGCCCTCATGGGAAGAGAAGACTATGCCGTAAAAAGGAAAAGTCAGAGAACAGAAAGCTCCCTTGGGAATTAAAGAACCACCGTCACAAACTTGATCAAGAGTGCTCGGATGGAGGCCTCTGAGATGGTGGAGAAAGCGGGGGGCAGTCAGCAGGCCAGGCGGACAGCAGGAAAAGTCGTCACAGATGAGGTGAAGAATGTTCCTCATGAAGGCGGAGGGACAGTCCAAACCAGGCCTGCCGGAGCCCGAGTGAACACAGACCCAAAGCAACACTTATTGCCAGGGGCTCCAGCACATACTGGGGACAAAGAGAAGCTCCTACAAGATCCCACAGGCTTTCCAAAGAGGAAAGACACGTCTTGTGCAAAAGATCAAATACCAGATGCTTTTGGGTTTCTCAAGAGAGTGCTAGAGGCAAAAGAACAGGTCAAGCCCTCCTAGAATGCCGAAAGAAAATTACTTCCAACTCATTACCACAGCTTCAGATAAGCCATCCTTCAGGTGGGCGGGTAAAGAAGATCCTGTATATTCTTTTCATGTGCCGGCCATGTATCTGGGACTCTGGACTCATCCTCCATAATGCTTGGTACTTGCCTCCTTCTGGTGGCAGGGGTGGGGTGGTTCCTGGTGGACGTGGTTTTTGGACAGGACTGGAGGTTACCTCTGGAATGGCACCTTCCCCAACCATCTAACTTGTAGAGCAGCAGATGTTGCTTACAGACCCCTGTGGGCCAGCTTAGGACCTGGTCATCATTGGTCATTATCCAGATATAACACCACTATCAAGAGGAGATTTCGATGACGCTGACGATGGCAGCAATGCTTCTGGAATCATCGCCTGCCGAGACTATATGAACGCACTTCGGTCTTTAAACAGGCCCAGAAGGCGGTCACTCCTTATATGCTTACTCTATTGATAAGAATACTACAAGACACAATGGGGACATTAACACACCCAGTGTTACCAACTGGTGGAGCTGCGGTTGGAACCCAAGACAGGCAGCCTTGGTTCCTGCTCCTAAGCACCATGCGACATTCTTCAGCGGCATGGGTCCCAGAGCTAATGTTGGTGGCTTCCAATCCCGCTACCAGCAATTTCAAGATGTGATCTGGTTCCTGATTACCTGAAAGGGCTTCCCTCCCCAGTTCACCTATGCTGAGCGCGCTCCTCTGCATCAATGTGATCCTTTGCTAGAGTCCCCGTCAAATTTAGAGGTAAGAAAGAAACAACACAGCATTGCTCTAATGTGTTTTTAAAATTAAGACTGGAGGAGCCCCGGGTGACACAGTCAGTTAAAGCGTCTGTCTGACTCTTGATTTTGGCTCAGGTCATGATCGCAGGGTCTCAGAATTGAGTCCCTCAATGGGCTTTGCACTCAGCATGGAGTCTGCCTGGGATTCTCTCTCCTTCTCCCTCTGCCCATCCCCCTGTTCTCTCTACAATAAACAGATCTTAATAAAACATGAAATAAAGAGTTGAGGTTTCAACTAACAGTGAAATGAAATGTGAAGCTTACTGGAGCCCCCAGCACTTAAGCTGCTAAATGTGTGCATAGCTAGTGGGGAACCGTCAGTCAGCCAGTAGAGTGTTGTCTGTCAGCATCTTTACATGGGGTCACTTGAGGCTCAGAGAAGACCCAGGCTTCAGTGCTGGTGCTCACTAGGAGCCAGTCGCTTTGTTCTGTTTCTAAAATCGGCTTTATGAATGAGGTGTAAGGGGCATACGACAACTCGTGCATATTTAATGTATACAATTTGATAAGTTCTGACATACGTATACACCTGTGAATCCACCATCATCATCCACATAATGAACATACCCATCAGCCCCAAACATTTCCTTGTGCCCTTTTGTCATGCCTCCCTCTCGTCCTCCACACTCCCATCCCCACTGACCTGCTTTCTGTCGCTGTGTCTTCTGGAGTTTTATATAAATAGAATCATACAGTATATGTCCATTTTTCCCAGCTTATTTTGAGATTCATTGATATTGTCATGTATATAAATTATTCATTTTTATTTATTGCAAAATAATATTCTAGTATATGGCGAGCCACAGTTTGAGTGACCATTTGCCAGTGACGGATGTTTGAATTGTTCCCAAGTTTGGGCTGTTATACATAAAGCGGCTATGAACACTCACGCACACTCTCTGTATGGACATATGCTTTCTTTCCATTGGCTGCCTATCTGCTCATGGACCTGCTACATCACACAACAGGTGTTTGTTTCACTTTTTGAGAAACTGCCAACCTGTTTTCCAAAGGACATTCCCACTAGTGATGTATGAGAGCTTTGGTCCTTGCACACATGGTCAAGAGTTGGTGTGCACGGTTTTTTTCATCTAAGCCATTCGAATGGGTAGGTGGTAGTACTACACCACTCCTGTGAAAGGCGGGAATGAATGATGCAGGACATTTTCACGCTGCTATCCACACACCTTTGGTGAAGGTCCATATCTCTTCCTCATTTAAAAACCTGGGTTGTTGGGGCACCTGGGTGGCTCAGTGGGTTAAAGTCTCTGCCTATGGCTCGGGTCATGATCTCAGGGTCCTGGGATTGAACCCCACATCGGGCTCTCTGCTCAGCAGTGAGCCTGCTTCCCCCTCCCCCCTCCACTTGTAATCTCTGTCTGTCAAATAAATGGATAAAATCTTTAAAAAGAAAAACCTGGGTTGTTTATTTTCTTATAGGTGAATTTTCAGACTTTTTTCTCCCTGTTTTCTGGATGTAAGTCGTTTATCAGGTTTATACTTTACAAAGACTTATTTCCTCAGTCTATAATTTGTGTTTTTATTCTCATAAAACTGTCCTTTGAAGATCTAAAGGTTCATTCCAATGAAGTCCAATTTATCAACTTTTTCTTTTACAGATTGTGCTATTGGTGTCTTATTTACAAAGCTGTTGCCCAGCCCAAAGTCATGAAGATTTTCTCCTGCGCTTGTTTTATAAGTTTTAGATTTTACATTTAGATCCATAATCTACTTTGCATTAATTTTTGTATATGGCGTGAGGTATGGATCAAAGTTCATTTGGGACACATGGATAGTCAGTTGTGCTGGCACAATCTGTTGAAAAGATGGTCTAAACAAAAGATTTCTTGACAGTACCTTTGGACTTCTATTTTTAAAAATCAGTTGTTTTACTAGTAATAATTGTGGAATTTTACCAAATACTTTTTCTGTATCTATTAAATAATCATACAGATTTTTTTCCCATTCTGTTAAAATGGTGAATTACATGAGCTTTTTACTGTCAAACCATCCTTGCATTCCTGGGCTGAACCCCACTTGGCTATCATATAACATTCTTTTCATATGTTGTTGAATTCAATGTCCTAAAATTTTGTTTGGAATTTTGGCATCTATGTTCACAAGGGATATTAGGCTTTAGTTTTCTTTACTTGTAATCCTTTGTCTGGTTTTGTTATCAGATAATGCTAGCCTCATAGAATGAACTGCAAAGTACTCCCATCTCTTTGATTTTCTGAAAGACTTTTGTGTAGAATTGGTATTATTTATTCCTTAGGTATTTAGTCGAATCTACCAGTGAAGCCATCTGAGCCCAGAGTTTCTTGGGAGGAGGGTTTTTAAGTACAAATTATATTTATTTAATAGATGTAGGGCTTGTCAGATGATCTACTCCTTGAGTTCAGTTTTGGAAGTAATTTGCCCTTTTCATCTGAGTTGTCAAATATACTGGCATAAAGTCATTTATAATATTCTCCTATTATCCTTTTGATACCTGTAGAATCTGTGGTGTTGTTGTCTCCCTTGTTCCAGATGTTGGTCCTCTGTGTCTTTTCTTCTTTTTTGGATTAGCCAGGCTAGAGGTTTGTCAATTTTATTTATCTTCTCAAAGAACAAGCTTTGCGTTTTACTGATTTTCTCTGTTGTGTTTTGGTTTTCTATTCACCGATTTCACTCTGATTTTTATTATTCCCATTTTCTGCTTACATTGGATTTAATTGCTTTTCTTTTCCTAGTTTCTTAAGGTCATTGTTTGAGTCCTTTTCTGATATAGGTGTTTAGTGTTATAAATTTCCACTTAAGTATTTCTATAGCAGGATCCCACAGATTTCCATATGTTGCTTTTATTTTCATTCAGTCCTAAGTACTTCCTAATTTCTTTTTTGATTTATCAGCCCATGGATTATTGGGAAATGTGTCAGTTACCAAATATTTCTTGATTTTCCAATCATGTTTATGTTATTGATTTCTAACTTAATTCTGTTAGTCAGAGAATCTACTTTGCATGACTTGAACTTATTTAAATTTATTGAAATTTGTTTTATGCCCCAGAATAGGATGTATCTTGGTAAATGTTCTACATGTGTTTGAAAACAGTGTCTATTCTGCTGTTCTTGGGTGGAATGTTCTGTAGATAAATGTCAGTTAGAAATAGCTGGTGTTGTTCAAATCTCCTACATCTTTGCTGATATCCTCTATTTGTTCTTTGAATGATCTCTGACTACAACTGCGTATTTGTCTATTTCTCCTTGCAGCTCTTTTTTAAAAATTTTTATTTATTTATTTATTTGACACACAGAGAGAGATCACAAGTAGGCAGAGAGGCAGGCTGAGGGAGAGGGGGAAGCAGGCTCCCTGCTAACCAGAGAGCCTGATGCAGGGCTCGACCCCAGGGCTCTGTGACCATGACCCAAGCCAAAGGCAGAGGCTTAACTCTCTGAGTCACCCAGGCGCCCCTCTCCTTGCAGTTCTGTCAGTTTTTGCTTCGTGTGTTTTAAGGCCCTGTTATTAGATGCATAAACTTTTAGGATTGTTAAATCATTGCAGTGAATTGACCCCATTAATTTTTTCAGTTTTTTTCTGTCCTCCACTCCCCCCCCCCAGGGTCTCCAATTATACATATATTAAGCTGCTGTTCTACTGTTCACTGATGCTGTTTTCATTTTTTTTAATTCTTTTTTTTTCCTGTCATTTTCTTTTCCATGGCTATGCCTTCAAGTTTGTGAATCTTTTCTTTTGCAATGTCTACTCTGCTATTCATCCCATCTGGTGTATTTTTAATCTCAAATACTGTAGTTTTCAGTGTAGAAGTTCAATTTATATCTTTTTTTATTTTTTTTAAGATTTTATTTATTTATTTGACAGACAGAGATCACAAGTAGGCAGAGAGGCAGGCAGAGAGAGAAGGGGAAGCAGGCTCCCTGTGGAGCAGAGAGCCTGATGCAAGGGTCGATCCCAGGACTCTGGGATCATGACCTGAGCTGAAGGCAGAGGCTTTAACCTACTGAGCCACCCAGGCGCCCCTATATCTTTTGTTATATCTACCTAACTTTTTGAATATCTAAAATAGAGTCAGAACTATTTTAATATACTTGTCTGGCAAATCTAATATCTTTTTCAGTTCTGGATAGATTTCAATTCATTGATATTTTCTCCCTGATGATGGGTCCTCCTTTCCAATTTCTTTGGACATCTTGTAATCTTTGATTAGATGTCAGGTCTTTTGATTTTAGTTTGTTCAGTGCTGCATAGTTTTGTATTCCTATAAATATTCTTGAGCTTTATTCTAGGGTGCCGTTAGGTTACTTGGAAAAAGACTGATTCTTTTGTATCTTATTTTTCACGTTTGTTAGGCAGGGCCACAGCAGTACGGACTCTAGTGTAATTATTTCCCCCCCTACTGAGGCAAGAGTCTTCTGAGTATCCTATCCAATTCCCTTTGAAGTATGAGGTTTTCCAGACTGGCAGGTGAAACAGGCTCTGTTCTCGGCCCCATGTGAGCACCAGGCACAATTCCTGGCCCAGTGTGAATGCTGGGCACTGTTCCCTCTCATTCTCTCAGATGGTTCTTTCTCTGGCCTCCAGGAGTTCTGCTCACATGCACACACCAATCAGCACCTCACTAGATCTATGGAGTTCTCTTAACATACAGCTTTCTCCTCTGCTACTTTGCCCTGGGAACTCTAGGACATTTCAGTCTCTCTAGACTCTCAGCTCCCCTTCCTCACCTAAGGGATGTTCCTCCTCTCTCGTCATCGCCTATCAACTCTTGAGTCATACCTCCCACCTTGGCTGTTTCCCACTCACACAAATGCCATTCATTGCCTGATTCCGTGTCTTGAAAAACATTGCTTCATGTGATTTGTCTGGATTTGTGGTTGTCTCGGGTAGGAGGGTAAACCAGTCTCTGTTATTCCACTTTGAACAATGGAGCCAATAATTTTTACACCCATAGAATGAGTTGGTTATAAGGCCACAGCCAGTATTTCTCCATTTAAAAAAATCCATGTCCTCTTCTCATATATAGAAATATCTCAGATCTTCTTTTAATATTATTTTAAGTTTTTAAGTAAATTAATTATTAGACTATACTTTTACAATCACCCCTCCTCAGAGATCCTGTTAAGCCTCTTTGGGTCTAGACCTGAGATTCTGCGGTACCTCCTTTAAGTACCCATGATTCTGACATATCTTCTAGATATACTCAAGGTCCTGATATAGCTCCCAAGATTCTGGAACATCTCCTTCTCCTCACATATATTCTAATCCCTGCTTTGACTCAGCACTGACATCTACCTAAAAATCCCTACTTATCATGAATACTTAAGTTTGTTCAGAATTCATTTTGAATCTTGCCAAGCATAGTATTTTCAAAATTTCACATACAATATTGTCACTTCTGACGTAATGTAAAGATTAACAAATGCTGAATAAATAGGGAAGGGAGAACACTAGCAGTGATTAAACAGATTTTTAAAAAACGTACTTAAAGGGATCACAAAACAATAAAAGGATTTATCTGCTAGGAAGTTATGACAATCATAAATACGTATGTACCAAACTGGCAAATCTTAAAATACATGAAGCAAAAACTTGTAGGACTGGCAGGAGAAACTGATGCCTCCACCATTATAGTGTGGACTCCGACCTCCCTCTTAGCAACTAATAGGACTGCTAGGAAGAAGTCAGCAAGGTTATAGATCTGAAAAACACAACTGACCAATAGGCTCTAACTGACATAAATAGAACACTCCATCCAACAACAGCAGAATACAGTTTGCTTTTTTAAGACCCATAGGACACTCACCAAGACAGATCATATCCTGGACTATTAAACATATAAAACATATCCTGGACTATTCAACAAATTCAAAAGAACAGAAAGCTTATGTTGTGAATTTTCTATTCATAATGGAGTCAAAGTAGAAGTTAATAACAAAGACTATGAAAATCTCTGAATATTTGAAAATTAATCAATACACTTCTGAGTAATCCATGGATCAAGAGAAAGTCACAAAGGAAACTTAAAAATACATAGAGATGAATGAAAAAGTATCAAAATATGTAAGATAAAGTGAAAGCAGTGCTGCGAGGGCAATTTATAGCATTAAATGTTTATAACTGAGAATCTGAAAGACCTACAATCAAAAATCTAAGTTTGTACCTCAAGAAACTAGAAAAATGATTGCAAAGCAAACAGAAGAAAGAACTTAATAAAGGTAAGAGCAATGGTCAAAGAGATTGAAATCAGGGAAACTACAGAGAAAAAGCAATGAAACTAAAGGCTGATTCCTTGAAAAAAAAATCAATAAAATTGATAAACCCCTAGAAAGAATGACAAAAATCAAAAGACCTGATACAAATTACTGATATCAGAAATGAAACAGGATATCATTATAGACCCTGCAACAAGTAAAAAGTAAAAAAGAAACTACTATAAATATTTTTAGGCTCATAAAAGCAACAACTTGGAAGAAATGGATTACTTCCTTGAAAACTACAAACTACCAAAACTTAACCAAAATGAATAAACAATCTTGATAGCTTTATAACCATTTAAAAGTTGAACTTGTGATTTTAAACAAAACAAAACAAAACCCCTGAGAAACAAATTTCCAGGCCCAGCTGGTTTTATTAGAAAATTCTGTCAAACTTTTTTTTTTTTTAAGATTTAATTTTGGGGTGCTTGGGTAGCTCAGTTGGTTGTGTCTAACTCTTGGTTTCAGCTCAGGTCATGATTTCAGGGTCCTGACTTAGGCCTTGAGTCCGGCTCTGTGCTCAGTGCAGTTTGCTTGAGGATTCTCTCTCTCTCTCCCTCTGCCCTTCCCCTGGATCATTCTCTCTCTCTCAAATAAATAAATCTTAAAAAAAAAAAAAAAAAAAAGATTTAAAGTTACCTTCACACTCAGTGTGGGGCTCAAACTTACAACCCCAAGATCAAGAGTTGCATGCTCTACCAGCGAAGCAAGTCAGGCACCCGTCTGTCAAACATTTTAAAAACAATTAACACCACAACAACTTCCTACAATCTCTTCCAAAAAATAGAGGAGAAAATTCATTTTCATGAAGCTGGTACTACTTTGACACCAAAACCAGCAAAATCAGTACAACAGCAACAGAAGAAAAAAAAAAATAAAAAGAACCTATAGACTAGTATTGTTTGTGATCTTGGGCATAAAAATTATCCATAAAATATTAGCAAATCAAATTAAAAAAAAAACAGAAAAAGAATTATACACAACAACCAAGTGAGATTTATTCCAGGTATGCAAGGCTGGTTTAACATTTGAAAATCACTCATTATCCATCATATCGACAAACTAAAGAAGAAAAACCATATGATCATATTAACCAGCGCAGAAAATGTATTTTATAAAATCTCACCTCCATTCATAAGAAATTCTCAGCAAGTTCCTAATAGAGAAGACCGATTTCAACTTGATAGAGCTCATCTACAGGAATGGCACCAACAGCGCATGCTGGTAAGGGCGCAGACGGGCTCCCTCCGACACCGCTGATAGGAGCGCAGACCCGTACAGACGCTTTGGACAGCATTCGGCCACCTGCGTATTAAACTGAACATACAATGGCCAGATGACCCGGCACCGCACTCCTGGGCACCCATCCCAGTGAAACGAGAACTCCCGTCACACAAACACCAAAAGTACAAGTAGCGAAAGGAAAAAGAATCAGTTTGACATCAAGACTTGACATTTCTGTGCTGTCAACACCACCAGCAGGAGCATGAAGGCGACTCACCGGACGGGCATTCTGCGTAAAAGGGGTATTTGCAGATCACACGTGCGGTAAGACGCGTGTGTCCAGAGCACTGAAAGCACACTTGCAGCTCAGCAATGAGAAGACAACGGTCCCAACTGAAAAACGGGCAAAGGACTGAAAAGACATTTCTCCAAAGAACATGCAGAAATGGCAGAGAAGCTGCGCGCGCGCCCGCACCAAGAGCTCTGGGCACCGCCCATCCGCACGGCCTCGCGAACACCCCTCCGTCCCCGGCTCTGCCCCGCGCCCGTCTCCGCGCCCGGAGCCACGGAGTGGGTGTGCGCATGCGCGCGCACAGGCGCATGGGGCGCGGTGGCGATGCGGGGCGGATTGCGCAGGTGCGTGCACTGGCGCGTGAAGGCCGTGGCGGGGGGTGGGGGGAGATACAGAGCGGGGTGTGTGCATGTGCGAGGAACACGGCGTAGGGACCCACGGAGTGTGCGCAGGCGCGTGCGGCGCAGCGTTGGAGCCACGGAATGTGTGCGTGCATACGCGTGTGCAGGCGCGTGGCGCTGTGGTGCGGGTTGCGTAGGCTTGTGCGGGGGCGCACGGGGCGTGGCGGGGGAGCTACGGAGCGGGTGTGCGCGTGCACAGGCACAGCCACGTGGGGAACGGCGTGGGGCATGCACGCGCGCAGGCACGTGGGGCGTGGCGGGTCTATGGAGCGGGTTGCGCAGGTGCGTGCACAGGCGAAGGCGCGGGAAACGGCGTGGGAAACCGCTGTATGGGTGTGCGCGTGCACGGCGCAGGCGCGGCGTGAGGTGGGAGCTACGGCGCGGGCGTGCGCATGCACAGGCGCAAGCGCGTGCGGCACCGCGTGGGGCCCATGGGGCAGGTTGCGCAAGCGCGTGCGGCACCGCGTGGGGCCCATGGGGCAGGTTGCGCAAGCGCGTGCGGCACCGCGTGGGGCCCATGGGGCAGGTTGCGCAAGCGCGTGCACAGGCGCGTGGGGCACGGCGCAGGGAGCCACAAGGATGTGCGCAGGCGCGGGGGTCCCCCTTGACGCCTAGCGCGGGCCGCGGGTGGAAGAACGAGGACAGTCCCTTGGCCCGCAGGACGCGGACGCCCGCGGCCGACCCAGCGGAGATGCGAGACTTTCCTCCGGGACCCCCGGTCCGATTTTGTCACTTGGCCCGGAAACCCGCGGGAGAGCGTCCTCCCCGCCGGCGCCGGATCCGGTGTGGGGCGGGGTCCCGCGCGTCGCGGCGTTTCTCGGCGTCCGGAGCCGCCTCCGCAGCCTTCGGGCGGGCGCGCACGTGGGCACTTCCCCGTCCCGCCCTGGGTTCCGGCGGAGGGCGGGAGCGGCGCGGACACCCGCGGCCGGCCTCCCGGCAGGCCCGGGCGCAGGGACCCGGCCGCGTGGTCCGGGCGCCGCCCCAGAGGCCCGCGAGGCTTCCTTGCGGGACCCGCGGCCCCAGAGCCCTCGGCTTCGGCCCGTCGCCGCGGAACCCCGAGAGCCGCACACGGCTGTGCCGCGCGCTCCCGAGTGAGCCGGCCAGGCAGGTGCGCGGACACGCGGGGGCCTCGGCGGCCGTGAGCGGGGGGCCGCCCGGGGGCAGAGCGGCCGCAGTCCTCAAGCACACGAGAAGGCAGCCCAGACGGGGCTGCTGAGGGGCAGGAGCGACCTGTGCGGGGAGGGGGGGGACACGGAATTTCCTGCCCCGAAGCGAGGCTCTGCGTGAAAACAGGAGCAGGGGGACCTCAAGGGTTGGCTCCTGAGACCGGGCGCTGGGGACTGGAAGCGCGGGGCGCCCCGCTTCTGGGGTAGCTGATATGTGCGCTGTCGCCGGCGGAGGAACCCGCCAGAGCCACGGTGCTTGCCATGCAGAAGGCTCGGCGGCCACCCTGCCAGCCAGGGACAGCTGTCGCCGTGCCTGGTGCCCAGCACGCCCTGATGTAACCTCGGTCTTTTACGCCTGCACCAAGTCGCAGCTTAGGGTCCTTTGGGCAGTCCCCTTCGCTTGCTTGTTCCGAAAGACTGTCCTCTTCTTAACTCACCTGCCCCCATGCCATCTCCAGCCCAGCGCAAGGCACCTCTCCCTCCGCCGGGACACCTGCAGGAGCCTCCCCACTGGCCCCCTGGCCGCCTGTCTCCCTCTTACAGGCTCTCGCTGCCAGGCGTGTCCTCGAGGACAGCCCTGATCAGAGCACACCCCCCCCCCCCCCCAGTTCCAAACACCTGCTTTTGTAGCAGTGGAACAGCCCAAGGATCAGCATTGTCCAAGGGCACTCACAGGCCGAGCTGAACCTAAAGTCAGGTTTTCCCTGCCGGGGGAAGAGGTGCAGGGCTCTCCCCCTACGCCACCTTGCTGGCCCCAGCCACATGCCCTCAGGCCCTCCAGAAGCCCTGTCAGCCTCAGGACCCGCCTGCAGCTTCTGTCCGTGGTCCCTGGTGACAGCAAGAGGGAGCCTCTAACAGCTAAATCAACGTGTACCACAGACCCACTCAGAGGTCCCCTTCCCCGTGGCTGCTTTCACATACAGTACATAACCTTGCCAGACCCCCCCCTCCCCTGCTGCCCAAGGTCTCCACAGTGACCTGCTGCCATCTCTGGTCTGGGACCTCGTGTCTTCTTCCTCTTCAACATGACATTGCTCCCCAGTCACACCACCTCGCACTCCGCCTCCCGCTCAGCCAGCATGCTTCCCGTTCTGGTATCTGCCCGGCCACCCTCACCATCCAGTCCTTCCTCAAGCACTACCTTCTCAGCCAGGCCACCCTGGCCACCCTCCCTGGTGCTCCTGGCTCATTCACCTGCTCCACACGTCCTTCCCCTACACTTAGCATCCTCTAGCCCCCCAAGCCATGTACCTCATAACTATGCTTGTCACCTGTCTGTCCCTGCCAGAGCACCACCCTAGGAACAAGGGGATTTTGTGGGTGTTTGCTGGCTCATCTGTTCCCCAGTGCTTAGACCCATGCCTGACACAAAGAAGGAGCTGAGTAAACATTTGATCTTGAAGGAATCAATCTTGTCATCACTTCCCTTTGCAAACCTCATATTCTGGCCAAAATAAACAGCTCAGCATTTGCCAGACCCAACTCATGTTTACCAGCTTTTCCTACAATTTATCCTATTTCTTTGCCTGGAATGCCTCCCATCCCTACACATTTTAAGGGACGCTCCAATACCAGTCCTTTCCCCAAAGCCCTCCTAGATCCACCGTCCACACCACTCCCCCCTGACAGCTCACAGCTCACAGCCCAGGGGTTGGCCAGTGCCCTCCTGCCCCGAAGATCTATAAGTTAAGGCGGAGTTCACATCTGTCACCTCCCTCGGCTATACAAACAAGAGTTCAATAAATATTGACTGAATGAATCGAACACTGGCACTAAATTATGAACATTGTTCCCTTGCTTAATAATAATAAAAAAAAAACACCCTCGAATCATTTTAAGTAACAAGTCTCTGAAAGGAACACTGCCAGTGCCTACAAGGCAAGGGCTCTGTGGAGCTTTTCTAAAGAAACGAGGAGAAGGCAACTTCTGGTGACAAGAATGCTAAGGAAACAAGAGTGATCTGTTTAAGAAAACAATGGAAATTTCAGCTATCAAGTTCCTGAACTGCACCCTAAGACATCCTGGGACAGGTTGCCTTCGGGGGCCTCAGGGCCATTTAAACTGTCTGTGACCAGTTCTGAGAGTCCACACTGTTCAGCTGACACCTGCAAGATGCAGGCGCTTGGTTGCAGATAGTGGTACCCTTGGAAACCTCTCCAAAGAGAACCAGCACCTTTCCAATACTGCATGTCTCCTCCATGAACATGGTATAACCCCTTATTCGTTTGGGCTATGTCGAATTTTTGTCAGTAATGTCGTTGGTTTTCTGAGAGGTCTTGCATACCTTCTTTAGACTTATTCTTAGGTATGTGATATATGCATTTTAAATTTAACTTTCAGTTAATAGACTTTATTATTTAGAATGGTTTTGGGTTGACATTAAAATTGAGTGGGAAGTACAAAGAGTTTCCATAGTACCTGCCAACACATACACACCCTAAACGGTTTTCCTGTTAGTAACTCCTGGTACTTCTGTTACCATTGATGAGCCAATATCCATATATTATTATTAACTGAAGTCCATGGTTGACATTAGAGTTCACTTTTGTTATTGCACATTCTGTGCACTTTGACAAATGTGCGGTGACATGTATCACTATTATAGTATCACACTGAGTAGTTTTGCTGCCTAAAAATTCTCTATCCTGCAACCACCAATCCTTTCACCCCTCTGTAGTTTTGCCTTTTAAGGAATGTCCTATGGTTGGAATTGTACAGTATGGAGTCTTTTGACAGTAATTCTTTCAGGTTTATGATTTTTTTTTTTTTTTTAAGAGAGGGAGTGAGGCTGGGGCGCCTGGATGGCTCAGTGGGTTAAAGCTTCGGCCTTTGGCTCCGATCACGATCTCAGGGTCTTGGGATCAAGCCCCACATTGGGCTCTCTGCTCAGCAGGGAGTCTACCCCCCCCCAGCCTGCTTCTCTGCCTACTTGTGATCTCTGTCAAATAAATAAATAAATAAATAAATAAATAAATAAAGGGAGGGAGTGAGGTGTTGGGGAGAGGGAGAAAGAGAGAATCTTAAATAGACTCCATGCCCAGGCTCACTACCTGACCCAAAAATCAAGAGTTGGATGCTCAACCAACTGGGCCACCCAGACACTCCTCAGATATATGACATTTTTTATAATAACATCAGTGATATCAGTTGCCAAAATGTTTTCCAAAGTGGCTGCACCATTTTACATTCTTGTATTCAGTGTAGGAGAGTCCTTGTTGTTCCATATCTTCAGCCACACTTGGCCAGTCTTCTAAATTTTAATTTCAGTCATTGAAGTTGGTGTATAGCGATATCTCTCTATTTCTGACAGTGATAGCTACTGCTATCAATCTCCATTTTCCTAATGATAACAATGCTGAACATCTTTTCATGTGCTTACTTGCCATCCAATGCCCTTTGTTGAAGAGTCTGTTCAAACCTTTGGCCCATTTTTGCTTTAATTCTTGATTGGGTTATTTTCTTACTGAATTAAAAGAACTCTCTATATAGTCCAGATGTAAATCCTTTGATGTACGTTTTGTAAATATTTTCTCCAATATGTGGCATGCCTTTTCATTTTCTTATGTCTTTTTTTTTAAACATTTTATTTATTTATTTGACAGAGAGAGATCACAAGTAGGCAGAGAGGCAGGCAGAGACAGAGAGGAGGAAGCAGGCTCCCTGCTGAGCAGAGAGTCCGATGCGGGACTCAATCCCAGGACCCTGAGATCATGACCTGAGCTGAAGGCAGAGGCTTAACCCACTGAGCCACCCAGGCACCCCTCTTGTGTCTTTTGATGAGCAGAAGTTTACAATTTTGGTGAAATCCAACTTACTAATTTTTTTTCATAGTTCATGCTTTTTGAATCATATATAAGAAATCTTAGCCAAACTCCAAATCAGTAAGACACCTTCTGTATTTTCTTTTTGGAGTTGTGTCGTTTTCACTCTTAAAATTGGATCTATGACCCATTTCAAGTTCCTCCTCACCCTCCACCTCCTCCTCTTCTTCTTTAATATGGTGTTTGATGAGAGTCAAGATTTGTTCTTTTGTGTACTTTTTAAAAATTATTTATTTATTTGTTTGTTTGTTTATTTGCGAGAGAGTGGGAGATACAGGGAAAGCATAGAGGGGGAGTGAAGGGGGAGAAGCAGACTCCCAGTTGAAGAGGGAGACTGATGTGAGGCCTGATCCCAGGACTGTGATCATGACCCAAGCCATAGGTAGACACCCAACCAACTGAGCCACCCAGGCACCCCTATTCTTTTGCATATTTCTATCCAATTGTTCCAGCACTATCTGTTAAAAACATTATTTTTTCCCCATTGAATTGACTTGGCACTTTGTTGAGAACCCATAGACCATATATGTAAAGGTCTAGTTCTAGACTTGCTATTCTGTTCCACTCATCTGTTTGTCTATTTTCACATCAGTACCACACTTTTGGATTACTGTAAGTCTACAGTAATTCTTGAAATCATGTAGTCTAAGTCTTCTGTGTTCCCTTTCAAAGACACTTTAGCACCTCTAGGTCCTTTACGATTCCATATAATTTTAGAATCAAGTTGTCAAATTCAACAAAAAGACATGCTAAGATTTGATTTTGATCATGTTGAATGTGTAGGTCACTGCAGGAAGAACTGCCATCTTAACAAAGCTGAGTCTTCTGATTAAGAGCATGGTATAACTTGCCATTTATTTAGATCTAGGTCTTTTAAAATTTCTCTCGGCAATGTTTTGTCAGTTTCATTGCACACATCTCGTGCATTTTAGCCCAAGGCGGCATCTCATAGTTTTCTGATGCTTGATTACTTTTTTTTTTTTTTTTTTTTTTATTTTTTTTTTTTATTTTTTTTTTATTTTTTTATTTTTTATAAACATATATTTTTTATATACATATATTTTTATCCCCAGGTCTGTGAATCACCAGGTTTACACACTTCACAGCACTCACCAAATCACATACCCTCCCCAATGTCCATAATCCCACCCCCTTCTCCCCAACCCCCTCCCCCCGGCAACCCTCAGTTTGTTTTGTGAGATTAAGAGTCACTTATGGTTCGTCTCCCTCCCAATCCCATCTTGTTTCATTTATTCTTCTACCCACTTAAGCCTCCATGTTGCATCACCACTTCCTCATATCAGGGAGATCATATGATAGTTGTCTTTCTCTGCTTGACTTATTTCGCTAAGCATGATACGCTCTAGTTCCATCCATGTTGTTGCAAATGGCAAGATTTCATTTCTTTTGATGGCTGCATAGTATTCCATTGTGTATATATACCACATCTTCTTGATCCATTCATCTGTTGATGGACATCTAGGTTCTTTCCATAGTTTGGCTATTGTGGACATTGCTGCTATAAACATTCGGGTGCATGTGTCCCTTTGGATCACTACATTTGTATCTTTAGGGTAAATACCCAATAGTGCAATTGCTGGGTCATAGGGCAGTTCTATTTTCAACATTTTGAGGAACCTCCATGCTGTTTTCCAGAGTGGCTGCACCAGCTTGCATTCCCACCAACAGTGTAGGAGGGTTCCCCTTTCTCCGCATCCTCGCCAGCATCTGTCATTTCCTGACTTGTTGATTTTAGCCATTCTGACTGGTGTGAGGTGATATCTCATTGTGGTTTTGATTTGTATTTCCCTGATGCCAAGTGATATGGAGCACTTTTTCATGTGTCTGTTGGCCATCTGGATGTCTTCTTTGCAGAAATGTCTGTTCATGTCTTCTGCCCATTTCTTGATTGGATTATTTGTTCTTTGGGTGTTGAGTTTGCTAAGTTCTTTATAGATTCTGGACACTAGTCCTTTATCTGATATGTCGTTTGCAAATATCTTCTCCCATTCTGTCAGTTGTCTTTTGATTTTGTTAACTGTTTCCTTTGCTGTGCAAAAGCTTTTGATCTTGATGAAATCCCAGTAGTTCATTTTTTCCCTTGCTTCCCTTGCCTTTTGCGTTGTTCCTAGGAAGATGTTGCTGCGGCAGAGGTCGAAGAGGTTGCTGCCCGTGTTCTCCTCAAGGATTTTGATGGATTCCTTTCGTACATTGAGGTCCTTCATCCATTTTGAGTCTATTTTTGTGTGTGGTGTAAGGAAATGGTCCAATTTCATTTTTCTGCATGTGGCTGTCCAATTTTCCCAGCACCATTTATTGAAAAGGCTGTCTTTTTTCCATTGGACATTCTTTCCTGCTTTGTCGAAGATTAGTTGACCATAGAGTTGAGGGTCTATTTCTGGGCTCTCTATTCTGTTCCATTGATCTATGTGTCTGTTTTTGTGCCAGTACCATGCTGTCTTGATGATGACAGCTTTGTAATAGAGCTTGAAGTCCGGAATTGTGATGCCACCAACGTTGGCTTTCTTTTTCAATATCCCTTTGGCTATTCGAGGTCTTTTCTGGTTCCATATAAATTTTAGAATTATTTGTTCCATTTCTTTGAAAAAGATGGATGGTACTTTGATAGGAATTGCATTAAATGTGTAGATTGCTTTAGGTAGCATAGACATTTTCACAATATTTATTCTTCCAATCCAGGAGCATGGAACATTTTTCCATTTCTTTGTGTCTTCCTCAATTTCTTTCATGAGTACTTTATAGTTTTCTGAGTATAGATTCTGTGTCTCTTTGGTTAGGTTTATTCCTAGGTATCTTATGGTTTTGGATGCAATTGTAAATGGGATTGACTCCTTAATATCTCTTTCTTCTGTCTTGCTGTTGGTGTAGAGAAATGCAACTGATTTCTGTGCATTGATTTTATATCCTGACACTTTACTGAATTCCTGTATAAGTTCTAGCAGTTTTGGAGTGGAGTCTTTTGGGTTTTCCACATATAGTATCATATCATCTGCGAAGAGTGATAATTTGACTTCTTCTTTGCCGATTTGGATGCCTTTAATTTCCTTTTGTTGTCTGATTGCTGAGGCTAGGACCTCTAGTACGATGTTGAATAGCAGTGGTGATAATGGACATCCCTGCCGTGTTCCTGACCTTAGCGGAAAAGCTTTCAGTTTTTCTCCATTGAGAATGATATTTGCGGTGGGTTTTTCATAGATGGCTTTGATGATATTGAGGTATGTGCCCTCTATCCCTACACTTTGAAGAGTTTTGATCAGGAAGGGATGTTGTACTTTGTCAAATGCTTTTTCAGCATCTATTGAGAGTATCATATGGTTCTTGTTCTTACTTTTATTGATGTGTTGTATCACATTGACTGATTTGCGGATGTTGAACCAACCTTGCAGCCCTGGAATAAATCCCACTTGGTCGTGGTGAATAATCTTTTTAATGTACTGTTGAATCCGATTGGCTAGTATTTTGTTGAGTATTTTCGCATCTGTGTTCATCAAGGATATCGGTCTATAGCTCTCTTTTTTGGTGGGATCCTTGTCTGGTTTTGGGATCAAGGTGATGCTGGCCTCATAAAATGAGTTTGGAAGTTTTCCTTCCATTTCTATTTTTTGGAACAGTTTCAGGAGAATAGGAATTAGTTCTTCTTTAAATGTTTGGTAGAATTCCCCCGGGAAGCCGTCTGGCCCTGGGCTTTTGTTTGTTTGGAGATTTTTAATGACTGTTTCAATCTCCTTACTGGTTATGGGTCTGTTCAGGCTTTCTATTTCTTCATGGTTCAGTTGTGGTAGTTTATATGTTTCTAGGAATGCATCCATTTCTTCCAGATTGTCAAATTTATTGCCGTAGAGTTGCTCATAGTATGTTCTTATAATAGTTTGTATTTCCTTGGTGTTAGTTGTGATCTCTCCTCTTTCATTCATGATTTTATTTATTTGGGTCCTTTCTCTTTTCTTTTTGATAAGTCGGGCCAGGGGTTTATCAATTTTATTAATTCTTTCAAAGAACCAGCTCCTAGTTTCGTTGATTTGTTCTATTGTTTTTTTGGTTTCTATTTCATTGATTTCTGCTCTGATCTTTATGATTTCTCTTCTCCTGCTGGGCTTAGGGTTTCTTTCTTGTTCCTTCTCCAGCTCCTTTAGGTGTAGGGTTAGGTTGTGTACCTGAGACCTTTCTTGTTTCTTGAGAAAGGCTTGTACCGCTATATATTTTCCTCTCAGGACTGCCTTTGTTGTGTCCCACAGATTTTGAACCGTTGTATTTTCATTATCATTTGTTTCCATGATTTTTTTCAATTCTTCTTTAATTTCCCGGTTGACCCATTCATTCTTTAGAAGGATACTGTTTAGTCTCCATGTATTTGGGTTCTTTCCAAACTTCCTTTTGTGGTTGAGTTCTAGCTTTAGAGCATTGTGGTCTGAAAATATGCAGGGAATGATCCCAATCTTTTGATACCGGTTGAGTCCTGATTTAGGACCGAGGATGTGATCTATTCTGGAGAATGTACCATGTGCACTAGAGAAGAATGTGTATTCTGTTGCTTTGGGATGAAATATTCTGAATATATCTGTGATGTCCATCTGGTCCAGTGTGTCATTTAAGGCCTTTATTTCCTTGCTGATCTTTTGCTTGGATGACCTGTCCATTTCAGTGAGGGGAATATTAAAGTCCCCTACTATTATTGTATTGTTGTTTATGTGTTTCTTTGATTTTGTTATTAATTGGTTTATATAGTTGGCTGCTCCCACGTTGGGGGCATAGATATTTAAAATTGTTAAATCTTCTTGTTGGACAGACCCTTTGAGTATGATATAGTGTCCTTCCTCATCTCTTATTACAGTCTTTGGCTTAAAATCTAATTGATCTGATATAAGGATTGCCACTCCTGCTTTCTTCTGATGTCCATTAGCATGGTAAATTCTTTTCCACCCCCTCACTTTAAATCTGGAGGTGTCTTCGGGCTTAAAATGTGTTTCTTGGAGGCAACATATAGATGGGTTTTGTTTTTTTATCCATTCTGATACCCTGTGTCTTTTGACAGGGGCATTTAGCCCATTCACATTCAGGGTAACTATTGAGAGATATGAATTTAGTGCCATTGTATTGCCTGTAAGGTGACTGTTACTGTATATGGTCTCTGTTCCTTTCTGATCTACCACTTGTAGGCTCTCTCTTTGCTTAGAGGACCCCTTTCAATATTTCCTGTAGAGCTGGTTTGGTATTTGCAAATTCTTTCAGTTGTTGTTTGTCCTGGAAGCTTTTAATCTCTCCTTCTATTTTCAATGATAGCCTAGCTGGATATAGTATTCTTGGCTGCATGTTTTTCTCGTTTAGTGCTCTGAAAATATCATGCCAGCTCTTTCTGGCCTGCCAGGTCTCTGTGGATAAGTCAGCTGCCAATCTAATATTTTTACCATTGTATGTTACAGACTTCTTTTCCCGGGCTGCTTTCAGGATTTTCTCTTTGTCATTGAGACTTGTAAATTTTACTATTATGTGACGGGGTGTGGGCCTATTCTTATTTATTTTGAGGGGCATTCTCTGAACCTCCTGAATTTTGATGCTTGTTCCCTTTGCCATATTGGGGAAATTCTCCCCAATAATTCTCTCCAGTATACCTTCTGCTCCCCTCTCACTTTCTTCTTCTTCTGGAATCCCAATTATTCTAATGTTGTTTCGTCTTATGGTGTCACTTATTTCTCGAATTCTCCCCTCGTGGTCCAGTAGCTGTTTGTCCCTCTTTTGATCAGCTTCTTTATTCTCTGTCATTTGGTCTTCTATATCACTAATTCTTTCTTCTGCCTCATTTATCCTAGCAGTGAGAGCCTCCATTTTTGATTGCACCTCATTAATAGCTTTTTTGATTTCAACTTGGTTAGATTTTAGTTCTTTTATTTCTCCAGAAAGGGCTTTTATATCTCTCGAGAGGGTTTCTCTAATATCTTCCATGCCTTTTTCGAGCCCGGCTAGAACCTTGAGAATTGTCATTCTGAACTCTAGATCTGACATATTACCGATGTCTGTATTGATTAGGTCCCTAGCCTTCGGTACTGCCTCTTGTTCTTTTTTTTGTGGTGAATTTTTACGTCTTGTCATTTTGTCCAGATAAGAGTAAATGAAGGGGCAAGTAAAATACTAAAAGGGTGGCAACAACCCCAGGAAAATATGCTTTAGCCAAATTAGAAGAGATCCAAAATCGTGAGTGGGGAGAAAGGGGATAAAAAGAGGTTCAAAAAGGAAGAAAGAAAAAAGAAAAAAAAAAAAGAAAAGAAAAGAATTTTTTTTAAAAAAGAAAACACCTAAGAAAAATGTAAAAAAAAATATATATATATTAGATAAACTAGTAAAAAATCGTTAAAAAAGAAAAAGGTAACAGTTAAAAAAAAAAAAATTTTACCCGAAGGCGAGAAAAAAAAAAAAAATGAAAAAGAAAAAATTAAATTAACTGCAAGACTAAAAAAAATCACAGGAAAAAAGCCATGAGTTCCGTGCTTGGCTTTCTCCTCCTCTGGAATTCTGCTGCTCTCCTTGGTATTGAAACCGCACTCCTTGGTAGGTGAGCTTGGTCTCGGCTGGATTTCTTGTTGATCTTCTGGGGGAGGGGCCTGTTGTAGTGATTTTCAAGTGTCTTTGCCCCAGGCGGAATTACACCGCCCTTACCCGGGGCCGGGGTGAGTAATCCGCTCGGGTTTGCTTTCAGGAGCTTTTGTTCCCTGAGCGCTTTCCGTAGAGTTCCAGAGGACGGGAATACAAATGGCGGCCTCCTGGTCTCCGGCCCGGAGGAGCCGAGAGCCCAGGGCCCCACTCCTCAGTGCGCCCTCAGAGAACAGCGCCCAGTTACTCCCGTCTGCCTGACCTCCGGCCGCGCTCCGAGCTCACCGAGCCTGCGACCGGTTCAAGGTAACACGGAGCTGCGAGCTTACTGTCGGCTCTGTCTCTGTAGCCGGCTTTCCCGTTCCAATACCCGCAAGCTCTGCGACACTCAGACACCCCCGATCCTTCTGTGACCCTGCGGGACCTGAGGCCACGCTGACCCCGCGTGGGCTTCGCTCCGGTTTAGCCTCTGGAGCGATGTCCCTCCGCGGAACAGACTTTTAAAAGTCCTGATTTTGTGCGCGGTTGCTCCGCCGCTTGCCGGGAGCCGGCCCCTCCCCCCGGGGTCTATCTTCCCGTCGCTTTGGATTCACTTCTCCGCCGGTCCTACCTTTCAGAAAGTGGTTGTTTTTCTGTTTCCAGAATTGCTGTTCTTCTTCTCTTCGATCTGCCGATGGATTTTCAGGTGTTTGCAATCTTTAGATAAGCTATCTAGCTGATCTCCGGCTAGCTGAAGCAGTCTCAGCTTGCTACTTCTCCGCCATCTTGACTCCTCCCCCTGATGCTTGATTACTTTTTAAAAGTTAAACTAACCTTGTATTCTTGGGAGGTGGGGACCAACTTTCAGCACACTGCAGATGTCTTTTCATTGTCTTCTGGTTGAGAAAATTATCTGTTTTTGGTTGAGAAGTCTGAGAATTTGGTTGAGAAGTGATCTCTGACTTGTTGCTCCTCTGAAAGTAATGTCTTTTTTCATTGTTTTTAACCTCTAGCATCTTTCAGGATTACCTCTTTGTCTTTGTTTTTCAGCTGTTGCACTATAGTGTGTCGAGATATGGATTTTTTTGTTTTTTATCTTTAATTCTGCCGATAGTTCTGTAGATTCTCGAATTTGTGACTTGATGTTTTTCATCAGTGGCAGAGAAGCTTCAGTCTCTATCACTGCCAATACTGCTTCTGCTCCATTCTCTCTTTCTTGTCCTCCTAGGATCCCAATGATATGTACAACAGAATTCTCAATACATTTGTATTCTGTCCTTTTGTTTTTGTGCTTCATTTTAGATATTATCTTCTGACCTAGACACTGAATTGTGATTCCACAATTCTCCCAATAGTTATGTCTACTCTGCTGTTCTATCTATCTACAAGGTACATAATTTCAGCCTTTGTATATTTTACTTTTGTCATTTCTACTTGGGTATTTTTCATATCAATGTACTTTCTAAATATATAATTTCTGGTGTCTACCAAAGTTCCCAACCCCATTGTTTATCTTCTTAAATAGAGTAAGCAGGTTATTTTAAGGTTTATATCTTATAAGCCTAATATCTAGCATCTCATGGGTCTCTTTCTATTGTCTGTCATTTCCATGGCTCATGAGGTCTTCTTGCACTCTTGGTTGGTTTTGTTGTGTGCCACTCTGTGCAAACAGTCATGCCTCACCATGAAAAGGATCACATGGGCAGAAATTGTGCAAAGTGATTGTACTAATCGATGGTGAAAATTACATGCCCTTTCAAAGTTTTTGGCAAAACATTAAAAACTCTCTTATTGTCCCTTGTAAATGAACAGGGAACAAAAACATATTGTAAAACTAATACAGACTTAGTACTTTGTAATTTAAAACATTAGAAACACTGAAATCCAAGTGTCTCATTTCTTTGTAAAAAACTTACCCAGAGTAGCTTGAACCCACACCCACTTAGTTCTGGTACCTAAGCTGTGTTGTGGGGAGCCTGGTGGCATTTAACTAACTATGGTCATTGGGATTCCTACAAATGGAACTGCACACTGGGAGCTGCCTATATTTCAGAATTTGTTCCTAGAAATAGAGACCTAGGATGATGCTTTGTTCCTGCAGGCATCTGCCAGGGTCCTGGCAATCTGGGACCACCTTCGTCCAGCCTCCGGGACTGAGACTAGTTAGAACCGGGGTCAGTTCATGAGCAAGCTTATCAATTTCCAGTCACCTATTTTCCTAGAGGGCAGCTTTTTGGGTCCCAACAGAAAACTTGGGCTGTTTCCAGGATCTTCCCTTCTTAGAGGTTTGATAGCCCGAGTCTACTCTTAGCCACAGAGAAATGCTACTTAGCTTCTTCATTGCTTCATCCATAAACTGGCCAATACCCCAGGGACAAAATGACCCCAAAGGTCAAATTCCCATGCTCTCCAGACTCCAGCCTGACAACTCACCGGGTGAGTTCTCCAGCGCCATGGCATATGTTTAAAGATTTCGTCCACCTTTTCGAGTTGACTTTCAAGCCATTATCAAAAACGGAGTCCCCATGTCAATATTTTCAGACCTGTTTCTCTCTTCATTTTTTATTTCCAGAGCCCTAGAGTATTTCTGTACCTTTGAATAAACTCTGTAGACTGGCATATGACTGCATTTCCTTAAGGTTTTCCTCATATTCAGGCAATCTGGTTATAACAGATTCCTAATAAAATGCCAATAAAATTTTCGAACAGAAAAACTCATCTTTTCAACAACCACAAGGGCACAGATTATTAAGTAGAGAGGGAGGTTTTGTTATTCAACAGCCATTGTTAGGAGCCTTCTATACGAGGCCACGGTCTAGCCACCAGGACAGGAGTGAGGAAGACAGACAGACATCCCTTCCCTGTGGAGCAGCCGTTCCAGGGAGGGGAGGCAGACAGGATTCAACGGAGCATGTCCTTTGATGGACGGTGACCAGGCAGGCAGAAGGGGCTACAGTCACAAATGGGGGGTCAGAGAAGACCTCCACATGTGGGGAAGAAGCACAGTTAGGATGTCCTTCCTTCCTGTAAGCAGGGACACAGAGCTGGGAGAGTCCCGTGGGGCCAGGACCTCCCGACACTCCAGCCCCTCCACTGCAGCAGTGGCAGTGGGAGCTCTGCCCCGGGCCTCAGCCCGACGGAGGGAAGGGAGGAAACCACCACACTCTGCCACTCACTGTGCTGTCACACGTGTCCCTCTACAGCTGTCCTGGCACGTGTCCGCACGACCTCCCCTACCCTGGCTGCCTCATGCACCAGCAACTCTGGCCCCAGCTTTTTATCTCGGATGTCCTAGATTTGTCTTCCGTTGTCAGAGCCGGACACTAAGCAGGTCACTCACATTCGGGTATTAATAGGAGAGATGCTGAATCCCACGAGCACGGCACCCAGAGATGTCCATGCTCCAATCTTGGAGCCTAGGTGAACTTGCGTGGCAGACGGGACTGAGGGCACCGCGACGGGCTGACTTGTGTCCCTGCTGCCAAAGGATACATCCAGGTCCTTCCTCCAGTACTTCAGAATGTGACCTTAGTGGAAAAGGGGTCTGGGCAGATGTAGTTATGATGACGTCATACGGGAGCAGGGCAGGCCCTTAATCCGTGACAAATGGTGTTCTTATAGAAAAGGGGGGACATCTGGATACACACACACACACACACACACACACACACACACTGTGTGATGACAGGCAGAGACTGGACCGATGCGTCTACAAGCCCGAGCGCCGCACGGTAAGTGAAGGCAAGGGAGGGTCCGCCCAGAGCCTCGGGGTTGGGGGTCACAGCCCTGCCCACACTTCGAGGTCAGACTTCTGGCCCCCAGAACTGCCGGGGGAACACGCGGCTGTTGATCATGCTGCTTTGTTACGACTGCTCGAGGAGACGGACACGGGCCCGGGCCCCGCCTGAGGAGACTCGCCTGGGCCATCTGGCTGGGGCTGAGCGCGTCTCCTGGGCCTTGCGAGCTACAGGGAGGCGGAAAGGGGGCATCCGGGAGAGTCAGAGTGTGAGGACGACTCAACCCACGGTGCTGATTTTCACCACGAAGGGGTCACAAGCGAAGGGCTGCGGGCCATCCCCCCCACCCGGCTGACCACCCACCCACGGCTGGCCGCCCCCGAGGGAACAGGGAGTCTGAACGGGCTGAGCAGTACATATATCACCTCAGTGATCCCGACTTGCGGGGAAACCCAACCTCAAACCCATGTCAGTGGCCTGATGTGCAGGGAGCCCAGCAGGAGGGACGTCTGGTAAAATGGGTCCCAGAAGCCAGCCCAACACCGGTCCCGCCCATGGAAGGCAGCCAGGCTCCTCTCCCAGGCTCCTCCAGGAGCCGGCCCTGCTCCCACCTGCCGTTAACAGGGCTCGTGACGGCCCTGGGCAGGAGTCGGCTGCCTCGGTCCCACCGCCACAGCCACGGAGCCAGAAGCCTCCCGGTCCTCGAGGGCCTTGACGTCCCCCATCATCCATAATCCAGGAGAGGAATTTGTCTACGGAATAACATGCCTCGGTCACTGCTGTCAGGCCAAACGGTGTCACACTAACGGCTCACCACCCGGCTCACCTCTCGGGGAGCAATTATCATGCTCATGTGACTAAGACCGACTTGCTGCTCGGAGGCTTGTCTGCTTTTAATGCTGGAAGTGTTGGCGACAGAGAGAAGGCAGACCCCGGAACTAAACAAATGCTGCTTCCTGCATCTGGGTCATTAGATGCACAATTAGAGTTAATATTCACCTAAGGTTTAAATTCTGCTGCACTAAGTGGGTCAGAAGGATTTCGCGTGAGCACTTAATGCCTTTGAGGTAATAATCAGAGCAACTAAAATGGGTTCTGGAATCTCTTGGATAATTTTTGTTCACTCTTGCCTCCTTCCTGACTTACCTCCTCTAGTGAAAGGAAGTTCTGAATTTTAAAGACAAGTATTTGTGGAGCCACCCATTCAGATCGCTGTTAAAACCCTGGCGTTCCCCGCTTGGGGACCCGCGTCCCCTCTGCCTGGGAGCTCCACGCATCCTGCGACGCAGTGATTTGTAAGGATGGTGACCATTCCTGTAGCTGTTCCACGGCCTCCTCAGCGCCTCAGACGCTGCCTAGCACAAGGTGGGCCCTCAGTAAGTGTGTGTTGAGTGAATGCACGAGCTCGGACATGCACAGTGAGAGCGCTCAGCGAACAGTGGCCGCGGGGAGGCCAGAATGTATCGAGTCAGAGAGCATTGCACCTGCCGTCGGGTTTGAATGTCTGCAGGACAAAGTCCTACATCCGGTCTGGAGGAGGGTCCCGGGAGGCGTGATGGCGGAGGGGCCCCTGAGCCTCGAGGGAGTCTCCGCTGGACGGTGGCCACACAGGAGCTACCTGGTTGCACGGCCTGAGGCTGAGCCGGTGGTGAGCAAGGCCACTCCGGCTCGGGGCTTCTGGGGTCCCCGTCGCATGGGGAGACCAACCTTCATCAGGAAAAGCCCCCGGGCATCCTAAGTGCGTGTGTCGGGGAGGTCCAAGTGGGGCAGGGAATTCAGAGAGGTTCCCTCGAGAGGGTAGCTTCAAGTTCAGTGCTGCAGGGCGGAGGCTCTGGGGGCAAGGTGGGGGCGGGGTCAGTAACCAGTAACGGAGAGTCCCGGGCAGGAGGGAGGGACCTGGGTGCGTGAGAGGAACTGGCGGTGCAGGAAGAAAGTCAGGCCGGGAGAGGAGGGCTGTGCCTTCCTGCTCACAGGGAAGCTGATGAATAAGGCCGGGTGAGTCAGCAAGAAGCCCGACGGCGAAAAGAAGCCAAGAAACAGCTACAGAGTTCTTCCTATGTGGCAGGTATAACCACCCTTGGAAAGCGCTGGTATCCGCCCATGTGTCAACGAGAAAACCGAGGCGCAGGCCAGAAGGGCCCACGTGCGGCCGAGAGCCGCACCGAGGACCCCACGCTGGTCCTGCGTTCAGAGCCTCAGCCTCAGGCCACATCCTGGGCCAGGAGGGAGGGCTGGCCACGCTCCGCGGGAGTCCCTGGGCAGGTCAGGGTGAGGTCAGGAGGCCAGCGGACGTGGGGCCTGAGGTCACGGCCACAAGGACCAAGTGCACAGGCCCCTGGGGAGGAGGCGAGGCCAGCTGGACCCAGGACATGGCGGAGACCAGCGGCTGGCATCGGGAGAGGGGCGCCGAGGGCTCCAGACTGGAAAGTGAGCGTCTGTGTCCCTGGTCCCTTGGCAGCGCAGCTCCGGGCGTGCACAGGTGATGGCTGAAGCCATCTTCTGACGACAGGCAGAGGACGTGCCAACACCTCCGGCTAGGATGTCACTTTCATCTCTGAAAAGCAGCTCCTTTCCAGAGCCCTGCGCTCCGATCCTTACCCTCGTCCCTCGGAGCGCTCGCTCTCAGAGACCGTGCCAGTCCCGATGTCGCAACGCGTCCTTCAGAAACACCTCCTAGAGAAGGATTCGTGTGGCTCGGAAGGCCCCCCTGCGAATGCGCGGTCAGTTCGGGCCTCCGTGTGTCTGTCTACCGTGGCTGGGCGCGGATGAGCCGCGGCCGTGCCCACCTGCCTGGCTGTTGTTCCTCCAGACTCCTGCTTCTTTACTGGCCTGTGCCCTGCAAGCACTAAAGATCAGCAGCTGTCCTTGGCTGTGGTTAAATATTCACCTCCACTAGCCTTCTGACCTCGACTCCAAAAGCCAACTTCATTAGATTCATCGAAGTCAAGAGGACGGGGCAGAAGAAGGTCGGTCATTCTCGGTCTCTGGGTTGAAAACAAAAGACCCCCTTTTCCTTTCTTACAGCTGCTCCGCACTCTGTCCCCGTCTTCCCACACAGAGCCAGGAGCTTCGAGAGAATGACAGCTGCCCTTCGTGGAAAGCGCCTGCTGGAACCTGCCTGCTGTGGCCTCCGCCGGGAGCTGCGACCTTCCCACGGGCCCCTGCCCCTTCTCCTCACTCTCCCCTGCATCTAAAGTCTCCTTTTCTGCACCTGACGGATGCTCTGGGCGCCAACCTTTCCACCGGCCCCGCACAAGAGTTCCTTGAACCCTGTGTATGCTGGTCTTCTCCTCTCAAGGAACATCAGCTTCAAAGGCTTCTAAAGCCCCGGCACCTTTCTCCTCATGCCCCTCATTGTTCAAAGCCTTCTTCTCGGGTTGTTGCCCCCCATAAAGCCTGGGCTGGCAGCATCCCTGCTCGGCTGGACTTGTTCCTCAGCTCTCAGGAGTCCTGGCTGAGCAAAACAGAGGAGGTTTCCCTTTCTGATTTGACAACTGCAACAACAGAATGTCTTCCTTTCCGGAAAACTCTCTCCACATGTGGCTGCTTCTAAGGAGAGAAGGGGAGGAGGTGCTTTCCTGAGCCTGTGTGTGCTTGGGACTGGACGCCATGCAGCTTCAGGGGAGCCCAGGAGACGCAGGACGGAGGCCCCTGCCCGGACCTGAGACAGTGTCAGAGACGGGGACATGTTCCAAGTGGAGAAAGGGGGCAATCATCGCGGGCCAGCAGAGCCCTCCCCCGAAGGTCAGGACATCAGAGGACGGCACAAGTCATTCAAATGCTCTGGTTTCAACCAGATTTCACATTTCTCTGGACAATTTTCCTTTTAAACATCATTCCCCTTGACCCCACCCCCGATGCGAGTGCACAGTGAACAGATAAGACTCTGGCCTAGTTAGCAAGCTCTCCCATAAAATGAACCAAAAGGAGACTGTAGAATTTATCAAATTTCCTCATGATCCCTAGAAAGGGGCAACGGGCTCTGCGTGTTGGCAGCCTAGTCCACCTGTCTGATAATAAACCTGCTGGAGAGGCTTTTAAAAGTTCTTCTGGTCAAAAATTATCCCACTGAACACAGGAGATAGGAGAAACCCGGCCTGCGGACAGTCAGCAGACACGATCTGACAGCAGAGCGAGCCTGTCCCCTACAAGCCGTGTTGCTTCACTAGAAATCCACACTGACGCAGTCTCGTCGGGCTGACGAGACTCACTTCTAAGAATGTTTCAGAAAGGACGCGGCCACGGGTCAACTCCGCATGACTGGGTCCCTTTTACTGGAGCTTAGCAACTTGTCACCTTCGTGCGGTGATCACGAACCACAGGCTTGTTCGGTTATGAAGGGCTGCAGGAAAGCGTGGGGCCTCACTCACTCGTAAAAACGGGGTGGAAAAGGAACTACAATATACTGTTCATTTAACTGTATTATAATTTCGACCCACGCAGACAAAGCTTCATGGTCTTGGAAGCGGTGCCTCATTCTGTATCTGCCTTGCTAGCTCTGACTAGTTGAAGTGATGCCTTCCTCAAGGTCTGCTTGTGGCCTCTGAGCTAACGGTGTGAAGCGGGTACTTCAGACTGGGAACTGTCACTCATCTTTACTCACAAATGTCTTAAAAGAGCACAAAACTGAAGCAGCCAGGCGAGCGCGGTTCCCTGCAACACGGAGCCAGCACTGAGCCAACACGGAGCCAGCTGCCCCCGTGCCAATCTGGTCCCCACACCCGGAGTGGCCGAGGGACCCCTGCCCTCCCAGACAGAAGCGCCCCCGAACTCCCACCGGGGTAAAGACACCCTTTCCCTGATGAGCCCGTTGTTTGGAATCTGAACCCACGATCTCACAGAAAGCTATCGCATTCTACTTAACTAGCTGCTCGGGCCCGCTCGTGAAAAGTCCCTCCGATACACGATGTGCCCGAATCAGAGTCATGATCTCGGTCGGAGTCATCTTGGACACCACCGCCTTCATGATGCGGATGCCCCACACCCTGCACCCTGGGGCCGCAGGACTGCACCCTGCCGCGGCGTGACCGAGACTGCGGTCTCCCCGTCCCGGTGGGAGGGAAGCTGCCACGTGCCACGGGGGCCTGGTGGGCAGGCCTGCTGTCCGCCCTTCGAAGCCAGCTCCCACCCACGTTGGCGGCCGGTAGGAAACGGAGGTCTGGAAGCCAATCCTTGTCCAACTGGGTTCTGCTGGTGGCTTGGCTCAGTGACCATTCGCAAGGACCTACTCGGGACGTAAGACCAGCGGGGCAGACACGAACAGGACACACACTGCGCTCAGCGAGTCCCAGCCCCGCGGGGAACGTCCGTGCCGCTTTCTGAGAGCCTGTGAAAATCCTGGCCAGAGCAAAAATAGCGCAGGGACCGGCTGTGGCTCACCGAGGAGCCTAGGGCAGGAAGGGTCAGCTTCCTCCCAGGACACCTTCTGGGCTACACGTGGGTTTTCATGCCGTACAGGAGACTGCAGGTAAGCCTCTACTGCTGAGCTTCCCAACCCCTCAGAGAAGGGAAGTGGGATTTTCTGATGAGGAGAGAGCAGTAGAGCGGTCTAGAGAGGCGGGCAAAGGCCCCGGACCCGGCAGGCAGCTGCTAAGGAGCAAGAAACCAAGTCCCAAGCTTCAGAACCCAGTGCATTTCCACCGTAGGGAGCCGCCTGCGATACAAACCAACACATCCGAGCTTTCTCTCCCAGCACGAGCTGACCTGAAAACAAAGGTGGCTCAACCACAAAAATAATTCTAACAAGGTTGGCCCAGAGGGACCAAATTCTTCACTTTTTAGAGTGCAGAAACTCATCCCAGACACCGCACTGTCACGACGGTGAGATGCTACGCGATTCAAAACTCCAGAGGAAGGAACAAACACACTTCTCGCCCGAGCCGCGCATCGGGCTAGGCCGCGTCTCACCATCCGCAGAACCAGCTAGAAGCTCACATGCGTGTGCTCCTTTCCACAAGAAGCTCAGGGCTTGTCAGCGTGGAGAATGCTCGGACGAAGAAACAAAGGCGTTCACATGCAGCCGCCGGGGGCTGCTTGGTTCTTACTTTATGTTTATTTATTGTTTTTCTTTTAATTTTAAAGATTTTATTTATTTATTTGTCAGACTGAGAAAAAGAGAGAGAGAGAAGCAGGGGGAACGAAAGGCAGAGGGGAAGCAGGCCCCCCACAGAGCAGGGAGCCCGATGCAGGGCTCGATCCCAGGACCCTGGGATCATGACCTGAGCTGAAGGCAGAGGCTTTAACCCACTGAGCCACCAGGAGCCCCGTTCTTACTTTAAAACTATCTTTGGGCGCCTGGGTGGCTCAGTCGGTAAAGTGTCTGCCTTTGGCTCAGGTCATGATCTTAGGGTCCTGGGATCGAGTCACGGGTTAGGCTCCCTGTTCAGCAGGGAGTCTGCTTCTCCTGCTTCTGCTCCCCTAACTTCTCTCTCTCTCTCTCTGTCTCTCAAATAAATAAGTAAAATCTTAAAAAAAAACAAAAAACAAAAAACAAAAAACTATCTTCACACCAAGTTGGAAATTCAAGTTCACTGCCTTACTCTCCCTAACCACATGACCTGGCCTCGGCGTTGAGCTCTCGTGTTCCATGTCCCTAGTAAGGCTGAAGTAACAGATACAGCACATGTCTACCCCGCACCCAGAAACTACGCCTTCCTTCGGAATGTCTGTGGAACCTAGGGAAAACTGACTCAATATCAAGCCATGAAAACCAAAAATAAAAAACAGAGGTCTTCAAATTCAAAAACAGCAGAAATGATACTGGTCCCATCCTCTCTCGGAGAAACGCAACAAAACCAGCACAGATGCTCAAAAGGGACACGGGCCGCTTGGAAGGCGGGGCCCTCGCGCTCTTTTCCTTTGGGGATACGCACAGAGATGCGGGAGAGGAAAAGGAGAAAAGAGAAGTGGGGGTGTTTAAAATCTGGGCACACTAAGCTGAGAAACAATTGACCTTTTTTTACGATTACTTAAAGAATATTTGTCGTACAAACACAGATGCTCACAGCACGGAAGAGAAAGAGCATTGGCTATCAATCAGGAAATGGCAAGATGTTTTGGCAAAACCAGTTCCCCTCTCTATAGTCCAGCTTCGCCTTTTGGGATGACGACAATCTCCAACTCTCTTTTTTGTATCCTGGTACAACAAGCAGCTTCAGGAGCTTCAAGAGCAGACCGTGGTTCTCTTGCTCCCCACTGAGCACCCTAGGAGGTGCTCGGTGGACGGCTGTAGAATGATGGATTATAAATATATATATATATATATATATATATATATATATTTGACAGAGATCACAAGCAGGCAGAGAGGCGGGTAGAGAGAGAGAGGAGGAACCAGGTTCCCCGCCCAGCAGAGAGCGTGATGTGGGACTCGATCCCAGGACCCTGAGATCGTGATCTGAGCCGGCTGAAGGCAGAGGCTTAACCCACTGAGCCACCCAGGTGCCCCCATATATATGGGGGGCATACATGTTTATATATAAAATACACAATTATACACACACACATATTAAGGGATTGGCTAAATAATGACTTTACCTAAACATGACGGACTATTACACAGACATTTAAAATGATGAAGCAGAAACACATTTGTTTCACAGGGCACGCTTTTTCATTACCCAAGAGTCCACAAAGCAGAAGCAGATTACCAAGTGGCTTCTGTGCAAGAAACATGCCTTTTCTCCACTCTCTCTCATTCTCTCTCTCTCTCGCACACAATGCTTAAAACTCTGTTTGCGAGTCCAACAGACACGAGCTAGGACACACCATTTCGTGATTATGGGATGTCTCTCATTATATATCTAAGATCTGAGAAAAGAGGGGAAAAAAACACATTTTCTCTACAGTCGCGAAACTTGCTTTTGCCTCAGAGTTGTCCCGAAGTGGGACAGGGCTGCCCCTGTGCTGTATGAGGACAGCTCCAGACCTGACCCACTACCCCAGCAAGCTCTCCGCTGGATACTCAAATCAGCATGGAAACAGCGAGAAGAGCCGGCGCCTGTGACTTCAGCGTCTGTCAAAGAGTAACTCTTCTCGCAGCTCAGCTGTCGGCTACATGGAACCGCATTGCTATCAAGGAATGAACCTCTCCCGGAAACTGAGACAAGAATCTGCCACTTAGCAGCACCGACTTCCAGTCCACATTCGTGGGCCTTTCCAGGCACTGAACACAGATCTAACTTTGCACCACAAAGTAATGTAACTCACCCCAGACGGCTAGTTTGTTGAGCAAGAGAAGGAAACACTTAAATATTTCGGTCTGCAAACAGGAGCGAATAAACCTGGTGTTTACCTGTGCCGGCAACGTCTGACTTCCGAGCTGGTCTCGGCACCAGGGGTTCCTCGCGGAGGCCGGGCCCTTCCCTGCAGCCTTGGCAGCGAGAAGGTGAGGAGGAAATGGTCACGGTACGTCCTCTGGATCCTCCCCAGCTCTCCACCACCTTGGAAGGGGAAAGTCACCGTGACCCTACTTCAGCAGGAATGGAAAACCCGGGGCCCCCCGCCCTGCCGGCACCCCCGGCCCCCCTCCCGAGCGGCCCTGGAGAGCAGGGCGCTCCCTGCTTAGCTGGGGTGGGGGTGGCCGCGCAGCCCCTAAGGGCCCAGAGCGCCCTGCAAACGCCGGCACGTCCCACAGTCTCTTCTTAGGAGGACGTTTGACACTGACACTGGGGCACGCCGCCCTCCTTTAAACTTGAAAACTAGCTGAGGAGCGCGCGGGCACGCAGCGGGTCGGCCGCCGTGGGTCCGGGGCGCGCGTGCGGGCAGGGCCGGCTTCCGGAGCGCGGCGGACACCGCCCTGCGCCCCCCCGGGCCCGCGCGGCGGGGACCCGGACAGACCTGGGCGCGGACGCCGCGCGCGGGACCCGCAGGGCCGGGCCGGGGAGGAGCGGGCGCCGCTGCCCTGGGCTCGGCCGGGGGGCAGACCGCGCTCGGGCGCAAAGTGCGGCCGTCCCTAAAGCGGCTCCGCGGGCGAGTTTCTCCCGTCCGAACGAGCGCAGCAGCCAGCGGTCCGTCTGACCCCGCCGCCCGCTACCCAGCCTCGGGGATCCCGGGGTCCCGGGAACGCCCCCGGCCGGTGACACCCCCCCAATCGACCGGGCGGAGCGAAGGGCGCGCCGGGGCCCCCGCCCGCTGCGCCCTCCCTCCCGCGGGACAACCTGCGGACCCGGCGTCTCCGAGGCCCCGGTCGCTCGGAGCGAGGCCGAGCAGGGGGCGGCCCCCTGGGCCCGGGGATCCCCAGCACCAGACCCGGCGCCCTCGGCCCGCGCCCCCGGGTCCCGCGCATGCGCCGACCGGCCCCTCCTCTGGCGGCCGCCTCCCAGCGTCCCGAGAAGGGGAGACCCGGTTCTCCGACCCCCGCGAGCGCCCGCCCGCCCCTGGGCACCTGGGGCCAGTCCGCCGCCTGCGAGTCCGCCGGGCGAGCGCGCCGAGGGAGGCGGCGCGGGGCAGGGCGCTAGCTGCCGCCGCCTCCGCCCCCGCCGCCCGCTGCCCCAGCCGTGGGGCTGCCGCGTCCCCTGCCCATGCCCGGCACCGCCTCCCCGCGCCCGTGCCAGCCGCGCCCCCCGCGGCACGCGCCGCCCCTCTGCCCCCCGCCCCGGCCGGGCTGCGCGGGCGGCTCGCGCGGGTGGCCGCCGGAAGCCCCGCCCCGCCCCGGGTCCCCTGGCCGCGCCCCGGGCGGGACACACCCCCCTGGCGGCGGCAGCCGATTGGCTGCCCGCGGGGTCGGAGGCGGGGCCGCGGCCTCTGGGGCTCCCACCTCGTGCCTGCTGCGGCTGCACCCGTGGGGAAACTGAGGCCGGAGAGGCGGAGGGGCTGCAGAGGTCTCCGGGCGAGCGGGCAGAGAGCCACGGTGGGACAGCGCGTGCAGCTGGGCGTCGGCGGGGGTCCAGGCCCGCGCCCCGGGAGGGGCTGCTGTCGCGGCGGGGGTGGGCGCGAGGCCGCCGGACCCTGGAGGTTCCCGCCTGGCGCCCAGGCCCAGCTGGCGAGGCCCCTCCTCTCTCGGGAGCCCTGCTGGCCTCTGGCGAGCGGGTCTGGACCCCGGCCGAGGTGCGAGCGCCAGAGAGTCGCGGGGTGCGCAGGGTTGGGGGGCGGTCGGGGCAGAACCGGTCCCAAGCACCGCAGCACACGAAAGAAGGCGAAAGAGAACGCGAGCTGAGGGGCGCGTCAACAGGTGGTGGAGGCGCCCGGGCGGGCCCCGCGGGCAGGGACCCAGGGTGAAGGGCAGCGGGGACAGCGTGGGCGCGGGCCACCAACTCCGACCACCCGCTCCACAGCCACACCCACACCCCCACCCCGGCTGCCAGACAGCCGTGACCCCCTCCCGTCCGGCGTCACGGACGAGGGGCTGACTTTGTGTCCCGCCAAGGCGCTGGTCCTTTGCCAGCGCAGGGGGAGGTCGCGGCCCGGCAGCCAATGACAAGGAGCAGGGGAGAGAGCTGCGGAGCTGCTCTGTTTGCGCGGCGGCGCACGGAATGCACAAAGCCCCCGGTGCCAGCGCCTCGAGACACCCCTCCCTTGGGAACGAAATGTGTGCTATGCCAGCCTTCCTCCCTGCCCTCCCGCTGCTCCCGCCACCGTTCTATTTGTAGCGGCGAGCGCGAGCGGAGCGGCCCGGGGAACCTGCTGGGGGCGGATACCCAGCTGCGAACGAATCCCTGTATTATGCCGAGACTGGAGCCCAGGCCGTACCTGGCCCTTAAGTCGCAGGCGCCTGGATCTCACCCTTGGGGTTCGGCTCCTTCCTGTGGTGAACTTTGCCCTTCCCTGCAGAGACACCCACATCACCTTTCTGCTCGCACACCGGCAAGCCCAACTTTTATTACACGTCCTAGCAATAACCAGTGTTTGTATTATGTTCCAGTGTTCAAGGTTATCCCCGTGCACTAAATCCTGACTATGGCACAGGCTGGGCAGGCTGAACGTGTGTCTTACTCATGCTGCTAGGAGCCACGGAGGGTGCTGGGTGTCGTGGATATAGCAAAGAAGGAACTACAGAGCTGACGTCCTCATGAGGACATTCAGGTTCAAAGATGTCATCTGATGTACTCCAGATTCCGGGCTGTGAAGGACCCAGAGTCCAAATGCAAGGGATGTTGGCTTCCTTTCCCAGTTGCGCTGTGACCGTCTGCCATAAACTCAGGTCAGCCAGGCGGTTGGAAAGACCTGGTAAAAAATTGTTTCGAATGAGGACAAAGGAAGCTGTTAGGGTTCAACAGAGTCGTGTAGGCACCTAGCAGACATTAGAGCAATTATATTCTTGGATTCTTGGGGCTCTCAAGGTTTTTTAGGGAGAGAAAATTTGTTTCTCATGCATGTGCCCAAAGTTGTCCCTTTTGAGCAAATGCTTTCGGCCACCCATACCCTCCCTCCCCCATCCAGGTAGAGAGGGAAGAATGATCAGATCGCCTGGAAGCATCCATGAGACAGCTCCAAGCATGCTGCCCTCTGGGTGGGGGGGCATGGGTCCCTATTTGCTGTGAAGAACCTGACACACACCCAGCACAGGAGAAACTGTCACACAAAGAACATTCCACCCCTCCCCCATGTCCTGGAAGTCTCTCCCTCCGTCTCTCCTTACCTGCAGCGTGGATGGAACATGGGCGGTGCCAAAGAGCAGAGACAGCCTCCTGTGCACGGCTGGACGGGATCTGTAAAATCGGGGACATTTCGTGCTCTTGACACTGTGTCTGACACCCTGGGTCCCCCTGGAGCCTTAATAAATGCTAGGAGACTTTGGGGGTACGTGTGTCTCGGTTCATAGCTTCCACCTGTTGGGGCTGATGGTGTTTCCGCATTTCTAATCACATTTTCTAATCTGTTAGAAAAGATGTTTGGAGACATCATTATTATGGTGCTCCCATTACGATCGGGAGACCGAGGCACAGAGAGGTTACTTCCCAGACCAGGTCACGGAGGCCAGTTGCAGAACCCGGGCTAGGAGGCGGGTCTGTGGCACCCACACTCTGAGCAGGTCCTGGATGCACCCACCCACCCAATCTCCCTGGGGCTGCTGATGCTGTGCCCTTGGCCTCTGGGAGAGAATTAGGACTTTCAGAGAGGAGGTGGGGAGCCGAAGGCGGCTCCTGCCCCTAAATACCAGACTGTGGGGTACACAGTGAACTTGTAAGAAGGTGATGTCAACCCTCTGTGTCCAGAGAGAAGGTGAGACCTGACCGCCTTCCTGAGTCCTGGTGGGGGGAGCAGCAGGTCCCACGGATCTGGGGGGCCAGGCCAGAGTCTGTTTGTCCTACAGCTTAGGTAAGCCCTTTTCCAGGAACCAACACCTCTACAGGTCACTTATTTGCCCTTTGCTGATCTGCAAAGCCTCTGATGAGATGGATTTTGTGCTCCCGGGGGTCATCAGCCAGGGCAGTGGCCTCTGGGCTCGTGGAAGCCTGCCCTTAGGTCAGGTGGTAGAGATCAATGAGGACAGGGCGCACAGGCTGAGAAACAGAGCGTTGGCTGTTGGCAAGGACAGAGCTGCCCTGTGGCCCACGGCTGGCCCTCGGGACCGACGAAGGGCCTGTGTGTGGCTGCCATCCCAGTAATGACTGCAGAGCCTCGTGGGTCCAGATAACAAAGTCTTGTCACATTAGGGCAACGAGCTCACAGCAGTCCCGCAGGGTAGCGGGGTTCATCCCCATGGTACAGATGAAGAAACCGAGGGCCAGAAATGCCATCGTTCGGCTGAGATCTCCAAGAGGGAACAAGAACCAGGCTGTCAGAGTCCAGATCTGTTCCACCACCCGCCCCGGCCCCAGGGGGCCCCCCAGAGGTCTGGTGCAGAAGCCGGTGCTCTCCTGGCCTGCTACCCCAGTGGTCTCTGGCAGGCACAGGAACACCGGGTCGAGGATCAGTCTCGGCCCCAGCACTGCGGAGGGGCGGTAGCACGTGCAGAAGCCTACGGCAGGAGCGAGGGGCCGGGAGAGAGAGTAGAAATGGTGCAGGGTGGGTAGCAGGCGGCCTAGTGGGGCATTGGCTGGATTCCATCAGATCAGTAAAAAATAAGAAACGACGCATGCTAACCGATTGTTATTACCGAAGCAGAGGCCGCGGTGGTGGGTGAAGGCAGGCACTCACATGAGGCCTGCGGGCTCTGGAACCTTCTGCAGGCCAGCAACGGCTGCTGCCTCAGACATTTCACCTCTTCGATAATTAACCTGTCCCCAGCCTAGGTCGACAGACGGGCCACCGTGCTTGAGAAGTCCATGACAGCCCACTTGCAGCAAGGCTGCCCCCTCCCTCCCTTCCCGACAGTGAGCGGTCCTCCCGTCCGGATCTGTGCCATTCCAACCCCCTGGGAGGGGGCGAGGCTTAAGGTTCTCCGGATGGGGGCTGCCTTGTGGATGGTCTTATGTCCCGTTTAGGGCGCTGGCTTGAAGCTTCAGGACTCATGTGACCCAGTAGGGGAGAGCCTGACGGTGAAGCGTGGTGCGGAGAAGCATTTGGTCAATAACGGACGTTCCGCTCTGCTCAGACAGGGTTCGCGATGCTCTGACCCGGGTAGGGGTCCCGGCTGTGAGCTGTACTGTTGTTGGGGGGCAAGGTCGGGGGTAATGCAGAGAAGACCCTGCTGTTCACCCACAAATGTGTAGTAAAGATGGGTATACGGGCACATCACTGCCTGTGCCTGGGACACCCCCAATTTCCCTCATGAAACAAATAGACAGAACCAGGGATTAGGAATCAAACTGACCTAGAGTCAAAACCTGGCTCTACCTTCGACTCGGTCTGTATAACCTTGGACAAATGACTTGACCTCTTGACTGAACTTCCTCATCTAACAAATGGGGCAGGGGTGCTTATCTGCACAGGCTCTGGGGAAGGAATGAGCAGGGCCCCTGTAGGACGTGCACAGACAGGACCTCAGAGGTGGGTCGTGCTTGCGATTTGGTGACCAACTGCCTGAAGGCTCTGCCAAGGGTCACCTCCTCCAGGAAGCCTGCTTGGCGTCCATCCCACCGGCAGAGCCACCCTCCTTCCTGGGTTGCCACCATCTTCCACGTAGTTGAGCACCGTCTTAATAGGTGCCTCTGCCCCACCTGCGTCACCACTCAGGCGAGCTGGCCTCGACGGAGGCCTCACACCACCCCGACCCCAGGCACAGTGCTTACTTGTTGCTCACTCATGCTCAGGTCTGCCCGGGCTTCTGCCTTCTACAGATGATTTCTTCCAGCGCATCGAGGCAGCACGAATTTGAGCCCAGCCCTAGAGAGAGCTCCTTGGAGCAGGGCTGGCCTCCCCCAGCCCTTCATTCCCAGGTGCCCAGCCCAGGGCCTGGAACCCACAAGGCTCCATAAACGAGCCAGGGAATGGCCGGGACATTCTATTGGCACCTCTCGGCCCTGGCTTTCACCGAAATGAGGTCAAGGACTGTGGTCCCCAGTCCCCTGCAGGGACAGGCCATGTGTGCCAAGTGTCCCTGGGCTGTAGCAAGATGGGGAAGAGAAGCAGGGACCTAGTGTTTCCTGTCAAGCTTCTACTAGTCAGTTTGAAGAAACACCCCTTTTCTCCCCGAGAGGATGTCCTTGACATTCTTGGGTTATTACTGAAAATGCCTTTTCTTAATAAAAACGTCTTAGATGAAGTGCTGATAACGGTTGTTAGGGATTGGTGTGTTTTGGCTCACCGGCCCCCAGGTCCGTCCCCAAAGCTGTTCAACGTGTTGTTGGTTTGGAAAGCCCAAAGTCCAGGACCTCCTGGCCCCCACGAGCTCTGTTTACTGATAAACACACAGCACGTTGCAAAGGCCTCCTGACATGTTTCCGGGTTTGTTGTACCCGGCTAGCTTCTCCTCCAGATTTACTTGTGGTATTTATTTGCAAGTCAACATTCTGGTTTCTGTTGAGACTTGCAGCGTGAAATACACTGTCCTCCACGAGGGCCCGATTTTGATCTTGGACAAATCGGCAGAGCGGGGTGTGGGCGGCCGCCTGGGGAGCCTGCCCAAGTCACACCCACGTGGGGGCCCAGCTCACATGCCATCAGGCATCCCAGGTGTGGGGGAGCCCAGCCTGGTGGGGGAGAGGTTCCCTCTGCCTGGGAGCCCGGGGCGCGCAGAGGAAGGAATGGGCTGGAGGCCGAGAGGGAGCTGAATATCACGCATGTGCAAGGGTGGTGGCTGGAACCATCTCTAGAAGGGGACGGTGGCCGGGGACGGGACCCCAGACCGGCAGCCGGCGGCAGACCTTCTCAGATGGCTGGTGAGAAAGACAGAACCCGGAGCTGGGGACTAGAAACCCACCACCTAGTGTCTCCGTGTGGAAGCAAGGGTTAGTGCTGAGTGTAATTTTAAAACCCGGAAAAAACTCTCTAGGGATGGCTGGGTAGGTAAGTGCCAAAGACTGAGCAGGCACCTTCGAAACAGGACTCCCGTCTCACCAGCTAGCAACCCTGGCGCTGATGCCCTCCGGGACAGCGAGGCAGGCTCCGCGCTCCTGCAAAGCCGCCAGCAAGTTTCCCCACGCCTCCTTGCTCCTGGGTCCCTGGCACGTGGTCTTTGGGCCTCCAGCCTCACATGAGGGACAATCTCCCATTAGAAAGCTGGTACCTTGACTTCTGTCCTCACACACCCCTCCCGTCAAGGTCAAGGCCCAAAGTCTCCGAAGTGGCAAAGGGCCCCCCACACCCTGTTCCTGCTGCCCCTCCCGCCCCAAGCTTGGCCTGGACGTTCTGGACTCTCAGCTACTTGTAGAGGTTTTTATCATCATTTGTAAGGGATTTCTCTCTCTCTCTCTCTTTTTTGTCTTCTGGCACTTCATTTTTAAAAATTTTTATGAACATATAGTGTATTATTTTGTAAGGGATTTTCTTTTTTTTACTTACTTACTTACTTTATTTATTTATTTATTTATTTTGGTAAGGGATTTTTTTTTTTTAAAGATTTTATTTATTTGACAGACAGAGATCCCAAGTAGGCAGAGAGGCAGGCAGAGAGAGAAGGAAGCAGGATGTCTGCTGAGCAGAGAGCCCAATGCGGGGCTCGATCCCAGGACCCTGGGATCATGACCTGAGCTGAAGGCAGAGGTTTTAACCTACTGAACCACCCAGATGCCAGGGATTTTTTAAATACAAAAAGTTTTACTTATCTCTAGGGAGAGCTGACCCTAAGGAGCTAGCCCACCTTCCGCGGACACAGAAGCTTACACCGTTACTTCGCCAGCGGTCATACGGATCTGTTTTCTGGTTCAGATGTTAAGCACGGGGACTTGGCTGTCCCTGATGCTGTGTGTCCCCACCTTGCCTGGCATGGGGGGCAGTGGCCCCTTGCTAATCAGGGGTTTTTGAGCACGTCCCTTAAGAGCGGTGTGAGTCCAGAGCAAAGCGGCTCGCTGCCCCTCTCCCCAGGCAGAGGGTCAGGCATCTGAGCTGCCTCCCTGCTTGGCCGCCCGGAGAGGATGACACGCCCACTGTGCGCAGGACACTCTGCCCTCCGTACCACTCAGCCTCAAGGAGGCCTGCCGGCAGCGGCTCCTCGCCCTGCTCCCGGCTGTGGAAACTGAGGTTTGAGGGGCTGACCCTTGGCCCTGAGACGCAAGCCGGGGAGCTCTGGCCCTGCCGTGGCATCCAGAGGCCCCGCTCATGTGTCCTTGCTTTTCCACTGTGCCCCCCACTCCCCTCCCGGGCGCTGTGACCTTGGACAGCCATGACCGCCCTGCATCCTCTCCCGACTGTAAACTGAGAGGCTGGGCTGGCTGATCTCAAACGTTCCCTGCCAGCCGGGGACTCAGAGTTGTGCTTGGGGGGTGTGACTGGGCCATGCCCCAGGAGCCAGCTGCCAGTGCCCACGAGGGAGGCATTTTTTCCTGCCTCGCTGGGGGAAAGCAGACACATGACTCTCTGGGCTGAGCACCCGTGGTGAATTATGATCAGCGGGGCTTGCGCTCTGTGCTTTGCAAATGTGTTTAGGACTGATCTCCAGGCCTGTTATCAGTGGAGCTCACGGCCTGGGGGGGTTGGGGGGGGATCCAACTCCCTTTCTCTGCTGGAATGTCCCGGGCCAAGGCAGAAAGCCACCCACCTCTGCCTTCTGCAGACAGGGAGTAGAAGGGCGGCCCCCCGTCCTGTCCGCACTACATCCGTGGAGGGGACCCTCAGCGTGGCCTCCCACCCCCCAGCTTGCTTCCAGTGGCTCTCACAGTTTCTTGCTGCTTTGGTCTAAAAGTGGGCTCTGACTTCTTGCTGGGATCAGCAGAGGTGACAGACCCTGCTTCAGTTAAGAGGTGACTGGAAGGGGCATGCTTTGGCAGACAGACAGACCAGCAGGCCCCCGGGGACTGCCTGCCTCCCGTGTCCCTGCTCATGCACTGCGATGTTAGGGAACCAGGCCCCTTGCTGTTAGGGAACCAGGCCTGGGTCTCCTTGCCTAGTTGCTTCTGACCCCTTTGGAAGGGAACCTGAGAGGTCAGCTGGTGGCAGGGCAGGGAGGGAGGGCTCTTGGCAGGACCTGAGGTCCAGCTGGAACTTTCTGGATTGGGGGAAAAGGCAGGACCCCATGGGATCTTCACTAGGCCACAGGCAGAGGCCCGAAAGGAAGACTCAGACAGCCATGTGGGTGACACAGCGCTCACTGTGAGAGGCTCCTTGTCGCCATCTCCTTTTTGTTCAGGGCAGCAAAGTTGTGCTGAAAGTCAGAGCTCCGGCCCCAGCTCTGGGGGCGGGGGGGGGGGGGGAATCCAGCTGGCCCCCTCAGCGTCCAGCACCTTGGTATCCTTGTGGGAGGCACTGAAGCTGCCCCAGAGGGTCACTGCAAGAGGTCATGAAGATCTCCAGTCCCGCTGACTGCTCCCCCACCCGCCGGCACAGTCCTTTCACACGGGCCCTCCAGTCTTACTTCCCACATCCACCAGTGCCAGGCCTGCCCCGCCCTCTCGCCAGCCCCCTGGGGTTGGCCACGGTCACACCCCCACCTCTCTCTCTGGCCTCTCCACTTGCAATCTGATGTGTCACACTAGCTTTCCCTTGCATGGGGTACCACCTCTTCCGGGAAGTCCTCCCTGATCGCCTCCGTCCCCGGGCACTGTTCCTTTCTTCTGGACCCTTATCGACCCCAGAGCCTCTGCTGATCTTCCCGGGTCATACAGGTCTGTTCACTAGTCCATCTCCGCCAGACTGGAAGCTTCCTGGGAATTAGGATCTTATCTGACGTTATTAACACAAATAACAACAGAAATGATAGTATAAAAAAAAAAAATCACCCTTTTATTGGTACATTACCTCCTCCGTGTTGGGATTTAACGATGCCGGGCTATTCTGTGCGTAAAGCTCTCTAGTGATTGCATCATTCATCCTGCCGTATTATAATGCAATACGTCACCCAAGTGCTTTACAATTTTGCTTGTTTTTATTAAGACGCCTATGTTACTTACTTACCTATGTTACTTTACTTACCCAGAACTTCATGTTCTGGGTATCAGGAAGTGTTTGAATACACTTTTAACTTAGTTTTTACATTGTAATTTTTTTGTTGTGGTAAAATACACGTAACATTTCCCGTTTCTAAGGTTCAGTTTGCTGTGAGACCATTACCATGATCTGTCTTCCTCGTTCTCTCTGCTGAAACTCTGCACCCCCTGAGCACTCACCCCCACCTCCCCTTCAGGATTTTCAGTTGCTATAAAAGAGATTTGGGAACTTTTTGTTGAATCAGAATGAGCTCTGTAGCTTAGGGTCCGATCGGCGTTCGCTTCCTGGTGTGGATCCTTGAGGGGGATTGTGTGGAATGGCCATTCTCAAAGATGCTGGCTTCTACTCTTTTTTTTTTTTTTTTAAGATTTTATTTATTTATTTGACAGTCAGAGATCACAAGTAGGCAGAGAGACAGGCAGAGGGGCGGGGGAAGCAAGCTCCCTGCTGAGCAGAGCCCGATGCGGGGCTCCATCCCAGGACCCTGGGATCATGACCTGAGCTGAAGGCAGAGGCTTAACCCACTGAGCCCCCCAGGCGCCCTCTCCTTTCTACTCTTAAAAGCTGCTGACAACCCCAACGCCTTTTGCTCCTGTGGCTATACTTGTCGGTATTACCAGTATTAGAATTAAAATTGAAAAAAAAACTTTAAATATTTATGAATTCATATAAAAATAAGAAGCCCTGCCTATGGGAATGTATACAACATTTTGATTATATTTTTCAAAGCCCCTTCCAGTGTCTTAAAACATTCTTGCCAGGCTCTCTAACGTCTGGTTTAACAGCAGGTGGCTGGATCCCGCAGGATGGCGGGGAGAGAGCGCGTTTCCTGGTGGGTTCAGGTAAGCACGGGTGATCTTTGACATGGCACCAGAATTCAGCCAATGAGTGTTACTTTTCTTTTCTTTCTCTCTCTCTCTCTCTCTCTCTCTCTTTCTTTCTTTCATATAACTGCTTTAGGGCAGTACATTCCCATGCCATAAAATTCATGCTCTTAAATTCTAGGGCTTCTAGAGTGTGCACAGAGTTCAGCTCCCATCACCTCTATTCATCCCTGGGGACTGAGGTGGGGAGCGTTTGAAGGGAGTGCACTCAGACGGGGGTAAAACCAGGTCCTGATAGGAAGACCCCACTGAAGGGAAGATGCCAGATAGGTGGAGGTCCCGTTAGGAGACTCCTCCAGCCCTGCAGACAGGTGGATGCTGAGAGGCCCCTCCCCCTCCCCTGAGAGCACAGGGAGGAGGACCTCCGGCGGCATCAGTGATGGCCTTGGGAGAAAAAGCTCATTCCCCTTGACTGCCCAGCACGGCTGTGCTCATTTTGCATCCACAGAGATGGGGGGACAAAGCCCCTAGAGAAACACAGGAGATGTTGGAAGTCAAGAACACAGTAATTATAGGAGTGTCCCGTGGCCGCTGGAACAAATGACCACCCTTAGTGGCTAAACACAATCCAGACCTTCTGTCTCGGATCTGAGGTCAGGTCTGATGTGGGTTGGCAGGGCTGAGTCCCCTCTGGAGGCTCCAGGGGAGAATCTGCGTCCTGGTCTTCTCCAGCTTCTAGAAGCTGCCTGCATTCCTGGGCTTGGGACTCCTTCTGCCACCTTCCAAGCCAGCAGCTTGGCATGACCCGGTCTCCGACTCTGCTCCCACCCCACGACGACCCTTGCAACAACCTTGGATGCTGTGAGGAAATCCACATCCTCCCCCCATCTCAAGATTTTTAACTTAGATCTCATCCGCCACGTCCCTTTTGCCACACAAGGCGACTTCTTCATGTTCTGGGTATCAGGACAAGGACATCTTGGGTGGAGGGCTTGTTTCGTGTCATCACAGTGGTCAAGGTCATGGCCACGGGAGCAGACGGCCTCTGCCATTTGTGGGGCCATGGGCCAATCATGGCGCCTCTCCATGCGTCAGTCTCCCCATCTGTAAAGAGGGCATAATGACAGGGCTGCCTCATCAGGCCGTTGGAAGGATCAGTAAGGTGATGTCTGTCAGTTCCTCGGGGTGGGGCCGGGCATTTGAGAAGGGCTGGGGGAGGTCTTTCTCTGTGAGGTCCTCACGATTCCCAGGGGTCAGGCAGTCCTGGCCACAGGGCTGGGGGCAGGCCCTTCACAGACGCAGCAACCCCATCCTGCAAGTCACCAGGTGGCCACACACCACCCTGCCTGGGGCTGCTCTGCTGTGATACCTTACGGTGACTATGCCGCCCTGGTGGGGGGAGGGGGCCAGTCTGTACCCCAGAGCCCATGCGCCCCACCTCCCAGAGGGACCTCCCGGGACCTACCCAGGCTCCTGTGGAAGATACCACAGTCCCAGGCCCCAGGGTCCACCACCCCATTATGTAGGTGAGGACACGGAGGCCCAGAGGGGGACCTGCCAGCTGGGAGGCCTCACTGCTGCCAGGCCCCTGTCTCCTGGCTCACGGCTGTTTCCATGACACCTTCTGGCCAGTGCCAGGTGATGTGGGCCATGGCAGTGTCTCGGGAGCCTCCCGTGTGGCCGAGGAGGGTGCCAGCAGGCAGGACACCCTCTACCCGTCCATCAGCCCCTTCCCTCTGTTGCACACGCAGAGGGTGCCCGGGGGAGCCCTGGCGGTGGGGGATGGGAGGGCGGGCAGGTGGCGCACACCCACCATGCTATCCCAGGCCTTTGCCATGGATTTCACCGGTTTACAGGAAAGAGACTTGAGTTTCCTTCAGTGGCATGTCCTCCTACATCCCGGGAAGTCAGAGGCACTGAAGGTGCCCTTGCTGGATCCTGAGTCCTCCACTGGTCGGCCGGAGGACTAGAGACAGAGTCGCAACTTCCCCCCACCGCTGCCTCAAAGCCTCCAATTGTCTCTTCCATAGAATGGAAGGGGTATTTCCTTCTTTTTAATTTTTTTAAAAGATTTTCTTTGTTTATTTGAGAGGGAGTGTGCACAGAAAGAGAATGAGAGGAAAAGCCAACTTTCTGCAGAGCAGGAGCCCAACATGGGACTTGATCCCAGGACCCCAGGATCATGACCTGAGCCAAAGGCAGACACCCAGGTGACTGAGCCCCCCATGCGTCCCCGAGGTATGTATTTCCCTCCCTGGCTGCTGGGCTGGGCACCGTGAGCCCCCCCCCCCCCCCACTGCAGGAAGCCAGGCCCTGCACCCTCTCTGGGAGAGCTATGGGGCTCGGCAGGGCCAGGCCGCTGGGGGAGCAGGGAGCAGAGGCTCGGGGCTCTGCCTGCCACGGGGGCCTGTGTGTACACGTGCGTGTGTGTGCTTATGACCGTGCACATACGTGTGCATGTGTGGGCCAGCCAGGTGACCATGTATGGGGCAGGTCTGCGTCACACGTGCATGTATGGGAGTGTACCTGTGCATCAGTGTGCACGCAAGCCCGTGCATGTGAGCATAAACACACGTGTACGCATGTGTGTGTGCCTCTGCCCGTTCTCGTGCCTGGTGTGCATTCATGTCTGCGTGGGTGTGACCGTGCGTGCTCACGTAACTCTGTGTGTGCACACATATGAGTTTCTCATGCCCTCCCTTGGGTGTGCAAAGCTGAGGTAGTGGGGGAGGGGGAGGCAAGTTCAGGCCTGGGGAGAGCTGCCGGCTTGGCCTGGTCCTGCCCTCAGCTCAGCCGCAGTCGGCTCGGATCAGAAGACCTTGGGTGCCAGGCCAAGGTCAGTGAGGCAGAATGCTTCCCAGGACAAGGCTTCCGGCACCTTTGGCCATCTCTCTGTTGCTTATTTCCCAACTTTTCCCACTTGAGGGCATCTTGCCTGTGTTTCTTGGTTTCTAGCCCATTCTGAGAGCCTGCTGCCACGCTGTCCTTGCGGGAGCTCCATCTTCCAGCTGCACAGGCAAGTGTCCCCAACCCAGCGAGGGTGCCTGCTCCGGGCCAGCTTCTGGGGGACGCCCTCCCCTGGTGACCCGCCTCTGCACCCCCACGGCCAAGGAGTTCAGCGCAGCATCCTTCCCCTACCCCCTGGCTCCAGGGTGGGGGGGCTCCTTTTTAAGGCTCCCCTGTAATGCAACCAGAACAGCCATGAGTTTCTTGATCGTTTGCTTCGCTGGAAACAAAGCCAGAATTGTCTGTGCTTGTGGGAAAGGGCAGTAGTTTGCGTAGCACAAAGAATTTATTTTTTCCTTCCCTGATCTGAGCCCTATCACCAGGGCCATGGCTGCTGGGAATTTGGAAGCTCCTTCTGGGAGAAGACTGGGGCAGGTGGTGTGGGTGGCCTGCTGGCCAGCCTGGTCACAGCTCCCTGCTGTCCCCACTGTGCCCCTGTCCTGCGATGCCAACACATGTGCGTCTGGGACACCCTTGGCTTCTCTTTCCTCACTCCAGACCCGGGCCTCTTCAGACTCCCTTTTCCAGGCTCCTCGCTGGGTCCTGGGGCTTCCGTTCTGGCCTGCGACACTGGCCCCATTGCGTCCAGATGAATGTGGCCGTCTTCTCCACCTTGGAGGAGATGCAGGCTCGTCCCCAGATCGCAAGAGTTTGCGAATTCTCCCAGCTTTCTCGGGGACGAGGTCATCCAGAAGACGTGTCCGCCGTTTGACTCTCCGGGAGGATGTGGGCGGTGGGAGCCTACCCCTCCCGTGCCCTTAGAATGGACACTCTGCCTGCTGCTCCCGCCGTCGGAGCTGTTTGTAGACACACAGCCTTGAGGGACGCCTGGGTGGCTCAGTCGGTTAAGTGTCTGCCTTCTGCTCGGGTCACGGTCCCGGGATCCTGGGATCAAGTCCTGCCTGGGGCTCATTGCTCGGCAGAGTCTGCTTCTCCCTCTGCCTCTGCTCCTTCCCTCCCCTGCTTGGGCTCACTCTCCCTGGCAAATAAATAAAATCTTGAAGAAAAAAGAGACATAACCTTGAGAGAATAAGTTGTTGTTGAGAACTTCTGGGCTGTGTACATGACTGCGCCGAGCTAAAGCTTCCACATAAATGACACTGGCTTTGGCAAGCAGGTGCCCAGATGGACCTACCTCACGGCTGCCCCAGACAAGGCTTGCAATTAAGTTCTTTTGCTTTTTAAGACCTGTCACCTACAAAACAAAAAAACAAAAACAAAAACAAGCATACAAACCAAGCAGGCGGTTGAGCGGCGGGACCCCAGGGATGGGCTGGAGTCCGCCCCCCGGTCCTCAAAGCCCCGTGAAACCTGGGACCCAGAGGCCAGGCTCTCAGACCCCCAGGGTGCTCTGGCGGTCCTGCCGGGCAACTGCCCGCCAGAGGAGGCCGAGCTGGACCCGTCGCTTCCTCTCTGCTACGTGGGGGTCCAGGGGACCTCGGCATGCTGGCCACCCGCCCCTCCACCTCCCGCCCACCCTGGAGAGCCTAGGGTGTCCTTAGGCTCACATCACCTCCTAGCGGTTCTGCAGCTCAGCCCCCAGGCCCCCAGCTAACACGGCCTGGGACTGGCTTCCCCAGAACATTCAAATACCACAACCTCTTGCTGGCCCAGACCTGAATGCTGTGGCCTCCTGCCGGGGAGAGGGCTCAGCAAGGGAGAAGAGCCCTGGCTTCCAGCCCTGGCCGGCCCTGACCTTGACCTGGCCTTTGGACTCCTGTGGCCATGTCACACGGACACTGAGTGGGGCTCTCGGCCCAGTGGCTCCAAGGAGGGCTGTTCCTGTAACAGTCTGTCCAAATCACCTCCCTTCCCTGCTGCTTCCCTGACCCTGAGTGTCTCCAGTGCCGCCCCCCCACCCCCCGCCAGCAGGGCCCTGGCCGGTAGCCAGCCCCCAGGGAAAACGGCTCCACCATGAGGCCCGGTCAGTGCGGTGTGCCCCTAGGGCTGTGTGAGGCTCAGCTCCATCGGACAACCTCCTGGACCTCCCACCTCCCCAGGTGTCCAGGACCCCACCAGCTGTGGTCAGAGAGGCGTCTGCCGCTCACAGCCCCAGCCGGCACGGAACAGGCACACGGACAGAGTCAACTATGAGAGGACATCCCAAGTTGGGTCTGGTTGGACGTCAACAGACTAAGGGGTGGGGAACACTGAGTCCCTGCTGGCACGCAGCCTCACAGGTGATCTGAACCCAGACGCCAGAGCTGAGGGTATGCAAATCTCACTGTCCTGTGGTGGTGGGGGGGTTCCGGACCCCGAGGCAGCCCAGGGGTTTCTGGACCCTGCTGCTGGACCTGAGGGCTCAGATGCTGGACACACACAGCCCAGATGCCAACACCCCTTGCCTCCTGACTCAGGCACCTGGACTTACGTTCCGGCCTGCATCAGGCTGAGTGTGGCTGTGAAAGCAGGATCCAGAAGCCGGACGAAGATGCTTCTGGCAGGGGCCCTAACCTGGCTACTCTGGCCACTGGGGCCACTCACACTACCTCCTGAATTTGGGACCAGGCCCCAGCCCTGGCCCCCAAAACCACACTCATGCTGGACAACCCCATCTAGAAACATCGATGCCCCCAAACCATGTATGCCCTCTTCATCGGTTTTTCCCTGAATGTAGGGACTTCTTTGCAAGGCTCACTGGGGTCAGTCAGCACCACAGTCCCCAAAACAGGCCTGGGGGCTACAGGGAGAGCTCAGGAGATGTCCTGTGATGACAGGTATGGTTCTGGAATAGTTTTCCGCATTTGACCCAGCACAACTTCTGTGCCTGGCAGGTGTCTATCTGGTCTTCATGAGGTCTCCCTCCATGAGGGAGCCTCAAACTGCCTCCTCCCCTCCTTGCCTGGAGTCGTTTCCCTTCCTCCATGATCTACACTGATCGCAAAGCTCTCTCACTGAAGCCAAACTCCCCACGGGCTCCCTGCCTCAGCCAGCCACCTCCCTCCACCTAAGGTTCCAATGTGACTGCCCCAGGACCTTTGCATCTTTCCAGCCTACTGATCCCTCTGCCTGGGGAACGCAATACCAGAGGCTCTCATCCTCCAAGATGCTTCTCTGGACCCCTGCCCTGCACCCTCCTGGTAAAGCTTTCGTCCCCGTAGCCCACCAGCCCCGTCAGGGAGAGGATGCTGCAGGCGGCTGCTCTCCAGGCTGCTTGCTCAGGGTGTGGGTTGGGAGAGCAGCTCCTTCAGAGCCAAGTCTACCCCCAGCATTCATGCCCTATGAAACTGGACCCCCGAGAGCAGTGGGAAAGAAAACAAGGCCAGAGGGCCCCACAGCACCAGCCCTGGGGCCGGGATTGGGGAGTGTGGGGGCGGCTGTTGCATTCTGGCCAGGGCCGCGAGGTGTAGCTCCCTCTAGGGGCCAGGACCTGCCTGGTGAAGCCCTCACCCGGACCCCCACCCCTGCTGGCCACAGCTGGCCCACCCTCCCATCCAATGCAGAACCCACAAGGCCGCCAGCACAAACTTCCAACACGCACACCTGACCTTGTCACGAAGCTGCTAAAACCTGATCGCTCCTCCGGCCCTCCAGGACCCAGGGGCCTTCAGGGCCACCCACTCACCTCCCACCTCCAGACCCTGTGCCTGCCGGGGCCTCCCTCACCGTGGACACCACGCACTGCCATCCCTGACCCCCGTCATGTCTCAGCTCCTGTCTCCAGCTGGGTGAGCGGTCACATCACTTCCTCCAGGAAGCCTTCCCGCTCGCCCCCCCAACCTGGTGAGGGCCCATCCCCCACGGCCTTTGCGTGCTCTGTGCAGCTGCCATCACCCCAGGATGTCGTGTCTCCCAGTTCAGGCCAGACAGGCAAACCCAGGAGCTCTGGGGTTTGGGGTGCCATGTGGGGGCCCGCATCCAAAGGTGGGGCACGTGGTCAGGAAGTGCTGGCTTCCAGTCCCTGACCCGGGGTCTCCTGGTCAGCATGGGCTTGGAGATGGCTTCTCCCTGTGCTTTGGGCTCCTTGACCGTGAAATGGGGCGCCGTCTCCCCGGCCGGGGCCAACAGATGCTTCACCCACAGCCCTCCTGCTCACCAGAGTGTGGCCTTGGGTTGACCTTGCTGGCCTCTGTCTCCCAGGCCTGAAGACACCCAGAGCCTGGGACTTGGCGGGGAGGGGCAAGTCGGGACGGGTCAGGAGCCAGCGGACAGGCCTCTGGCCCTTGCCTGACTGGCTGCCCCGGGAAGCCGGTCCCCTGAGTTGACCGCCCCTTGGAGGCCCTACTGTGGGGCTAGGTCTCACATCTGTTCCCAGGTCTGGGTCTGAGCCTAACAGCCCCGCTCTTACGTTGTTAGCTGTGCCTTCTCAGTACCACCGAGGCCCAGAAAGGGCGAGCAACTTGCCTGAGGATAGCCAGCCTCTGGGGAGAGTCAGGCGAGGTGATGGAACCCGCTCTGGCCGAGGCATCCTGCCGGCTCCCGTCACCCCCAGCAGGCCTCCCTGTGAGCCCAGGGGACAGGGGCCTGGCAGGGAGCCCGGTCTCTCCCTTGCCCATGAGGTGGAGGAGCAGCTCTCGCTCACCCTGGGGCTGCCACTGAGGAAACTGGAAGGCACTGGGAGGGTCACTGCCGCCAGCTCACAGCCTTCTGGGCCCGTGGCAGCATGGAGAGCCGTGGGTGGGCACAGGCGGGCCCTCTTCCAAGTGCCCAACTTCCCAAGCCCTGCTTTGGGCCGGCCCCAGGCCTGGGCTTGGGGAACTGCCCAGAGACAGCTGTGCCACAGCTGGAAGTAAAGGCTTGGGCGGGTGGGGGCAGGGCACAGTGACCACTAGCCCGGCCTGAGGGGGAGGGCTACATGGGGACACGAGGGACTGGTGGCCCAGCTGGCCACGGCTCTCCTGGCAGGGAATGTGGGCCAAAGGCAGGAAGCCTGAAGGGGTCTGGTGTCACCAGAGGGCACACAATGGAATGGTGACACAGGCAGGGGACCTGTCCCAGGGAAGCAGTGACTGGCCAGCCAAGCTGAGGGCCATGGGGGCCATGGGGGAGAATGACCCAGCTTTCTCCTTGGCAAGCCTCCTGCGGCCCCAGCCAGGGGAGGGGCCGGGGCCCAGGAGAAGGGGGAGGGCTGCTGGGCCACTCACGTGGGGGTGCTCTTCAAGGGGCCTGGGGGCCAGAGTGGGGGAGGGCAGGGGCAGCACCGGGGGCCACCTGGCTGTGTCACTCCCTGGGGTCTTCCGGGGTCAGAGCAGCGCAGTTCCCCGCGCAGGCGTCCAGCCTGAAGGAGCTGTGTCATACTCCCAGAGTGGGCCTCAAGTCCGGGGCCTGGGACCCCACATGGTCCACCCTGGCTGGGGATGTCACTTTCGGTCACCCTGGCACCGTCCTTGGCCTCCGTGTCCTCATTTGTCCAGTGGGTGCTGTCCAGCCTGTGGGGCAGGGGTCACACGGGGTGCCCAGGGCCCAGTATGAGGGACAGGAGGGGGAGGAGGGGCAGGAAGTCCCACCAGCCAGTGCCAGGGAGGCCTCCTGGCGGAGGCAGCTGGGGCTGGGGACTGAAGGGGAAGCAGGCCAGAGGACTAGGGGAGCCAGCAAGACCAGGGGCAGGGAGGACTGGCATCTGGAGGACCTCACTTCTTGCTCACGATGGGGGGCCCCCAACCTCTTTAGCAGCAGCAGAACCCAGGGCTCCTGCCCACATCTGGGCCTCTGCGCACACTGTGGCCTCCTCTGGGCTGGGCCTCTCTTCCTCCCCACAATGAACTCCTATTCATCCTTCAAAGCCCAACAAAAATGGCACCTCATGTCTGCCCATCTGATAGATGCTCTGAGTACCAGCTTGGTGCTGGACCCGGGGCCCAGCCCAGGAGCTCCCCCTTTCCTGCCTGGGTCTCACATTGTTGCCATGGTGATTATCGTCCACACTTGTGGGTCTCATGAGCTGGAAAGGGCTTTTCTGTGTCTCACTGGTGTGGCTCTTCGTATGGTGACACTGAAATGTTGGGTTTGAAGGTGGGGGAGCCAGGGGGAATGGAGGAAGCTTTAGAGCAGGGAGAGGAGCCCTAGGCCAGGCTCTGGGCAGCCTGTGGCCTCACCCCCCCAAGGCAGCAGCCCCAGGCATTCCGAATCTATGAGACACAGGCCTCCTCCTCCTGCCCAGGGGGCTGGCTAGGAGGTCACACTTGACTTGGGCCCCTGCCATGTGACCCTTGCCAGGGTCAGGGGCTCAGAGTAGACAGCTTGGAGGACATCACGTTCCGAGCTCACACAGAGAACGGGGCCCTGAGGCAGATGAAGGCCAGGGCAGCCGTTAGCCCCTTGGCTGGGAGGAATGCGGGCTTCTGCCCCTGTGCCTCTGCCTTGACCCCATCTGAGAGCCAGTGGTGAACGTTTGCTGGCTCCTCTGGGGCTCGGCCCACTTGCGGCCCACCCTGGCCTCCCCTCACTCCAGGGGCACTCCATATGGAATGTTAAGTGGCTGTGCCATGATGCCCCGGGTGCCTGGGAGTGGGCACTTAGGAAACGTGTCCATCCATGATAGGCTTCTTGCCCGGTGCAGGAAGGATCTGGGCGGTGGGGCAGGGACCCCAGTCATACGCAGGTGGCCTGGGCCAGCCGCCTGCAGTCCCAGCTCAGTCCCCTTTGGCCGAGTCCTAGGACTGCCCTTGCATTTACTTCTGGTCTGCAAAATGAGACCGATGTTAAGCACAGGGGAGAAGCCTCCCCCGTGGCTGCTGGGGGCTCTCCCAGGGTCCCCGTGGACCTGCAGGTGGCAGGAGGGCAGGAGGATGGCCAGCGCTCATGCCTTCTCTCTGCCCTTCCGGAGGACACTGCCCGTCCCACACTAGCCCAGCCTTCAGGTGCCCCAGAGAACTGATCAGCAATGCAAGGTGGCTACAGGGGGCCCGCCCACAGGGAGCCCATTTCTGGTCTCAGGAGCTGCCTACCAGGAGACCGAGTCTTCTGGGGCTCCCCTCCCTCCCACAGTCCCCTCAGGGAGCACGCACAGCTGAGCACACCCAGCCAGTGGCGCTGGCTGAGAATTTGCCTCCAGCTGGCCCATCAAAGAGAAAAGAGAGAGTTTTGCCCAGAGTAGGGTTGGGAGTGGGATGGAGGTATGGACTTTTCCACCTTGTCAATGGGAGCCTGCCTGTAAGGGCAGGCACAGGGGAGAAAATGGGCGGCAGAAATGGTGGAGGCAGGGTCCCCTTGATCCAGCCATGCCTGATGCTCTATAGCTCCTGGAGTTTTGGTGGTCTAAGGCTATAAAACCCCCTGGGCCTGAGCTGGTTTGGCTTGGGTTTCTGTCACCTGCAACAATATCTTCCTGATGAATTCTGAGACTGACTCTAGGAATGACCAGCACTTTGGAGCATGAGTGGTCCCCAGTGCCCAAAGAGAGTCCCTCACTCTTCCACCACATCGGCATACCACATAGCAACCCCCCAGCAGCCCCCACAAACCGCACATATAATCACACTCTGTGAGGGCGGGGCTTCTCATTCCTTTTCTTGCTCTGTAGCTAACAGACTCCTACTCATACTACAAAACCCAACTCAGGGCTTACCCGTCCCAGGAAGCAATCTGTGAACTCTCTTCCACCCCACCCCTGCTGTTTCGCTTGTGCCTCCAAAGCCCCAGGCAGCCCCTCCCCTAACCCTACTGTGTAGCCATTGCCCATTCCGGGTCCGTTTCCCAGCTGAAGGATCTTTTCCAAGGCAGGACCCCTGAGGTGATACCTCAGGGTGATGAACATCCTGTTCTGGCAAGTCTGCAGTCAAGGCTGCCCTGGGCCATGAATGGATGGCCTCTACTCCCAGCCGTCCATGGAGCCCCGTGCCAGCAGTTAGAAATGTCTGGGTACAAGCGCGGGGCCGAAAGGAAAGATTACTTCCAGGAAGGCTCCCCAGAGGTGGAGAGGCTGGACCCTGGTCTCCGGGGCAGCTGGTGGAGGCAAAGCCAGGCCTGCCCATGTTTGTGCAAGCACGTCTGGGGCCCTGGCAAGATGTGCGTCTGCCAGGCTGTGGGACCTTGGGCAGGTTTCTTATTGTTAAGATCGGGGGGCGGGGGAGGAACACCCACAAGAGGGTCAGATCACGTGGGCAGTGTCGGGCATGTATGAACAGCAGCTGGGGTGGGGGTGGTGGAGGCAACGGAAGGGCTCCCGCGAAGCTGATGGGGAAAGGAGACGGCTGGAGGGGCATCCTCGGCGGAGGCGCCAACAGAGGCCGGGTGCCACGCCGGCCAAGAAGCGGAGGCCTCCTGTGGCTGGAGGGAGAGTCAGCCCTGCGGAGTTCCCGGAGCCAGGGATCCAACCAAGGCTGCGAACCAGGTAGGGGTTTACTAGGAGACGTCTGGCCCCTCCAGGCCCTACAGCGGCTCCCTCTGGGAGGTGGGCCCTGTGCTGGGCAGGAGAGCGGTCTGGCCTTGGCCTTGGCCACCCCAGGACCTCCTTGCCCAGGCCCTGTGAGGCCGCACAGCTGGTGGCCTCCCAGACGGGCCGCCTGTCTAAGCACCACCTTGGCTGCCAGGGTCTCCTAGAACAGCAGAGTCCTCGAGGCTCCGCCCGACTCCGATTCTGCTAACCCCCACACCCACCAGGCTGCCTCAAGGCCAGCGCAGCCGCCACCCCCGCCCCTGCCAATGAGGCAATCTCACCTGTCAAGCCGCCTCTTCCTCACTGGGACATGGGTTAGCCCAGCTGGAAGGGCCTCCATCTCTCCTTCCCACGGGTACCCAGCTCCCATCAGTGACCACGGGTGGCACTTGCTGACCGCCCGCGGCCCACGTTCCCTGCCCCCTCTGCCACCAGCCTGTCCTTGTGAGTAGAACTTTGGGGGGCGGGTCTCGGGGGTGCTGAGGGATACCTCCAGGATTTCCTTGGAACTGGCTTCCCCAAGGCTCTAGGAGGGTGCTGACCGCCCAGGGGCACTGAGCAGTGACCGTGCTGGTGACGACAAGCAGTGTTTACTGCTTATCATGTCCGTGCTGGGCGCAAGGTGTGCAGAGGGGAGTGGGAGACCCCTGTCCCCAGGAGACACTGCTGTGTGACCCTGGGCATGACTTTGAGCTCTCTGGGTGTCAGTGTTCCCGACCCAGGCATGCAGATGGGAAATCTGATTCAGCCACTGTTGTGGGATCTGACCAGACCCTCCATGATGAGACCCAGGCCTCTGGCCACCTGGCACGTGGGCACTTTTGTCCTGGACCTTCTCCTGCCATCTCAAGGCTGCTGATTGTGACCTCTGGCCGCACAGCCGTCTGCGTGGAAGGGACAGCCGGCCTCACCCTCCTGGGCTTAGCTTCTGGTCTCCAGAGGGGGAAACTGGAGCTCAGAGAGACACAGGTCATGCGGCCCAAAGCCATGCGGTGGGGGTGGGGAAGCATCCAGACAGCCGCGGGGTTGGTCCTCAGCCCGGGAGTCAGACCTCGGCCCCCCCCAGTGCGGACCCGCAACAGGTGGCAGTCCTTCTGGTGGCTGGACCGTGGGCTGTCTCATGTCTCCCCCTCCCCTCCCCTGCCAGCTGCTAGAGCACTGGACCCACCCAGGGGTGTGGTGAGGGGAGAAGGGGCCCTGCCCCCACGGGGGGTGGGGGTGCTGGCCGATGCTGTATCTGCCCCCGTCATTCCCCTGCCTGGTGCTGGTGATGCCACCGCCTAGCGGACCTTGGGATTGCGGTGGGGAACGTGGCGCTCCAGGCCGGAGCCGCAGGGGGCCAAACTTCGCCCTCCCCGGCCCACACCGCCCTTTCCACCGGGCGCCGGGCGCCCCCTGGTGGCCACCCCAGACCACACGGCTGAGCGCGGACCGCAGCCCCCGCGTGTGGACCACGCAAGCTCAGAGCGGTCCCTGACCCTTAAGCTCAGGTCCCCCTCGTTGTGTAAATGGGGAAACTGAGGCTCAAGGAGTGGTCAGGAGCTCTCCTGGTGCCACAGGGAGAGAGAGGGGCCGGGACTGCTGAGGTCAGGCCAGTGTCCGCGTTCTTTCTGGGTATGCTCAGGACACCTGGCTGGGGAGCATTCAGGGACATGGTGGTATAAGACGCATGGGGACCCTGGCCCCGCCCTGCAGGGATTCAAGACACAGCTGGGCTCGTGCAGGCACCTGCCGGTGGCTCTGGTCTGTGTGCTCCGGCCAAGTCCGAGCCCTCCCGGTTGTCCCCGGCTGCCTCTCCGAGTGACCACGCTGAGCGACCCCGGATAAGCGAGCACGGGTCTGCGTGGCCTACCGGAGCCAGTCTCTGCCCAGCACCCAGGCCCACCTTGCACATCTGCCGGCCTCAGACCTAATAGTCCATCTCTGCAAGAGAAAAGTGACGGCTTTGCGTCCACTGGGACCAAGGCCTTGCCTGAGATCAGAAGCACCAGGAACTGTGTCTCTGTTCCTGAACTTGGGGGTCCTGGCCCTGAGCCTGCTTCAGGGCTCCTCAGGACACTGTGGTTCACTGTGCAGCTCTAAGCCCCACCCTAGGCCCCCGCTAAGCCCGCGTTCTGGGGACCCTGGTGCTGTTCACAAGCCGGGCCTGAGTCCCGGCAGCAGAGTGTGAGGAGATCTTTCTGACCCTTCGGGCCCAGGATGAGGGTTCGAGGAAGCCTGAGGGTGTCTCTTGGATGCTCTTCAGGCAGGACGGAGAGGGAGCAAGCCGCACAGGGCTGGTGTCCGTCTTCCTGCGGGGTGGGCCCATGTGGCTCCTCTGGGACAAAGGCTGGCCTCCAGCCCATGTGGGGTCCCCAAGGTCAGTCCCCAGAGATCCTCACATGTGTCCTAAACCTCAGCCACTTGGGACCTGTCCGCAGTCCAGCTCCTCTGCCTCAGTAACTGTCCACCTGCCCCCTGGGGAGGCCTGGGCCACCCAGTCAGGCCCCAGTCTATCCCATGGTGTCACCTCCCGGTGAGTCTCAAACCCACACACTTCAAGGGGCCCCTTGGTCACCACAATGGTCCAGGCATATCTGCGTTGGCCTGAGCCTGGTGGTCGCCGCCTCTTGGGGCCCCCTTTCCTCTTGGTGGCCAGAAGAAATGCAGAGTTGTCAGGCCAGGCTGGGCTACAGCTCACTGAGGTGACTCCTGTTCTGGGGGGCAGCCACTGCTGACTTGACCAGGGTGGTGTGTGTGGTCAGGCCTCTCTGAGAAACTATGGGTTAAACCACGTCTAAGAGGCCTGCATCCTCTGTGCAGGCCTTGTCAGAGCCTTCAATAGGCTTCCCAGTTCCAAGAGGAGACACTGTAGGCAGCTGCTCTGGATGTATTTATCCAGGGACCCTCTGAGTCCAAGAACATCTCAAGGCCATTTTAAGGGACAGTCAGTTCCTGCCTCCGCTTAGGTCCCCAAGGTCCCCAGGTGCTGCTTCCTGCCACCCACCTGCCTGACTTCCTCTCCCACTAGCTTCCCTCCCAGTGCCAGGTTCCACCCCAGCAGAGAGTGTGCTCGCTCTAACTCGTTTCCTCAGTCACTGGGTGTGTACTGAGCACCAGGAGTGTGCCAGGCGGAGCTAGGTGCTAGGGATATTGCAGGAATAAGATACACGGGAACCCCAGCCTCGTGGGGGTGGGGTGACGGTGCTGAGAAAGCAGGAAGAGCCTGGCGGCTGGGAGCTGCCTGGAACATCCTCTGAGCCTGGCTGTCCTCCCAGGAACCCAAATAGCTTCCCAGGACACCAACACTGGACAAGGCCGCTCTGGGACCCTGCTGGGTCAGGACAAAAGCGAGACCCCTGGAAATCACTGAACACAGGTGACTGCGTGAACATCCATCGGGCCGCAGAATGGCCCTATCCCCTCCTGGCCCGTCTCAGTCCCGCCAGCTGTCCAGGATCTGACACGGACAACCTGACTGTTCCCGTCCCCTCCTGTCCTAGAGAGAGGGACTGAATGCGACCCCTTCAGGCCGTGGCCATGGATACTCCCCAGACGGCACCCCCCGACCCCCACTCTGGCCTTTCAGACCCTGAGTGTTCCAGGGAGCAACAACATCGGGGAGACCCATCTTTGCTAAGGGACCTGGGGGGGGGGGGCGGCATGAATTCTCTGCTAGAGGCAGAGATCCAGACCTGGCCCTCATGCCCAAGAACCCGTCCTCCTCACCTGGGCCACCGAAGCCCCAGCTTCCCCCTCAGTCTCCTCTTGCCGAGGGCCACCCACACCTTCATGTCTCCAAACAAGCCAGTGCCCCCATTCTTTCAGGCTTGGGGGACCTCTCCTTTCCTTTGGGGAGCCTGGGCTCCCACCCAGGGCCACCACTGCCTCGCACTGCCACACGGTGTCGCTGTCGGGAAAGGCACAGTCCTGCTGCCCGGAGGGGACTTGGGAGCTGCCCCGGCCACTGTGGGTGGGACAGAAGGAGGCGCTCACCGTCTGGGCGGGGCAGTGCAGCGGCCTCGCAGGTGGGCTGGGCCTGCGCCGTGGCCGGCCGGGCCCTTCCTTCCTTCCTCAGTTTACAGACTCACCGTATGACTGGGGCGCAAAGCCAGTGTAAGCCAGGACAGGCTCGTAATGGTGGACGTCACGTGCTGTGTTCTGTGTGTGATGGAAGGATTCACTACACATATTGTGCACATACAACGTTCTCAGAAGTTCGTGGCCAGCCGTGTGGTTTTACAAAAGACCTATATTAGTACCTGTTTTTGCTAACGGCAAAAAATCCACAGAAGACTTCTGTTTTTATGAAAATAAAAAAGAGGGGAGGGAAAATCTCATTCACCATTGATTTCACCATGAGCTGATGTAGAGGCAGGGCGCGCCCCGAGACACGGGGCAGTGAGCAGCCCCCAGCCCCTTCCCCGGGACCCCTCAGTGCTCCGCCGCCACAGCTCGTGTCTGCGAGCATCTGTGCTCGATCTTGAGTTATGTTGTGCTCCGTTAGCGGGATGTGTCCTAAGAGCGGCTGAAAAGTCCAAGAGAGGTGGTTTGTTAGGTCTGGGAGCACTCCTTTTCTTTTCATATAAAGTAATGGTAACCGTTTCTTTGCTTTATGCCATTTTGGTTTAGGGATGTTTTCTTAGGGTATGTTGTGCTTTCGGATAGCAGCGGAAACCTGTGTTCATTTTTTCCTTCAGATTTTATCTTTTAATTTTTTAAAAAAAGATTTTATTTATTTATTTGACACAGAGAGAGAGCACAAGCGGGGGAGTAAGAGAGGGAGAAGCAGGCTTCCTGCCGAGCAGGGAACCTGATGCGGGGCTCAGTCCCAGGACTCCGGGACCATGACTGGAGCTGAAGGCAGATGCTTAACCGACTGAGCCACCCAGGCGCCCCTTTCTGTTGGATTTTAAAGGAAACTGAAATGAAACTCTTTGTGGCTCCTAGCAGCATGTGGCCTGCAGCTCTGTGCCCGCCGGGCTAAAGGACAGGCCAGCCCCACCACATGACCCCGAAAGTGAGGCCCCATGTGATGGTGGGCCTCTGCCCCGACCCGTCGCCTTGGCCTTGGGTGCTGTGTGGCCCTGGCCCTGCCCTTAGCACTATCCTGGCCTGCAGAGCCCACCTGCTGGTCTGCCCCAGGCCAGAGCGACGCCCGGAGCCATAGCCCGGATCAGGCAGCAGGTGGCGCCAGATGTCCAGCCACAGCCGGGAACTCGGGTCCTCCTGCCGGCCCAGCCCTTCTCTTGCGCCGGCCCTGCGAGCCCTCCTGCCCCCGCTGAGCTCTCTGAACGGCTGTCTCTGACATCATCACGCCACCATGCTAGGTGGGATGGGGAAACCGAGGCTGGATGAGTAGAGCTGCCATCTTGGGCCCGTGGTCCCGAGGGTGGGGCCCTTTCCGCCACCCCGCAGGGCCTTCTAGCGCTGGACGAGGGGACAAGAATAAAAGCTGTTTTGACCAGGCTGACAACACCATCTGGTGTGTTCAGGACGGAACTGCTTCCATATACCACTGAGGGCCACACGATGGGGTACCCTGCCCCTGTCCCCTGCCCCCGTCTCCCCGCGGCACTCAGGTTCCCATTCTGGTGGGTCCTGATACCCTCATCTCTAGGGACAGCCTGGTGGCAGAGGAGGCCGGAAGTCGGTTGGCTGGAATGTGAGGAGGGACACGAGGTGATCCAGGTAAGCCGCGTCCTCCAAGAAGCTGTCCCTGACTACGGGGCTGGGTCCAGGGCTCCTTGGGGGCTCTCCCAGCCCCCGAGCCTCTCCAGCCATAGGGCTGAGCACAAGAAGCGGCTGCTGTGTGTCCCTGTCTTCTCCCCACCGGGCTGAGAGCTCCCACTGCAGGGCTGGGCAGAGCAGAGGTGCCTGGAGGAAAGGCTGAACTCAGGACGTGGGCTTCGTGGTCAGAGGCGGAGCCTGAGTTGCGGACCTGAGGAGGAGGGGGCTGTGTGTTCAGAGCCCCACGGAGCAAGTCAGAGCAGGAGGGGTCCCGGTGGGAGCCTGTGCAGGCATGAGGAGGGGGCTGGGCACAGGAGGCCAAGGGTCTGGAGAAAGGGATTAGAACCCCCAAGAAAATTCGATGGCAGAGGGAGCTGGGGTGCCGAGAAGGCAAGGATAGAAAAGATCTTCGGGGGACACAAGTGGCCAGACTCGGCCACTAACTGGCTGTGGGTGAGGAGAAGGAGGTCAGTGCCCAAGTTTGTCCCCCACCCTGCTGCTGGAGGACGACGGGAGAAGGGATGATGGGGCACTCCACTGGGACAGCCTCCTCTTTGTCTCTAATTGAAAACTCCTACACAGCCATCAAGATCCAGCTCAGATGGCCCCTGGGGTTGGAAGACTTCTGTTCTGAGCTCCCACCGGCCCCGACCCAGGGTGCCGCAGAAGCGGCTCGGAGCCAGCAGGCTGTGGGTCGGTGTTGAGCTGGAGAAGGCAGCAGGTGGAGGCCAGGATGCTCAGGAGGGCGGCTGGGGCCGAGATGGGGGCTTGAGCACAGTCATGGTGGGAGGAGCTGGGGCACCAGGAGGAGGGGCTTGCCAGGGCCTCAGGCTGCTGTGCAGGTGCCCAAGAAGTGTCCGTCTTAGCCGGCCCTTCTGGGCCCCTGGCTTGGTCAGGAGCTCCCTCTGGTCCTTGACCCAGAGTCCTCATTCTGGGTCACTGAGGACCGTCCATACCTCGTCTGTTCCCTGGTCAGGCTGGCGACTGGGGTCTGTGCTGGTGTCCAGCTCAGTGTGCCCTGTGCTGTTGGCAGGAGCCAGCCTGCAGCTGCCTCTCACGGGAGGCCGTGGGCAGACTGGGGGGACTGGCCCCAGCAAGGAAGGGGGTGCAATCTTGGGTTTGCGCTAGGCACCGTGGCACAGGGGCCAGGCGTGGGCTCAGCCGGGCCAGTGCCTCCCCAGGCGGGGTGCTCAGAGCTCCTTCAGGCACGGACAGGCCCCTTCTCCTTCCCAGACTCTGGAATCGTGGGGACGGGGAGGCAGCGGCCGTCAAGTGAAGCTCAAGACCTCTGGGAGAAAGATGAGGGCACCCTTGGAGGGGAGGAGGCAGGCACTGGAGATGAGCACCCCGGGCGGACGTGGCTGTGGAGGCCGGCCCCGGCCTGGGCCTGGAGCTGCTGATGGGGGGGTCCACGCCACCTGCAAGGAGTTTGGGGGGCGTCTCTCCACAGGATGGGGGTGGAGGGGCACGTCTGGGGCCTGGGGTCCAGGACCGAACCTGCTGGAAGGACCCACGGGCCTCTGCGCCCAGACACAGCCCCCCACGGTCCCCCCCAACAGATACTCCCTGCCCCCACCCACGTGTGCACACCCCCCCCCCCGTCCCAGGGCTTTCGGAAGGAACGGGCAGGACTCTAGACACATGTCAGAACGGCTTTTATTGATGTCAAGGACTGCATGCCACAGGCTCCCACTCCCTGGCCTGGGGCTCGCGGTCCCCGAGTCACCTGCTGGGGCTGGCGGCGGGCCCTCCCGCGCATAGGTGCCGCTGGGCTCCTCAGGGAAGGCAGTAGGTTGTATAGTTATCTTCTGAGGGGGCAACATCACTGCCCTGAAACCACACAACCTACTACCTCACCCCGCCGGCGCCCTGGGAATGCGGGAGGGCCCGTGGGCCCGCCACTGCCCCACCCCCAGCCCCTGCCTGGTGGTCGGTGGCCACCAGAGCCGAGCTGGAGGGCTGGGCAGGCGCGGGGCAGGAGGGACAATCCAGAAGGCACAGACAGTGCAGCCCACACCGTCCACCTGCAGGTCGTCGTGGGTGCGGTGGAGGGAGCTGGTGTCCCTGAGGGGCCACATGGCGCTCACAGAAACCCCCCACTTCCTGCCTGGAATAGTGAGTGGTGAGCGATGGGGTGGCCTCAGCACCCCTCGCCAGTGGAGGAGCCGTCACTGACCAGAGGCCGGATGCTGAGCTGGGCAGGCTGCTGAGGGCGCCGGGGGGTGTGCTGGGGTTCCCTGGGGGGCTCCCTGAGGGCATGCCCTGCAACCCCAGTCTCGTCCTCTGGGTCCACAGCTGCTCCCCCAGGTGCCCACTGCCGGCCACAGGGAAGGAGCCGCGGACAGAGTCCAGATGTGGGGGGTGGGGGGGCGGGGAAGAGAGGCAGGCGGCAAAAACTACCCCACGGGCCCCCCGCTCTCAGGGGAGCGACGGAAGGGTCAACTTTGAGCCCTCCCCTGCTTCCCCTGCTCTGGACACTTCACGGTTTCGTCTTCAATCCTCACTTGTCCCCATTTCACAGATAAGGAAAATGAAGCCCAGAGAGATCAAAAGACCCGCCCAAGGTCACAGAGCAAGTGGAGGATCGATCTGCCAGACCTACTGCACGGCAGCCTGTCCCCTCCCCCTCAAGGCTGCTGCCCACGCCCCGCCTGCACCTGTCCCCTCCCCGGCCAGGGTCCTGCTGCCCATACTCCACCTTCTCCTGTCCCCTCCCTGGACAGGGTCCCACTGCCCACGCCCCGCCTGCACCTGTCCCCTCCGTGGCCAGGGTCCTGGGCGCTGTCCATCGGTGATATTACAACCACTTCAGGAAAGACAGTAGATCGTATAGTTACGCATAGTAGGGCAGGGCCCCAAACTATACAACCTACTACCTCACCCCAAAGGGCCGTCAGTCGTGGCGCAGGGACAGACTCCCTGGTTTCCAGAGGCACCTCCTGGAGTGGGGCTGGAGCACTGGGGGGACCGGGGCTGGGGGTCAGGCCGGCTGGGTGCTCAGGGAGTCCAGCCGGTGGACTCCCCACACCAGCTATGCAGGGGGTGCCACACATAAGAAAGCCACCAAACCACGGGAAAGAGAGTGTGAGGAGAGAGACGGAGGGGTGGGGACAGGGACAGGTGTCGCGGTGTGCTTTCGGGGCTGTTACGGTGACGGATCACCCCCGTCTGGACAGGAGTGGCCATAATGTTCCCAAGGACCATCTCCTGCACTGGTGACACTGGGAGGAAGGCCATCCTGCCATACAGGGTGGCCAGAGCTGTCCCCACGTCGGGAGACCCCCCGCCCCAGGATGCTGTTCTTTCCTTCAGACCAGGAAGCTGGCTCCCTGGGGAAGGCGGCTGGGGCAGGGCTGGAGACCCCGCAGGGCTCTGCACTCGGTGCCCAAGAGCACAGTCAGCCTGGGTTAGCGTCACCATGGCCAGCAGGGCCACCACCTTCCTAGGGGCCCCTGAGGGAAAGCTGGTGAGGCGAGTGCTACTGCCAACCTGCCTTAGGGGTGAGCACAGCGGCCCAGAGAGGTGACCTCGCTCTCCCAGGGTCGCACAGCAGGCAGGTGGCAGGAAGAAGGTTAGAACATTCTGCCTGGTGAAATGGTCTGAGCTCCCTGAGCTCTCCAGCCGCCAGACCACCTTGTACCCACCCCCAAGCAGGCTGCCTCCTCTCGGCAGGCCCCAGGCTGGGCTGCACCATGCAGTCCTCACAGGCCCGCTGAAGCTGGCAATCCCGCTTTGCAGCAAGGAGAGGCGGAGATGGGTGGGCTGTGGGGTCCCTGGCCCCTTGTCAGGGCAGAGGGTTTCTCTTGGGCTCTGCTGGGTTTGGCCTCGCCTGGTCCCGCAGAGGGAGGTCTCGGGCCCAGCCCCCAAAGCAGGGGCATCTGCCAGTCCTGAATGAGCTCTGGGCGTCCTAAAGCCCCCCCAAGTGCCCTGTGGGGTGACTGGCTGCCATGAGCCTCACATTCCTGGGGACAAAAGAGGCCGAGGACCTGGCCCCCAGCCCAGGGCTCCCTGCTGGGTGTCCCAGAGGACTCTGGTCTTCAGACTCAGCCACTGAGACCCTGATGCCTGCAGGCGGCAGAGACCCCCCAGTTCTGACCGCTGCCCCCGCAGGTGGTCAGAGGTGGGGGAGCCTGGTGGGTGGAGCCAGCGGCAAGACCAGGCTGGCCTCCTCCCCGTGCATCTCTGGGCACATCTTACAACCTCGTGGGCTTCGATTTCCCCACTGGGATGCGGGGCCGGTACAGGAGCTGCCTCTCGGGGTGTCTGGGTAGCACCGGGCCACCCTTAGCCAGAGCCGGAATCCAAGTGTGCCACGACGCAGACTCCGACACCTCCTGTCCCGCGGTCTGCACACGCCTGCCCTCCCCCAGGCCCGGGCTTAAGCTCTAGGGCTCGCAGCGAGAACCAGGAGAGCCCCGGCCGGAAGACACGGACTGCACGCCGGGCCAGCCCATGCGCTGGGGCCCCCGGGCTGGGGCGAGTGAGGGAGACAAGAAGAGACACACATCCTGATCCACCCTGGCCGTCGCCACAAGCACCCCTGCCCACCGCCTCCAGCCCGGCCTGCACACGAGACGGGGTTTCCTTCTCTTGCCCTTTGTTCCTGTTCCTGCTAGACTCACCGCACAGCGTCTCGGGGGGTGACAGGTGGCCTGGGTGCGTTAGGACTGCACGCGAGGGCTGGTTCACGGCCAGGCAGAGAGAAGGGGCTACCTCCAGGATCAGGGCCCTCAAGACAAGGTGAGGCCGAGGGGAGCAGATGCACCGGGTGGTGCACCCCAGAGACAGACGAGTCCTCACGGTGCCGAGCGGGGATGGGGCTGAATAGTCCTCTTCTGTCCAAACTCTCTGTAATAGACCACGGCTCCTTCAGGCCGTGTCCAGTCGTGGTGGGGGGAGGCCACAGAGAACCATCAAAGGTGACAAGGTCCCAGGAGAGAGGCAGGGGCAGAGAGGCGTGGCTGTGGGTGGAGGGTGCTCCTTGGGCAAAGGTTTGGCGGTAGGACCACCAGATCCCCCTGATGACAGGACCTGGAGGTGAACAGGAGGGACCCAGCTCTGACCATGTCCCTCCTGGAGTGGGGACGGCAGGAGAGTGGTGCGGGGGTGCCAGAGGTCACCTGTGAGGCAGCCACATGGGGGCTGGGCCGGCCAGTGCGGGGCCAGCCAGAGGGGGGCCCTGCAAGGTACAGCCCGCCCAGACCCAGAGGCCTGTCCTAACATGCACTCACTGCGAGAAAGGCCGGCCACAGACAGAAGCCCCCAGATCGGCACCGTTTCTTGACCTGTGCGGGATTTAGGGAGAAAGTAGTAAGCGTCAGGTTTGGGGAGACGCAGCCAAGCCGGACTTCGGCCAGCTGCTGTGGGCCTCCGCCCCTCAGGGACGCACCTGCCAGCCCACACCTCCCCCATTCCTGACCAGCCTCTGGCCAGGGAGGCACTCCCCGCCAGGGCCAGGAGAGGGACCTCTGTGACCGCCTGGAGCTGGACAGTTCTGCGTCAAAGACGACAGAGGCCCGGGCCTCGTCTCTGAATGGTCATGGTTTACTGATGTTTCCAGGCTGGGCAGGGAGTACTACGCCAAGGTCATGAGGACATCCTGGGGCCTGGAGTTGGTGGGACCCAAGAGAGAGGAGCTGAGGTCCCCACTTTACAGAGGAGGCTCCAGCCAGGCTGAGGCTCCTGTCCCATGGCGAGGCCTGGGGTTCTCCGGAGAGCAGAAATCCGGAGGAAAGGGCTCCCAAGACCCGCCCCGAGGCCTTTGCCAGGGCTTGCGGGAGGCCGGCCACCCCACCTGGCTGTGGCCCATTGTGGCTGGATGAGCACCTAGGACTGGCAGAAGGACAGCCAGCCGCACCTGTCCGCCAAGGAAGGGACACAGATAGGAGGCAAGCCCACGGCCGGACCGCTGACCTCCCGGAGGGCCAGAAGCTGAGCCCGAGGTGTTACGCCGGGAGCCAGACCCGCCCCCAGCCCGCACCTCTGCTTCTTCCCACCGAGTCCCTGCCCAGCCCTGGCTCCCCTACGCCCGCCTCCTGGAGCAGAAGAATAGCCAGGGCAGGCCGCGGCTGACTCTGTCTGGCCCACCTGTCTCTGTCCTTTGCCAGGGCGCCTGCCCCCGATTGTTCTAGCTGCGTGCCCACGAGGGCCCTCTGCGGTCTGCGTGAGCCTCTCTGGGGCCCCCCCGGGGAATCCCAGCTCTGCCCCAGCTCTGGGGCCCGCCGTCCTCTCAGGGGCCCCAAGGCCTCCTGTACGGAAGAGCCTGCCCCGCGGCAGGTGGCGTGGCGGTGGGGAGTGGTGCCCAGCGGCCCTGGCAGCATTCCTCCCTCCCGAGAGCCCGGGCGGGTTCACTGCAGACATGAAGTCTGCTTCCAGTGTCTCTAGGTGACCGGGAAGCAAGGATAGTGACCCCCAGTGGGGTCCCCACTCTGGCTTTGCCCATCCCAACAGGGGGCTCAAACAAAACGCCTTTTTTTCTTTAAGCCAAGAACCCAGGTTTTTGGGTGGGGGTCAGGATGTACATTTCTGGGTCTGTGACCCATTTGTGGAGACACTTCTGAGCTGATGGGGCAGAGGCCCCAGGTTGGCGTGTCTGAGGTGGAAGGGAAGACTTGCCGGGCCTCCCTGCCCCACAGTTCCGGGGGTCACCATGGGCCTCAGCGCGGGGGTACGGCAGGATTCCTGAGACAGACCAGAGGGACCCTTCCCACTCAGCCCAGGTGAGGCCTGGCAGCAGGGCACAGGTGATGCACCTGAAAGGGGCTCCCTGAGCTGGGCTGCCAGGGGCACTGAGCAATCGGGGGTCACCCCACCAGCCACCAGCTGCTGGCACCGGCCCACCCGGTCCCACGGTGTCTGCCTGTGGGCAGGGTGCTGGGCAGTGCCGGGTGGGAGGGGCCAGGCCAGCCAGGGACAGGTGTGTGGGCGGCCTTCGTGGGCAGGTGGCCCTTTCAGGGCTGGGCGGATGTCTGGAGCGAGTGAGGCAGACAGACGGTGTCACCCCGCAGTCACCTCAGGCTTGGCTCGGGGCCACAGAGAGCCAGGAACCACCCCCCCCACGGCCGCCCCCACCCCCGCACTGCTGCCCCGATTAGGTTTCTCCCCATAAAGCGACCAGTGTTTCTGCTCGGCAAGCCGTGCCAACAATGGAGTCTGGGAAAAAGACGTGGGGGTGGCATCCGGGGGCCCTGGCGGGGGTGGGTCTCCTTACAAACACGGCCCATCGAGTTAAGGACATGGCAGTTTGATTGACCTGGGCCAGGGGCAGGGGGCCGTGTGCCCACCAGGGGCCTGGCATGGCCGGGAAGCAGGGAGGCCAGCCAGACCATTTCTGGAGCACCAACACTCAGCAATCCAGACAAATATTTTAAAGTAAAATTCTTAAAAACGAATGTAAAAATGTCCATGACATAAAAATATTCCTCCTACAGACAGAACGGACAGGGTTACTGACTTCTTTTGCCTCGGGCTCCAGCGGCCCAGGGAGGACATGGACCAGGGGCCTCACCACCCCCAACAGCATGCCCTGGGGACAGAACAGCAAAACTGGATCTGGAATCCCAAGTTCCGTGATGCTCGGCTCTTCCCACAGCCCCATGTCCCTCTGGGCGGTACAAGCCACTCCCAGCCAGGAGCCCCCGCTCCAGCCCCGTGGGTCTGGACAGACCCCAGCCCTCCTCCTGTCTCCGGGCTCCAGTGATCCTCTTGTCCGCACCCTCCCTGACCAGCTTCTGCCCCCGCACCCATGATGGGCACTTGAAAGCCTGTGTCCTGCTCCAGCTCCCTGCCCTCCTGTGCCCAGAGACCTCCATGCCAGCACGGTGTGGGCGGCACGGCCACAGCAGAGGCTGGAATGGTAATGCCACAGATGCGGAGCTGCGAGGCCCACGAAAGTGACCCCTGGCCGCCCTTGGGAAGCCAGGGGGCAGGGGCTGGCTGGGGTGGCTAGCGGGCTGCAGCCATGGGGGCACGGGCATGGGGAAGGGGAGACAGCTGGCTCTGAAGTCCCCCTGGTCCTGGTTCTGACCCTGCTCTGGCTCTAAGCAGAAATGAGCCTCGGGCAAGTGAGCACCCCTGGCCTCGCGGCAAGGATGCTGGGTGGTCAGGAGCAAGGTCAGCGGGCTCTGTGCCCAGGGAGAGGATGTCAGTGGGGAGAGCGGTGCTTCACCCCTGCAGCGTTTGCTTGGACTCCAAAGGGAGAAGCCAGATGCAGGGCTCTCTGCTCCTGCGGGTGTGTCTGTGCGGTGCTCTTTAGGAGCCAACAGCGTTAACCTCAAAGGTACGCGTTTATCTACAATGTTCTTGGCTCAAGCTACAATCTGGGTCACATGGCGAAGAGCAGTGTTAAGGGAGGGGACCGGATGCATACCTATCATTAAAAATGCCCAGCACGAAAGCCCACCCCGCAGCAGCCCTGGCTGGCCCGGTCCCCTTCAAGACGGTCTTTCTCCGTGGGACTCTGTTTTCCCCTAAGAGGTGCTGGGTCTGGCCTGGCGCGTGGCCACCATCCTGTCCCACAGGATTTCCCCAGAGGGATCCAGGGCATGAGTAAACTTCACTTTACGGTGACGGAATGTTCTCTCTGGGAACCACAAGAAGAGAACGTCTGGGAAGGGCCTGGAGCAGCAGCCAGCAACCCTCCTAGCCTGAAGGGCTTGGCAGGGCCACAGGTGTCTGGGGAAGGCCTCAGCAGCTCCCCACCCTGTTCCACACGCTCTCCCCCTGGGTGTCTGTCTCTTGACAGTGCGGGACTGACCCTCAGCTGGGCCGAGAACACAGATCAGGCCGTGCCCCCAGGTCTGCCCGGCACAACTCCACACTGCCTGGCCTGAGAGACGGCAGCAGGCCTTGAACAGGCACACTCCTCAGACCCCACTCCCGGCTTCTGCACCAGGTCTTTCCTTGGACGCGCCTCTAGGAGGTTCGCTGCCCTCTGAGGACCGCATCGCTGGGCCCTGACGGCAGGCGCGGAGGGCTGGCGTGCTGGCCACTCCCAGAGGCACGCTGCCGGGGCCAACAGGGCACGGTGGCCCACAGCGAATGGCCCGGTGCTGGCTCCCGAGACAACGGAGTCTTCTCTATGTGGCTCCCCGGTCCCTGTGGCCAGGAGTTCCCACGTGCCGGGCAGCCTGCTGTTTGCATGAGTGTGTCCCCCAGTGCCATGCTACCTGCACCCAGCTGGGCACGGTCAGAGCTGCAAGCCTGTCCACACTGTGCACAGAACAAGAGCAGGAGGCACAGATGGAGGCCCCCGACGCCCGGTGGCTCCCAGTTCTGGGACGGTGCTCTTCGGGGTAGCCACGGCCTAGGGGATGTAGGTCCCTCAGGAGATGGGACCATGCAGGGCAGTGGGCTGGGCTGGAATGGGCCCACCCCCAGCTTCCTGCAATGAAGAACCTTAGCTGGCTCAGGCCCCGGGGGAAGCCGAGCTGTAGAGCGGCACAAGCCCACCTCCTCCAGGAAGCCCCCTGCCCGTTTCCTGAAGACGGGCAGGACCTGTGTCCAGACCAGAAACCTGACTGACCACCAGGGAGCCCAGAGGCTCCTTGGGCAGGTGAGGGCGCGGGCAGTCGAGCGGAGGACTGAGTGCGCCGCTCCTGTCCCCCGCGTGGCCTAGAAAAGACCCGGCCCCGTAGTAGCGAGTCTGGGCAGCCCACCCCCTCCCCCCCTCCCGCTCAGGCGAGAGTCATTTCTAGAACTGTCCGTGCCGGCCCCGGGGATGCCGAGGACTCCCTCCAGGAGCATGGCTTTAATTACAGCTCTTCTGGGCTCGGCTTCGCAGCATCTCCGTCTGCTCGTCAGGGAAGGCTGGGGGGCGGCGAGGGGGCCGGCCGGGCTGGGTGAAGGGCCGGGGTTCCCGGACGGCCTTGCCAAGACGTGCGCTGGTGCCAAGCCCAGGGCAGCCGCGGCCAAGGCCGAGCTGGGGCGGGGGCTGCTGCTGGGCTCCGTCCAGGCCACTCGGGGCAGCGGGCGGACAGTGGTCTCCCTCCCTCCTCCCCCGCCGGGCCGCCTGCCCGCCGGCCTCACACAAAATGGCGGAGGGCTGCGGCGGCCATTTTGTGCAGCCCCAGGAAGACAAAGGCAGCCGGCAGCCGGGGGCAGGAAGGAGGAATGTCCACTCTGGAAGTGCAGCCGCCTGGCTGCGCGGAGGCCGGGAGGGCCCGGCCGGGGGGCGGAGGACAGGCGGTGCCCTCTCTGCAACCTTCCACCTGCCTGGGCCCGGCCACCCTGAGCCGCCAGAGGTACCCTCATCCCTCCCAGGGGCTCTGGGTGGTCTTGGGGACGAGCCCTTGCCCGGGGCGGTGGCACGGATGCCCTCCCACCTTACAGAGGAGGCTGTCCAGCGCGAGGCAGTGGTGGACACAGGCTCCCGGCCTCCCAGGCCTGGGCTCCTTCTGGATGAAAATCCTGTTCTGCCCCAGGCCCTCCAAGGGTGGTCTTCGCTTGCCCTGACGCGGGGCAGCCTCTGACCAGATGGCCCGAGGCCTACCCTGCATTCCAGGGACATCCCAACACTTCCCACCCTGGGTCCAGGCTGGCAGCTTCTTCCCGCCCACGGCCGGTGGGCACAGGGACAGCCGGCAGGGCCGGCCATGCCAGGGCAGCACCAGGGGGACACCAGCAAGACCAGCTCCAGGGATGCCTGGCCGAGACCCCCTTCCCGAGCTCCCGCAGCACCTGCCCGACAGGGCCCCATCTCACACCTCAAAGCTCCTGTCCTGTGTCTGTTTGGGGACAGCCCACCCCCTGTTCGGGGCCTTCCGGGGGCACAAGGGGCTACCCCAGCAGACACATGCTGGACCCGGAGCCTCTCGGGAGCCCAGCCTGCCAGGCAGCGGGTGCACACCAAGAGCCCGTGTCTCTCTGACTCTGTCCGTGGTCTCCTGATCTTTATCAGACCTCACTCGTACAGCAGGGACAAACAGGACTGCTCTGGGGGCTACAGGACCAGCCCCAGGTCCCTTCCTCCCCGCTGGCACAGAGTGAACACCTGAGACCAGCAAACTGAGGCCCAGGGGGTCACCGAGCCCTGGCTCCGGCTGAGGCCAGCATGGGGGCCCTCAGAGGGCATCAGGTCCAGGGAGATGTGACTCACACAGAGCGGGGCAGAGCCTGCGTCGTGTGTTCTGATGGGGACAGGCAGATCTAGAGCTAGGAGCCAGGCCTGTGTCAAGACGGAGGCAAGTGGGATTGGGAGGGAGGCCCCACGCCTGTCCCGTGGAGGGGGTGCCGCCGTGGCGACAGCATGGTGTGGAGGGCAGGTGCCATGGTCCTTGCCGCGCGTGGGACCGCAGTTGTCCAAGTGTGAACACGGTGCTGTCCTCACGGAGGACACGGAAGACCTCTCCCGGGAGCCCCGGTTCACATCCCCTCTGCCCAACGTTGCTGCCTGCGTGTGTGCCACTTCCTGGACATGTTCTCCCCACCGCAAACCGCACAAACACCCCACAGTGACCACGTGCCAGGCACCAAACCGAGCCCGTCGCAGCGAGTGCCCCCGTCCGTCCCCATTATGGCCTGATCCGCAGAGGAGGAATGAGCACAGAGAGGTTAAGTTACTTGCCCACACTCACACAGCCAAGACGGGCATCCTTCTCCACGTCTCCGTTTCCCGCACCGGGTCCCACTGCTGCTAGAGAGGACCAGAGCCCGCTGCACCAGGCGACCCCAGGCAGCCCCACGTCTGAGACATTCACTTTCTCTCCCTGCAGGTGACCGCAGGGGTGTTCGGGCTCCCCAGTCTTCTGAGGCTGGCCAGGCTCAGTGTGTGCAGTGCTCTTGGGAGAAGAGCTGCTCAGTCCCAGGCAAGCTGGGGCCAGGAGCTCAGGGCTGCTCCGCAGAGTGGGAGCCTGTGTGTTCCTACCCAGAGCTGGCCCGCTGGTCTGCCAGCTCCATTAACTACTGGGGAGCAAGGCCTCCAAGCAGGGAGCTGTCTGAGGCCAAGTGTCCCACCGAGCCCTGACCTGTGAGCACGGACAGCAGCCCTGGGCCCTCCCAGCCGCAGTGGGTCTGGGAGCTGCTTGCTTTTGCTTCAGTGGGAAGAACCCTCTAGCCCACCCTGGGCCCCAGGGCATGGAGAGCCTGAGCTAGAGACCCGGTCCCCAGCCTCCTGCCTGACCTCCAGGGAGGCCGCCCCTTCATAACCCGCGGCCTGATGCCTCAGCACAGCCACACACTCCCGGGAAACCCAGAAATGTTGCTGGGGGCTGGCGGGGTTAGGGTTAACCTCCCCGAGCCTCTGCCCCCGCAAGGGGCACCCACCCAGCAACAGGGACAGCTCCTATGGGAGGGGCGTCCGGCTCAGGGCCTGGCACAGTGACAGGACCCGCATCGGGAGTGGCTTTTGTCCCATGCAGCTCGCAAAGCAGGCTCTCGTGGGAACCCGTCCTCTGTTTGCTGTCACATCTCTCCTCGCGGTCCCGGGTTAGTCACCCCCTAGCCAGAGCGCCGCTCGGAACCGAGAGGTGAGCGCGGAGTGAAGCCCACCGTTCTGCCTTCTGTCAATATTTTCACTGGGACCAGAAGATCAAACGTGAGGTCTTTGTAAGGCCTTACTTCCTACCTGGGTAAACAAACGCTATCTGGACATTGAGCATCAAAATACATTTCGGCCCCTCCTGGACTGCAGGCAGCAGACACGGGTCAGCCTGGGGGCAGGCGGACGTGGCTCGTCTGTGGCTCTGCCGTGGGGCATCAGGCCTGTGCGCACCCACTTCTGAAGAACAGGGCAGCCCGTCCGTCCACAGGAACCCAGGGTTCCTTCAGGGAACAAGCCACCACCAGGTGCCGAGCAGTGGAGCGTGGCTCCTGCCTGTACTGGGCGTGGGGGAGGGGCTCAGCACAGGGGAAGGGGCCAGGGTCAGGAGGGAGCCTCCCGTGCCCAGACTTCTCCCCGTCCTGGGCCAGGTCTGGGCAGACTTCAAGATGAACAATACGGAATCCGTTCAAAAGCAAATCCTACCAACCGAGTCACCGTCCCCCGAAAACCTTCAGCACCTCCCAGCCCAGCATCCTAAAAGGCAGCTCCGTCGTCCCACTGACCCTCTGGGGCCACAGGTGAGGCCAGAGTTGAGCTCTTCCCAATCCCCAGCTTCTGTTTCTGGCTGAACAGGACGAAGATGAGCCCCGACCAGTGCCAGTCGTGCTGGGCCTGCAGGAGCCTGTGCGCACGGGGCTGGGGCTGGGGCCTCCCATCTGGCCCTGAGCGTGATCTCGCCCCTGCAGTGAGTGGGCTCTGCGGTCATCTTGGGAATTACCCAGGCTCAGGATGAGCCCAGAATAAGCACCTACTGCATGCACTCACCTGCACGCTTTCCGTCCGCTGCACGCTCTGGGAAACACGGTCCTGGCCTGGGGTCCCCACCCTCCCAGGCCTGTCCTTCTCTACCTGGGCCACTCTCCACATGCCTGGGTCAGCTGCTGTCCTGGGTGCCCGTCGCCCTTCTGGCCTCCCAGGTGGCTGGCCCTGCCTACACCCATGTTCCTGGGGACCCACCTCTGTAGCCCCCTGCACGTGTCCATCAGGGCATGGGGACCCAGGACCCAGGTGCACGTTCTGGTGCCCCAGCTGGCAAGAGGAACATACCTCTGGGGCGTGGGCTTCCCGGGGACCCCAGAGGCTACCACAGCTGCCCGTGGGACACCAGGGGATTTCACAAGGGATGCCCAGGAAAGCATCTAGACTAGACAGTCTTGGGCAGAGCCCAGCAGGCCCTGCAGACATCTGGGACCAGCTGTACCCTTAGGCCCTGTTTCCCCAGCGAGCCCCCCACCCGCAGTAAACCTTCCGACGCTCTGCTCTGTGTCCTCTCTCTACCCGTGCCCTGCCCACTTTCTCTCTGCCTCTGCCTGTTCGTCCCCTTCCTCTGTTATGCCCCCCCAGGTCCCCCTTTCCCTCTGTCTCGTGTCCTCTGGGGGCCTCCCCCTCTCCCCACTCATGTTCCCCCCGGCCACGGGCACCGGCTGGTGTGCATTCTCCGTGCAGACACAAAAGCCCTGGGGTGGGGGGGCAGCGTCTGCAGAGTCTTGTGGGCAAGCTGGACCTGTAAACGGGGCCCAGATGGCAGAGAGGTCCTGCGCCCAGATGCAACAGCCTGGGGTCCTCTCCACATGGACTTGGGAGGCAGGCCTGCCCCTGACCATGGCAACGGTGGGGGGGGCGTCTGGCCCACATGGCCCCATGGGCTCCCCAGGAGGCTCAACTCAGCCAAGGCGGCCCTATGGCCTGCCCTGTGGGCCAGCTTTCAGAGGAGGAGCACAGGTGGGCTGGGGGCTCTGAGCACCACAGGCCCCTGTCAGGGCCACAAGGTGGCTGGGCTAGGGAGCGGCCGGCCGAGGACCTTCTCACCTGCCGAGCCCGAGTGCTGCCCACTCCGCAGACACTTCGGACCGTCCCCAGCAGCTGGCCCATACCCTCCCACCATGGACCCCCAGACAGACGGCTCCTGGCAGAAGGGGCTTCACTCCGAACTTCTGTGCAGAAGAGAGCCAGAGAGTTGGGCCTGAGTTCAGCTCTCTGGGGCAAGAGACCAGGGCAAGCCCCTGACTCCTGGCAGACCTTGGTCCCTTGACTACAGGAGGAGGCTGGCCGCAGGTCAGGGCTGAGGCCGGAGCAGACCCAGCTGAATGCGCCTGGCTGTGCAATCCTCCACAAGCCGTGTGTGTGTGTGTGTGTGTGTGTGTGTGTGTGTGTGTGTGTGTGTTAGTCCCACTTCCGACGTGCCCAGCCCAGGGTGGTACCTGGGGGGAAGAGGTGAGCCCTGACTCTCAAGGTTCAAAATGCGGCACTGACCTGAGAGGCAGAGTCATCGGAGTTTCAGGGTCACCTGCAGAACGAGGAGGCAGGAAGAGGTGTGGGTCCTGGAAAGAGAGAGATGCCATGTCAGTCTCGGAAAGGAGAGCCCAGGCCCTGCCCTGTGTCAGTACCCCCAGCCCCGGCCCGCGCTGCCCTGACAGCCTGGGAGGCCACCTCTAGGACTCCAAGGGTCATGAAGCCGATGCATCAGTGAGGCTTTGTGTCCCAAACCCTGGGAAGGGCACCCATTCCCAGTGGCACCACTGGATTTTCTGGAGGCACCCATCTCCCAGGGCAGCAGCCAGTGGCAGGGACAGGCACACAGCGGGCGGACCCGGGGCCAGAGGGACACATGTTCAAGATCAGCCAAGGCAAGGCCTGCCTCTCCCTCCGCTGAAGTGGTCACGGGAGAATCAGGCGCAGTGTGGGAGGGGCTCAGGAGGAGAGGAGAATAGCCCCGGGGAGCGTGGGGCAGCGTGAGGGAGCATGGCGGAGCGTGGGGGAGTGCGCCCCCTCCAGCCTCGCCCAGGGCGTCAGGGCATCCTGCCGGCACTAGGCAGCTCTCTGGACATCCCCATTGCGGACACTATGCCCTGAACACCACTTCCTACAAAGGACAGCTTTTCCTCTTTGCTTTGGCTGCTGGGACGCTCAGAGCTGAATTGGCAGGTCATTACTAGCAGCCAGAGACTTCTATGCGACGTGGCTTCTTTTAGGCCTACCTTTGCCTCTCCTTTTGCCCTGATTTTCTTTTTATCTTTTTGCGTTATCTTTGTTGCTCTAAGCTTTAGTATAGATCTATGTATTTTTTATCTACGTTTATTTAGACAGCAGCACTTCAGTGTGGAACACCTTAGTTCCCTCTCTGCCCAAGTGATCAGTGGGGGCTATGTGTGGAGGCTTCATTTTTGCAAGTAATGGGTTAGGACTGATTCCAAGTCAGACACCGCCCCCCCAACCTCTTGGCCGGAAGAGGCTCCCTCCTCTGCTCTGACTGGGAATGGGGAGTGGGCTGCGTAGGAAGGGGTCTGGATGCCCCTTTTGCAAATGAGAAACAGAATCCCATGGAGAGGTCTTGGCTTTCCCCAGACCACAGAGCAGTGCAGGCCAGGTAGGTCTGGGACCCAGTTTTGATCTGGACCCTGTGGCTTAGTCCCCTGCCATGGTGTGGCCACACCCACAAGCCCTCAGGGTTGGCAGTGGCTGCCCCCAGGCCGACCCTGGGTATGGAGGTGCTGCCCTGGGACACCAACAGAGAGCCTCGGGGTCAGGAATGCAACCAGGCCAGACCTCTGGCAGGCCCCCCATAGCACCTGCTGTGGCCAGGGAGGCTCCCTGTCCTGCGGTCGTGCAAACGGACCCATGACCGCCACACAGAGCCGCTTGGATCTTGGGGTCGGGGTGGAGACCCCTCCCCGCTTGGCTGTCTCCCCAGGGCTGTGAAACTAACCCATGGCCACAGCAGGCCTGGGTTCCTGGGGGTGCAGAGACCCTCCTGGCTGCCTCAGAGAGGCCGCCAACAAGGCCCCTGGCGGCCCCAGTCCCCACTCTGCCTCGACCTGTCCCACCTCACATATTAACACCAGCACATAAACCCCGACTGACAGATGTAAGGAACTGGACCCCACTGAACTCCAGTGAGGGGAGGAGCCAGGAGAGCGCCAGGGTGGCCCCGACACCTGTCTAGCCTTCAGTGAGGCGTAAGCCACTGAGCTTCTCGGGAGCCCGGTGTGTGCCAGGACTTGTGTCCCGTCCCCCTGGCCTGTCACAGAAGCCATGCGTGCTCTGGGATCCACAGTGCGTCCCCAACACTCCCCCAGGAGCGGCTCATGCCCCAGCCTCCCAGGAGAGGAGACTGGGGCTCTGGCAGAGCGTGTCCTCCCGCGTCCAGGAGGACGGCTTGCGGCTGGGGGGCTGGGCATGCCCATCACTTGGCACCATGCAGGCGGCCATGGCTCGGAGCTCGCTCGGGACAGTCTCTGTGCCAACAACTCAGCCCTCCTGGCCGGCCCTGATTCCACCAGCTTCGAGGAGACCAATCAGGGTCTTCAGGCCGCAGGGCAGGCTGGGCACTCAGGGCGAGGCAAGGGCACCCGGGCACCCTTTGCTCTGCCCTCACTGCTCGTCCCGGAGTGGGACCTCGGCCACCTGCAAGGGGCCAGAAGGAATCCCTCAGGAAGGGTGGGCCTGGCTGCAGGCTGGGCCCGAGGGGCTGGAGCTGGGCTCTTCTGAAAGACGGGCTCACATTCCCTTCCTGGTCAGGCCGCCCACCTCCCGGGTTGCCTCCCTGCCCTGGCCCAGGGCCAAGACCATCTACCTGGGTTCTGTGGTCCTGGAGTGTCTCCCAAAAACCATGATGGGTCCCGCCTCCTTGTGGGTACTCTGGGATGAGTCACCTTCTGAAAGACACAAGGTGACCAAAGAATCAGCCGGGCAGGCCTGGTGGCACATGACTCCGAGAACGGGAGGGGGCTCGATGTGACCCTCCCCTGCCTCTATTTTACCTGGCACTACCACTAGCAGAGGGGCCCAGCTCATGGTAGGCAGGGCACCGCTGTGCCCAGAGGTTATGGGCAGCAAGGGAAGCCTCGTCTGCTCTCCCAGCTCCAGCCCTGGTCTGGAATCCCCCCACCAAACCAAACCCCAGCCACTGGCTTCCGTGGGACCCAGCCAGCATCTTCCACTCTCGCAGGGTTGCCGCCCGAGTCAGAGTCTCCCTAGCTCTGGTTGGAGGCTGCAGGTCTGGTACTGCCCACCCCCACCCCCCAGGCCTGGCAGCTCTGCATCAGAGACCAGCTCCCATGTGGCTGGGTACACCCCAGCCCAGCGCAGAGCCCAGCACCCAAGAGGCCCCCAGGATGGCAGGGAAGCGCCACCACCCCCAGCCCTGGCTCTTGGAACCATGTCTGTATCTGGGCTCAGAATGCGTAGACCTGACTCTGGGCCTTTTCCCAACGAGCCAGTGAGAGGACACCCGAGGACTGACTGAGCAGGAGTGCAAGGCCCCAGGGTGCCCTCAGAACACCTGGCTCAGGGTGAGCCAGAGGCCAGGCTCTTGAACTTGCCCCGCCTCCAGGACCCTCCCCACAACCGGGTCCAGGTTCCCCCAAAGCAGGGGGCTGGCTCCGTCTGTGAGGACAGAACGGCAGACCCAAACCCAGGCCCAGCTCACCACAGAGAGGGGCCAGGCTGGGCCTCAGCGGGAGCCACTCTGCCTCTGCCCCAGGCTGAGCGTGAGTGGGCGGCCAGGAGGAAGGCAGCGTCTGGGCCCTGGGCCCTGGGTCTGCGGCCCTTCCACACCCTCCTCCCCTGGCCTCTGTGAGCCCTCCGACTTCCTGAACATGACCGCGAGAGCTGGGAGACTCCCACAGCCCACCCCCCACCCCGGTGTGAGACTGCGGCTGCTCTGTCCCGCCAGGGGGACAAGCTTCCCCAGACCCCATCACCAAGCAGGTCCCACCTGGAGCAGGGAGCCACCGGGGCCAAGAGGGACCAGTTGCCACTAGCTGGCTTGCAGCTCCCCTACCTCGGGCAGAGGGGGTCATGGGACTCATCAGGCCCTCAGAGGCTGCAGGGGACTGGCTCGTGGGCTCCCCAGAATGTGTTCAGACTCCCACCCCGAAACACTATGTGGAACCCCAACACCAACCCTGAAGAGGGGAGCCTAGGGCACTTGTGAGCCCAATGCACTCTGCCTGCAAGTCACACAGCTCTGGGTTCTAATCCTGTTTCCTGCCTCTCATCATCGAGAGCCGCTCTTAGCCTCAGTTTCCCTAGCTGCAGGGTGGGGTTTCTGGGCCTGAGCACCTCACTGCCCTGTTTTATAGGAGAAGAGCACCCCTGAGAAGGGACTGCCCCGAGGCAGCACAGCCCTTGGTCCCTGGCGGGGACACCCTCCCTGCCTCTCCTCCCAGCGGGACCGAGCCCTGCCAGGCACCCATGTGTAATGACCCCGGGGCCCATCTGCCTGCGCCTGTTAGGTGGGTGGGTCAGGAAGTGCCTCGAACTGGGGCGTCTCTGATGCCTTCACCTGGAGCTGATGGGACAGCACCCAAGGGTCTGCCCAGGAAAGGAGAACCCCGAAACTGCACAGGGGAGCCAACGGAGCACACAACCTCACCCCCCACCCCGGACAGCGCGCACAGCCTGGCTGGGCTCACAGAGGGCCGCTGCCATGGGCGGCTCACCGTCGTGCCCACAGGCCCAGCAGCCGAGGTCCGCTGCTTACAAACGGCCCTATTCTCTACGACCAGCTGATGTTAGCCGCAGAAATCAAGCTTCCAGGGAGCCGGAGGAGGTGACGAACAAGGACCAGGCCACCCTGGGCTCGAGACACAGGGGCTGTGGCGAGCAGAGTTCCAGCTGTGGCAGCAGGTTTGGTTCTGGGATCCTGGCCCGATCCCTGTACGGCACGGGAGCCACATGTGGCCACGGCTGAGAACTCACGAGGACGGCTGCCCAGGGCACGGGACGTGAAGCCCCTTGCAGCTGCAGGCGGCACTGACGGAATGCTCTCCCCCCGGGACACTCCGCTGCTCCCACACCCTTGCCGCCACTCTCCCGGTGACGGCACAGAACAGCCAGGCTGTGTCCACCAGGCACGGGGACGCGGGGCGCTCCCTCGGCCTCTCACCTTCACTGCTGCCTGTCTCCAGTCTCCGTGGGCCGAGCCAGACGACTACGGCGCTGCCTGCCCGCAGAGCCCATGCAAGTCTTGGGAGTGCCTCGTTCTCCCTCGGGGCTGCCTAAGCCTTCTGAAAGCTGACCTCCCTCAAGAGCCCGGCCCATGGGCTGTGGCGGGGCGGGGAGGGAGGCCAGAGGCCCCTGACCCCTTGGGGTCACTAATGAGCTTGGGCCCGCACATCCCAGAGATCACGAGGGAGGCTGAGGAAGTGTGGGGGGCTGGCCAGATCCGCGGTCTCCACCTGGTGTGTGGCTGCAGGCACAAGGTCGCCCCTCCTGCCCTTCCCTCCTGTGACGCCGGAGAACTGTGGCGGGTGTTCCCAATGACCAAAGTACATGTCCCAAGCCGTGACACCGGAGAACTGTGGGGGACGTTCCCAATGACCAAAGTACATGTCCCAAGCCCACAGCTGGCTCATGATGACGCCTACCATCACTTCTCTTGGAGGCCCTGCACTGGGGCCCGTTCCCTCTCAGAGACTGTGCCCCACGGTGTGGTCACTTGGATGAAGGGTCAGCCCAGGCCGTCTTGGCAACTGTCTTCCCCCATGCAGTTCCAGATTCTGGAAGGCTTTGGCACAATGAGGCTGGTGCCTAATTGGTCAGAACCAACCCTGGGACCTGGCAGGATGTCTCAGAGTTCAATCCCCGCTTTGCCCAAGCCCAAGAGTAGCCTGGTCTCTGGAACATTCTTGTGTCTGTCTGCAGGGCAGTCCAGGGCCCACAGAGGTCCCATTTCAGCTCTGGGCAAGCCCCTCCGCATCTCTGGGGCTCAGGCTCCCAATCTGTTCTACAGGGACAGCAACACCTACCTCCTCAGATTTACACGCAAGATTAGAGATGGTGCCTGCTGCACACCCAGGCCACACGGGGCTCCCTGGACCACATGCCCACCACTGCCCCCCACCCACGCCGGGCTGCTTTGAGGACGTGTGAGAACTCACTCTGGGCCTTTATCCTGGAGAAATTCTTTCTCCACCTCTTACTTCACCAGGGACCAAGTCTCTAGGGCCTGGGGCTTGAGTGGACACCGTGGAGGCAAGAGCTGGGAGCCCCCAACAGGAACCCTGTGTTGGCCAAGCTGCAGAGCCCGGAACCATGGGAGCATGGATCCCCAGAACTGCCTGTCCATACTTTTCTTTGGCATTGAACTTGGCCTTCTCCAAGGTCACATGTGGGATAAAGAGCCTACAGATGGAAAGAGCCAGTTGCTAATAAATCATGTGCAGAGCTCACCCTCATCTCCGTGTAGGAATGCCCCGCAGAGGATGGGGCCTGACCCTGGGGTCGTGCCGTGTCGGAGACCCAAGACTGTAGGTACCCAAGACAGGTCGGGGGGCGTCAGAAGGAGGCTGTGAGCTGGTCCAGCCACGTCCTCTGGCTAGAGGGCCAGAGGGCCAGAGGGCCAGAGGCCCAAGCCATGGTGCCTCTCCGGGTCGGCTGCTTCAGTTGGTTCCAGACGGCTCTCTGGCAGGGACCGGTGAAGCTGGGACTCGGGAAACTGACGGCTACCACGGCAGCCAGTGTGGAAGGGCACAGGCCAGCTCAAACCCCCAAGGACACAGTGCCCAGTGGCAGAGCAGCCAGCCCCAGGGAGGGGCCTGGGCAGCAGAGCCCAGCGAGCCGCAGAGAATCTCCTGTGCTCTCTGGGCCTCAGTCCGGTATCTTAAGAAGCAGCCATCACTGACATCACGAACGTGACAGTGAACACACGTCAACCCCACAGGCTCGGCCCCCACATCCCACAGGCACTCTCGCCAGGCAGTGGCCCACGCCGCACAGTTACCAACTGGGGCCAGAAAATCGAGTCTCTGGTCTCCGGTCCGTGTACACACCCACCCTGAGCTCTAGCAGGTCGAGGGGCGTCACAAGGACATCCCTACCTCCAGCAGCAACGGAACAGGCCCCAGCACCAGCCTGACAACAGGGGTCCCGGTCGCCACAAACAGACGTCACTTCCAGACATCAGACTCCAAACACTCGGGACGAGAACAGAGAACAGGACCCTTCAGGGGGGTCCCCCCTCAAGGTAGCAGCATCGCCACCACCGTCGGCCTGGAGGGGCCTTGCCGCGCACCTCACTCTCAGCGGCCCCCTCCGCCCCCTACGGCAACCTGCCGCACCTTCTGCAAACGTCTCTCCTTCTGGGGGACGGCGTGCTGCCGTGAGGATTTGGGTGGGTTGAGGTCACCCTGGCCAGGTGGTTAACTGTGATTTAAAGGAGTTTTGCCTAATTCAACAAGCTCTGAAGAACCGAGAAAAGGAGAGAAAGGCAGCCCACGGTTCTCCCCTGCTGAACCAGGCCCGAGGCAGACTCCCCCCCAGGATGGGTCCCAGGCACACCAAGGCGGGCGGCCACAGCCTTCCGTGGCACTGGCTCCCACCAGCCGTGTCTGTGGAACGGGCCATGCCACCCCGTCAGAGATCTTTGTCACAGCTCCCTGACTCAGACACCCCACCAGGACAGTGGCTGGCCACGTTGTTTCTCATGTTCGGGGAGGCATGAGGACACACGCCTCTGGCTTTACGCATAGATCTTTCCTCCTTCCCTGGGGAGACCCCGCCCAAAGCCCAGGAGCTCTTTCGCGCACCTGAGGCCGCCCCTCCAACTGGCCCCTGGGAACCTTCCAGAGACTCACCAAATGTCAGAGGTGCTGGGGAAACGGAGGCTCAGAGCTGGGGAGGGACCGAGGCCCCTGCGCACTGCTCAGGCACCATCTCCCCGAGGCACACTTTCCAAAGGGCCTCAGTGGAAGCTGCCTCAGACTTGTCCTGGGCCCTCGGAAGGGTCTGGATGCCAACGCCCTCATGCGACCCAGACCCGCGAAGATGAATGATGGGAAAGATGGGAAAGAAGAGGGGTGCGGTGGGTGCTACGGAGGGGCTGGGCAGCCCACTGCCAGGGCAGAGGGGGCCGGAGGGCCTTGGGGTTTGTGAGGACTTCCTGGAGGAGGAGGACCCCCATAAGCCCCACACAGTGGCGGGGCCATGCAGGAAATTCATGAACGGAAAATGTCTGACCTAAATTAACAGGATATGCCACCGCTCACCAATGACGTCGGATGGGCCAATTGAGTCCAGCTTTCATACCCACTGAGCAGAGGAGAAAAGGCCCCAGAGCCTTCTACGGCATCTCTCACTGCTGGTCGTCCCGACTGAACCCCCGCCCCAAAGCAGCAGCCATGGTTTTCCCGTGGCCCCGGAGTTACCTGGAGTCCTCCCTCTGTGGGTCGCAGGTGCTCAGGGCTCAGGCCTGTCGGATGCTGCCATGCCGTCCCTGACGAGGTGGGGTCACAGTCCCCTCAGATTAGTCCTAAAAGAGAACGTATTGCTGGAGGTAAAAAAGTTAAGACCTGTCCCCTTGTCTCTCAGAGCGCCATGGCCGTGTGACACGGCCAGCCAGGTGGCTCATGCCGCCACCCTGAGTACAGGGTTCACGGCCTTCCCTCCCTTCTGTTTCAGCCTCGGGATCCTGTTTCATTCATTCATGAAACACTCCCCCAGGAGCCTGCCCTGGGCCAGGCTGGTGATGCTGGCCGGTCTTTCCGGAGTTGCTCAGTCTTCCAGAGCAGACACTGTGACTGGGCCGTGAACTGATACGGGGCAGGTGGGGAGCAAGGAGGGCCTCCAGGAGGAGGCGATGCTTGGGCCACCGTCTAGAGAAGTGGGAGGATGCCAACACGGAGGGGGCTGACAGGCTCCTGGGAGCCTCTCTCGTCTCGGGAAGGGGAGACTGGACTTCCTCCTGGAGCTGGGCGGGAGCCCCCCAGGGCGGGAGGCAGGGCGGAAGTCTGCATGGCGATCTCGCCTCTCTGGGTGAGACCCAGACACGCTGAGCAGAAGCAGAGCTGGCAAGACTTGGGCACAGTCTGTGTGTGGCAAGGAGGGGAGCCGACGATGACCCTGCAGGTCAGCAGCCAGGGGACATCCGCCGGGAATTACAGGGGGTGGGAGCGGACAGTTGTGGTCACAGCAGAGGAAATCCCCTAGTGCGGGCTGCCCACAGTCGGGCCCTAAAGGGCGCATTGGCCAAGCAGCCCACCGGGGCCAGCCACGGCCTCTCTCGCACCCTGGTCAACGCGGTGCGCTGCGTCATTTCCCTGAAGAGCGCACCCTGATCCTTGTTTCAGCCCAAAGCCACGGCCCGGAGCCCCCCTCCCACGGCACCAAGAATGAGCAGGGCCTCTGCCCTGACTGTCCCCGTTCTAACGGGCCGACCCATCTGGCTGAGGCTCCTCCGTGAAGTCAGTGCGGGAGCCTCAGCCTCCCGGCTGGCAGCCCATCAGGGTTCCGTGAGGCTGTCCCCAGACAGCAGACGTCAGGGCTCAGAACACAGAGGGGCTCTGTCCCCAGGACACAAAGCAGAGCTTGGGTGCTGGGCGGCGCCCGCTGGCTTCACTGCCTCCCCCATCAGCGGGTCTCTGGGGGCGCGGCGGTGGGGGGCGCTGAGACGGGAGGGGCGGTGGAGACCAGAGGAGCCGGCCTGCCTGCCATAAATCACCATGCCAAGCTTTATAATTATCTGGGCACTTAAGCTCCTCTTTCTTCTCTTCCCCCTTTCCCTGGGGAAATTTCCTTCATTTCCTACAAGATCCCGGTCTCCCCGCAAATCTAAATCAACCTGGGCCACGCCACGGCCGGCTCCCCCGAGCTAGCTCCCTCGGCCTTTCACTGGGGAGGCGGGCCGGGCCGGAGGGCAGGAAGGTGTCCTCGTTTCAAACCCGAGTTCCCTTCCTGCCCAGGGCAGAAAGCTGAAAATGCCACCACGCCCGTCCTTTGAGTGGCGGTGGCGACCGTGTCCCTGGTGTCCGTTGGCTGCGGCTCCCGCCTCCGGGGGGTCTGTCGGGAGGCTTCCCCGGGGAGGCAGGCCCCAGGTTGAGTAGGGTCCCAGAGGAACAGGAAATGCCACTGCACGTGGAAAAGCCACCTGGGCTTTCCAGGTGACCTCGACAAACAGCTTTCCCTGAGGCCAGGCAGGGCCAGCGTCACCGCCCACCCCCACCACCCGCACCCCCCTCCCGTCCCCCCCACCCCCGCCCCGAGTCTGGGGAGCCATGGAAGGTGCAGCTGCATCGTGTGTAGTGAGGGTCTTGCGGGGGAGCAGCTCCAACACCACCATCATCTACCGTCTGTCCAGCTCGATCCTGAGACTCATCTAATTCCCACGTGCCTGCAGGTTTGTTTCTCCCCATTACACAGATGAGAACATTAAGGCCCAGGAAGAAAAGTTATCTGCCCGGAGGCTTGCCACTTCCGAGGTTCTGCTCCTTGCATGTCAGCTGGCAAGGGTCCCCGTAGGGCAGTGGCAAGGGCTCAACAGAAGGCAGGTCGGGCAAGAGTCCTCAAAGCGTTCCCCATCATCTCCGGTAAAAGTCCCACCTCGAGAGGCAGAGGGGATGGCAGCACCCGCGCCAGGGCGTCCGGCTGGGGCCGGGGGCTGCTGCCATAGACCAGTCCTGGGTAAGCGCTTCAAAGTCAACAAGCGGCCAGGCTCTCCCAGGCCTCCCTCCCAGGGGGATGAGCCAGCCGGGTTTTTTTTAAATCTGGATCTCATTTTCTGCCCACATTTCTGACCTCCGGAAGCCTCTCGGGTAGTTTTCCAGAGCCCTCTGGATTCTGTCACGGGCACGTTTCATGCCTCTGCTCGCCACATTCACAGCCAGGTCACTGGGCGCCCCCCCCCCCCCCCGCCGCCCGCCGATGCCAGGAGGAGCCTGCGGGCACGGCTGCCCGGGCCTTCCCAAGCCCTGGGTCCACGGGCTCCAACTGGCTCTCCAACAGCCATTCCGGTCAAATTCCATGACTCCCTTCCTCTGAAAAAAAAAATCCCCTCTCTGAAAACAAACAAAAGTCCCAGAGAGAGATGGCTTTGCCTCAGCTGCATTTCTGCCTTGCTCCGTCGTCCTGTTTGGCACGGCAAGCACCTGGCGAAGCCGTTCAACCCTCTCATTCTACAGATGGGTAAACTGAGGCCCAGAAAGAGGAAGGGGCTACTGAAAGTCCCCCCCCATAATTCTATGGCCAGCCAGCATGGAGCCGGGGGGTCCTTGTAGCAGCTGCTGGTTCTGAGCAAGAAAGGATGGGGTCTGAGCCCACGGCGAAGCCCAGAGAAGGGCAGTCACGGCCCGGGGTGCGACCTTGGGCCCACAGTCCACCCACGCAGTCCCGGTCCCACGGCCCAACACTGGTGCTCAGTACATGTGAAAGAAACCTCGGTTTGGGGGGGTTGTGTGCCTTGAACTTCGGGGGCAGAGCTCAAGGAAAGCAGGCTGGCTCTAATGGAAACCAGTCAGCGGGCCAAGTGCAGCGGGAACCACCCCCCCAGTGGTTTCCATGGGGACGGAGCTGGGAGGTGGAGCTCTGGCGCGCCTGCCGCAGCAGATGTGGCCTGTGCAGGGCTGGCGTGGGGCGGCAGGAGGGGCGGCGCTGCGCCTGGCAGCAGGGCCCTGGGACGTGGCAGGCCCCGGGCTGAATGCAACAACAAGCCCGGGGCCGTGGGTCCGCCACCTCCGGGAGGCTTCCTGGATTCCTCAGGCCGGCGCTGGGGGCTCCTGGCTGACTTTCTGCTCCCCACCCAGCACCACCAGGCCCGGGGCCAGGCCTTCTTGAGGGCACCCCGTTCGCTAAGTGAGGTCCCTGGGCCTGTGAGTTGGGGACAGACTCCACTGCCTGTCACAGCTCTAGCCCTCTAGCAGAGGACCCAGTGCCCAACAAGGTCTGCTTGATCCAGTCACTGGATGGTGTGTCCATCTCCTCTTGGACCCCAAGCCAGGGCCCGCCCAGAGCAGGCTCCCCAGCCGCTCCAGAGGTGTGCCCTCGAGAATCAGATGAGCTCTGAGCAATGCTGGGACACGAGGGCCAGAAAGGGGACCCTGTGGACACACAGGGCACGGTTTCTCCAACAGGACATGGCCCCGCTCACCCGCAGAGAGCCGCTTTCAAACACATTTACCCTGATCTCTACACAGTACCCCAGCACCTCTGTCCTGCCCAGGCTGACGGATCCCCCCTCTAGCGGAGACCCTCGCCTCAGAGCAGACCTCACAGGTGCCGACGGCCCCAAAAGCCTGATCGGTCCACTCTGTCCACCTTAGCACAAATTACGAGTGTCTCCATGAGCAAGGGGTCCAGGCCCATCAGATACAACCAGCCTCCATGTGAAGAACCTACCCAAATCCTGCGCTCATCCTCCACGGGAAGTTCCCGGCACCATGGAAGGGTATGAATTGGGCACAGAGCAGAAAGGGCCATTTTGAGAACATCAAAGGCTGCAAAATGGTCTTGCCTGTTGCAGGTTTTTACAGTGTCCCCCAGAGGCCGTTATTCCCAGTGCTTGAGTGATAAACCCTGCAGATCCCCTGCCATGGGCCAGAAGAGTGGGCATGACCCCCTGGGCCACCCATTCTCAAGGCCCACTGCCATACTGCACCGTCAGCCACCAGCCAGTACCCTAAGCCACACGGGCCTGAAGCCCTCAGCCCAGCAGGGCACTAGGGGCTTTAAGGGCCCAACCAGCAGGCCTCAGATGCGGAGGTCACGGCAACCCAGCCAGAGACAGGTCCTAGGGACCCCAGAACCAGCATGACATGGCCCTTGGCAGGGAAGCAAGGGAAGCCATCCTGGCTCTTCCTGGGGACGGAAGAACTCCAGCCCAAAGGACAGGGCCCTCCTGGCACTGTGTGTCTGGGGAGAACCCACCAAGGTCAGCACCCAGGACAGGTAAATGATAAAAAGGCTCCGGCATCCAGCCGCTTCTACCCAGCGTGGGAAAAGAGCGGGTCCTGCGGTCGGAAACCTGGTCTGGGTGCGGACTCTGTTACTCACTGGCTGTGTGACTCTGGGGACGCTCCTTGCCCTCTTGGAGCCCTCTTGGAGCCTCGGTTCTTTCACACTGAAAACTGCTAACTAACACCTTCCACACAGGCAGGGCCTGTGGCCGTCCTGCCTGCCCCACATCCCAGCACCGGGAGCAGCGCCAGCACACAGGGCCTCGGACGGGATGTCAGAAGGAAGCGCAACAGGTCGCCTGCACTCCCAAATGGATGTTTAAAAAAACGAGGGGGGGGCACCTGGGCGGCTCACTCCATGAAGCCTCTGCCTTCGCTCAGGTCGTGATCCTGGGGTCCTGGGATCGAGCCCTGCATCAGGCTCCCCGCTCAGCAGACAGCCTGCTTCTCCCTCTTCCTGTTGCTCCCCTGCTTGTGCTCTATCTTTCAAATAAATAAATAAAATCTTAAAAATAAATAAATAAGTAGGATCGAAGTACCCGGCCCTGAGCCTGGCACATAGTAGGTCAACAAAGGACAGCTGCTCCAACCCCAAGGAACCAAGTCCCGTGTGCAACATCTGATCCTCCCTTGGGGGAGCAAAGCGTGGCCCCCAGTTCCCCGCTGGGCTGAGGCAGGGGTTTCTGCCTCTCTGGGTCCCTTCATGGGTCCTGCCTGAGCCTGTCTTACTTGCTCTTCCCCTGGCAGCGGGACACTCGAGGTAGCGGCCATACCTTTCCCCTGGAGTGTCCGCTAAGGCTGCGGTGGCCCGCCACGCTGCCCGGCTCAGCAGTGACCCCCGGGAAGCCACCTCCCAGAGCCGCCACTGGCACTGTCACACAGGCCAGGCTGCCCCCGGGGTGCCCCCGTGACCGCATCTTGGGGAACAGGGCTCACCTCCAGTGTAGAGCACCCAGGGCTGAGGCCTGAGACCCTAGAGACCCACCCACCCGTGCTGGGAGCCTCCAAAGGTCCTGGCATCAGGCGACTTACCCTTTGGGTGATCGTCACCGCAAAGGCTCCCGCGGGAGGGCGCCTCCTCTACCCTGCATCAGCCCCCGTGACGCTGCCGCCGCTGCTGCTGCAGGCCACCGCAGCCGTGTCCCCCGGGCCCGTGCGCGGCTGGCGGGACCCCACGTGCCCCGCTCAGGGGGGGGTCCTCGTCCCCTCGAGCCAGAAGCAGCCGCACAACCAGGAGGCTCTGGCGGGCGGGACCGGCGGGAACTCTGCTCCCTGGCAGGACCCCTCCGCCCACGCCGGCCGGAAGTGCGGGCACACCCACTGCAGGAATCCCGGGGCAGGGCTGGGCTCCCAGGAAACTGGGCCAGAGGTTCCCCAGCACATGCTGGAGCAGCCTGGCCTCCGCCACCCCCCCCCCACCCCCGGCTGCTCCCTTCAAAAGGTCTGGCCTCGACCTCCCTTCTAGCCCTCAAGAAACTCAGAAGCCAGAGTCCTGGGGAGCCACCAACAACTGCTCCCCTTCAAGGGGGGTCAGTGGCGAGTGACCTCATCACCTTGGAGGCCACGAGAAACCTGTGGGTAGGACTGATCCCCATGCTTTATGGACAGGAAAACTGAGGCTGGATGGGCAGGCAGCTCCGCGGAGAGTCCAGGCCTCTGGTCTCTGCTAAGAGGCCCCAAAGAGGGGACACACAAGCCCCCTGGGGCCTCCCAAACGGGCTCCCATCTGACATGTCGGACCGTTTCCCGAGCTTTGAAGACACAGAACTAAGACCTGCAGTAAATATCATTCTCCTCAAAGCTCTTTTCTTTGTCCAAAGGTGTGCTGGGTGTTCCCAGGGCCTCCTCGGACCGCCCCCAGCCTCCCCCGTTACTGATGAGCCAGCGGGGCTGCGGAAGCTTCTCGGGGCCTTGCACGCAGGTGCACACACACGTGCACGCGCGCGGACCCGCCCGGGGAAGACTGGCCCCGCGGGCCGCTCCTCACAGCACAGCTGCCAGCGCACCCGGCAGCCCACCCTGTGCCTTCCGGCCGCTCCCCGCCCTCGGCCACCTTCCCGGATCCCGCCCGTTCTGGGCCTGCCCGGGCCGCCATTTCCTCTCCCGGGCCTAGAGGCTCACTTCCACTCCTCAGCGTCTGCAAATGGCCGGTGCCTGGAACAGCCCGGCCCTCCGAGGGGACCGCTCCGCACCTGGCTGGCTCCCAGCGTGCAGCCAGGGCGGCCAGCGGGCCTTCCTTTACCTTCCAGAAGCCCAGCAGCTGGGGTTCCTGTCCAGCCTGCTCTGGCTGGCCCTGGGCTGGGGAAGGGGACCCATGACAGGGGGGCAGCGGGGTGCCCAGCAGGTGTCCCGAGGGATGGCCCAGGGGCTCCACGGCTCACTGAGAAGCCAGGCAGGCACGGTGCCTCCAAATGCCCGTCCACCTCTGGAAACCCCTGACGTACCAGGCAGAGCAGAGGGCACTACCCGTGTGCGCACACCGTGGGGCCCACGCCCTGGCAAAGGTGCGCCGTCCGCACCTGGACACCGTGTGGACGTGCAGAACGAACGTGGGACGGCAGCCCCGGGTCCGGCCTCCATCCTGACCGTGGCCAGCCGGCCGAGTCTGGGGCCTCGGCTTCAGGCCGGGGGCCTCCCCTGGCCGAACACAGCCGGCGTTAACCCCCGCCTGGCAGGCATTTCTGAGACTCAGAAACCAAGCAAGAACGAACAGCGGGTATGGGGTGGTCTCAGGGAACGGAGCGCTGGGCTGCGTGCGTTCCGTGCGTGACTGTGAGGTGGGGACGCTTTCCTCATCTGTGAAACGGGGACATCGGGAGGTGCGATGACTTGCCTTTGACGGACGCGGCCGGGGACTGACACCGACTCCGTCGGAACCCCGGCCTCGGTCCCGAAGGTCCTGCTCTTCTGCCCTTGGCTTTGCCGAACGAGCAACGTGCGGGGTTCACCTTGCCCAGTCCCGCGGGGGCACCCCGCCCGGCGCCGTGTTCCCGGGGCTGCTTGTGATACAGGTCTGATGCCAAGACCAGGGTCGAGAGGCTGGAAGACCAAACGGGAAAGGAGGACGTGGTTAAAAAAAAAAAAAAAAAAAAAAAAATCCAAGAGCAGAAGCGCTAGAGAAAGCGGCTCCCCAGGAGCTCCGGCAAATTTCATCAACTTGTCGCCCTTCCTGTTATTTCCAAACATCTCCACCAACAGGTACCTGCCTTCAAACAAACACGCCGCAACAAAGCACTTCTACTAACAAATGGAAGGAGGTCTGGGAGCCCACAGGAGACCGCAGAGGGAAACATCTGTGTCTCGTTCCCGTTCGGCCACAAGCCCCGGGTGTGAGCTCCCGGCCACGGCGAGGGCAGGCGGCCTCAGAGGCTGGGAAGGGCAGAGCCAGGATCCAGAATTCAGGGAAAAAGCAGAGCAATCCCTTAAAAGTAAGGCGGGGGGCAGGGAAGAACCCTCGGAACAGATTACATCATAATGTGAGCAAATTCACAAAACAAACAGTTATCGTGTGCAAATTATTTGTGCTTGTAAAACTTCCTGTCCTCACGTGAGATGATGGCCAATAAGTTCTGCACCCTGTTATCTCGGTGAGATAATTCTTTTTTTTTTTTTTAAGTTTACAGCCTCTCTTCGTAGTTACCTGTTGAACGTGTGTGCGTATGTGTGCTTTGCCGAGTGGCGGATTTAAATGTACCTTTAAATCACTCGAAAAATCTGTCATCGGTTTTTCATAAATAACTCAGAATAATTTTATGTTACCCTATACAAAACAGCTAGAGATGTAATGAAGATCTCAAAATCTAAAGTCTCAAACCCCGTAATTTTGAATTTAAATCTAGTGTTAACGCTGTTCATGCTGCCAAACAACATAGAAACTGGGCATTGGTTAAAACACTGAAGTCCTTTGACGTAGGGCATTCGGAGTCTTAAAGCGCAAAGAGGAAGACCAACGATTAAATTCTCATCTAATGAAGGAGATGGCGGTTCCTCCACCGCGCTGGTCAGGGGACGAGAGGGCCACAGGACTGTTTTTATATACAAATGCCACTTGTTTATTTTGACCTCAGTTCTTCGAAATTGTCGACTCCACAATTGAAATATGCTGTGTGTTCCAACAAGGACCCAGCAGTCGTAATGACAGACCAGCCCATCTGTGCTGTGAGAATGTATAATTTCGGTGTATAGTGGAGTTTATATAGAAGCAATGATGTGAAAACTGCTATGCGTGGTACTTTCTTAAAAAAACAAAAAACAAAACAAAACCAAAAAAACAACAACAACAACAAAAAAAACCCGACCTGCTGAGAAGTATTGAGTACCATGAAGAACGCTGATATTTTGCCTGATTCAGGACACAAAAGATTGCAGGGCATCTTCCTGATTTTGTGGGGAGGCGGAATGTCATTGCCCAAGTTACAAAACAAACACGGTAATCAGTCACATATAGCCATTCCGGCTCTGTAAGGTGCGTGCTGGAGGATGTGGTATCCAGAGACACTACTCCCATTAGATGATCATAATCTTGGAGGAAAATACTAATTTAGAATGAAAATGCTCATTTATGGAAATTAATTGATTTTATGCTGCTTGCTCTTACCTCCAAAAAGAGCACGAGGTCGTGCTCGGGAAACGGGACTATCATTCCAGAATTTAGGATTAAAAGGCCTATTTACCTAACTAGTAATACCAAAAAATTAAAATTTTTGGAGATGAGGCATGGGCAGCTATGAAGAGCACAAATTCTTAAAAAAAAAAAAAAAAAACGCAAAAGACCCTCCTTTCCCCCAAAACCCACCCTCTAGACTCTGGACTCTTTTCCTTTCGCATTTATGGCGCTCCGTCTTTTTCCCATGACTTCTACTTTCTCACCAGTGTTCCATTCGGTGCTTGCTCAATATTTGGGTAGGATCACCCTCCAGGTTGCAGCAGCAGAATGTGGCTGTCCCAGTCACGAAGATGTTTTAGTCCTCTCTGCTATATCCGCCCGCACCCCCAGTAGGGACCGCTGTCTAATGCAAGAACAAAAGCAGCCGTGGTCGTCCTTGTGAGAGCGGAGCTCACTTTTACGCTTGGTGGTATCTGCCCAGGCCGGCTGCTCAGACCCACACGGGCAGGGCCCGACGCCTCCGATTAGGAAAACAAAGATGTATTTACGTGGGACTTTTCCTCTCCGTTGCCATTTAGAACTTTCTGGGCCTGATTTTCCATTTTCCATAAATCAAGACCCCGGCTACCCTCCACTGTGGGGAAAAAACCAGGCCGCATCTGTAGGCGTTTTTGTCAGCCTGCCAGGGGACGGAGGTAAGTCAGAACTCAACTCTGCAAAGCCCACCTTTTATCTGAAAAGGTCCACCATTCTGAAGGGTCAGGGACCATCACAGCAGCTCGGGTAACTGAGGAGGGTAGCTTTTGGGCTGCGAGGGCAGCATGGCCTGGGGAAGCAAAGGTCTTCGAGGGAGTCCCACCCCTGTTGGCCACGGTTCAGGCCCTGGACGGTCGAACGTCTCGGCCCACGGTTCTGCAGATGGGAAACCAGGACGGGATCCGGCACAGGCCGGCTCTGGACAACTCAGGCCCCCTGAGGGTCCGTCTGGTGGTCGTGTCCACGTGGACCCCACATACCATCTGTGGGGAGGGCAGTTATGAGCTGGACACGGCACCATGAGGCGGAATCCCCGGGCTTAAGTAAGTGTTTTAAAAACAGAGCACAAAACAACCTAAAAGATTTTCCCCATACTGAGCTGAGAGCCAAAAAGAGCCTTCTTTTTTCTCCTGACACCCGCATACCCCACCCCCCAAAATAAAATAAAACGAAAGGGAGAAAAGAACTGGATCCCTAAACTGTGGACATGGCAGCATTAAAGACGCCGGGTAAAATAAAAAGGCCTCTGTTTCTCAATGCAGAACCCACCCCTCCCGTGTGCCAGCCCAGCCCTGCTTGCCGAGGAGTTTGCTGGGAGGAGCATGGGCACGCTGGTGTTTTTCCCTCTGCCCCTCCTGGCACTACCAAAAATTAAAATAATAATAATAATGATGATGATGATGATGAGAACACCCCCCCACGACAAGCTGTCCTCCTGAGCAGAAACGAGTAGGCCGTGCCTCGTAATACCCCCTGAAACGTTCGTTCGGATCTAATTGAACACACAGCCACTGTGAAATAACAAACATTCATTTTTATTGTGATTCCCAAAGCCTATAGCTTTGGATCTTAAAAATAAATGGGCTTGGCTTCTGCATTTCCCCTGCAGTTTTTGGAAAGGCTTACTTCACTGAAGATGGTGGGGGGGGGGGGTCGGAAATAGAATTTTGAATTTCGGATAACCAATTAGAGGGAAGGAAACGTAACAGGCATCGAGCACAAGATGGCAGAGCCCTCGGCTTGTCTCCAGCACAAGAGAAGGGAAGAAGGTGACTTACCCAAGGTGCGGGAGGACGTGAGGAGCTTTCTCCAGAGCAAGGAAGTGGCAAGGGTGCCTCCTGGCCCGGCCGGGCACGGTGGCGGGAGGAGGAGGGCAGGTCCCGCCGGCCAGCAGGCCGTCCCCAGGTGCCAGCCCCGGTCCGACGGGCCCTCGGGCGTCCTGCTCTCCAGCCACCTTGTCCATCGGTCCCCTCGGTCCTGGCCGGCGCGGCCTGGGCCTCGGCCACCCCGGCACCCGGAGGCAGGGCTGCCAGGAGCCAAGTGGTGCTGGGGGAGGCTCTGCTCCAGCCCAGGAGGACGAGGAAAATGCTACTTTTGTCTCCTGCTCTCATCTGGCACTGGCTGCCCGGGGAGGGGGGGCCAGAGGCGGCCGCTGCGGCTCGGCCCCGCCCACCGGGAATTTTTGAAAGATGCTCCTGGGTGCCGGGAGGATGGCAGACGTGGCAGAGGCGGGTGGGCCGGACCCCCGAACCCACCACCAGGCGGGGGCGGCGGGGGGGGGGGGGGCCGAGTGGGAGAGGGAGGAGGCAGCAGGCGCGGCTGGCCACTCAGCGGCTGGCCCGAGGAGGACGGGGGAGCCGGCCCGGCCCAGGCGCGGCCCAGGCGCCAGCCCTCCCCGTGGCCAGGCGGCGCGGCCCTGGGCGCCATGTTGCTCCCGAGCCCAGGCGGCCCGGGCCCGCCGCGGGCATAGAGGCCGCATTGTTCCCGGGCCGGCCCGAGGAGGAGCAGGCGGCGGCGGCCAGCACCCGGCGTGCTCCCCGGGGATGGAAGGGGGGAGGCGAGGCCCAGGGCCCCCCACCCCACCCCGACCTCTCCCTAGACCCCCGGCCTCGGAGCGAGCCCGTTCTAACCATGCCCCGAGAGGCTGAGCTGCCAGGGGTTGGCACCGGCCTTGTGTCCGAGGGGCCGCCTGGCCCTGGGCCGTGGCAGCTCTCTGAGCCTCAGTTTCCCCGTCCACAGAAGGAACGGGGATAACAGCTCCTGCCACTCAGGGCTGCTGCAGGACAGAAGGAGAAACGCACACAGAGGCACCCCGCTGGTGCTCAGGAGCCGGCCACTTCGCCCAGAGGCGCTGCCAAGCAGCCGGGCCACCACGAGGGCCCCAGCGTCCAGAGTCCAGGCGTGCCACCACACCCTGTCAGACTATCAGACTCCTCAGCTCTGCCAAAGCCAATCCTGGCCACCACACGGGGCCACGAAGGAGTGTGCCTGGTCTATGGCCCTCAGAACCGGTCAGCGGGCCTGAGGGTTTAACTTGGAGCTTCTATTTGGAGATTCACCAGATTTGGCTGTCCTTTGCTCAAGGCAGGCAGGCCACGTCTGTGGGGCTGTGCTATCTGCCCAAGTCTCTCCTTCGACCCTTTATGTGGCCAGGCACTTGCTATCCCCGTGCACGGGGAGCCACGGGGCTGTCAGTGTGAGACAGGGCCTCCCTGGACAGACAGGGCCAGCTCTGTGCTCCAGTGGAGGGCACAGCATGGACTGGCCGTGGCTGGGCCTGTCGTCTGGCTCATGGGCCCTTCTGCCAGTAAGGACTGGGGATAAGGGACTGTCTAGACACCTGAGCATCTGGGGACAGGAGCGCAGGCTCAGACACGGTCATGCCCGCAAAGGAGGGGGTGGGAGGTGGCGAGGCGACGGAGCAAGAAGGGAGCAGTCCAGGAGGAGTCCTCTGGTCCTTGGGCTCTGGTCTCACGCACACTACCACGTGACCAGCTCAGCAGCTGATGGCAGAGACAAAGCAGGTAGGATTCCGGTGCCACGCGCCTAACCAGGAACGCGGGTAATCCCATTCCAGGAACGGCTCGGCACAGCCGCCAACAGCCTGGCCCCCGGGGAGGAGAGGGCCCCCCCCAGCTCCCATGCTCCACCGGGAAAGCCACTGAAAACCAGGTGGCCATTTGGGGACCGGCTCCTGACCGAGGAGAGAAAGCAGAACCTCGGCTGTTACGGAGGCAGAGGCAGTGGGCGTCCCTTACCCCAGCACAGGCGTACACAATATGGCCACAACCAGAAGTGGCCTTTGCTGGGCCAGAGGGCTGCCCAGGAGAAAATGGCCTCTGCCCCAGCGTGGGGCTCAGGACACAACACGTCGGTCCGGGTGGCAGAGCAGCCAGGCCCAAATCAGGTCCTCCTCGGTTGGAGCCCTGTGCCGGAAGGTTTGGCAGCATCGCCCCCTGCCAGGGCCAGAATCCCCAGGGACGAGCCCTGCTCCCCCTGGCTGAGCGGGGAGGGCGCCACAGGTGACACGCACAGACCCTGTCAAGCTCAGTACACACGTGTGTCCCCGCAGGCCAGAACCCGCGTGGTCTGGCGCCCCCTCGGAGCCCAGGCCGGTCTGGGTGAGGGGATGCCACCCGCATGGAACTCACTCCCGCTGCCAACAAAGCCGGCACCATCGTTTTATTAGAACTTAAAATGTAATTATAAAGCGCTGATTTGGATGTAAATATCGCCGTTAAACACATGAAAGGCGAATCGAGATTTAAGAGCCCCAGACCAAGCAGGTCAATATTTCAGCTAAACACTCTTCCTGCCGTCTGAGATGCCAGAATTAAGGAAGGGCGGTTTGCCGCCCAAAAACCCAGCCTCAGCTCTAGAAGCCAAAGGGATCAGGGACAACACTCCTTTTTTAATCTTAAGGGAAAATACTATCACTCCTTAAAAAAAAAAAAAAAAAGAAAAGAAAAAAGAAAGAGAAGGCTGTTTCACGTCATCCACGCCATGCACACATTTCCGACCACGAGAACAGCCATCGCCTCTGCTCTCACACGTCTCCTCGGAGAAGCCACCTCTCGGCCGCCCGCTGCAGCCACGCAGGTTTTGGACACGTCCGGAATCCGGCGCGAACAAGTCCGCCATCCAGATCTCACAGCGAGACCCTCGGCCATCGACTTCAGGGGCTGCCCCAGCCGCCAGAATAAAAGCCCGTCTCCGAGGGTGTTCTGCGCCTGACACACCGTTCCAGCACTTTCTACTTCGATTTTACCAAATCGACACGGGGCCTCGGACGTCGTTTTGGTCACTCCCAAAAGAGACTCTTGATGGCATTTCGGGGGAGGGGAGGCAGGTGAAACAGACCAGAGTGAAACAGTTCCAGGATCCCAAAAAACCCAAACCAAAAAACCCCATGTAAAAGCAGTTTTAAAAAACGAAACCTCCTTTTTGAAAGCCGAATGTTCTCATTTGCCAACAAAGACTCATGGGTGAAGGGAAGCTTGGTGGGGGGGGGGACTCTCATCCGTCACCCCCCACGGGGGCCGCTCCCTCCCGTCCTCACCCGCTTCGCAGGGGCGCCCAGACTCAGGACCCCTGAGCTGGCAGGGATCCCAGGCCGATTAGCCCCACAGCCTTCCCCATGTCCCCCCAACGCCAGGAAGACACTCTCCGTTCCGGCCCCAGCCAGATCCATTCCTCCGAGTCCCTAACGGGAGCCTGGGGGCTGGGCCCCGCTTCTTGGGGCGCCTTCCCGGCTGCCTGGAGGCAGTGGATTTAGCAGGAACCCGGCTGACCGCTATCCACGGCGGCAGAGTGGGGAAGGCGGCAGACGGCGGGTGCCTAAGCCTCAGAGTGACCCTCTGTTCGTTTTAGTCACTCAGAAAGCCATCCTTCCAGGGCGCACTCTGGGCCAGGCCGTCAGGAGTTACAAACACACCCTCTCCAGCCGGGGACAGAATGTGAGGGTTGGCATGTGGCTTCACCACGGCAGGCCAGGCTCTCTGATAACCCACACGCTGCTCCTAAGGGCACTGGACCGTGGGCTCTGGGAGGAGCGAAGGGCCCCAGAGAATCACAGATTCATCCGAAATTGCTCTCGATGGCCTCCTCCTGGGAAGATGGACCCTTCCTCTTAAGAGTCCGGGTTTTCCTCACTTCCATTGGGTGACTACCCTGCCAACCCTCCGACGCCCCCCAGCAGACAAAGGTTCATCAGGTCTGGCCCCTGGCAGGGGCAACCCAGCTCACCACCAGAACCCTGTAATCCTGGCTACCTTTCCGGTGCTTGCGTGCTTGCGAGGAGCCCCCACAGTCTTGCGAAAGAGATCCCGGAAGGAAAGAATTAAACTTGAGAAAGTTTAGCCTCCACTCAACAAAGAAAGCCAGGCGTTCCCACTGCATTTCCCAAGAATCGGGGGTCAGGAGACGGTCCTTTTACCCTTTCTAGAAATCTCTGTCTCTGACTGGGTTCTCGGGGCCTGTGACAGCCAGATACTCAAGGTTTGCCGTCCCAGCCAACAGGGCACTGGTCAGCCCCGAAAATAAGTATTTCATATAAAAGATCCATTGTCTTGGCTTGGAGACAATTGTTGCGTTTCCCCTCCTCTGCTCTGACACATCAGCATGTCCGGCCAATGCCCGGGCTCCCTTCTCGTCCCGACAGCGCGTTCTGAGAAAGGGCCATCTTGCTGGTCTTCCTGAACCATCGGCTAAGAGAGCAGATTCTCCTCAACGAAGCGTTCTGGGAAATGCATGCTTGTATTTGGCCGAAGAACAATTAGCTCACCGTCAGTGAAACCCTCCCACCAAATCGACACCCGCGTTGCCAGCTCGAATGCTGGCAGCTGGTGTGGCCACTCTGGCCCCTGAGTGGTGACGGCCTGCCCTCGATCTTCCCTGGAGCCCCAAAGAGGTGAGAGGCACAGGTCAGACCCTCGGGTCAGCACCCACATGAGCTCCTGAAGTGCCATTCTGTGGGGAGGCTCCCCTCCTTCCTCGGTAAACATGTCCCAGGACCTCACGGGGCCTTGCTCCCATCTAGTGTCCCCAGTGCCTCCGAGCCACGTCCCCGTGACAAGGGAAGCCTGGCTTTGCAAGCTTCCTGGCATTCCACCTGGGAGAAAAGATCAAAGTTCACCTTTCGGGGGTGAGGAGTAAACTCGTAGGTGTCCTTCCAAGAGAAACCAAAACTGGACTCTGGTTCTTAGAAACTCAGGAATATAATCATCCCTCATGGTAAACACAGTGATCACCATTTACAACATGAGCACGCTCTACGGTGTCCCTGCCACGTGCCAGGAACTGTGCTTTGTGGGGAGAGAGCTGTCTGGACACTGACGGTGCTGTCATTATTCCCAGGGCTAGGGCTCAGAGTGCAGGCCCGGGGCGGTGAGCCACCTTGTCTGGGGTCACACAGTAAGCCAGGGGCAAGCCCGGATGGGAGCTGCCCCACAGGAGCCAGGACACCCCCAGCCCCCGGCCCATTCATGGGGTTCCCACAAGTGTCTTCTCCCTTCTCCCCAAACATGCAAGGATACCCTCTAAGCCCGAGGAAAACCAAGCATGATGGTTGTGAGATGTTTTCCTCGCAGGCCTGCAAGGGCTGCCCCCCTTTCCCAAACACTGGCCTTCACTAGGGACACACACTGGTTTCCCTAGACACCAGGGAGCACTTGCTCAGGCAGAGGCCCCATCCCTCAGCCCCAGGGACTGCCTTTCCGTCAGGCCTCATCCACACCAGGGCAGAACAGGCCCCAGGCCCCTTCTGAGGACAGGAGCAAGCAAGACTGGTTCATAAACCGCCCCATCGGGGCAAACGACACAGACCCAGAAAGTGACCCTGCCACGAAGCTGCCGCTGTTCCCACGGAGCCTAGCACAGCGCCATCCGCCCCTGCTCAGGTGATGGTGTACACCCGGGCCCCAGTGGAGGCCTCGTCACCACACATCGCCTGTGTTGAGCAGTTGGACTCCACCAGCACCCAGGACACCCCTCACCCAGGATCTGGGGGCTTCAAGTGGCCAACGGCTGGGCAGGACCCGGCCCCAAGTGCAGACGAGGAAAGTCCCGGGGGCCGGCCCTGGTTTAAAACAAAAGCAGAAATGCCAGGGCCAGCCTCCCACTGGCCCACCGCAGTCCGTGAGCCCCTGTCCCCCTGCTAGCACTTTCTTTCTATTCAGTCCAGAAGCGACAAAAACCGCACAGGAGCCATTTCCAGAACCTCGATTTTGGTGTGCATACCCTCAAAGATGAATTCTGCCCAGTTGGGATAGCTCAACACAGTAAGAAGCCCCCGGTGGGGCCCAAGTCTCCCTCGGAACCGGGCTGGCTCCAAAGCAACAAGGACAAAGGCAGGACAGGACGGTGCTGGGGCTGAGGCCAGGCCTCTGTCCGGGAGCGTGGGGTGGGGGAGCACAATTTACTAGAGACTGTCAACCCCATCTCCCTCCAGGGACTGGGGGCACACTCAGGCCGCCGAGATGGGGATCTGGAGCTTCGTCAAATGGTAACCCCCCACTAAGTGGCCCTGCGGGCACCTCCTTGGATGCTCAGGCCTTTCCCTGCTCCCACGGGCCCGGGGAGAAGCAGCCATAGATGCCCCTCATTTGGGGGGTCGGCAGAATGCCACACGGCCCTGCCCACCACAAGATACGGCACAGGTCATCTGCGGACCCGGAGAGAACATCTCCCACACTCTGCAGGCGAGGGTCCTCCGGAACTTGAGCTTCTTCTGAGCATGGGCCGGGCCACTGCCAACGCCAAGCAACAGCTCCCGGCCGCAGCAGCACGCCTTCCGCAGCGGCAACCCCGTTCCTGAGATCGCTCTGGCACGTCCCACCCGGGTTTCACATCTGCTAACTGCCTCTGACAGCGTCATAAATAAAAATTCAAAATGGGGGAGGTGGGGAGGTGGAGTGAGGGGTGTGGGGGCAGAGCGGCCTAGCAGAAGGGGCGGCCCCCAGGGTCCGGTACGCAGCACTGGAGCAAACTTTTGGCTTCTGCACCCAGAGTTGGCCATATCTTAGCCAAACGGTCTCCTCTTTCCTCCGGATTCTAGGGAACCCAGGCAGCCCGGGGAGAGGCTGTCGTGAGGCAGGCCTGGGCGACTTGGGCCTCTGTCCACGTTCCCGGAAACATGGCCTTCAGGTGCCAGCTCACAACTCTAGGGTGTTATGGAAACAGGGGGGGCCCCTGCCCATTATTTTGTGGTCAAATCGCCCATTAAGGTTCTCCAAACCACATCAGTAAGATGGGGAGAGCAGAGGGGAAATCGTACTTTGATAGGATGGTACGAAAAAGCGTCCTGCCACCCCCAGGACGGGTTTCACTTTAACAGGATAGGTGCCCGCGAGTACAAACGTGCATTTTAAAATCCCAAATGGCCAGAATCAACGAACGAAAATAAAAACGGAGACAGGGACGGCCTGCAGGGACTGCCCTGGCGTCTGAAACCCAACTTTGAAGAAATTCATTTCAGCGCTACCTTACAACCCTGTAATTATGGCAAACGTGCATTCCTTCACCCATTTCTTCCTCCCCACAAACTCCCCAGGGCCGCCGGCTGGGCCTGTGTGTGAGCCGCCTATAAAGGGGGATTTATTACGAAAAGTTATGAGTTGTTTTTCATTTTATGCCACCATAAACAAGAGCCTCCACACAAGGGCCTTTCACTCAACCGGCCCAGTGGCCACCAACGCTTGACTGCAGCCCCTGAAGCCCGCTCTCCATAAATGTTTGACCAGCAGGGAAAAAAAAAAATTTAAAAAAAAGAAGCGGCGCTTTGGCTGGCTTAGGAAAGGAATGAAAGATGTCAATTTTTCAAAGAGGGATCGCTGCTTCCAGATCACCCTTCCCAACACATCGCCCCTAAAAACAGATGCTTGCTTTTTCTCTTTTTTCTATTCTGGTGAAGATAGCTGCTATGGCTCTCTTCTGTGTCCGACAAGATTCTCCCTGGCAAACGGTCCGCACACCTGAGATCAGAAACTGTATTTCACAAATAACAAGTTCCTGAATTTTAACGACGGCCGCGGAGTTCTTGCCAAGCTGGACGGGCCGCCGGTTCAGGAGCAGCCTCCCGGGTCTGCGGAAGGCCTGCCTGCCCTACAGGCTCTTCTTAGAAATCCCTTCATTAATATTTAAATACTCACTAAGTAGCGAAAGTGAGAAATGCACTTACCATCGGCAGGAGTCGCCCCGGAACCCGATGGTGACCCGGGACACGCAGGTCGACTGCCCTGCCCTTGGCGGAGGGGCGCGCGGGGACGCGGCCGGCGCTGCGCTCTCGTGCCCGCACCGCACAGGCCCTGGGCCACGGGTCTGAGTCCTGGTCCGAAACGCTTCCCTCCTCGGCGCGTGTAAACCGCAGAGCGCAGCGCGGTGCCATCTCCCGCAACTCTTCGCAGGGCGGGACGGCTCCGGGACGGAGAGCCGGCCGGGCGAGGCGCACGGCCAGGCCCCAGCGCCCATGTCCCGCACCCCGCCGCTCCTCCTCTTCTGACCCCGGCTTGCCGGTACGGAGCCGCCGGACCTCTCCGAGGAGCGGCGGGCAGCACCCGGTCTCCGCGTCCGCGACTGGCGCCTCGGGGGACCTTTGTCCCCGACGAAAACGAAAGCGCGCCGGGCCGGGGGCGCCCACGCCCTGCCGCGGAGGTCCGGGCCGGCGCGCCCCGCGACTTTCTCCAAGTTCACGTGCTTCCCGGGCCGGCGGGAGGCGCGGGCCCCAACTTGCAGAGCCCGGCCGTCGGGCGCGCTGAGGGCTGCGGGCAGGCTCGGGGCGGCCCCGCGGCGCGGCCCGGGCACAATGGGCGCCGCCGGGCGGGCGCGGGGACAGCGCGGGCCCGGCTGCCGCGCGGCCGCTCGTCTGGCGCGGCCCGGGCGCCGAATGCGGCGGCGGCGGCTTGGCACAGACGCGCCGCGCGCCCGGTGCATGCTAATGGCCGGCGGCCGCGCCATGAATTATTCAGCAGCGGCGCGGAGAGGGCGAGCGCGGCGCGGAGGGCGGCCCGGCCCGCGCGTCCCCCGCCGCTGCGAAGCCGCCGCGGCGACTTCCCAAACTTTCCCCGGTCGGCACCGAGGATGCGGCCCCCGCGGCGCCTCCGTCCCCGCCCGAGCGCGCCGGCCGCGCTTCCCACGTTGCCGCCTATTTTATGTCTTTTGTCTCGGAGTTGGCACCTGTCCCAGAGAGCGCGTTTCCCTGCCCACCCCTTCGCCGCCGGATCGGGGCGGGGGAGGGGGTACGGGGGACCCGGAGAGGAGGAGACGGGGAGGAGGGGGTGGGGGAAGCAAGGCGCCTACGGGCCCCGCAGCCAGGAGAGACCTCCCGGGGACAGCGGCCGTGCCCGCGGGCCCGGGCGCCTCTGTTCCGCGGGGAGGTCAAGGCTTCGGCTGTGCCCGGAATACCAACGAAGCCTCGGGGGGGCCCCCGGCCGTGCCCGCTGCGGGCGAGGACGGGCCGCGGCCCCTCCCCGACTCCCACCCCCCCCTCCGCCGCGCACCCTCCTCCGGGGGCCGGCGCGCGCGGGCGGGGCGGGCGGCTAGAGCAGCGGATTCGCCGCCCGAACCCCGCGCCTCGCCCCGCAGGCCCGCGTGCGCGCCCCCGCGGGCACGCCACCCCCGGCGCTCCCCGCCGCGCGCCCCCGGCCCGCGGCCCCGCCCGCCTGCCGGCGCGGCCAGGGGGCACCGCGCCGCGAGGACCCCCATCGGCCTCCAGCATCGCGCCCCGGGGCCGCGCGGCTGCGGGGGCGGGCGGGCGCGAGCCCTGGCCCCTGCTCGCCCGGCCGCCCTGGCACCCAGGCGGCTGCCGGAGCGCGCTCGGCGCCGGCTGCCATGATTGCGGGCAGGAGGGGCGCGCGCGCAGGCTCTGGCCCGGCTCAGGGACCCGGGGCGGACCGACGGTCTCCGGCCTGCGCGCAGACCGGTGCGCGCCGCGGACGGCCGCTAGGGTAGCCGGCTCGGCACTGCAGGCGGCGGCGTGTGCCCCGGAGCTCTGGACAAAGTCCTGGGCCAGGGCTCGGGGTCGACGGCGGCGGCGGCCTTCCCCCAGGGCAGGGTGCGTGCCAGGGCGACCCCGCGGCGGCTTTGCGGACAGCGTCCGTCGGCGGAGGGAGGGGCGCGGTGCCAGGTGTGGTGGGGGGCGGGGTGCACGGGATCTGGTGAAGTGGAGAGGGGCAGCGCACAGAGCCCAGAGATAGAGGGGGTGCGCAAGGTGCCTGGCGGAGGAGGGGTGCCCTCAGGGTGCCGGGAAGGCGTGGGATGGCGGGGGCACCGTGCCCAGGGCCGCTGCCCAGCTTGGAGCTCGCTCTTCCTTCCCCGCAGAAACAACTTCCTGCTCCGCTGGCCTAGAGGTTCTAGGCCTCAGCTTGGCTCCTGGAGGCGACTACACTGCAACACCCTGGGACCGCATGGCTCCTTTCCGCGCCCCCTCCCGGGGGGGTCTCGACAGGCCGGGCTCCAGGGTCCCGCCTCTGGTTATAATGCCAAGGAGGCCCCAGCAGCTTTTTTCCTGCCGCCTGAGTGATTTCCCCGCAGAGAGTCCGGCCTGGCCCTCTGGCGCTTGGGGACAACACCGGGTCACTATACTCAGACCCCCTCTCCCTGTCCGGGCATGAACCTCTTTCAGAGCCAGATGGACCTGGCTGTCCCCGGACGCCCGCAACGGGGGCCCAAGAGGAACAAGGCCTCTTGGGCCCCATCCCAATGTCTCTCTGTGCCTGTCTCCCGCACCCCCCCCCCCCACCCCAGCCGGCCTTGGCATTCTAACCAGTGTCCCTTGACGTCACATCTCGCCATTTCTGTCAACCAATTGAAACTTGCTCGTTGTCATAAAAATATATATACTTTTTATGCCATTGGTGCATTCAAAAGTTCCTCGTGTGCCCTGCTTCCCAGGAAACTCCATCCCATATTGGATTGGACTGCCCAGAAAGGGGGAACTGGCTGCCCGAGGCAGGGCTGGGCTGGGGCGGCTGAAGCAGCCTTGCCAGGGCCTGAGCTGACCACCGACCCAGCTTAGAAGTTCTCTAGACCCCTTTGATCTTGGCCTTGAATTGTGGCTGGACACCCCCCGCTCCCCCCATGACAAACATGGTTTCCTGGGGGAGGGGAAATGTTCAGGACATATTAAGGAATCTTCCAAAATGGTTTTGCTGGGTGTTAGGCTCTGAGTGTAGCCTCTTTCTAGGGACGGCTTTTCTTACTCCTATGAGAAAATGGAGTTTTATGAAATGCTTTCCGGTTCATCTTCTCACTGAAACGCTGACCAACTTTCACTTTTCACAGCTGCTGACAACAGGCAGAGCAGAGAGAGCCCAAGCAGGGGTGACTTCACAATGGGGTGGGTTTCACTCTTTTCCCCGGGGAAGGTCCAGGGTGACCCTCCCAGACCTGAGGACTGTGGGGGTCCAGAGCTGGAAGCCTAGGAATTCTGTGTTCCTCCTTCCTCAGAAATGGACACCTTTGTAGCGGTTTGAGACGCAGGAATGCCGTGCCCATGTTCTAGCAATACAGCAGAAGGACAGTGTCTCCTGTCTCGCACAGTGCTTTATAATTTTCTTCCCTATTACAGTGCCCAGTCCCAGCCTGGGCTGCAGGGTAAGAGAACAGGTTCCTACAAGCTGAGTATGTGCCGGGCGGTCCCAAAGAGCCATCCAGAGCCTTCTTTCCACACCGAGGAAGAACCCGAGCACCAATGGCCATTACACATCTCCCCCCCACCCCGTCCACTCATCTCTACTGCATGGTTCAATTGCTTCAAAAAACACATTAGACATTCTGTGGCTTAGCAACTTTGGGGACTCCAGAACTACAAAATGCTTTCAGGGACTGGCTGAATGCAGGCATCTAAACACACTGTCTCGGGCCCTTTTAATACCAAACCTTGTTTTTCCAAAATAATGAGCAAGCGCGGTTAATGATCGAACCGGGATTTTGAAAATAAATATATTTTCACACAAAACTGCTCCCAAGGGTAAACCCTGAAGTTGTGCATACCTTTGCGATAACGTTCACAAACGCGCGCGCACACACACTGTAATCTATTTATACTCTCTTCCCTAAACACTATAAATATTGTAACTAATGTGATATATATCTTGTGATTAAATTGGTGGATTAAAACACTGAATTTAAAAAGCCACAAAGAGAGATGATCTTACCTTATGCCACTTATAACTTTTGTTCCTTTGGCAAAATACAAATTTGACAACTGTATCATTACTGAAGGCAATAAGCAAACGTTAGCATATCAGCTTTGTAATTTTCACCTGAAATCATTGTATAATCATACCAACTTGCTAACCTTTTTATTAGCTGATTTTTTTTCGTTCTCTACACACAGTAATAAGTTAATTCAATGCCATTTTCCTCCTCCCAATTTTTATTTGGTAAAACAAGAAGTCGGATGAGTCAGAACAATATTTGAGAATGCACAATTTTTTTTTTATCCCCTCTGTACTTGGCAAGGATTTACATATAATTTGGTTGTGAATTCAGAAATCAAATTCTGCTTTATTCAAGGAAAATAATAGCTCTCTGGTAATTTCACCGGGCATTATTTAGATTGGTTTTTTCAAGTCTTTTTCCAACTTGCTATAAAATTACATTTTTCAAAGTAAATAATTTTTTAAAATATGCTCAAATTATCAAAAAAGAAACCTAGAAGATTTATGTTGTTGGTGAGTGTTATCGATGGACAGCCTTCCTGGGAGAAGAACTTGGTCTGTGCCTGTGGGCCATACCACGCCTAAGGTCAGATGCTCGAAAAAATAAGTCCTAGGAAGGCTCTCGATATAGCAGGATGTTTACACTATCAGCCTTATACAGTTATTTTTTCCTGATTTCTCCCCAGATCTGCCTAATGGGAATGCAGCTGGCGACTTCCTGCTCTGCCCCTGAGCCCCCGTGTCCCCGGCTCAGCCTCTGGCCTCACACCAGCCTAGGAAGACCATGGGCATTCCAGTTCACTGTCTCTTTTCCCAACGCCGTGACTTTTAATGGTTAAAAAATGTCAGTATCCAAGGCATTCCAAGGGCTTCATAAACAGATGCGTTTAATCTAATTAAAGCAAGCAGGATGCGTGTGACTGAAAACTTACATTTTCACTTGGGTTTTGAACATCCAGCTTGCACACTCAAGAATAATGATGTTTTCAAAGCTGGCCCAATAAGCTTGAGATTGTCAGAGCGTGGCGGTTCCTGGGTAAGATGCCCCTTCTTCAGTCATCCCAGACAATGTGCCCTTTTGAGGAGCTACTGGGAGGCTAAGGGTGCTGCGTGGAAAGGCACAAACAAGCTTTAACATTTTTTTTCTTTTTTCTTCTTTTTTCTTTCTTTTGTGTGTGTGTGTGTGTGTGTGTGTGTTGTTGTTGTTGTTGTTTCTCTTATCTCAAAGTAGTCTGCAGGTTTGGGATTCCATTTCTATCTATTTCATAATAATGTGTACCCCTACTTTATGCAGGCTTTAATTGCACAACTCAATGATTTGTGCACAAACTCACTGGCATCAATTTACCTTGGGTAAGCATTTTTTTTTTTCTTATGGAGATGCCAGGGCAAAGAAGCCTGCTAGTGTAGCTACAGGTAAACCGAGGGAAAGATCATCGAGTGAGGGTCTCGGGCTGGGGAAGGAAGTGCAAGCCACCCCACAGAAAGGATTCCTTCCTTGCAAACATAACAAAGCATTTTCAAAATCCTTTGCTTTCGTTCACCCCATTTTGTGTCAACCTTGGCATAGTTCACTAACAACCGAAATAAAACTCTAGCTATAGGACAAGCATGTTTGAAGAAGAAAACAGAGGGCAGAAATCTACACTAGCAGCCACCCGCCTCTCCCCAGGAAAAAAAGAAAAAAAAAAAAAAGCCAGCATGCTGGCAGACCATTTCTGTGTCTTCTTTCCTAAAATACAAATATATCCACATATATATGGAACAGACTTAGTGTGTCTGCCCCAATGACGATGAATAGCACGCCCCACGCTCCCTCCTAACTGATGGGTAGTAACTCCCGCATATTCACATGCCTGTATATATTATACATATTCACCTGCATATTCACATGCCCGCATATTCACATGCCTGTTCAGAAACACGTGGGCAGCTGTTTTGTCAAATTTAACACACTCGCAAAGTGCACACATTCACCTTTCATGATGTGTTACCTGCATATGTATATTTTTTTAAAAATCTAACAATGCCGAAAGCACTCTTAAGAGGGTAAATATTTTTTTTTTAAATAAAAGGAGAGCCTAAAACGACCAAAAGTCTGCAGTAAATGTGTGTTCGGTCCCATATACGTCTATATATGTGAATATACTGTATATAATACATACGTACCAGCATCAAAAATTTCCCCTTACCGATCAAGAATCACAGTGAATCTTTTTCATTCCCAAGTAGTAACAACACAAATCAGAAAAAAATGAATTAAGGATGACAGACCAATACCCCTGGTCATCCACGCATCCATCAAATGGCAAAGTGAGGTCCTTAGCATGACATAAGGAATGAGAAAAAGCACAGAAGAAAATAAAGTTTTTAAAAATCAAAATTAACTCTTGACGAGAAGTGGACACTGAATTTATTGCAGTTGTACAATTCTGTAGTCCCTCCAATGGAATCATCACCAATTGGGAAACCGACACTTTCTAAAGAATTTAGCCTGCCACCTATAGCAAATGTGTATTAGCAATTAAAGGCATATTGGAATTTGGAATTTAACAGTTTCTGGTAGACAGTTACCAACTTCCATGAAAATGAAAAACATCAGAAAATCTGAAAAGAATTTCTCTCCCCAAATATCCAAGGAATGCCTTCCTTTCATGTGTTGAAAAGCCTTGATTTATTTGAAATATTTTTGCATCATATCAATCCTTTATATGGAGCCTGAAATAGCCATTATTTCAATAACTACATCGTCTTTTTGAATCACATCTAAGCAGACTTTGCTATTATACATTTAAAGCAATTTTAAACTTGAGAAACTGTCATGTTTATTTAAAAAAAATTTTTTAAATACTGCTGAAAGTCAGCTCAATTGTTTTCTTCCCCACAGATGAAATGAGAACTTTAGCATCATTTCTTGGCCATATAGTTTCTCAGTGAGCTAGGTAAATTATAAGCCCTTAGAATAAAGAAGAAAAGAGAGGAAATAAATCCTGATTTAGAACTCAAAAGGCTCATTGTTAAATTGCAAAGGACAGCAGGAACGTTTTTTTAAAATCAAGATTTCACAGATCTGTTCTTTAAAATGACTGCAAAGAACCCAAGCTGCCTGCGAAGCAATCACATGCAGAATGAGGGAATTTTTAGGGGACAGTTTCAAGTTGTTTCCGATTTGACCATGGTGGTCTTACCGAAATACTCCCGTTTTATTTTCTTAAAATCTAATATGATTTCACACCACAGAGGCGAGTAATTTGCCTTGTATATAATGACAGTTTCATTTTCCTGAATGTGCCTAAATATTGTAGCTTTAGTTCTGGTTAACACGGAGACAAGGGTAAAGCAGGATTTTGCATGTACGCCCTTTCTACAAAAAGTCAAGAAGTGTTTTAGCTAAATTTATCACTGAAGGACAAGATAATATTTAATGGCTGCAAAGGAAAATACTCAAAAACAGAGCCGATGCTGTTGTTCTGTTTTGTTTCCTGCTATTTATAGAGCAACATTCGGTGAAATTCTTCATATTAAAAGGACACAAAGTTTATTTCTTTTAACGAAGAGAAAGGGGTAGTGTAAGCAATCGGGTAAGGGGTGGCTTGGAATTTGCAAATATGAGTCGACATAATTTTCACACGAGGAACCTGTACTTTAAAAGAATCCATTTCAAAATAAAGAGAGAAGTGCACAGGCTTGGCTTTCCATGAGACTCCCAGGAAGTGATTTTTAATCATCTTCAAAGGCTCGAGCCTTGGCTAATATCTTCCCATTAACCAGTTTTTCAACTCTGTATTCGAGACTGGCTACGCTTCCACGGTGGCCCCGTTTGCACCGCCTGGTCTAGGAGTGACGGCTGCTTCCTTCCCCCACATCGACAACCTGAAACTGACAGTCTCTCACACCTAGAATGCTGGAAACTTCTAGGAGGGCTCCGAGGCTTACTGGGAAACTTCTCTCACTGGGGGGAAAAAAAACAAAAACCAAAAAACAAAAACCTTCTCGACACACACCTGGATCTACAGATTTGGAAAAACTAACCAGCTGCTGCGGCCAAAAACCAAAACACTCAACCTCCCGAACACAGTCTGCAAGAAACACAGAGCCCTTTGACGCCACGCAAAGACTTGTAAATAAAATAGCTCCAAGGCAGACAGGCTGAATGAGCCTCTTAAAACAGCCAGTTGGTGCCTCAAAATTTAAAATTAGAACATTAAATGTTAACAACACGAGGATATCCTGGGATACTTGTGTGCGTGCGTGTGCACGCACACTTGTCTGTGTGTGTGTGTGTGTACATGCATGTGTATGTGTATGTAGGAATACAAGTTTTGCCGCCCTACGGCTTGGAGCTGATCCGAGGTCCTGCTGGAGAGCCCCTAAACCAGGCAACAGGCCGGCTGTCCCCGCATTCACTTTGGGCCCCTTCCTCTCTAATTATACATGTGCGAACACCCAAAGCCAGCGAAAACACAACCTGCTGTAGATAACAAGGACGTATCTCAGATACAGAAAAGTCTTTGCCTGGAATAAATGGTGATTTGTGGAAGGCAAACCAAGCTGACCTCATTCTTTGTCGTTAGGACAAAAGCGGCATAGCCCGTGTTGGGGAGTGAGGCAAGGGCCGGCAGCTCTGGGAGACACAGGGGCTGGATTCCTCTGAGAGAAAGTCACGTTTTGGGGGTTGGGCCGGGGTTTGGGGCCCCCAGACCCTTACCCTAGCTAGGCTGGGCATGGCCGCAGATACAGTCTGGGCTTAGACTCTGGGATCAACATTCAGGGCTCTCGGGGTCAGAAGGAGGAGGGTCTCCAAACGGTCAAAGCTAATCCCCGAAATTGGGGGCCATCTCCGTGTCCTGTCCAGAAGCCTTAAGGGGACAAGGGCGCTCTTTATCTTGCTCAGTTGCTCCCCACGCTTGGCCCACACGTCCTTCTTCTGGCTGATGCAGAGGGTTTCCATACCATTCAGGGCAACAGAAAGAGCCAGAGCGTATGGTTGGGCCAGGTACTGGAGGAGTCGCTAGGAATTTCCATCAGGAATCAGCAGCCTTGTAGTAAAGGGTTCTTCCCGTGCTAATAAGGAGAGCTCCTCAAGTGCGTACCACAAGCGCGTCCTAATTCACTCAGTGTTTCCCCTGTCTCTGTCTCACGGGATCTCACAGCCCGAGAGGAAGACGCAACCAAAATGATGATGCCTCCCTATAAGCCAGGGGAACTGAGGCCCACGTGGGTGGAACAGTGACTTGGCCTGGGACCCTAACTCACACATGCCACTTTGATATTTTGCCTTGCTTGCTTTTTCTTTCTTTCTTCCTATACATCACCACCCACCTCTTCCTACTCATACACACACAGGTTTATTTTATAGGTAAGAATCATTCCCAGGAAGAACAGAGCCTCATTGAAATCTGGGTCCCAGAACTGCTTTAAGCTGGCCAGCTCTGGCGGTCCCCCCGCTGCAGCCAGATTCGGTCATCTGAGGCGTCCACCCTTCCCAGCCAGGTGCATCCTGATTTCCCCCTCAAGTCTGGGCTGGGATAAGTCTATGTCCGGTGTAAAATAGTAGACACAGGTTTGCCGCTGGGGCCACCAGAGTCCTCCCGACCAAGCAGCCTCGCCTGAGCTTGGGAGCTGTGATGCTCTCTGTCCACCACCCTTCCTGCTGGGGGGATGTTGGGGGGCAGCACCCCGAGAGCAGGATCTCCCCAGCCACACAGCCAGGGTGGCCCTGAGCCTCACCTGAGCCTTCCCCCTGCTTTCTGCCTTCTCTGAAGCCGGCAGGCCCATGCCAGTCGTTTTGGTATAAAAGACCAAACAGGTGACCAGGACAGCCAGGAAAAATCTCTAAGTCACACAGCAGCAAGGACACCTGGCTGCCTGTGGAGAGACTCCCCGTGGCAGTTCTTTCCGGGAGGGCTGGCCCGGGGCCCAGGTCCAGACATCCGCATTCTGCAGGGGCACACATAGCGGATCAGATGAACTAATTACCCGTCAGAGCAGAGAAAGGACAGGTAGGGACTGTGGCGGTGGGGGACCGACAATGAGGAAGGGGACAGTGAATGAGGAGACCAGGTTCTTTAGGAAATAGCACTAGGGACTGTGAGCCATGCAGGGCACGACTCCAGGGCCCTTCCCTCTCCGGCAGAGATCGGCACCACATATGGAAACGTACCCAGTGCTGGCCTGGCTGCCCGCTCGCCCCCAGCCCCGCTCCATCCTCCCAGCAGAAGGGCATGGCCACGGCTCCAGGACACCATACCTTCCCGAAGCCAGACTCCGTGTTAGAAGGTTCCACCCCACAGACAGCATGCTCAGAAACACAAGTAACATTTAAAAGAGGCTCCCTAACAAAGGTGAGCGAATGCAGCTACGGGATTCAGGAGGACTGGGGCAAACGACAACTAGAGACCACCAGGCTCCTCTTCAAAGCAAAGCCTTCCAAGACTCCTTCCTCTTTCCTTTCTGCACCTGACTACAGGAGAAAGTCCTTTTTAAAAAACATCAAAATCTTAAAAAAAAAAAAAAAAAAAAAAAAAAAAAGAGCTACAAGGAGCTGAGTCACAGAAGCTTTTGGGGGTAAAAAGTATAAGCTTAGCCAGGATTTGAGGGAAAAACAAAGAACACAGAGGACACAGAATGGCCAAGGCCCGACTTCAGCGACCACGGCCTTACTAACATATTCTCACCCCCAGCCCTCCCTAGAGCTGTCCGCAGACCCCAGAGAGGCTGTGAGGCCTGGAGCCGGACAGAGCCCCTGCGCCAGAGCGGGGTCTAAAGGTCCCTGTTTTCCCTCACTTGGGACTCAGAATTCTGCTTCCCTGGATTTCCTTTTCTTCCCCATCTGCCGGATTCCCCGCAGAAATAAAGAGCAGGAAAGAAAAACAGGGTCCAGGGAACCTCTCTTCTCTGCACCTCCACCCAGCCTTAAGGGCCCTGCCTAGAGGTGCCTCCTGTGGGGGTCCTGGGGTCCTTCCCCCAGGGGACAGGTGCGCGCGCGGCCGTGTGGCTGCCTATGGTCTGTCCGCGGACCAGGCTTATCGGCTAGTCTCATGCAATGCAGCCCCCCGGGGTGCCAGAGTCCAGGCTGGGCAGGGACAGGGCTGTGCCTGCAGCAGCTCCGGTGGCGGCGGGAAGGCCCGCGAGCGCCTCCACCAGGCAGCCCCGGGGCTCGCGGCGCAGGACCTCGGGCGGGGTCCTGGCGGGGCCTGGGCGGGGCCGGGCGGCAGCGGGGTTGGGGTCTGGGGCCTGGGGCCTGCGGTCCGCATCCCGCGCAGAGCCCAGCCTGAAGTCCGAGCCTGCGGCTGGGTCTCCCCGGGCCGGGCATCAGGTCCGCAGGGGGCAGGACGGGGTCCGGGATCCGAACCGAGGCCTGGAGTCGGAGTCGGGAGTCCGCGGTCGGGTCTGCGAAGGGCAGAGATCGGGGTCCAAGCCGGGGTCCCGGGCCCAAGTCCGAGTCCTGAGCCGCGCAGCGGTCCGGGTCGAGGTCTCAGTCCGCGTGCGGGTCTGGGTCGGAGTTCCCGGCCAAGCCAGGGGCTGGGGTCTGGGGTCCGCCTCCGGGTCCGCGTCCGGGTCCCAGCCAGGGCCCGGGATCTGGGGTCCGCGTCCGGGTCCCAGCCAGGGGCCGGGATCTGGGGTCCGCCTCCGGGTCCGCGTCCGAGCAGGGCCCGGGGTCTGGGGTCCGCGTCCGGGTCCGCGTCCGGGTCCGAGCAGGGGCCGGGGTCCGCGGCGGCGGCGGCGGCGGCACGCGCCCCAATTAGCCGCGGCAGGCGGTGGGGCGGCCCCACCGAGGGCGAACAAAGGGCGCGACCCCGGGGTCAGGGAGTCGCGGGCCGGCGGCCGCCACTTTGTTCGCCCGCCCTGTTTACTTTGCCGAAGTAAAGCGCACAATATATTGGCTAAAGCGGATTAGAGGGTCGCGCCCCGGAGGCCGGCGGGACCTCCCAGCCGGGCGCCTCCCAGACCGGCCGGGCCTAGCGCGTGCAAACCCCTTCCCGCCCGCGTCCCCACCCGCAGAGACAGCCGGGGAAACTGAGGCTGCGCCCGCCAGGCCCCGCCTTGGGGGGGCAGGAGCGCGGGCCCGGGGCCGGCCCAGGGCCTGGAGGGGGACTCGGCGGAAGGCGGGCGCGTCCTCGCGGGTCCCCGCAGGTCTGGGCTCCCCTGCGCCACGTGGCAGCCCGAGCAGGGTGGCTCTGAGTGCGCCCCACGGGGTCTTTTAAGCCGGCGGGGGTTGGGGGGGGCATCGCGTTTTTTCCCAGACCCCAGCGTTTTAAAGATTCTGCCTTTCCCATCGCAGCTGGTCCTGGAAATTCATTTTACGGGGGGAAAAAATGACACTTGCTTGAAAGATACAGTATTTTAGATGGAAACGTGGACTGATTTTTCCACATCACAAAATCCTGTAGCATTTTAGTTAAAAAAGAAAATCCTCCCCTCCTGTCTTGACACGACATGTTCCCATGCATCTCCAGCTGTCAATCAGCAGGTGTCTTAAGATTGCAGAATAATATTTTGTGATAGGAAAGTCCTGCCAAAGTACAGCCGGGGCGGGGGGTGGGGTGGAGAAAAGTGTTTTCTTTCTTTTTTCAAAGACAAATAATGAGTATAAGTAAACCAAGGTTTCCCCGCAAAGACCACAGTTTATCATCTGGCATTATGAACCCAAAATCTATATGCTTCTCCAGATAGGAACTTGAAGAACCTTTTAAATTGCCAAGCAGTAGAGGCAGAAAACATCAACCCCGCAATCAAGAACAGGGTCTAACCATAGGTGGTTCGACCGAGTATGGGACCACGTATCCAGGAAGAACAAGAATGCCCTTTTCCCTTTCCAATGCTATTGCTGAGGGGGCAAAAATATTTCTTCTTAAGTTCACACAAAATCTGAATTGAGTTTTTTATGCCCTGGTTGTGTAAACGTACATGTTTAGTTAGTAAACGCATGTAGTGTTTGATTAATAAGCTATCAAGGTATAAATCTTTCATAAGAAACGAATAATATTTACTTACTATACATATCTGTTGGTCTAACGAATATTTCTGCTACATACCATCTATCCACAACTACTGAAGGAGAATACGCCATTTGTCTATACTTCTACTCACAAGCCTTTAATTTTTTTTTCTTTTCTGCTTATAAAAATACCATGTGTTTAGAGAAGGGACAGCAAGGTCCAAAGCCTGAGTAATTTAAAGATAGATATTTAAGATAGAGATAATTTACACAGTAAACATAAAATGCAAATAATTCAGATGTAAAATACACAGAAAAAGGAAAATTCAACGATATGCCATTATTCAGAAGGAGCATGCTGTTGTATTTCCTTCCCAGCAGTAAACATGTGCATACAATTACATCACTTACATCCATATTTACTGTATGTGAAATGTTGTATCTGTTGGTACCCAAGCCCTTACAAACTCTTTGTCAACAGCATTGTAACAGGGACAAACTATTCCATTATTTTGTTACGTGATAATTTACGCCACCGCCCCCCATTATTCCAAATTTCATTTCTTGCTAATATTACTCTGCTGTAACTAACACGACCACCAGTGGCCTTGTCTGCGAAGTCTGTCTGCCATGTGGGTTATGAATCCATCTCTAATGATCCGCTATTAGGGTGTCGAAGGGTGCATTCTTCTAAGGGGCATTCAGGCCAACCTCATACACTCCATTTGTCCCATCAGAAACGAACGTGGAAATCTTAGAATTCCCCTAGATCACAGTTACCCCAGAAAGCAAGACAGGAATCAGTTTGTGCCCCCGCCGGAGGCCCGATGGATTTGTGGGACCAGCCGAGGCACATACCGGATTGCGACACGGCGTTTGGCAATGGTGCCCTCGCACTGAAGGGCTGGCCCATATCTGCCTACCCAGCTGCTTGGCATGAACCCCCCACTGTGTGGTGGGTTTAAGTCAGGACCATAAAGCTGAACACCTTGGAAACATTATCTCAATAGTTCTGACAAAACTTTGTGTGTCTAAGAAGTGATTTGGCTCCAGCGGCTTTTTTTGCCGAGAATCCAGAACTCGGGCCTGCTTTTTCACCCCTTCTCCCAGCTGCTTCTGTCCTCCCGCCCCCTTGCCCTGTCCTGCACGGAGAAGGCCTAGCCCGGCTCTCCCCCATCTCCGCGGCCTGGGCCTTGCAAGGGGCCGCGTCTGGGGCCCCTGCCCTTTTCCCCCCGACGTCCTGAGTCAGCCCGGGCTCTGCCATGGGGCCGTATTGGCCGTCTGTCTGGCCTGCCCTGACTTGGCTCCCAGAACGGTGGGGGACAAAGCCTGGGGACTGTGCAGCCCAAGGTCTTCTCCCCGAACACCGAGGCCTGCACGGGGGCCTGCCTGAAGGAAGCGACCTGTGGGCCAGGGAGGAGTTGCCCCCAAAGGAGAGCAGCCTGGAAAGAACTGCTCTTTCAGAGGTCACGGCAGAGAAGTCACCGAGTTCCTCCGAAAATAGGTGCCCCCAGGAACTGACACGGCAGCAGTGAAGAAAGCCTGGAGAGAAATCTGGAAATGTGACCGAGCTGCAGGGGGGCGGGGATGAACAATTTCTCCCTTACGGGCATTTTCCTGCATTTCCCCAGTTTCATGCGATGAGCGTATATTGCCTGCAAACTCAGAAAAGGATCGTATCACTGATAACACCGTATTTATTGTAAGTCAAGCAGATCTAATTCATCACCAGAATGAAACAAATTACTGTTAAACAGGTATGAGTTTAACATAAACAGTAATAATCCCACAAGGCCGGAGAAGTGACTAAGATGATAATGGCATTCACGTGGTTCCAGCACTTTGCCCTTTAGAAAAACACTTTCAAACAGAAAATGAAACTGGGCGGCTTTGCTGTGCAAATATTGGCTGCCTTACTCTAGTTCTGCAGCAGCCCTTGACCGTGGGCTCGGACGGACACTATTCTTCTCCATTTAAATCTGGGAAACAGGCTTGGAGGAGAGACGAACCCAAGGACGGGAACAGAGGCTGCAAGTCGCCCGTGTCCACAGCGGTTCCCACACCTTGTCCTGGTGCCTTCCTGCGGGGGAGACATTCTCTCCGGGGAACGCCTGTGTTTCCCGTTACTCCATTTTTTATTTTCCCCCCATGACCGGAGGCGGTGCCAGTGGCCACGGTGGGACCGCAATTAGTGAAGGTTTTCTTGGGTTTGTTTTAAAATACTGGTATTTGCACAGTCTGTGTATCCCTTGAGAGGTATGGGGCGCGCTGGGACGCAGCTGGCTGAGGTGTGTGGGCGCCAGCCGGGCAAGGACTGTCTTTGTCACAGGGAGAGCCGAATGCCACACTGCCCCCGGGAAGGAAAAAACACGGGTAGGATGACGACTCACGTTCCTGTCTATGGAACTTCTGAGGCCGGAGTCCCCCCCAGAAAAACTCATGATGCCCATGTGGGAATATGCATTTTGTTGTCTTATTTTTTAAAACGGGGCCCCTTCCGGCCCCTTGATAACAACGGATGGGAATAGACCTACGAATCCGATGTATTTGATCTTAAGTCTCTTTCTTTCACAGCGAGTTAAAAGGCGAACCAGCATGCTGTCTTCTACTCTAACAGGCAATTGCTAAATTTGGATTTTGGGGGGTAAAAATTTTACTCCAGCTTGAAAATCCAATGGCTCTCGGAAAGCAAGTAAGATTCACCACTCTTTATGCTAAAATCATCTTAACTGGTTACAAATAAATCAGGACAAAATGATGTGAGCAGAACATATGCCTTCCGTCTCGTGTCTTCGGGAGACAGCGTGGGACGAGCGGCGGCCTGTGGACCCGCGAGCCGCCCGGAGAGTGGCCCGGGCCCGGGGTTTTGGCATGTGGTGATTTTGAACACAGAGGTGTTGCGAACCTGGGCTTTTTACATTCCGAGGACACTTCCGGTTTCAGCCGAAGATTAAATTATTTAAAACAAATAATTATCATGTGTAATCAGCAGGTAAGATCAATGAATTGGAGACATTTATTTCCTCCCGGGAAGACATCTGGCACTTGGGATTTTTAAGCTGCGAGTAGACGGGCACATTTTCCCAAGACCCTTTATTTTCACTTCTCCTCACACAGCGCACAGCAAACCATCCCTGCCTTCTAAAATAAAAACACATGCAGGGGCGCCTGGGTGGCTCAGTCGGTTAAGCCTCTGCCTTCAGGTCGGGTCATGATCTCAGGGTCCTAAGATCGAGCCCCATATCGGGCTCTCTGCTCCGCGAGGAGCCTGCTCCCCCCACCCCACACCTACCTCTCTGCCTGTGATCTCTGTCTGTCAAATAAATAAATAAAATATTTTTAAAAAATAAATAAAAACACATGCCACTTTAATTTAGCAAAGAAAATCCAACACGCAGAATCTCTGCACAGATAATTTTTAATTAAAAAGAGAGAGACTGCTCGCCGTGCCCTCTACCTCTGGGACAGCAGTTACCTTCTCCACGTGTTAATAATTTAACTGTCAAATCACAACAAACAGCTAATTCCATCTTGGAGCCTCGAAGACTGCAACCCAGGAGGGGGATTTTGGTCATTACCACTGAGGCACAAATGCTGACAGAAGTCCTCCTTCCCAAGGGCCCCCAGACAGGGCTGGGACATGACTAATTTATTTTCTCTTATCCATCATCTTTGCACCAGATTAAAATATTTATATCAGTCTGTTCACTTTAAGATGTGCGGAGCCGGCGTCAGCTTCTGAGCCACTCCTTGGGTGTTCAGTTTTGGCTTTTCATTGTTTCCAGCGATGCACAGCCCTACATGGGGAGCACTCTCAAAGGCTGGTGGGATCTTTGAGTGGGGACCGGCACGCACGGCTACATACCTTGGGCACAAACCTCTCCCCCAGCTGCCCAAATGCCACCTAGCCACAGTGACAGAGCTGTTCCGACACGTCTCTCCCAAGAGATGCCAGTGAAATCATGCAGGCCTGAGCCCTGCTTTGAGAAGGAGCTTGCCTCTGGCCAGGCTGGCTGATGGAAACCAGACCTTAGTCAGGATGCCCCAGCCGGGCAGCCAGGTAGACAACGGGGAGCAGGGGGTTAATCAGGGAGTCGGGAGGGGTGCAAACAAAAGGCCATGGGCAGAGATGGGAAACCAGCAGGGGAAACCAGGCTGCAGGGCCCAGCCCAGCCAGGCGCAGACACAGGGAGCTCTGTGTGCCTGCCCGCTGCCCGGCACTGTGACTAACCGCCCCACTATTGTACCCTGAAGCCGGCCCTTTGTACCGTCCCCCTGGCGTCTGGGAGCACGGCCGGCCGAAGAGAACCTTTCCAGCAGTCCCCCCTCATCCTAGAAGCTTGCAGCCCTAATGCCCATTCTTTCAGCTCTCGGGGATGCTGGGGGCCTGACTCGGCCCCTTGACCCGGGCCAAGAAGGGCCACCCATTAAAAAAAAAAAAAAAAAAAAAAGAAGCAGAAAAACCAGTCTCCCCAACTCTGGGATGGGGCGACATGGGGACCTGCTAACCCTGCATTGCCCCACAGCAGGCCTGCACTGTAATGCCACGTCGGGCCACTGAGCCTTTGCAACCCAGGGAGCCCGTCCGGATGGAGACGCATGTGAGGACAAAAATCTGGAGTTCAAAGACTCGGGATCCAGAAAAAAGGGGGGGAACCTCATTGATAATTTCATATTAATTCCACACTGAAATACACAACTTTGGGATATATATTTGATAAAATAAATTTTATTTTTAGAGGGAATTTCACCTGTCGGTTTCCACTTTTTAAAAAAATGCGGCTGTGCGAACACGTCAAAGTCCGTGTCTACTGCACGGAGCTGGGCGAGGCTGGGAAGGGGCCTCGAAGCCTGCTCCCCGCAGGGAGACAATGGCAGGGAGAAAGCACCGTGGCTCCGGGCCCAGCGACCAGCCTACACCCGGAGACCAGGCGGACCGGGCTCTCGTGGCCGCATCTGGCCTCAGCCTCGTGTTCATCGGTCTCCAGAAGTGAGTCTCGCACATTCATGTGCCGGAGAATCCTTTATAAACACTCACATGTGTGTAGAAACACGCAAACACTCCAGACCCCTGATCCTCTTCACAGCTGTCTGTGTGAACCAGGTGCCCGATGGCCCCCGGAGGCCTCCTTGGAGCCAGACATGTGACCTATGTCCCAGGACAGACTGGACCGACCAAGGGCCCCTTTATGACTTTCACGGCCCCTAACACCTTTGCTTTCATGGCCCCTTCCTCTCCTACATATGAAACAGAATATTTGATGACTGCCTTGGTATAAAGACAAATATGATCGAGGCTGAATTCTTCATTATATATTCATTATTATTATAGTTATTGTTTTCTCCTGATTTTAAAAGACATTAAAATTAAAACATGTTCATGGGCCCTCAGCGGGCACGGTGCCTCCGGAACCCCGTCCCACCGTGCTCCTGCGACCGGCCCGCCTTGCATCCTCATGCTCCTTCTGCACTGGGTGCCAGCCCGCTGCTTCTCCCGGGGCCGGATCACCTCCCTCACCCTAGAATCCCTTCCTCAAGTCCTGCCCAGAACGGACAGTGTGTGAAGCACCCACCCAACGCCAGAAAACTTTCCAGATTGTTTTTTAAACACAAAAGTTGGTCATGAGACAGGTCCAGGATCCAAGAATGGCTGAAAGCCCCAAGTCAGCGAAAAACCAAGACACGATGCGCCCAGCACTGTGCAGGGACACCCCGGCTCAACACCGAGAGACAAAGCCATTTAGCCACCAAGTCCAGGCGAGGGCGGCATCGGAGGCCCCTGGGCCTGCCCGCGGGGCCCACCACGTGCCCCATGGCCTGCGGCCCTCATACCGGAGCAGCACCGCAGCCTGGGGCCCAGCTGCTGGCCGGGGATGCCCAGGCGGCCTGTCTTAACAAGGTCTCCCAGCAAACGGCGCGGGGCGCCCTCCCATTCCGCCCTCCTCGAGGCCCCGGGGCGAGGAGGCCCGGGTGCAGGAGATGGTTAAAAGTCTGCATCGTTTTTGCATCCGCCTCCAGAGGAAGCGCTGCTTTTTTTTTTTTTTTTTTTTTTTTCCCTCCCAAGCAGGAGGAGGGGGAGAAAAAAGCTGAGAGCAGCAATTCGCAGGCCTTGGGATGTTTTTCTCCTTGACAGCCCGGGGCCCCGCCTCGCGCACGCGGCCTTCCTCCGCCACGGCCACGCCGGCCGGCCCGTGCACACGCGCGGCCTCCCCGCCGAGCGGCCCGCAGGGAGGGAGAGAGGAGGGAGGAGGCCGGGGCAGCCGCGGCGTCGCCTGGCACTGCCCGGCTTTGTGCCACCCCGCTACCCCCCCCAACCCCGGCCGCTCTCCAGCCCCCTCCCCCGCCCCCCCTGCGGCCCACTCGGCCCCCGCCGCCCAGTGCCCACCCTGCGCCCACCCGGGGTGCCCTCACCTTCCGGGGGCCTGGGTCCGGCTCGCGCCCGGGGCGCCCGGCCACGTCCTCGGCGCCGCCTCCGCTCGCCCCACCCCGCTGCCCGCACTCGGCGGCGAGCCTGGCACGGGGCCAGCGGCTGGGAGCCCGGCCCGGGCAGGGGAACCTTCCGGCGAGGGTGTGTGCGGGGAGGGGTGCGGGCCCCGGCGGTGCCCGCGGAGGGAGAGGCCCAGATGCCCGGCGGCCCCCCGCCCCCGCCCCCGGCCCCTCTCCCGAGGCCCATAAAGGCACAGACAACACGGGCGGTTTAGTCAAAACAGTCATGTGCGGGAGCCGGCGAACAAACAAAAGCCCTTATTTATTTATTTAGTTCACACACTCAGATAAGGAGACGCCTTTTGTGCGCATAATTTCACACACCCCAGACAGGAGGCGAGCCGCGATGAGCCCCGCGCCCGGGCCGGACAGCCCGCCTGGCCTCGGGAGCAATTGCATCGCCGGGGCCTGGGCATTTCCATATTTAAATTGGGCAGCAGCGTATGATTAATTAAGAAGGAAAAAGGCAAAAAGGAAGAAAAGCCGTGGGGGTGGAGAGCCGGACATTCTGGGCAGCTCCGTGTGCCAAGGTGCCCGCAGCAGCTTAACCCCTCCCGTGCCAGGCCCAGGCCCCTGGTGGGACTGGCTCCAGCAGGCGGCCTGGAGGGAAGGCTGCCCCTGCCCTCCGTGCACTCCCGGCCTTGGGGTGCACACCGGGGCCTGCCTTTGTGTCTGGAGGGCTACCCCAGCTTCAGACGCTGCCCTGGGAACGTTCCCTTCCTTCCGTTCTTATTCAGAGCAGCTCTGAGTTGCTCGTTGCTTGGGCCGGCACCTTGTGAGATGTCTGGCAAGCCCTTGCTAGGACCAGGGAGAGCTGCAGCCCTTCCAGCCAGGACAGACAGACCCATCTTTTGCCATCCAGACTTTTACCCTACTCATCCTCACAATGCAATGAGGCCCTGCCGCCGGGGAAGGCTCCCAGATCCCCCCACGCTCACACAAGTGCCCCCTTTGCCAAGGGGCTGCCCTGAGGCCTTTCTGTCCATGAGAGCAGCCTGCCTGTTCTGGGAAAGGGACAAGAAGGCCCACCACCCTTCCGGAAAAAATCAAGGGCTGGGGTTCCATGAAAGCCAGGGAAGTCTGTATTCCTAGAGGCAGACCCTGAGGAGACCTGGATTTAGGGTCTAGCCATTACTGAGGGTCAGCCCTGCCTCTTAGCAGCTGTAGGGCCTTAAGCATCTTATCTAGCCACTCCGGGTCTCAGTTTGCCCACCTGTAAAATAGGGATAATAGTGCCCACTCTTCCTGCCAGCCCTGTGGGTTGGGGTGAGGAAAAGCAGCTCCTGATTGAGCGGAGGACCTGCCTGAGCTCCCAGAACCTTTGTCCTTGCCATAGGCGAAGGGTGCGGCCAGTAGGACCTCTGGCAGGCATCTGCGTCAACCCAGAACAGTCCGAACCCAGGCTGCGGGGGGAGGGGTGAAGTTAAGGGCCTAGAGCCGGGACAGCATCGTGGATTATCCACTTGGGTCCAATCTAATGACATAAACCCTGAAAAATGGAGATCCTGGCCCAGCAGGGGTCAGAGAGAGATACAATGTCTTCCTTTGAAGATGGAGGAAGGGGCTAGAAGCCAAGGAAAGTGGGTGCCTCTAGAAGCTGGAAAAGGCCAAGGAAAGGATTCTCTCCGGGGGCCTCGCGATGGAACCGGCCCTAGCAAACCCTTGCCTTTAGCCCTTCCAGTCATTTCAGACTCCAGCCTCCACCACTGCAGGACAATGAACTTGCGACCTGTGAGGCATCCCATCAGGGGACTTTCTTATGGCAGCAGTCGGAGACTAACACCCCACCTTCCTTCCTCCCCCACACGTCCAGATGCTTCTGACGGAGACTGGGGGTGCGGCCTGACTACGAGTCACTGCACACACGGGGCTCATCGGCAGTGGGGCGTGCTGGGCTGCAGCTAGGACACCTCATCCCTGCCCTCAGGAGGCTTCGTCCAGGGAATGACCTTCGTCCAGATGACCTGCGGAGCCCTCCTGTCCTAAAGGGGCTCGAACCTCACCTCCTGGCTTCTGCTCTCCCTCCCTGTCCTCCTCCTCCCCTCCCCCACCTCCTCCTCTTCCTGCTTCTCCACACCACCGTTGACTGAGCCTTGCCCAAGAGTGGGCGCCATGCGAAGCAAGATCTAGTCCAACCCCAGCCTTCAGGCTTCGTGACTGAGGCAGCCCAGACCCCGAAATCCTGTCCACAGTTCGGGGCCGAGAGGGGCCATCTTCTGCTTCGTTACCATCAATAGGTCCTTCTTGCAATAGATCAGGCAGGAAGTCTTTGGGTCAGTGTCTCCCGTCACTGGGCCCGGGGTCTTCATCTGTAAAGGGGGCCGATTCCAGCCCCTCATGCAGTGGCCGTGAAGGCGACCAGTTGTTGCTGCATGTGCCCTGGGGGCCCAGCACTGCCCAGGCAAGTCAGCTGCGGGACGACTGGGTTCTCTCTAAAAAGAACAACTAAGATGCCAGGCAGGGCTGTCCCCTCAGCAGTGCCACCGCGAGGGGGATGGCAGCTCGGGCCCTGGCCAAGGTGAAATTTCAGAGACACCCCAAGAGGCTTCTGGAAATTTCTGGAAACACTCCCCTCGGAAATGTGCAGATTTGTGCACACACGCGTTCCTCAAAGCTGTGTATAACAGAGCGGGGAATCACCTGTGTCCAATGATGGGGATTGTTAAAAAGCTGTGCCCATGAAACATTAGCCATTAAAAATCGACCGGCAGAACAGCAGCGTCTGACTTAGGAAGAGGCAGTGAAAAAAGTTTGGTAGAACAAACAGAAGATAAAACGATACGTATTCTAATAAGAAGCTCGGATGGCGATTTTGTTTCAAAACACCCAAGTTTGAAGATGGGCAAAGTGCTCCCACTGGCTATCTCTGGTGGTTTTATGGGTGATTGGAAATATTTCTCTTCTTTTGTGAGGACTGGAAGTGTTCTAGAATTAGCATGCAACCCCAGTGACGGAAGACACCCAGTGCAGGAGGGGAGTCGTGCTCCCTCCAGGAGGCTGCCCGTGGGTCCCCTTGGGCCTCGGCACCCTGCTTAGGTACATGCCGGGTGCTCAACCAGCTTTGTGGGTTGTGACCTCTCTGCCACAAAGAGCCCACGCTCAGGAAGGCCCCGTGCTCATAGGGGCCCACACTTAGCTTAATCCTTTGTGGTCACCATCTTGAAACTCTTCCTCGTTTTGAATAAGGACCCCGCGTTTTAATTCTGCCCCACGCTCCGCAAATTATGCAGCCCGTCCTGCCAAAGGAACCCAAGGCCTCTGGATGCCTCGACTTCGCTCTCGAGTTTCCTGAGTGAGGCGGCCGGCCTCTTGTACCATGTTTGCTTAATCTCCCCACTCAGCGACTCCTCGTCTTCTCCTTGCTACATAGGCCAATTCCCACAAAGTGGGAAACATGCGTCCATCCCTTGCAGGGCTTCCTCTGGAGACTAAAATCAATACCTCGCCAATTTCTTAGGACCTTCTTACCAGGTGTGTATTTTCCCCGTAAAACCAGGTGCCTCAGACCTTGGTCCTAACAGTAAAGTTTCAGGGGTACCTACAAGAAACACCACCAAAGAGGTGGTGAGCTGCTCATCTCTGGGGGCATTCAACAAAGGCTGCAAGGCCACCAGCAGAAGCATTGTGCACGAAACACTTTCCCTGGATGGGAGTTAGCCCAGAGAACCTCCCCCGGTGCTAAGATTGCGCGGGGCAGCCAGCAAGCAGCTTCTCAAGGTACAGCCAGTGTCAGAACCGCCTCTTGATCCCCAGTGCTCAGCCCAGGGCTGTAGGCACTGTAGGCAGGGCTGTAGGCTGTAGGGGTGCGGGGGAAGCTGAAGACAGGGGACACGAGGTCAGTCTCCCAGCACCTCCACGCAGCATGAGGCAGTGCTGGGGTTCGGAAACAGGCCTGGCTCTCTGTATTCAGCCCTTCTGGGCAGCAATAGACCCAGGCTTTCATACCTGGAGGTTGCTCTACCACCTGGGACAGGAAGAAAGTTCAAGTTGAAGTTCGCTTTCCGCATCTTGCCCTGCGTGGCTTTGTTGCACAGCACACTTGGCGGGCACCGCCTGAGTGGGCACAGAGGCTCCTCAGAGGATTTGGGGATGGCGTAGTTCTATTACCTGGTTTAAGGGGAGATTTTAATTCCAAATCAGCTCAGTGAACCAGATCTGATCTGAAAGAGGCAAGCCGGCCCCGTTGTCCGGAGCACTCAGGCCTCGACTTCCCTGAGATGTAGGCTAAGCAGGGTACAGACTGACTTTCCCACCTGCTCTCCAGATCTATGGGGCTTCGTCATCAGATACTGGGCTGGGGCTGGGGTCCCTGGGAATCCTTCTTCCATGTAGCACTAACTAGCTCAGGTGTTCAAGGGGTTGCAGAGTGGGGTCTGCAGGCTGGGTTCAACCCAGGATATGTGATATTTTCAAATTTTGGACATTCCATGCACAAACATGGACTTCCTTCTCCCAAAAAGTCCGAGGCTCTGGCACCCGAGGCCTTGACCCTCTTGGCAGCAACTGGCAGGCCTGGGGTCTCTGTTCCCCCCCATGCCTGAAAATTCTTCACAGTGCCCCACCTGGTCTTCCTGAACCCTGCAGGCTGCCCATTCGAGGCCGCTGCTGGCACGTCCAGGGCACTGAGGGTGGTGACCTGCCCAAACCCAGCTGGCCCGGACCTTCTCACTCTGGCATGAACCCTCCTACCCACCGCCCCTGCAGCCTCTCACAAGGACTTTGGGCTCCCGGAGCCCTGGGAATGGAGATGAGGTTAACAGTGCTCTCTAGAAGGTTAGGGACCAGGCCACTGCCTAGAGCAAAGCCACGCAGACAGACCCTGCTGTGGCTGGGGAGCACTGAGTCAAACTCCAGGCCCAGACCCAGGGAAGAACTCCGACATTTTCAAGCTCTGCTTCCCTATCCTGAAGGTGCCCCTTAGGGATCAGGACACTCACTGGCCTGTCTGCGGCAAAAGGACAGGTGTGGAGGAATGGGCTGGAGCGGCTGCTGGAACGGGCTTGTAGGCAAAGACCATGGGGTGGAGGAGACGCCAGAGACAAGGTCCCACGGGGCCAGACTCCCTGTCTTACACAGGCCCTGAGCACAGCTGTCATGTTTCGAACCCACCATCGGCCACGGTGGCTACCCAGGCACAAGGAGCCCAGGGCAGAGCTGATAGGGAGGTTGTGGCTGGGGGTCCCGCTCAGGGGGAGGGGTCACACAGGAGAGGGCAGGGCCACTGCTCAGGCCACTGGAGTGGGTCAGGAGCCGTATCCCCCGGGGATCCCCCAGGACCCACTCCGGTGGCAGGGCCTGCCTCTCCCGGAACTGCTGCGGGTCCCTCTTCTTGGCAGGCCCTCATCTGAGTGTGGAGCCCCCAGGCAGGCCCCCGCCCGCGTTCACACCTGAGAGGTAGACTGGATCCCTGCCCCCCGCCCCCACCTTCCTTCTCTTCTCCTGGGGGCCGAGCACGCTAGAAAGCAAAGGAGAGAAAAAGCCAGAGTGGTCTTCTTTCCCCTTTAAGAGCCGGGATGGCCGCCGCCCAGACCCAGCAGCCGGGGGAGGGAACATGTCGGGAAAGATTCCTTCCGAACGTCCCGAGGCCTTGCTGGGGAGGAGGCCGGGAGGGCACACCTCGGGGGGCCTCGGAGGGCCGCGGCTCCCGGTGCGGTCCTATGGCGGCCGCGGCGGCGCCCCCTCCCGGACGGAGACCCGGGCCCCGGCTCCCGGCCTCCCCGGGTCCCTGGACCCCCCGGCCGGGGACCCTGGCCCCCGCAGCCGCGCTCTCGGACCCGGCCGGCCGCAGCGCGCCTCGGGGGAGGGGCGTGGGGGCGGGAGAGCGGGCGCGCTTACCAGGTCATCCCGGGGAGCCCCCGCGGTCAAGTTCACGTCCGGCCCTTGGACTCTCCGAGGTCTCGGCGCGGCCAAGCGGAACGAGGCCGCGAGAGGCGGCGCCCCCGTCACCGCCGAGCCGGGCCTTTGGGGCGCCGCCGTCACCCTGGCCTTGCGACCCCAACTTTCTGCCTAGTCGCGGAGCTGGAAGTTTCCGGGCTTTGCGGACGCTGGGCTCGGTTTCAGCAGCGACGTCTGAGCTTGGCAACAAAGAGGGAAAGCAGGCCCGAGAGGGGAGGAACGAAAGGAAAAGGGTGGAGGGGGCTGGCTACTTAGAAACCTCACAACCTGAAATTCCGCCCAGTAGCTGTTTGGGGTGGCTTTTTCTTTAGGGGTAAACACCCACCCCTCAACTCTGGAGGGGGCTCCTCTACCCTCCCTGGTCCCACTGCTACAACCCGATCCAAAGCGCCTTGGGCAAGTCTGGGGAGAGACAGGCCCAGCGTGCTTCCTGGAAGGGAGTGTCACTAGGAGGCTGTCCCCAGGGTATCAGCAAGCCCCTGAGCTCTGTCTCGTCTTGTCCCCTCAGCAGAGGGCTTGGGTCAACCACCATGCGTTTCTAAGAACGGAGGGACAGTTGGGACCCGTGGTGTCCAGGAGAGGACCTGGGAGAGGCCCGCCTGCTCCCAGTCGGCATTGGCAGTGGATGTGGGAGCCCATCCCCGCAGGCAGGTGTTTCTTGCGCAAGGCCTTGAGCTGACCTGGGAGCTCCCCCTGCTCTTCTCAGCTGCTTCTTGGCTGTGGCCCTCCATTTTCTGCCCTCTTGCTCTGCGTGGCTTGGAACCGTCCCAGGCAGGGTCCTGGGGACCCATCTGGTCTGGGGAAGGCAGCTGAGTGGCCCCACGCCTGGGAACCTGTGCACTGACCAAGCCCACTCCCTTCGAGGGCCCTGTGAGCACTGGAACAGAAGCTGAGGGGCACAGAGCAGCTGCCAATCTGCCTTGGGATGTCTCTGCAGCTGCCCAGCTTACCGTTTGTCTGTCTGTCCCTCCTTGCAAGACATGCTCATGGAGAAAATATTCTGTCACAGGCCTGCTACTCCAGAGTGCTATGGAAAGCTGGCAGAAGTGGGGTGGATTGTTTGTTAAAGAAAAATGAGCAAGGGGTCTGTAGAGAGCAGGGCCGGGGGAGGAGTATGTTGTCTGTGGTCCTGTGAAAGTGGACGGGGCCTCACAGGGCTGGAGCCTCTCTTCCCTCCCAAGGACTTCTCCATCGTGACCCTTGCTGTAGTTGATCCTGCGTTCTCACACACTGTTCACAGCAGGGGCTGCAGCAGTCGAGGCACCCAGTGCTGCTGTCCATCCACCTGGAAACTGCCAGAACCTGACATGGGGCTGAGGATACGAGCGTGGTGAAAGCGGCATATTGTGTGTGCGGCTGGCTGGAGCGGCGTTGTGCAGCCTGTCTTCAGAGCCACAGATCGTCCTCAACTGACATGCAGAGGTGTCCAATCTGTCCCTAGTACCTGGGGGTGGGGGGGTGGAATCCACCTGCCGGTGAAGACTGAGATCCTTTCCCAAAGCAGGTGCGATGGAGTTTCTCATTGTGTCTTTGTTGGAGCAAGCATGAGCATTGGTCTGAGCTCATTTCTCTCCAAGACCGAGGCTGGCCAGCCACACAGCAAAGCCTCCAGCAAATGACTCCAGCAAAGCCACTGAAATTCTATCAAGGCTCCGGGGCAGGGTGAGATGTTTCACAAGAACAGGCAGTAGGTATCCTTTGCTTTACAGGAAAACTCCTTGTGCAGGGACCCAGCTCTTCCCCCTGGGTGGTGGGGAGGGGGTTTCTCTCCTGGAGTTGTCCCTGGTGTCCCTTGTCCCTCTCTTCTCCTTACTTTGTATTTCCGGGACTGGACAATGTATCAGGGACTACATATCTTCCTGAAGCTTGAAGGCATGTGTCTGGTGCTCGCTTTGCCCCCAGAGCGGATGTCCCTGTAGCTCCATCGAAACCTGTCCAGACTTTGTTGGGGCAGGCTTTGGGGGCCTGTGGACGGTGCAGGTACTCTAGGCCTGGTGCTCCATAGTCCTCATCGTAAAATTCAGAATCCTTTTTTTTTTTTTTTTAAGATTTTATTTATTTCTTTGACAGACAGAGATTACAAGTAGGCAGAGAGGCAGGCAGAGAGAGAGAGGAAGAAGCACGCTCCCTGCTGAGCAGAGAGCACGATGCGGGCATGACCCGAGCCAAAGGCAGGGGCTTTAATCCACTGAGCCACCCAGGCGCCCCTCGGAATCCTTTTTGAATAAGGGGCCCCAAGGGTCCTAGGCTCTGAACATGATGGAGCTGATCTTTAGTTTGGCCACTGGTGGACAGTGTCAGAAAGTAAACAAAATGAATACAGAAACAAAAAACAAAACTAACTGACTTTTATATTTCTTTTACTAAATTCTGTTTACAGAAGTCATTCCAGATTCTCTGTCAACAGGACAAAAATGTTCTCATCCAAGATCATTGTATTTAGGAAAAATCTTCACCTTGAAGAGGCAGGAAGCCATTAGGGAAAGAGTACAGTTCTGAGCATCAGGATCATCCCCTTCAGCCCCCAGCCTCCCTGGCAGGGCCTCGGTCCCCTGGGCTGGGGGGGGGGGGGTGGACAGCTCCCACCTGCAGGCGGTTCTGAGGAGCCAGGATGATGGCAGAGGGTAGCAGGAGATCTGATACGGAGCAGGTACTGGAGCCAAAGTGTCCTTGATCGTCATGGTTATCATCTGATGGGAAGGCTCAGGGGCAGTCCCGCCGCTTTTAATATAATCGTATTCTACCTCCTTTATTTCTTCTTGCTATGAGAGTAATACAACTGTCAGGGCCCCTGGCTGGCTCAGTCGGTGGAGCACAAGACTCTTGATCTCGGGGTCATGAGTTCGAGCCCCAAGTCATGTTGTAGAGATCAGTTAAAAAAAATAAATAAATAAAATCTTTTAAAAAAAATTACAACTGTTACAGAAAGTTTAAAGAACATACAGGGAAGGAAGGAAGGAAGGAAGGGAGGAGGGACTTTTCCTTCCTTCCTGGTCCTTTTACTCTAAAGCCTTTGGCCACTCACTTTACAGTTAATTTCTTTACAGTTCTATAAATAGACACACAAATACCTTACATTTGTTAGAATTTCTTTCTTTTACCTCATCAACTGATTTTTACTGGAAACCCTGAAGGAGGATCAGAGCAGGACCAATGACCCCCCCCACCCTCACCCCACGTGAGCTGATGCTAAGCCCCAGCCTCAACGCAGGTATAAGCCGCCGTCCCCACCCCCCCACCCCCCCACCCCCGTTCACAAGGACCATCCGCGGCACATTTATAGTCGGGAAGGTGCCGAGTGATAAAAACACAACATCACAAAGTGTCCTTAACCTGCTGTTGCCTCATCTTTCCCATTTGAGATTTGGTTAAAAAAAAATTTTTTTTTTTAACAGTTTCAGGCTCTTATTTTTAATTTCCACAGTCTGTTATAGAATCTGCTAACCGAGGGGGGGCGGTGAAGAAACCGGATCGATCAGGCCTCCTCCTCAGAACCTTTGTGAGGCCAGCTGGCTAGAGGGAAGGGGTCTTCCATGGGGGCGGGGGTGGCGATGTGGGGAGAGGGGGACAGCAGCTCTGCATGCGGGCAGAGCCCTGTTCTCAGAGAAGCTCACGTTTAAGTGCTGAGCCCAGCGGACCGGTCCGCTGACTGTGTAGAAGACTGTAAATCGTACAGGAACCCAGAGCAGACAACGGCACGGGAGATACACAGCCCCAGGTCCCCAAACCCACTGCATTAATGAGCTATTTGGGGCCCAGAAGCTCCTGGGCAAAGAAGCTTGAATCCAGTGAGAATCCAGCGCTGGGTGGGGTCAAGTCTGAGCCCCGCCAGGTACCGGCTGAGTGATGGCAGGCAATCTGCTACTTATCCTCTTGGTTTCCCCAGTTTGGATTATGGTAAACGATATCCCCGACCTCCCAGGGCCGGGGGCTGGGGGGGGGTGGCAAGGGTCTTCTGTCCCCCACCCCTTGCTCAAGGCAGCACAGGAGAAAAGCTCATTCAGGGGAGAAGCCATAGGGCCCTGGCACCCCAGATGGGAGGGGCTGGCTTCCAGGCCACCGGAGCCAACACAAGGATAATGGTCCTCCCTACACCGGTGGCGCCAGTGAGCATGGCAGCCCTGGAGACTAATGCAGCACAGAAACTGGGCCAAAGGACCGGGGAAGGGGGCCCCGCCCCTCGCACCCCTAATTGTCAGCTACCACCTCCCAGGGGATCCCCCTTCACCCAGCAGGCTTGTCCTCACCATCTGTCCTAGGGCCCAGCCCCATGTCCCTGGGCCGCTACAGCAGGAAATAGGGAAAAGAGGTATGTTTGTTCTTATTTAATGTGTTTATGAAAAGGAAAGTGTTTGTTACAGAAAATTTGGAAATACAGGAAAAGCACAAGATAGAAAACAGAAATTACCCATGAATTAATTACTAGGTACATTTTGTTGAAAGTCCTTCTGGAAAAATCTCTGAGCCGGCTCCCTAGATGTGCTGATATATGTGTGTGTGATTATGCTCTAGGGTCATTTCAGAAATTTTTTTGTTTACTATGTTGTGGGCATTTCGTGTCATTAAATATTAATCTCTCTAGGAACTGGAAAATAAATACTAATCATTTTAAAATTAACTTTACTGGGGTACAAGTTCCTTTCAGTGAGATCCCATTCACGTGTTCAGTTCGATGAGTTTGGACAAAGGTATTCACCCACGTCCCCAGCATCACAGTCAAGAGAGAAAACACTGTCACCGCAAAATGTCCCCTGGTCCCAACTTGTAGGCAGCCCTGCCTCCTAGGCCCCAGGTTACCACCTATCTGATTCATATCACTATAGATTCATTTATATAAATGGGAATATAGAGTATGAGCTCTTTTTAAAAAAAAGATTTTATTTTAATTTTTTGTGGGAGAGGGAGCGAAAGAATCCCAAGCAGGCTCCACACCCAGCATGGAGCCCCATGTGGGGCTTACCTTGTAACCCTGAGACCCTGACCCCAGGCCTCTGCCTTCAGCTCAGGTCGTGATCTCAGGGTCCTGCGATGGAGCCTCCTCCTGGGAGGAGGGAGTCTGCTTCTCCCTCTTGATTTGCTCCTCTCTTGCGCTAGCTCTCTTTTTTGCGATCTCTCTAATGAATAAATAAAATATTAAAACAAAACAAATATTTGGGGGCACCTGGGTGGCTCAATTGGTTAAGTGTCTGCCTTTGGCTCAGGTCCTGATCCCAGAGTCCCTGGATTGTGTCCTGGGTCCCGCTCCCAGCTCAGCGGGGAGTCTGCTTCTACCTCTCCCTCTGCATCTCTCCCAGCTCATGCTCTCTCTCTCTCTTCAAATAAATAAACTAATTAAATATTTTTTTAAAAGGACTTTATTTATCTTTAAGTAAGCTCTATACCCAACATGGGTCTTGAACTCACAGCCCTGAGATCACGCTCTACCAACTGAGCCAGCCAGGTGCCCCATAGACATGAACTCCTGCTCAGCACACTTGACCTTCATCTATGTCACGGAGTTCGTCCACAGCTCATGCTTGCACTTCCTGTTTTATGGCATTCCATTATATATATGCCCACCCAGGTCTTGGAGGACAACTGTTTTTTTCTGATGTTTTGGCTATTGTGAAGTGAGCTTTGTGAATGCTGATCGATTTATTTTTTTAAGAATTTTAATGGGCAGTGTCACTAGCACCATGTGGGCATGGCCTGTGTATCTCCTGCCTGGAGCCCCCTGAGAGCTGCAGAATAGTCCATTCTCCCCCTATTGCCAGATGTACAGTCACTTTAAAGTTTTTGCTATTATCAGTAACACTGCTGGGAACACCTTTACACGGACATTTTAATGTATGGCTGTGCTGATTTCCCTGAGGATAAATTCCCAGAAGTAGAGTGTTGGGTCCAAGGTTGTCCATGTCCTTAAGACCCATCACACAGGTGGCCGGGATTTCCAGCCAAATTCACATCCATTTCTTCCCCACTTGCTTCTCATATTAAGGACAGGCTTCACGATCCCCACTGCTCAGATGGGACAACAGAGGGCTGCAGAGGCCACATGGCCGGTTAGGGACAGAACTGGGAGGGAACCCCAACCTCTAAGTCCTGTATGCTTTCATTCCCCTATATCAGGAACGCTGGAATTTTCCCACAAAGATTTTCGTGAAAATCAAACTGTGGGCTGAGATGAAAGGCAGCCTCATGTTAATTAGTCTGGCTTTGATTTGGCTCATCTATGCAGCTTGGGTGTGTGTGACTATCTCTGTGTTTGCTCACACTCAGGCTCACTGGCGGTCTATACCCGCCAGTGTCAGTGGTGGCCAGTCCAGACGATCCAATCCAGATTTTCCATCCGCACTGCCTTCACTCCAGAGCCACAGGGGCTCCTGACTTTACTACAGTCCAAAGCACATTGTGGCCTGAGACAGGGCTTGGCTTGCGTGCATCTACTCAGCAGACTTGGCCCAAAGGACGTCTGGTTATTTCCCAAAATTCAATCTCCCCTTGAGGACTGAGATCAGGCTGCTGGGCGGATTCAAAGTGATGATCCATTAAGTGGCATAGCCAGTCTGCAGGTGGCTGAGGCCTGGTGCTCAGCCAGTGCCTGGCAGAGGACAAGGGATGTGGATGTGCTCCTAGGAGCCCAGGCATCCTATATACTTGTAGAGGGCTCTAAGGTTACTCTGGGGGCACGGAAATAGCTCAGCATGGAAACTGATACAAAGTTTGACATTGTTCACTTATTAATTGGCTCCTAGGTGTCCAACCAGGCCATACCCATTAATTTATTTAATCCTGGATGAGCAAATATTGTCACCCCCATTTTACAGATGTGAAACCCAAGACTCAGAGAGGTTAAGAAACTTGCCCAAGTTCACACGGGTAAGAGTCTCAGCATGCCTACTCTTTGCAGACACAAGGGCACCGCCGCTCTTCGATGTTAGGAGAGGTCTCTGCCCCTGTGTGGGCCTAGCAGACCCCAAGAAATGCATGTTCATCCAAAGCAAGTTCAAGTAGACCCCGAGATGATTCTCAAGTGCTTGAAGGATGTAAATGATCCAAACAGATTCTCCCTTTTCCTCCCTAAATCCTGTTCAGGTCCCCAAGGGACTTCCTTTCTGGGACCGCACTCCAGGCCCACAAACACCCCATTCCTGCCCCTATTTAAGAATGTGGGTGTTGTTCCGGGAGTCAGGGCAAAGAAGAATCACCTCCTCTCAGCCCTGGGTCTGAGGCCTCTCTAATCCTGAAGGCCCAGAGGGCTAAGGAGGTCTTTGTCCTTGGAGGAAGAGATCAGGAAAGGAAGGTCCCATTCTCTCAGAAAACATGTGTTTTCTGTTTACAGAGGGGCCTGTCCAGTTCCATACTTTGTTCTTTAATATGGAGCCAAAAGAAAAAAAAAAAAAATCAAATGTGCAGCTTCCTTTCTGAGATACATTTCGAGGCTGAAAAATCTGGATGGCTGCAGGCACACCGCGCTGGGCCTTGAGCTGGCCTGGGCTGCGGCCCCTGTGTCCTATGTGCTGCCAACCTGCAGCGCCACGTGACCTTCCTATGCCACCCTGGGGAGCCATGTGGAAAGCCAAAATGCCCCCTCAGAGTCTCCCAGGGAGAGCAGTGGGTGGAGAGGAGAGGCAAGCCGCGGTGGAAGAACTGGGGCTTTGTTTTCTTCACCGTGGAGTCTGTGGCTGTGCGAGACTATCCCGGGGTGCTCTCCCCACTCCCCAGCCTGGTGCCATGGGCTCGTCTGACTTGCACCAACACACCAGCCGTCCTGGAATCACCTACTTTCCCACACCCTCTCTGCGCGGAGGATGTCTTTTCCCGTCGCCTGGACGAAAAGACCCCGCGTTTGGCAGGTGGGTTTTTACTTGGCACAAGATCTCCAGGCTCCTGGGGCAGAGCTCCCGGGTACCCGGCCCCGTCAGAGCGGGGAGTGCGGCTCCCCTGTGGGCTGGTGGCGCTTCCTGCTGGGGGTGAGGCCGCAGGAGCTACGGGAAGGACCAGAGCCGGCCACTGCTATCACGGCCGGGTTTGCAGAGCGTGAACGCCTGAGATGCAGGATCGGAGGTCTGGTCCAAAAGCCGGCTGTGCCCCGGCTCCGGCGGGGCCCCCGTCCGGTCCCGGTCCCCCCGCCCCCGCCGGCTGGGGCGGACGAGGGCGGCGCTTCCCCGCGCAGTGCGGAGTCCTGAGATGCCATAAAGGCATGTGCACCCCCGCCTGCGGGCGACGTGGTTTGCAACACTGGACAGCGGCTGCTAGGTGCCGGGGCCGTCGAACCCCGCAGCGGCACTGCGGCTGCGGCATCCGCCTTCCCAGCTCAGGCCGGAGTGGCGGCCGGCGGGGCAGGGCCGAGCGCCCCCCTGGGCCCGACCTCGACCCCGCAGGCAGGCGGAGCGCCAACCCCGCGGCTCAGGGGCGCCGCGTCCGGCCGCTCGGCAGGGCCAGCCCGGCCGGCGCGCTTTGACCCGCCCGCTGCCCCTCCGGGCCCCCCTTTGATCTCCGCCCCCCACCCTGCACCCCCCGCTCCGGGCCGGCGGCCTCCGCAGCTCCTGCGGGCGGGAGGGGCAGGAACGAGGAGGACAGGAGGAAGTGCGCGCGGGCCCCTCCCGAACAGCCGCGCCCTTCCGCGGCCCGGCCTAGGCGGCCTGGGCTCCGCCGGCCTCGGCCCTGGCCTTGGCCTTGGCCGCCGCCCGCCCTTCCGTCCCGTTCCGGAAGCCAGCCCCGAGCGACAGGCGGCGCGGACCCTGCGCGAGGGGGCGGGGGGCGAGGGGGCGGGGCCGGCGGAGCCCGACGTGCCTGGGGGCGGGGCCTCTGCGCGGCCGGCTCCGGAAGCCCAGGAGGAGGCGCGGCGGGCCAAGGCGCGAACGCGGCGGCTCGGCCGAGGTTGGTGAGGGGGGTGGGGGTGGGGCGGGTGGGGGCGGGAAGGGCGGGGCGAAGGCGTGCTCTTGACGAGACTCGGGGCGGGGCCCCCGGGCGGCCCCGCTTGATTGCCCCGCGGGCGGGCCGAGCGAACGTAGCGCCGCAGCCCGGTGGGCGGGGTTGAGGCGGGGCCTGACGCAGCCGTGGGCGGGGCCTGGAGCGCGGGGCTGCGCTGGTGATTCAGTTTCCGCGTCCCGCCCTTCCCGCGCTCCAGCCCGGCCTGGCCTTCGCGGGCGTGCCCGAGGTGTTTCAGCCAGATTTCGTCCGATTCTGATTTTCATTTACTTTAGTTTTCATTTTTAAAAGTTTATGGGGCGCCTGGGTGGCTCAGTGGGTTAAGCTGCTGCCTTCGGCTCAGGTCATGATCTCAGGGTCCTGGGATCGAGTCCCGCATCGGGCTCTGCTCAGCAAGGAGCCCGCTTCCCTCTCTGCCTGCCTCTCCGACTACTTGTGATTTCTCTCTGTCAAATAAATAAATAAAATCTTAAAAAAAAAAAAGTTTAATAATTTTCTGTCTTTTAACTCCCTCCCTAATCAGATAACAAAACAACCAGATAGTAGACAGTTTGGAAAATGCAGGAGATCCCAAGTAAAAAATGAGCAAACTTTCAGAATCTCACACAGCCCAAACTATGGCCAAGAGCTGCTTTTTCTTTCTTTCTTTTTTTTTTTTTGTAAATACATAGATTTTTACACGATCGGGAAATCACTGGACACATACTGATGGATGTCTTAAAAGTAACTATTTTTTTCTGATTGTAAAAGTCACATGTTTTTGCAGAAAATTTGGAGAATTGAAAAATGCAAAAAAGAAAATAAACGTGACCTGACAGTCCAGCACACAGAGCTTACCAGTGCTAACATTTTGGCATTTTTCCTTCCTGCTTTTGCAGAATTACACCTATGTTTGAAATGTAATTGGGACTGTAGGGTAAACATGGTTTTGGAAACTTCTTTCAGATGCGGCCATATTGTAAATGTCCCCACATCCCGTGCCCATCTACAAGGTTTGTAATCACACAGCCCTGCGTTGGACGGTCCTTATTTCACTTCACTTGCATGCTCTGATCAGACATCATTATTTACAGTTCCATCGCTGGCTTCCTCTTTGTACGATGAACTACTAAGTGCTAAATCTCTGCAAAGTTCAGTAAGATTCCTCCTGACAGATCCTAGATGCACAATCGGTAAAGGGAAGATTATAATCACTAATCTTTCTTGTATATTTTTTCCTTTACTTGTTTTCCAGAATTAAGTTGTAAAAGAATGTTTTAGCAAGGGATATGACCCAAGGATACTTTATGTACAAAAAAAAAAAAAATCTCTCATATCCAGAATACAGCAACAAACCCAATTAAGAAGTGGTGAAAGGATTTGAACGGATATTTCTGCAAAGATGATATTCAAACAGCTGATAAATGCATGAAAAGACGCTCAGCATCACTAATCATTGGGGAAATGCAAAGCAATATCACAATGAAATGCCACTTCCCACTTAGTAAGATGGCTATTATTAAAAAAACAAAACCAGGGGCACCTGGGTGGCTCAGTGGGTTAAAGCCTCTGCCTTCGGCTCAGGTCATGATCTCAGGGTCCTGGGATCGGGCTTTCTGCTTGGCCGGGAGCCTGCTTCCCTTCCTCTCTCTCTCTGCCTGCCTCTCTGCCTACTTGTGATCTCTGTCTGTCAAATAAATAAATAACAGTCTTTAAAAAAAAAAAAAAAAAAGCAAAACAAAAACAAGAAAAGAAGCTGCATTGGTAAAGGTGTGAAGAAATTGGAGCCCTCATAAATATGTTTAGTAGGAAAGTAAAGTTGTGCAGTTGCAATAAAGAAAAGCATGCTGGTTCCTTGAGACATGAAACACAGAATTAGGGGACCCAGCAATTCCACTCCTAGGTATACACCCAGAAGAACTGTAAACAGGGACTCTAGCAAATAGTTATACACCCACATTTACTTGGACAATAGAGAAAAAGTGGAAACAAATATCCATCAGATGAATGGAGAAACATTGTATATAAATACAAGGGAGTGTTACTCAGCCTTAAGACAGAATGAAGCCTGATACCTGCTATAGCATGGATTAATTTTGAAAGTTTATATGCTCAGTGAAATAAGCCAGGCACAAGAGGACAAATACTGTATGAGGCCACTTATGTGAGGTACCTACACTAGTTGAATTCATAGGGACAGAAAGTAGTGGTTACCATGGTCTGGGCGGGAGAGAAGGATGGGGAGTTATTATTTAATAGTTGCAGAGTCTCAGTTTGGGATGATGGAAAGTTCTGGAATGGTTGGTGGTGTTGGTCCCACAACAAATTGTGAGTGTATTTAATGCCACTGAAATGGTGAGTGGTAAATTTTATGTGATATACATGTTACGAGTTAGACCCACACATACACAAGATATTTCGGGGTGAAGGAGAAAGTAGGAATGTATCTCTCCTGCATTCTGGTTCCAAGGATGCCTGGGTAAGACAAGGTTTGCATGTGGTCAGCTCCTCATGGGTGACCCTGCCAGGTACCTTGTCAGGGACAGCCCTTCTGGGGAGCTCTGTTCTAGGGAAACAGGGACCAAGCCAGGCCTTGCACATTCAGCATTTTCTATGATAATTTCCAAGCCGGGAGACAGAAGCCTGCTTTGGGGGAGGAGTGAGTCACTGTGGATCTTTATCTGAACTTAGACTTTTCTTTCTGAGCCATTGAAACACACACACGCATGCACGCACACACGCACATATGCACACTTGCGTGCATGCCTTTTGGTCTTGATTACAAACATACACATTTACTGTTGTCTGTTTTGCAAACACAGAAAAGCACTCATGAGAAAAAAATAAATGTGTGGCATCCCAACTCAAAAGAAACCTCAGCTGACTTTTGAGTGTCTGTTTGACCTGGCTTTCTTCTCTATTCATAATATGTACCTAAAATCACCGTCGTCCTGTATCATGTTTTATTATCTGCACTTTCACTGATGCACAAGGGACAATTCACCTTGACTTTACATAAATGTCTATAGCCCACTTTTAAATGTTTGCGGAATAATCCATTATTCAGATGTCCCGTACATAACGCCTGTAACTAATTCTCTGTTGGCCGCCAAGGTGATTTACAAATGTGCTATGACAAACATCCTCCTTGTGCATTTCCAGAAATCCCCTTTAGGAACTCCTAAGAGAAGAACTGTAACGTCACAGAGAATTTGCCTTTTTATTTTTTATTTTTTAAGTAGGCTCCATGCCCGTTGTGGAGCTCAGTGCTGAGCTCAAACTCATGACCCTGAGTCATCTAGAGTGGGATGCTGGGTGCCTGGGTGGCTCAGTGGGTTAAAGCCTTTGCCTTTAGCTCAGGTCATGATCCCAGGGTCCTGGGATCAAGCCCTGCATCGGGCTCTCTGCTCTGCAGGGAGCTTGCTTCCTCCCCTCTCTCTCTGCCTGCCTCTCTGCCTACTTGTGATTTCTCTCTCTGTCAAATAAATAAATCTTAAAAAAAAAAAAAAAAAAAGAGTGGGATGCTTAACCAACTGACCCACCCAGGCACTTCGAGGATTTGCTTTTTAAAGGCTCCTGCGTATATTCCCCATTGGCCCTCTAGAAGAGGTGAATGGATTATTCCAGCACCCGGAGCATATGAGTATGTGCTGGTGGATTTCTGCCTAGAGATGTCTTAGTTCTACCCAATAGGAGAGGCATTACTGCAGGAACCTCACTGTCCCAGGATGGGTCCTCTGTGGACACCATCTTCTTACTTTTGCTGAACAAATTCCAAAGACAGGTGGGCAGGGAGGCTCTGGGTTCTGAGCTCTAGTGGGGCCATAATCCTGGACCCGAGATACCTGACTGGCAAAGGTTTGACTCCCACTTGGCCCCAGATGCTACTTTGCACTGTTTGCTGGCACTGCCAGGACTGCCTGGACCATTTCCCAGGTGCAAGGTGTGGCAGGACCCCCGACTTTCCACCAGGCCAACCTGGCACTTTGCTGTGGCAGGGTGAGTGGCATCCAACAGTTGTGGACACATCTGTGCTTTACCGCAGGACTTCTGGATCAAGGGGTCACCACCAGGAACACTCCACAGCCTCCCCTGCCACAGAGCAGGCTGTCCCATACACTCTCTGGTGGCCAGTGCTCTTGGTCCCATCACACAGGGGCTTAGCCCAGTACCTGGGGCTGGTATGAGGCACATTATCTGCAGGTGCCCATCTCAGTTACGAGTCAGGCCACCAGGTCCCCCAGAGTTACAGAGCCCTGGCCACCCTTCCTCTGAGGCCCCTGTCCTCTGCCCAGGGCCACAGGCTCCCCAAAGGCTGCCTGCCTTCTCCGGGGTGGCTGCAGGAATGGTTCTCCAAACCCTCATTACCCATCCCTAGCCTCCCTCCCCTTTTTTTTTTTTTTAAGATTTTATTTATTTATTTATCAGGGAGAGAGAAAAAACGTACAAGCAGATAGAGCAGCAGGTGGAGGGACGAGCCGCAGGCAGAGGCAGAGGGAGAAGCAGGCTCCCTGCTGAGCAAGGACCTGGATACAGGACTCGATCCCAGCCCCCTGGGATCATGACCCAAGTTGCGGGCAGATGCTTAACCAACTGAGCCACCCAGGTGCCTTGCCATCCCTAGCCTTCTTGAACCCTTCAGTGCTCTGCTACCTATGGTGGTTCCTGGATTCTCTCTCTAGTCTCACCTTCCCCCATTGTGCCTCCCCGCCTTCTCCTGCCACGGAGAACTGCCCGCCTTTTCTCCCAGCTCTTTCTGATGGTGGGGATAGTCTTCTACTCAGAGTTGCCTTGCTGGCAGCTCCCCTTACTCCTACTGTGAATAACAACAACTGTTGATGTTATGGAGCATGTACCTTGTGCAAGGCTCAGCTCAGCTACCACTTCCTCCAGGAAGCTCTCTGGGATGCATCCCTTGGCTATGACAAGCAGCTCCTGGGGTACCTGGCACTTGCCGCCTTTGGGAACAAGCTCCATATCATTGACCCAGAGCCTCACTGGGCTGTGAGTTTCTGGAAAGCAAGGACTTCTGTCTTCAGTGCCCAACCCAGGGCCTGTTGCCAGTGTGAAGTCCAGGATGGCACAGCGTATGAGCGCTGATACTCGGAGAGGCGCTGGTTGGAAATTAATTCAGACCCTCCTGTTTCAAACACGCTGTCATCTGGAAACAGGGAAGCTTGACATTTACTCTTGACAAAGGATTGAAAAACAAGGGGAAGCTAGGCAGGCGACCTAGGTTCACCATGTCACCTAAAGGAGCGACTGTCTTTCTACTCTAACCCTGCTGGGTGACTGCAGGCAAGAGCTGTCACTGGCTGGGTACCCTCTCTGGTCAATACCCAGCTGCCTTCTGTGATCACCCAGGGCCTCCCAGCTCTGGGGCGGGTCTCAGGACTCTGATGCTAATTACCAACGATGCCCACTTTCCAATCAGCAAAATGTCCATAGCACAGCCTGCCCTTGGAAGTGAGGATGAGTCTCCATCCAGAACATTCTGCAAGGCTCCATACAGGTCCTGCTCTTGTGCTGGGCCTGTGCTCTGTTCCCCGCTAAGTGATCGGAGCCTGCTGGCTTGGGGCAGGAGGGCCGACTGTCCATGTGCACATTGAATACTTATGTTTGCACATTCCTGACTCCCAGCACGGGGACAGAGAGAATCATCTGTGCTCTGTTCCCTCTTCTCCTCATAAAGGCTCTTTGATCTTAGTGGTCTGAGAGACCTGTGTCACAGCTACAGGCCACCTCCATGGCCCCTCTTCGTGGTCCGGCTGTCAACCCACTGACTGGCTGGGTACCCCAGGTTGGCCTCTGAGAGCTGCCAGGTTAGAGGGCCCCAGGGGAGCCAGGGGACCCATCAGGAGATCCCCCTGGTCCGGGGAGGAAGGGATACCACCAGGAGGATCCCACTGTGAGGGCCTGCCGTGACCGCGTGTGTTACTGCCACATGAAATGACAACGTGAGGATAATGTGGCCAGTTAAATCCCATGTGTGCCCCGCAGGAGGAAACGGCCTTTATCTTGAGGTTGTGTTCCTACTTTTCTTGGTTTAAAAATAACCTTTAAAAAAAAAAAAGAAAATTAAAATTAATGACTTTTCTAAAGCCCTCCACATGGAAAAATAGCAAGTTTGCAATCTTCAGTAGGCCCTCCATATCTCCTTTCACACTTGACCAGTCTGTGGATTCCAGTCTTCCTGAGAACACCTTTCTGCACGTTCCCTGCCCAGGTCACCAGGGAGACTCACCAGATTGCTACCCCTCGCTTCAAACCTGCCGTGGCTCCCTATTACTTTTACGTTTGGAGTCACCTTCCTTAGCGCGTCATGGAAAGTCCAGGCAGGTGGGAGGAGGGAGGTTGGAAGGGAGAAAGGGTTAGGGGCAACTCTTGGGGGAGGCGGTATCCGGACCAAAGCAGACAGGTTGGGCTAGAGGGCAAGGGGTGCACCGAGAGGCAGGGCGAGGTGGCCGGCTGGAGGGGCTCTTCCCTGTAGGGCAGCCTCACGTGCTGGGATGGTTGAAAAATGCCCAGTAGTAGGATCCCACGAGCAGAGACCGGGTCAGGGACCCATGGGAAACGGAAGCCAGGGAGACAGGAGGCTAGGGAGTGTCACATCAGGGTCCTAAGTAATTCTCCAAGCAGTGTGGAAAATGTAATTGTGCCTGTAGATAAGGCTTGGAGGGAAGGAAGGACCACCGGGGGCACAGAGTGAGCAAGAGCTGGGGAAGAGGTTTGAACTTGGGTCTCTCAAGTCCAAAGGGCAGACTCCCTGCCACCCAAGGGTCTGTATGGTGATGGGAGTCCCCTCTCTGGTGCCCTATGCCACCAACACACCCAGACCCTCCTTCCTGGGCCTGCGATGGCTGGGCTGCACTGGCAGTGAGGCCCAACTCAGCCTTGGCTGCTAGAAACTCCATGGAAATTCACCCCACCACCCCACCAGCCCCTGTCCCCCATGGAAATTCACCCCACCACCCCACCAGCCCCTGTCCCCGGACACGCTGCTCCCTCTCCCCATCCTTTAGGCCTCCTCTGGTGCCTGGTGGGATCATAGATGCTGCAGAAAGGGGAGGGTCCTTGGTAGCATCAGGCTCTAGACCTCCCAGCAGGTGCCCCTGGGGGGCAGCCTTCAGCAGAGAGACAACTTTTGGGCCTCCCCAGAGGGTCAAAAGTTAGGGACACTCCTGGGGAACAGTGGAGCTCAGAGGCCCGAGAGAAGCCTGCTTCTCCCTCTGTGCCTCTTTCCAAGAACTAGAAATACCAAATGCCATTGCCTGTCCCCATCAGCCCTGGCACAGTGTAATCCATGTGGCTGGGCATTCATTCATCCGCATAGGCCATCAGTAAGTTCGGCCTAGGTGCCAGGGAGCTGTGGGGATAGAGCAGCTCTACCCACAAGAAGTTTGCAGTTGAGTGGGGCACAATTAGATGCCGTGTGAGTGGGGCCTTCCTGGGGAGTGGTGACAATGCCATGCTATGACAAGGATGCTCCTGAGTCCCCCTCCCCCAAGCTGTCAGGCTCAGAGTCCTCACATCTCTGCTGACAGCAATTTAGGGAAGGGTGAATGTCCCCAGGCCACCAGGCTGGAGGGCTGCGGAGGTGGTGCGAGGGCGGCCCCGATGGCCTGCTGGAAGACACCTCCCAGTTCCAGATGGGCCTCTGGAGACCATGCACCGGTGGCCTGCCCCACTGTTCTGGGGAAACTGAGGCCCGGAGAGGCTGCTCCGGACCCCGCCAAGAGTCCTGTCACAGCAGGGACAGGGTCCTAGGCCGGGCTCCCTGGCCAATCGCTGACCGCGCTGTGGCCCTGCCTTTCTCACGGGGTTGGGGGGACTCCGGCAGCTGGAGAGGAGGAGCTCCTGGCAGGAGGCGTGGAGGGCTCTTCGGCAGGAGGGGTGGAAGGCACCTGGCAGGGGGATGGGAGTGGGGGGCTCCTGGCGGGGGACTTGGGGACCTCCTGGCAGCAGGAAAAGGCTGGGGGCCTCCTAGCTGGGAACATGGGGGGCTCCCGCCGGGCCGCCCGCCCAGACGCGCTGCCAGGCTGATTAGCATGGGCGAGGGGCGCTGGCGCGGGGGCGCCGCCGGCCGAGCTGGCACGTCCCTCGCGGGCCCAGCTGGCCCGGCCGAGACACAAAGCGCCTCAGACGGCGGCGGCGCTCGGCCATTCACGCGCAGGGGCGGCCCGGGCGCGGGCGGCGAGGAATTCCCGCCGCCGGGGCGAAGAATAGCGCCTGGGCCGGGCGGGGCTCGGCCGCCCCGCGCTCCTGACCTTGAACCTTTGTGACTGGAGCTCATGCAAATCGCGGCAGGGCCGCGCCAAGCCCCGAGGGCGCTGCGCCGCCCGGGGTGTCCGGGCGAACAATGCGCCACTGTCCCCGCGCGGCGCGGCGGGCTGGGAACGGCGCGGGCACGCACCCGGCGGCGCGGCGCGGAATGCCAATGCGGGCTCGTCCGGCCCGGCCCACGGGGCCGGGGGGCGGGGGCGACCCTCGGGGCTGGGCGCGGGCGACCCTCGGCGGGGGGCCGGGAGGGGCGGGCGCCCGGGAGGAGCCCCGCCGCGTCCGCGCCCCGAGCGCCCAGCAGCCCGCCCCCCGCCGCGCGCACCGGCCTCTGGGGCTGTGACTCAGACCTCGGGCTCTTTTAGGTGACCGTCCCGCCCTCCCGCCCTCCTGCCTTCCCTATATTTCTTTTATTCGTTTTATTTTTAAAATCCTCTAAGTGATCGGTATCAGAATAAATGTCGCCCCAATAACCGCCCCACCCAGAGAGGACTTGTGCTCCCTGGGCTGCGTTTCTGTCCCGGCCTCTCCCCTGGAGCATCCCCCTCAGTGTGGAGGGTGAACTCCTACAGTCCAGCGTCTTGCCTTGGTCCCTGGACCTGGCTTCTCCTTTGGTCATTGACGCCTTGCACCAATGGCCCTTTTAAAGACGGAGCAGTATTTTCCTTGGCTGAGTGGCGGTCCCTGTGGGCCCCTGCCCCATCGCAGAGACAGCGGCTTGTCAACAGGGTCACACCAGTTCCATAAGTAGCTGTACCAACGGGAAATGCAGGGAGGGACCTCCCCATGAGGCACCAAATTGATCCCCAGAAGGGTTGTGCCAGGCCAAATGTGGGCCCTAGGGCCTCTGTCGTCACCGGCAGGGAGATTGTCTTCATCCCCTGACTAAGGAGGCAAGAAGCAGTGTGTCAGAAAGCACATGGGCCAGGAAGGGCGCTTACACGGATTCTTACATCTATGCGCACAACTGGCAATTCTAGCATTTTCTATTAATTTGACTTGAACACAGCCCCAGCCCAGAATCAGATGTCCCAGACCTGAAGATGGCTGGGGCCCCCCACTTGTCCTCCTGGGACTCAGTGTCCTCATCTGATCAGGGGTCTGTCGCCTGAGAGCCCATCTTACAGAAACAGTGGGTATAAGGGTCAGTCCCCTGGGTCCATGAGGCTGGCCAGGTGTGAGAGAGGCCCCTGTGTGTGCAGGCACGCATGTCCATTCCCACAAAGGTGCCAGGAAGCTCACTCCTGCCACAGAGCGGGCTCAGGACAGGAGTGAGAGGTTCGGAGGAAAGGACTTTGGGCAAGACATGCGCTCTTGGGCTTCAGTTTCCCCAGGTTAAAGGAGAGGGTTGTAGAGAGGATTTCTAAGAACTCTTTCAGCTTTCTTAGATACACAGGTAGACCTTGAACAACACAGGTTTGAAATGCACTGGTCCACGGGTGAGTTTTTTTTTTTTTTCAATAAATACAGTACAGGACAGTCCATGTATTTTCTCTCCCCCATGATTTTCTTTTTTAAAGGATTATTGGGACGCCTGGGTGGCTCAGTTGGGTAAGCGGCTGCCTTTGGCTCAGGTCATGATCCCAGGGTCCTGGGATTGAGTCCCGCATTGGGCTCCTTGCTCCAAGGGGAGCCTGCTTCGCCCTCTGCCTGTCGTTCCCCCTGCTTGTGCGCTCTTTCTCTCTCTCTCTCTGACGAATAAATAAAATCTTAAAAAAAAAAAAAAAGGATTATTTATTTATTGGAGAGAGAGGAGGTGGGGAGGGAGGGGTGGAGAGAGAGACTCTCCACTGAGTGCAGAGCCCGATGCGGGGCTCAGTCTCACAACCCTGAGATCTTTGCTGAAACCAAGAGTTGGATGCTTAACCTACTGAGCCACTCAGGAGGGGCGCCTGATTTTCTTAATACATTTTTTTCTCTCTCTCAGTTTATTGTGAGAACACAGTATATAGCACCTACGACATACAACACGTTCAACAATCACCTGTAAATGTATAAGTACGACCACTTTTTAAAGAACGGGACTGGAACACAGGGCTGCACCTTTCACAGCCAGGACTCCTTCTTTGGGTCGGACACTGGAGCAGAGCCCCCAAAGGCTATAGACTCCGTCCCTGTCTTTGGGGAGCTCAGAGACTGGCTGGAGGCCGGAGGGGTAGGGAGGCATGGGTGAGGAAGCAGATGGTGAATGTGCTGGAGACAAGGCATGCTGAGTGCTGGGCGTGGTGTAGGGGGTGCACAGGAGAGGCAGTGGGGGGGTCCCAGAACCCTCTTGGGAGGGAGTTGCCTGCACTGAGTCTTAAGGAGGATGAGTAGTTTCCTGTCAGAGAAGAGGAGAGTGGAGAGCGCCTCAGGTAGAGGGGAGATTGTGGACAGAGGTTGCTTCTAGGACATAGGGGGTTATCCTGGCAGAGGGAGCACTCCTGACACAGGGAGCACCCCCCAGTGGAGGGAGCACTCCCCATTCAGGGAGCACTCCCAGCAGAGGGAATATTCTAAAAGGCAAAGGCACTGAGAATGCACTTTAGGGAAGTCCCTTCCTCAGGCCCATTTCCCCTCTTCTTTGCATTATACACTCTGCCTCACAGGTGGCCAGCCGCCCTAGAAATACCAAAATTAAAATATAATACAGGAGGGGCGCCTGGGTGGCTGAGTGGTTAAGCGTCAGCCTTTCAGCTCAGGTCATGATCCCAGGGTCCTGGGATCCAGTGCCGGGCTCCTTGCTCCGCCGGGAGACGGCTTCTCCCTCTTGTGTTCCCTCTCATGCTCTCCTGCTTGTGTTCCCTCTCTCGCTGTCCGTCTCTCTGTCAAATAAATAAATAAAATCTTAAAAAAAACAATACAGTACAAGAGCAGGCCGGGCTAACAGAAGTGGGGTAGGAGAATGAGATGGGGGAGGGGTGCGTGAGTAAAGAGCTCCTGAGGCTCTGCAGGTGGGGAGCACTCTCGGCCTCAGAGCAAAAGCACACTTCTTGGCCCCAAGATCTTGGGAGCTGCTCAGGAGCAGCTATGTGCATAGGGGTGGCCCTTTGATGTGGCCCCGGAAGCCAGCCCCACGCACGTCCTCGCCTCTTCCTGCTGACGGAGCAGCAAATGTCACAGACACAGCGCTAGACACCAGGGTGGCTGCGGTCAGCATGGGAAGTGTCTACACGAGGGGACACATGCTGGATATGCAGGCCCCATGACTGGGGTGGGGGCCTGGCAGGTGCTTGGGCAGAACTTGGGGAGTCAGGGAAGGCTTCCTGGAAGAGGTGATGGCAAAGGGTTGATTTGATTCTGGCTGAAAGTGGAATGGTGGCAAAAAGGTAGGAGGCTCGCAGGGCAGGCAGCTGAAGGGGCCTCCTGACGGTCCTCTGCGACTCAAGATGTGGCTGCCTCCGGGACAAAGCTGAGACCTCCAGAGAGGGCAGCTACAGAGGGACACCCAGTTGTGAATTCCTAAGTCCTTCATACTCCTAGCATTACAGCATGATTTCTGAAATAAAATCAGTAAGTCATGGTTGACTGGTCTTTGCTCCCAAAAGACACATTCTGGAAACAAACAAAACCCACAAACGCTGCGAAGCCCCAGATGTCCGCTGGCGGCTGTCCTGAAACCCCTCAGCCTCTCACCGCCACCGGGGCATCTTGGAGTCAAAACCGGATGGGATGGGGCCCTGGGCGTCTTGGCCCCTGGAGGCCGGCCAACCGAAGGAGAGACTGAGGCCCTGGGGGCTCTTGTCTAAAAACCACGCCAGGCCAGGGAGAGAACCAGGTCTCCCGCCTTCTAGATCTTTCCACTACTTCACCGGATTCCTCGGAAATTAGCAATGGAAAAGTGATCCCACGCTGGGGGAAGAGGCGAGTCAGATTTTCCGTCCTGGCTCCTTGCAAGCACCTGGGACGCGGTGGGTCCCCCACAGATCCTGTGCAAAGGAGCTGGGCTCTGTCACGAGAGTGGGGGCAGTGAATGAGGATGTCTTGGCGGCGCTGACATCATGGGTGGGGCTCCTGTGTGAAATGAGCTGCCGGAGCCTCAGCGGGTGCTGGACGACCTCCTCCATGGGTTGCCGCCACCCTGGGGCTGGGACCCAGGCAGAAGGGATCCTGGTGGGCAGCTGGCGGGGCTGGCCGGGGCTGGTCGGGGGTGATGGTGAGGTCTCCCAGAGCCGTGCTCTTTTCGTCCTGGGGGGTCCTGGAGGCCAAGGACACAGTGCTGGAGCTGGCCTGCCGGGGCTTGACCCTGGCTCTGGCCTCCCTCGTGCTGTGCCCTCAGTCAGGCTGCCCTGCCTTCCCCGTCCTGTTTCATCATCCGTGGAATCAGCTAGCAGCCCTAGCGTCGTGCCTGGCACATAGTAAGTGCTCAGTAAATGCCAGCATCTGCTTGGTACTTCTCCCGGGCTCTCTCTTTCCCTCTGAGTCCCAGGCCCTCACGAAGCCCTGTCAGTTTTGTCTTCCCTCCCCCTTCCTCTGGCACCCAGCCCCGAACCGCTCTGTGCGGGAGTGAGCGGGGAGCTAGGGAAAAGGGGTCTGAGCGTCCAAGACCCATCCACGGAGTCTGAGCAAAGCTGGCCAGGCAGGGCTGTTCTGCCTGCCCTGCTGAGAGAGAGGGTTCGTGCCCAAGGGGGCGAAAGACTCAGACCTGAAGCCCGAGGCTTCGTTGAGTGTCGTGAGGGCCACAAGGGATATGGTAAAAGAAGGCTTTGGTCTCCATTTGGATGGTCTGGAGTCACCTTCTGTGCCCACGACTAAGCTGCCCGCCCTGGTCCCTTTGTCCTTCCCTCTTCCCTCCCCCTCCCTTGATTTCTTCCTTCTCCTCTGACCCCCAGACTCTCTCTCCCAATTTTATTAGTATCTGCTTCTGTCCGTCGCTGAACACGGAGAGTACGGCTGACGGCGTGCGGACTGTTGCCGTCACACCAACAACCTAGTGCGGAGAAGCCGGTGTCGAGCAAGCCGTGCAGAACCGCCCTGTCCCGTGGAACTTTCGGAGACAGTCCAAAGGTTCCAGATCTGAACTGCCAAGCCAGTAGCCCCTAGTCCCATGTGACTGGTTGAAGTTTTGAGCACTTCAGCCGTGGCTAGTGCTACTGAGAAGCCGAATTTTAAATTCCATTTCATTTCGTCAACTCAGATTGAAATTTCAATAGTCACACGTGGCTAGCGGCTGCTCCTTCTACAACAGAGCTCCAAGTCACAGCCCCGTCCCCTCACTCTGAGTTAACATGCTGTCAGAGCACTTACTATATTTATTCAAAATCATGAGCTCGTTTTTGGTCATCTGTCTCTCCGCTTGGCAAGGGCGCTAATCTGGTTTCCTTGAACGCAGAGCCCAACACGAAAGCTTGCTTGCAGGCTGCTTAGTTGGGAATGAGATCCTGGAGGAAACCAATAAAAAAATGCTTTATCAGGGACACCAGAGTGGTTCAGTTGGTTAAGTGTCTGCCTTCAGCTCAGGTATGATCCCAGGGTCCTGGGATCGAGTCCTGCATCAGGCTTCCTGCTCAGCGGGGAGCCCGCTTCTCCCTCTGCCTCTGCCCCGGCTTTTGCTATCTCATTTTCAAGTAAATAAATAAAATCTAAAAAAACCCAAAATGCTTTTTCAGGTTAATTGCGGCTACTGGGAACTGGTACTCGATCTTCCGGAAACCTCTGGGGTACTTGGGAAATACATCCTAGAAATGTGTACCCAGGGGGTGAACGCAGGACGAGTTTATCGCCAGCTCCTCTCACTGTTGGTGGAGGACGGCTCCATGGATCTGGGTGCAGCACTTCTGGGCCGTGTGAGTGTGAGCGCAGAGTGGCTTCCTCCGGCGTCCAAGCCACATTCTCAGAGAAGCACCCGGGTGGGATCAGACCGTGACTGTCGCCCGTGACCTCCTGCCTCCAGTGCAGGTTCCTGATAAACTTCTCAACAGGTCTATGCTGTCTGGCTGGGAAGGGGGTCCCGGACCTTTGCCGCTGAGGGAACCAAGCCCTCGGGGGTATCACCCTTGCTGGACTGTGGTCACTGTCTTGGCCTACTCATGTCGTCACCATCTTAGAAGTGACAAAGGCCACTCAGTGAATTCTCTGGCTCTGAGAAGTCCTCCTGCCTGCCCCCGTGGGCCCTGGTGTATGTGTGTCCCTGTAGAAATCAGGACCCCAACTTGAATGAATCTTGAGATCGTGGGGATGGGTGGCAGAGGACGCAGTCCCACTTCCTGGATCGGATCCCCTTGGTTTCTGGACGAGTCGATTCTGAATACTGGGAACACTGTGGTCTGTGTATAAGTTTATCTCCTACCGTCCAGCACTGAGATCACTTGCCACTTACTGGTCACTAGTAAGGGACACCAGAGTGGTGAGGAGGGAGGGGGTGAGCAGTGGGTGTGTGAACAGAGCATAGTTTCCATGAAAACAGAATTCCTGCCTGTGTCCATCACTGTTGCATATCCGGCACCTACAACGGTGTCAGACTCAAAATACGAGCTCAGTAAGTGTTAGCAGAATAAAGGAATTTCAAGTGGGATTTCCTACTAGTAAAATACAAAGCAACCATTTTCAAAAAATTCTAAGACTCTCCCTGGGATGGGTGAATCAATAAACAGAATAGAAAGTCTAGAAAGAGAGAAAGGTGTGGCGCACAAGTTTCTCTGTATATGTCTACTTTTGTTTTATCCAGAGACGGGGAAATTAGCAACCGTTCTGAAAAGTGACATGACATGATGTCCATGTCTTTCTTCTTCCACCAAAATAAACTTGAGGTACATTAATACCCTTAAATTTAGAAAAACAAAATCATAAATAAACCGAGAGAAACTATGATTATTTACATAATTTTTGAGGTGGATAAAACTCTTTAGAGGTAGATAAAGCCCACCTCGGGCCCTAAAGAAAAGGTTTTCACTATATAAAAAGGAGGATTTCTACATGTGGAATGCAGATTGTGGCAGACACTGTGGAGAACAGTATGGAGGCTCTTCAAAAAATTAAAAATAGAGCTACCATATGATCCAGTAATTCCACTAGTGGGTATGCACCCAAAGAAAATGAAAATACTACTTTGAAAAGACATATGCACCCCTATGTTCACTGCAGCATTATTTACAATGGCCAAGATATGGAAGCAGCCCAAGCGTCCACTGACAGATGAATGGATAAAGATGTTATATATATACATATATGTATGGATAAATGGTATAAAAATGCATCATATATTTATAGATTATATTATATATATTTATACACACACACACACATACATACACTATGGACTATTACTTAGCTATAAAAAAAGATACCTTGCCACTTATAACATGGACGGACCTGGAAGGTGTGATGCTAAGTGAGACCAATCAGAGAAACGATACTGTACGAGAAAGACAAATACCATATGATTTCATTCACATGTGGAATTTAAGGAACAAAACAAACAGAGAAAAAAGAGGCACACAAACTTTCTTTTTTTTTTTTAAGGTTTTATTTATTTATTTGACAGAGAGAGAGATCATAAGTAGGCAGAGAGGCAGGCAGAGAGAGAGGGGGAAGCAGGCTCCCTGCTGAGCAGGGAGCCCAATGCAGGGCTCCATCCCAGGACCCTTAGATCATGACCCAAGCTGAAGGCAGAGGCTTAACCCACTGAGCCACCCAGGCACCCCTAAAACCCACATTCTTAAATACAAAGAACAGACTGGTGGTTGCGGGGGTTTGGGGGGAAGTGGGTAGGGGGAGGGGGGAATAGAGGGGCTTAAGAGTCCACTCTTCGGGGCGCCTGGATGGCTCAGTTCACTGAGCATCAGACTCTTGATTTCAGCTTAGGTCATGATCTCAGGGTCGTGGGGTTGAGCTCCACTGGCTCTGTGCCCAGCAGGGAGTCTCCTGGAGCTTCTCTTCCTCTCCCTCTTCGTCTGCCCCTCCCCCTGCCTTTTCTCTTTCTCAAATAAATACCTTTTAAAAATAAATAAGGTTAAGCAACACAATTCCCACCTGGGGGGGAAACAATATAAGCAGAGCTGAAAGGTAAACTATGGCCGTGAAAAAATACAGACCCTACGGAATTGTTCTAGATCAATATTTTAAAAAATCCCTTTGCAAATTGATGAGACAAAATAAATGCAAGGGTTATGGGAGGAAAACAGAGGGGAAAGTTCAAGTTTACAATCCATCTAAAGAAGAGGGTTAATCTCGAAGGCTGCAAATGAAGATAAAATTTTCAGTTCTTAGATTGAACAAGCTTCTAAAAAGATGGAAGACGGGCTGACAAAAGATGATGGGTAGCAGGAAGAGCTCAGGGAATGGACACTCTTAACGTGTTGCTGGGAGACAGCAAATTGGGAAAATGTCCTGGAGGCAAAATGGGCAACATTCATTCATTAAACAAATATTTATGGAGCTTCTGTGTGTGCCATGCTCGTGGTAACAGCGTGCTGTTCACTCACTCTCATTCACCTTCCAGGGGGGTGGGGGGACAGATCGAAGGGAAGAAAGTACGCAAACAAGTTTATAGTTAGTGCAGTTGTAGCAAGTACTTAGAACTGTGTTTAACAAGGGGTCCTGTCCTGTTCAGGATGACTGGGGAGACTTCCTGAAGGGGGAACTCTCGCACAGGAGGATTCAGTGGGATGCGTGGTGAGGCAAACAGGCATGGGCAGAAGAGCGACAATGTGAAATGACATCCGTCCCCTCCCCTCCCACACCAGTGATTCCTGGCACGCTCCAGCCCCTCCTGATCTCCTCTGCCTTGGCTCCCGATTCCCGAGCTTCTACAATGTATGAACTCCTATGGCCAGTTTTCAACCCCACATTTTTAGATCATTCAAGCAACAGGGACATGAACAGAGGTGAACTCAGAGTGGGACCAACTTTCGGATGGAGCAGGCCAGTCCTTCGAAGCGGCTGCTTTAAATATATTCAGAGAATTCCAAGGAAACTATGTGGAGAGGAAAATAGGTTCAATGAGTTAAATGAAAAGATGACATCAATGATTAAACAGATAGGGCCTCTCCAGGGGCAAATGGAAATTATTAGTGGAAAATCTCGAGCTGAAAATACAAATAACTGAAAGTGTAGAAAGGTGCTAGGTGGACTCCAGTTCTGGATATGACAGGAGAAAGGGCCAGTGAACCTGGAAGACACACAAGTAGAAAGTAGTCAGTGAAAGAGAAAAGAGAAATAAGACTGGAAAAACAGACAAACAAAACCCCCAAAACCCCGAACTTTGAAGACCTGTGGGACCAACAAGTGGTCCAAATTCATGTAATTGGAGGTCCAGAAGGAGTGGAAGGAGTGGGAGGGGGTTAAAAAAATTTGAGGAAATAATTTGTGAAAACATCTCAATATTAACAGAGAACATTAGCTTACAGATCCAAAAAGCTCAAAAAAACCCCAAGCACGAGGAATACAAGAGAAGCCACTTCTGAAACACAGAGGAAAAAGGAAAGTCTTGAAATGTTTGGAACAAAAAAACTGACTCTGTGTAGGAAAATTATGATGTCATTGACATCTGGCTTCTCATTGAGAACCAAGAAGGATAAATCCAGAAGTGTCCTGTATGCATAAGAAGTCCCATGAGTAGGTACTAGGGAGAAGGGCAGGGAATTCATGGTTGTATACTAAGCAGGAATTCCCTACAGCTGAAGGAAAATGTAAGAGCTCAGATTGGAAATGCTCAGTGACTGCCCAGCAGGATACCAGAAAGAGCACAAAGAAAAAAATCTCAAGATTCCACGTGAAGGTACCTCACAATGGAATTTCAGATCATCCAGGAGAGGGAGGAAAATTCTAAAATTATATAAAAAAATTCACTATACTAGGAGTTTTTTCTTTATAATTATAAGCATATTATAATAGTAGGATACAATAGTATATATTACAAAAAGTACTTTAAAAAAGCTTGTAAGTACCAGCTCTTTCAGAGTAGAATTTGGGGAAATTTGATTACAAGGCAGATGGAGGACTATCGTCCAGGGTTCTACAAATTAATTCTGCACAGTAGAGACAGAGCCAGCAGCCCTACGTGTGCATTAGGGGTCTCTGGTCAAGGTCAAGGTCAAGGTCTCACTGCGGCTCTCTCTTTCTTCTCCGTAAGTCCCCGCCCCCACACCCTCTGGGCGCCGCAGTAACACTGCTGTGGGGCCCTGGGGTTGCAGCAGAGCAGAAGATGTGGACGTGGGAAACCTCAGTGTGCTCCGGTCCTTATAGTCTGGGGGTGGTTCAGACCAACCAAGAGGCCGGGCGGCCACCATGCAAAGAAGGAGCGCCCAGGCCCAGGAACCGAAACTTCCAGAAGGAGGAGTGTTGGCTGGATCACCTCCGCTTTGGCAAGAGAGAGCTCGTCACAGACCCTGATGGGGGCCTCCTGGTGGAGGATGGCCGAGGGGCTTGTTGGCGGATGCAAAGGGGTTGGCGGTGGCCCTGGCCGGAGGCAGGTGGGTGTGGCCCGGCGGGTGTTTTTCCCCTGCAGAGGGAGGCACTGGAGCGAGCCTGGCACTGGAGCGAGCCTGGCCCTGGAGGGAAGGGAGGGGTGAGATGCGGCAGAGCTGGAAGGAGGCCGCCGAGGAGGCGGAGGGGACCGGCCAGGGCCTGGATGGGCAGGTGGGGACGTGGAGGGGAGGGTGTGGACGCACGCATGGCGGGTTGGGTGTCTGGAAGGGGAGGGGAGGCCTCCGAAAAGCAGGTGGGTGAGGCAGCACCTTGCCCCAGGTCAGGGGACCGCCTCTTACCACCACCGTCCCCCGCCCCTGGCCCCCCGCCGCCAGCACCTGGGATGAAGGCTTATCCGTGTGACGATCTAACAGGCTGGGGCAGCACCGTGGGAAGGGGGCTGCAGGGACCTCTGCGTTCAGATCTGTGCACGTTCCAACACAGAGCCCCGCCGCGGAGCAGTGCAGGCTGCGGGCACTCGGTGCTGCAGGGCTGGGCGCTGGGGGGCCAGGGGCGGGGCCTAGCCGGGAGCCCTTCGGGAGGCAGGCGGGAGGCAGAAGCTGACTCAGGCCCTGACTCAGCTCAGCTGCCACTGGGGATGTGAGGGGCGGCGGGGGGCGGGGCGGGGTGGGACTGTCCTGCGGGATCCGGGCATCCGGGAGCCACCCAGCCCCGCCCCCGAGAGCCCTTTCCTGGGAAAGTTCCAAAGGGCCTCTCAGACCTCAGCCAAGGTGGCTTCTTTCTTCCTCCCAGAGTTCAAAGACATTTTCTGAGCTGGTTCCTGGGTCTCCAGGGTCCTGGGGCCGGAAAGGGAATCTTCAGTGTGATGCAAATTGTCCGCGGTCACACTGGTGTCAGTCCCTCCTTTACAGGTTCCCCCTCCCCCCTCCCCCCTCCTCCTTCCCTGTGCTCACTGAGGGCCTGCTGTGCCCCGGACCCGCGCTGGGCACACGGAGGAGACCGACAGGGCCCCGTCCCAGAGCCCACAGGAGTTCTCCTGCCTATAGCAGCAAAGCCAGTAAGATGCTGAGAGCCCTGATTTGGGGCCTAGGGCCAGGGAAGGCCTCTCAAGGCATCAGCTGTGACTCAGAGAAAGGGCAAGGCAGGGTTTTAGGTGACAAAGGTGGGGGTGAGCGGGAAACAGGGTCAAGGGCTATAAGCCATGTAGGTGCCTGGGGACAGTCACAGGGTTTGGAAAGGTCGCTGGCTGGGGAGTGGAGGCCAGCTTTGGGGAGCTCAGGCCCACACGTAAGGGTGACGATGGAGAGAGGGGAAGAGGTGGCGAGCCCCCGGCGGGCACCCTGGGACCCCTAGACCGGGAGCAGCAGGCACAGGAGCCTGGGGCGTTGAAGACCTCAGCCATGGGGAGGCGGAGTGTGAGGGGTTGGCGGGATGTCCAGGGTAGCTGGACAGGAGGGAGGCCCCAAGGCAGAGCTGGCCTGTGGGTGCTCTGAGCCTTCCCTTCCTCCACAGCGGGGCTCCCTCCAGCACCCGCAGCCCCAGCCCCGGGCCTTCGCCCCTTCAGGGTTGGCCTTGAGCTGCCTGGCTCAAGGTCAGAGCCTCACTGGGCCAGCCACACCCAGTGATGGATGCAGACAAGAGCTTAAGGCCGGCCAACTGAGGCCAGCTCGAGAGACCGCCCTTGCTCTGGAGCCCCCGCACCGTCATGCCTCGGTCTGCGGCTGCATCCTTACCCTCCACCTTCTGCTCCCTGGGCTGTTTCTGAGACCCTCCTCCCACAAGCCTGCCTCCGAGTGGCCTTCTGGTAGCCTGTGCTGTCAGACAGGCCGAGCTGAGCCCAGCAGCCCTTCTCGGCCATAGGGCCAAAGATCTGTGCAGGTGAGGGCTGCAGGGAACCCCCCAAGCCCAGATGGAGGGCGTAAGGGGCTTCCATAGGCCTGCGAGCTGCTCTCGGGTGGACCCCTTGCTCTGAGCCCCTTTCCTATAAGTGCACCCCAGCATCTCTTGGCTTATGGCTTCTGGGTTCTTCTGGCCTCAGTGCCCCTCCTTGCTGAGGCTCCCCAGTCCCCAGAGTCACGGCTTCTGGGACGATGCAGCCCCGCCTCCTCTGTCTCTGGGCTCCAGAAAGCCCCCCAGGACTGAAATGCACACAGAGACCGTCTGTGAGCTCCTGGCTTGCTCTATTTCTCCCCAGAAGCCAGCCCTGGAGCACTGATTCATGTGAGCCCTGCTTTTTCGGGAGGGACCCCAGGAGACACCCGGAGGGAGTGGAGAAAGTGGCAGAGAGGGGACCAGACAATACAGAATATGTCACCGACACCTCTGAGGGCAGCCAGGCCGCGGTGCCCGGCTGAGGGGTGTTGTCCGCCCGCTCCCCCATCCCTGGAGGTGGCGGGGGGCTGCCTCGGGACCCCAGCATGGTTCCACTTTGTGTTTGCCTGGCTTGCAGCCAGATATGGCCTCTGTCCACGGAGTCAGTGAAAACACTTCCCACGCGGGCCCGTGTTTGGTCTGTCTTTGGGGGTCCCCCTAGGAAGGGTAGGGGTGGCCCACGGCCTGTGGCAGCTGACGCCCTGATCTGTTGGCATGTCACTCAGAGACAGAGACGGAGGGAGAAATCCTACTCCTTTATCTGAGGAGCTTCTGCTGTTCTCTGTCTCCGGACAGGCTCGGCAGGGAGGGAGCTGGGTCACTGCCCCCCACACCAGCCTGAGCCCTCTTGCCTCCCCCCTCTATGCCCACAGCCACAGCCTGCTCCCCAGGGGCCCAAAGGACCGTCTGGGAGCCTGGCCGCTTAGCCCTGCTGGCCTAGTCTAAGCTCCTGGACCGCCAGGCAGGCCCAGTTGGCCGCCAGGAGCGCCTAAACAGCCCAGCCTTTGTCCCTGGCAGTCACAGGCCCGCTTGCTCAGTGCCCGGCTCGTTTTTCCCAGGCCAGCCTGGGCAGGCTGAAGCCCCGAAGCCATGGAAACGACACAGACCACCTGTCCCGCCCCAGCTCTGCTCTCGGCGTGCCCAGGGCCACAGCTGAGCCGAAGAGAGCCCAGAGACTTCTAGCCGTCCAGGGCTCCTCACACGCAGACTCTGAGGACCAGGCTACCAAGGGCTCCTTCCTCTGCCACAGGCCCCCTCCCTTCTTCTCCAGCCACCCACCCCTGGGGCCCAGGAAGGAGGCCAGCTCAGTGAAATAACTCTCCAATCAGAGCTGCCCCAAGAAGAAAGGGGCTGCCTTGAAGGGTGGTGAAGCACACAGCACGCGTGAGAGCCGACTCCTGGAGCTGCTTGTATAAGGGTAGCTGTTGTGGGTGTGGAGTCGCGCTGCTGGAATGAAGGAGCCGGGAAGGATTCACTCGCTGATCCACTCATTTGTTCAGTCAGCAACAGTGGCATCCTCGTTTTGGACTGAGGCCCGGTGCCGGGTGCTGAGCATGAAATGTGGGATCCGGATAGGGCCCCTCCTTCTTGGGAGGCAGAGTCCGTGGATAAGAGGATGTGAGGAGGAGACACACGAGCCAATAGTCAGGCACAGACACCACAGAGATCATGAGTCCAGGGCCCCATGCCATGGGTGGGGACACTGAGGCACAAGGGAATGGACATATGACACGGAGCGTCGATAATTCCCCAGAGCTTCTGGCCCATGAAACATCCAAGCTATGAAGGCCCATGGGAGTTCTGAGAAGGGGAGACCCTCTTCTGGGGTTGGAGAGTGACTTGGGAACGGCTCTGTGATGAGGCTAGGGTGCGGCTAGATGGGATCCACTCCTTTGAGGGAACTTCCCCAGGACGGGTTATGGATCAGGCTGGGCTGCGGATGCCTCGGGAGTCTGGGGAGACTGTTCCTGGGACCGACTGAGTTTTGGGCTCGTACCGTCTTGCCGTGGGCCTGGCTCTTAGTGCCACCTGGTCTGGTCAGCTAGTGTAACAGATGGTTCTGGAACAGCGAGAGAGAACTATGGCCATGTTATTCTGCTTACAGAATCTGCGGGTCAGGGACCCCGAAAGGCCCAGTGGGGCCGATTCCCCCGCGGATGCCCTGAGTTGTTGGGGCGGGAGGGGCTGCAGCCGGTGGGGTCCATCTTAACCCACGGGTCTGGCGCTGGGACTAGGGGGACCTGTGGGCTGGAACTGGCAGCCAGGGGGCCTCCACATGGGCTCTCTGGGCGTCAGGGCTTCCTCACAGCCCGGAGGCCTGGGGGGACTTGAACTTCACTCTTAACACAGCGGCTCGGCTCGGGGCTCTGGGATGCAAGCCATTCGGCCCTTTATGACTCAGCCTTGGAAGTCCCCCAGCAGCCCGCTGCCGGCTCTGTCGGCTGAAGAAGTCACAAGCCTTCCCTAGATGCGGGAGGCTCCTACAGGGACTCCACCTTTCGGTGGGAGGAGCACCAAGGACTTGGCCGCCATATTTAGAAGCCGCAGGCTACTTCCTAGTCCCAGCCTGCGGGGTCCCCCTCTCCTCTTCCAGAAGTTCTACCATCCGCTGGGGCTGGGCTTAAATCCCAAGCCAGAAAACCTTCCTGCAAACTCCTGCTCCAGTAGCTCTTTCTGGATCTCCTTCTCACTAATCACGAGGACGGCCACGAGCGTGCCGTCCTCTCTTTGGCACTGGGCCCAGGTAGTCACACGTGTGTGCCGCTTCTCACGGCAACTTCGTGGGACATTTCAGAGGAGGGGGCCTCTCACCTGGAGTTTTGCAGGATGAGTAGGAGTTTCCTAGACCCAGGGAGTGGGCAAAAAGCTATGGTGAGCTTGGGCATGGACACAGTCAGTCGTGGCTGGAGGACAGTTTCCCGTACTCTGGAACAAGGGTTTGTTTAGTCGGGAAGTGCGTCAGACAGACCCGTGTCCTGGGAGGATCCAACCCCCCACCCCCTGCCCTGACAGTTTGGGAAGGCCAGAGCTGGTGCTTGCCCACAGGCCTCCCACAGGAGCCTGCCTGCCTGTGCCTCCTATTTTGTTTTACATGGTTTCAAGGGTCCTTTCAACTGTCCCCTGCGGCAGGTGGGTGGCCACTGTTCGCCCCGTTTTACAGATGGGAAACAGGCTGAGAAGTTTCTCTGGCATCTAAGCTGGGTGAGAGTGCCGGGACCCGGGGCTGGGAGCTCCCTTTGCCCGTCGCGGACCCTCAAACCTCAGGAACCACCCCAGGCAGTGCGGGAAGCTCCTCCTCTCTCCCCAGCACCCTGGCTCCCCCCCACCCCTCTCAGCCCTGACCACATGGCCTAGAAAAGCCCATTCAGAGCCAGCTGCCGGCAGCAGCCGGGCCTCTGCTTTATATCAGCAAGCGGCAGGGAGCACGGTCACGTGCCCACTTATGTCCAGTGCTCCTTGTGGCCGCGGGGTTGGAGGGGCCAAGAACCAAGGGGGATGCTGGACTGGGGTGGGGGAAACTGAGGCGCAGGAGCCACTAGGGCTGGGATTCCGCAGTGAGCTCGAACCTGACCTCCCCCTCCCGCCCAGCCGTTCGTTTCCGGCTCTTGAAATAGATCCTCGGCCCGCCTGGTAGCCAGCCGGCCAAGGGCAGGGCCCCGCTGCCGGCCTGCTCCAGCCTGGCCCGGTCACCCCGAAAAGCTGACGAAAGCCAGCTGCCCTCGCAGCGGTCGCTCGGCAGGCAGACACCGGAGGCGTGACGCCTGCCCTCGTCGGGCACCGAGGTTGCCAGGAGGGCCCTTGGAAAGCTCCTTTCCACTCCCACTCCCAGGGGCTTTGCAGCTCCTTTCCGGAATGGCTTCCTGATGAGGTAATGCCGCTTGCAGCGCGGGAGGAGGCCACTGGGAAACGCTGCTGGCCAGGCCCCAGCTCGGCTAGAAAATGGCGGCCGTGGCCTTCTTGCCCTGCCCGGCCTGAGGCTGCCCCTGGGGCGACTGAGGGAGCCAGGTGTGGGGGAGCGGGGCTCTGGGCCCAGCGCTTGGCGGCCTCCTTTCCAGGCAGGTGGGAGACCCCAGGCATTGACTCATCTCCTGGCCTCGGCACCCCCGGGGCCCCAGCCTGGGCCTGCAGCCTCCCACTGACCCCGAGAGTCCCCACCCTGCAACTGTGTCACCACCCTGTGGGGACCCAGTGGCCCAGAGGGGGCGCGCTGGGCCCAGCCCCAGAGCAGGAAAGCATGCGCCCCTCGGGGGTGAGGGAGGACCCCTGCTCCCGGATCAGGGCTGGGAGCTGCACGCTGGGCCCACGCTGCCCTGCGGGGCTGCATCTTCCTGGAACAGAGTCTGTTCTGGCCGCCGAGCAGAGAGCGTGAGGCCGCCCGGCTCCCGGTGCCCGGACCGAGAGCAAACGCGGGGCTGGCACACGGAAGGCTGCCGAGGCCGTCCACCCGGTGTCCCCGCAGGGCCTCTCTGGGCCCCGTGCAAGGCAGGCTCCAGCTCCCCTTCCTGGGGCTCCTGGCCGGGGACGCTGGGGTGGAGGGGCGTGGGCACTGAGCCGGACGGTCCGAGGGTGACTCACCTCCCTCCCCTGTAAATCCCCTCTTGCTGCCAGCTCCATTCGGGGTGGCTGGGGCCATGGGCCCAGGTGGCCTCGCAGCCCCCACCCTCCCAGGAGGAGGAAGGGACCCTAAGAACCGAAACAGCCACAGGGGCCTCATGGGGCCCTTACCCCGCCCTGGGAGCCAGGGGGAGGTTCCCTCTCTCAGGCTGGGCCCAGCAGGATCCCAGCTCTGGGTGGAATTTGGGACGCTGGTGGTGTGCAGAGGGAGCGGGGCAGGCCAGGGTGTCTATAGGCCCAGCCCGTCCTGAGTCTGCTCGTGTTTGTTGAGTGACGGGGGCCGAGCCCCTGCTCCTGGCTGGGCCTCAATTTCCCCATCTGCAGACTGGAAGCGCCTGGGGGCCGGGGTCGGAGAGGGGGCCTCAGCTGAATGCCAGGAGCCCCCCAGGTCTGTCGGCCCAGGGCTGCAGCTGTGTGGGGGAAGCCTCTCTCAAGGCCTTGCTTCGAATTTCCGCATTGGAAGGGACCCAGGGGCCACAGAGCGGCACCGGGTGCGCCGGGGAGGGCCAGGCGGGCCTGAGTGGTGCGGGAGTTAGTGGCTGGGCCAGGATCCGAGCCCAGACTCCTCTGCTGGCCCAGAGTGACCCCGCTGGGCCTCCTCCGTCTCCCTGCTGCTTTCCCTGCACAAAGCAGGGCTGGGGAGGGCCGGACTCCCGCTCCCGGAGCAGAACTGCTCCCCTCTACTGTCCCCTGGTGGCCATATGGGCACATGGCAGCCCAATCCCCAAACCCCACAAACATGAGCCCTTCTAGCCTGGCAACACCTACGGGGGGGGGGGCACCCACAGACCCAGAGGTACCCACAAGGCACCCACTAGGTACCCTAGCTGAGGGCTTTGCTCCATTGGAGCTTCTCATCCCCCCACAGGCGGGGTATTGTCGTGAGGACCCCTTTATAGATAGGGTATAGAGATCCAGAGGGCTCAGTGGCCCAGACGGGCGGCCCCGTTGGGAGATGATTCAGCTGGTGGCTGGTGACGTTTGCAGTCCCACCTCAATGGGAAAGGTGCCCCAACCCAGTCAGCAGCCATCTGGGCCTCGATGAAGGGCGCTGAGCCTCCCTATTCTGCGGGGGCGGGGTTCACACACCTGGGGAAGAGAAGGGCCCGGCTCACGGGAACAGGAAGGTGTGCATTTGGGCCCCAGGGGCAGGGGTAGGGGTGAGGTGGTGTCGCGATCCTGAGACCCCCAACCCCGGGGCAGAGGGGAGCCAAGGGCCCATGCTCGCCCCAGGAGCCCCCAGACCCGCAGCCTGCTTTAGCCTCCAGACCTAGGCCCTGCACACGGCGAGTGCCCAGCATGTGCCAGCCCCTGACCGGAGGCTGTGCTGATCACTGACGCCTCACAGGACAGGACAGGCAGTCAGGCTCTGTGGAGAGGGTACCTCCCTGGAGGGAACCCTATGAATGCATCTGAGCACATGTGCTTCCAGCGGTGTCCTCGGGGTGGTGGTGGGAGGGCTGATTGCTCCCTGGCTAGGATGTGCCCTTGGATCCCGTCTCCAGGGGCTTGTGCTCGTGAGTGCCCCCTGGCCTCTGACGTCGGACACCTTCTACCTCCCCGGTATCCATGAAGCACCCTCAGGCCCCTTCAGCCAGACTTCACCGCCGTCCCTGGCGCCCAGTCTGGGTACCCGTCACAGTGGGCACGGTGCTGGCACCAGGCTGGGGACACGCTGGAGGTCCAGCAAAGCTGCAAGGTTTTAGAGGACGGGGGCATCCTTCAAGTGAACCCAAGGGTCAAATTTTGCTGGTAGGGAAACCGAGGCCCAGATAGAGGGAGGATTTGACCAGGCCTAGGATGGGCCCGACACGAAGTCAGAGTGGGACCGGGGCCAGCATCTAGGGGTCTGATCACCAGCCCCACATCTGTGCCACTGAGTCCCTGGATTTCCCACCAGGAAGGAGATGGGAATGGGAGTCGCAAGACTGGCTGGTGGGAGGCTTAGCCTGGTCCTGGTCCTGGTCAGGGGCAGGGGGCAGGGGGCAGGGGGCACGGACCAAATCCCCCGTCCTGCCCAGGCTGTTCTGGGAACACTCCACCTCGGAGGTCAGGGCCGGAGGGCCCAGCCAGGCAGCCAGTCTTACTACCACTTCCCTTGTCATTTTAGGTGCCCTCAGACCCCACTGCTCTGGAGACGGGCCTCTGAATGCACAGTTGCCCGGGAAGTATGCAGTGGCGCCCTGGGGGTCAAGACCACGATTGGATGCTCTGATGCAGAAGGAGGGCGTGCACACAGGGGACCCCGGGGAATCGGTCTTGCTGCCTGTAACCTCGGCCTTCAAGTCAATAGAGGGAAGCAGGCCCAAGAAGGTTGTGCTGCAGACACACCCAGGGCAGGGCCTGACTCCAGACCCTTCATGTGCTGGACCCTAGGCAGCCCCTGCCTATCTGGCTGTGTGTCACTGGGGAGCTCACGCAACCTCTCTGTGCTGTAGAGCGGTAATGACAGTGCTCACGAGGGATCTGGGGAGGGATTCGGGGAGGAGAAAGACATAGTCCAGCCCTGAGGGTTCTTGCCACCAGGGGGTAGCTGGGGGCAGGAGAGAAGGACTCATTCCTGGGGACTTGGGGCTTGTCAGGAGGCTGGGGAGACCAAGCGGCCCCGAAGAGGAGAGTGGTGTCTCGGAAGGATTGGGTGGGGGTATAGGAGGCTAGGGGCACAGGGACACGTCGCTCCTGGGCCGACAGCCTCTAGGAGTCTGACCTTGTGCTGTGAGTGGCCCTAGGGACAGTGGCCGGTTAGGCCATCCATTTGTTCCCTCCACAGAAGGCCACGACGCCCCCACGGGCCCGGCCGAGGGGGAGCTTTGCCCCCGCGGGGCCTGGTGCAGACGAGAGGCCTCTGGCTCTCATCACTCCCATGTCCCAGGGTCTCCCTTCTCGGGTCCAGGCCGGGGGTACCGAGGTGGGAGGGAAGCCGCCATGACGCCTGAAGGCCCGCACAGCTGGCTGCAATTAGGAAAGCGGAGACGCTGTTATGTGGGGGTTAAATCAAAACGAATCTCCTTAAGGGGAGGGCCAGGCCCCCTCCAGAAAGCATTTTCATGATGTAGCCCCGGGCCTCGGAAGTGGGGTCCCTGGACTCTAGGGGTGTGAGGGAAGAGAACAGGGCGGGTGATGTCACCACCAGGCCTGGCCTTGCCGGGACGGGGGGCCTGTCCCGCCCCACCGTCCCAATCCCAGCGCCGTCCACCTCCCGCCGATCCCTGCCTGGCTGGGGCTGCACCCCGACTCTGGCCCTCATATGGCCCCTACAGTCTGTCCCTCCGTCCGTCCGTCCCTTTTTCCTGCCGCCTGTGCCAGGGCCTGCTATGGGACCCGGAGCTGGGACGCGGAGGGGTGGGTGGCTTCCCCCTCCACGGAAGGACACCGCCCTGCTCTTGGCCTCGAGTGGCCTCCAGCATGGGGGGGCGGCCAGGCTGCAGGCCTGCAAACAGGACCGTGGCTGTTTATTCAGCTGTCAGAGTTGGCGTCCGTTCCCCTACCCGGGCCTGGTCTTTCTGGAGTTAAAATGCTCAGTCCTGTCCCCACCCCGGGCAGTGACCTCAGCAGGATTTCTCTGGATGAGGCCTCCAGGGCCAGCCACCGAGCGGAGGGCTGTGGGCCGGCTCTCAGCCAGAGCCCTGTGGACAGTGGGAGCCCGGGTGGGGGGGCCCCTCTCAGAGTGGACGTCTCCTCTCCCCCTGCGGTTCCTGTGCCAGACAAGGTCCCTGTGCCGAGGCAGCAGACCGCACTCTCGGTGTGGGTCACCGGGGAGCACGGGACAAAGGAACACGTCTGGGCAGACCTGAGGAAAGCTGCAGGGAGGGAGTTTGCAGGGGTGGTAGCCAAGGGGTGTGTGTGTCGGGGGCAGGGGAGCAACGGTCCCAAGCCCCTGGCCTCGTGCCAGCACCCCCCGCCAGCCGAGCCCCCTGTCAGTGCACGGGGTCTGCGGGCGTCCATCCAGGCCAGCCCGCAGGGCCGGCTGCAGCGGGGGACGGTAGGTCTGACAACGTAAAAGGCCTGTGATCCGCCAAGGCCCTGAGAGGCAGAACCGCCGTTCCAAGTGCCCCTCGGCATTCGAGAGATTGTCCTTCCTGTTGCGGAGCCCAGAGAGTAGGGCCTAAAGCCAACGATCGGCGGGAGCTCGATGGCGTTTCTTCTAGAACTTCGCCAGGCCCTGTCGGGGGTGGCGTCTTGCTCCCCTCTGCTCCCAGGCTAGGGGGTGGTTGAGGCTGCAGCAGCTCCACCCTTCTGCCGGCTCCCTTGGGCGCTCCCTCTGGGGACCACCCGGTTTGGAGCCGCTGCCTGGAAGGGTCTCAGCCCACAGCAGGGAGCGGTCGGCCAACCCACCTGCCCCCCTGCGCGGCCCCGGACCCGGTGGAGCAGAGACGAGGCGTTTCCTGCGGTGCCCTGCCGAATTCTGGACCCAGAGAGTCCATGAGCCTAAGAATGTGGCCGCGGTGAGGCTCCAGCGCTGGGGGCCGTCCGTCAGCGGCCAACAGAGCAAATGCGGAAGCTGAGGACACAGGTTGGCCCCCGGCATCCGTGAGCGGTCGCTCCTGTCTCTCTCCGAATGACACCTTCTGGCCTTTGTGGGCTCTGCACCTGCAAGCCTGCGAGGTTCTACCACCCCCTCCCTTGTACAGTTGAAGGAGTGATAGACACAGGCCCAGGCCACTGTGTGGACGAAGCCAGGTGCGGAGGTGGGCACGTGCTGAGGGCCTGGCCGATGGGGGGATCACTATGTCCCAGCAGCCCAATTCGGAGTTTCCCCCAGAGCTCAGCCCAGGTCTGGTCCGAGCTGCTGGTCAGAATGTATACAGAATGGAAGAAAGTTCCACACTAAGTCATTGGCTTTAGGCACTGCTCTCTGGGCTTAAGGCCCCAGTCCCCATGTCACCTTCCCCAGGAGGGAAGCTTTGACATAAAAACCTGATGCCTTCAAACTCTACCCTTGGAGTTAGAATTTGGGTAAATTGCTGCTTTCTCTTTTTGCCTGGGCTGCTGGGAAGCTCTGAACTAAAGCCATGAGTACGTCTCTGGCTCCACTTAGACTTGACTTCTTGTCCTCGCTTTCTGTTCCTTTTTTTTTTTTTTTATCTCCTGTTCTAATTACATGTCCTGCTGCATCTTTGTTGCACCCCCACATCTCTTCTGGGCAAGGCCTGACTCCTTTCTCTAGGTTTCTTAGCCGCCACAGCTCTCTAGATGCCCCCACCCCTGAGTGATGTGGGAAAGCGTGGTGGCGGGGGCCCGAGAGGCCCTGCCCTGGGCTTGGGCTCAAATCCATGCTCCCCTCCTCTGTGTGGTGTGGGGACCCCCTGCACCCACACCTGTGCCCACTCAGTGCTCAGTGCACATGGAAGGCTTCAGGGAGGAGGGGCACAGGTGTGGGTGGAGGGGGTCCCCACACCACACAGAGGAGGGGAGCATGGATTTGAGCCCAAGCCCAGGGCAGAGGTTAAGCGGTACCTCTCTTCTCCGTTTCTCTCTCTTCTCCTGTTCTGTTCCCCGGCGCGTCTCCTTCAGCCTGGCCCCGGGCTCCTGAGTGCAGCAGGCACAAAAGTGCCCCCCGCCCGCCCCCACACTGAGCTTCCTCCTCCCATCGGACAAGGCCCTCAGGTGGCACTCCAGGCCTCTGTCTCCGGGAGCCCAGGGGACAGGGCGATGGGCGATGGACAAAGTTCCAGGCAGCTGTGAGAGCCTGGGGGCAGGCGGGGACCATCAGGGGAGGCTGCCTGCAGGAGGGAGCCTCAAAGGGGAGCCGGAAGCCAAGGACGGGCAGCCAGGAGGAGGCCAGGTCCGGGAGAGCAGGTGGGAAGGAGGCTGAAGGCAGATGAGAGCAAGTGGACGGAGCCCCCGAAGCCAAGGAACCGAGAAGGTCCCTTGACCCTGAACTTGTGAGCTCGCCTGCTGGGCCAGAGAGGCCTGTGTTGGCAAAGACCGGGAGGCGGGGCTCCCGTGTGCCTGGGGACCAGGGAGCAGGCGGGAGGCTCAGGAGGGCTGTGCCTTCAGCGAGGCGATGGGGAGCCACAGAAGGTTATGGGGAGCGCGTGTGCCAGGCCCTCAGATGCTCACACTGAACGCCCAGTTCTGATCTGCTCATTTACTCGGACTCCATGACTCCTCGGACCGAGGGACATAACCACCCTTGCCTGCCCTGGGAGACGTGCCACTCTCGACAACACCGGCACCCACACCTGGCCAGGCAGCAGCGGAGAGGAGGCAGATGTCTCGGGGAGGGATCACAGAGATTCCTGCCAGCTTCTGACATTAAAATAGACTTTGGAAAGCAAATGGCTGAGACATTTTGAAAGAAAAACAATAAAAGAAGCTTCGAGAAGCCAGAGCCCTGGCCATCATGTGTTCTTGTCCCAGACAGCGGCTGTGGGGGACTGATGAGCGAGTGACCCTGAGAAGGCACTGCTGCAGGCTCAATGGGGTGAGGGGCCAGACCTGAGAAGTGTCACCGAGCCTCAGGACAGGGCAGGGCTGGCCGACACCTGCTGGTGTCCTGGTCCTGGCCGGAGGAGCAGGTCCCCATTTCCAGACACCCTGAGGAAAACATGCTGTCCCTGAGGCTTGTCTGGAAAGACAGTGTCTGAGGCTGGATACCCTTGGCCGTGGTGTTGTCACAGTCAGGGACAGCTGGAGAAAAAGCAGGACTCTGAGCTGACTCACTTTACCCTGTGGACCACCAGCATCGTGGGTCAGCAGAGCTCCACCTCCTAAGGCTGGACATGCCCATCTTTCCTCGAGGATGCTCTAGGGACAGAGTGCTCAGGGGGAGGGTCGGGCTGGGATGTGTCAGTCCCTAGAGCCCCCAGCCCAGAGTGCACCACGGGGGGCCAGTGGATGCCTGTAGGGTCCCAGGTTTGACCTGTGCACCCCCCTCCACCGATCTTGGATGCAAATTCCCATGGGGCCAGGAGCTGAGGCTCTGTGGCTACACTGACTTAGTGGGAACCCAAAGCATGGATTATTTTTCTTTGGGGAGGAGGAGGTGGCCCATCCTGGAGACATTTCACTTGTAAATTAGGTCTTGGCATTTCTCCCCCCTCTGTCTTGGCCCAGGAGTGGCCACCATCTGCAGTTGGGGCAACGGTGGTTTGGTTGCCCACCCAGTTGTTGACTGGGTGGTCCTGGGGTGAGCCGAAGGGCAGGGATGAGATCTGAGCCTGGGCGCCTCTGCTAGCAGGTGGGGGCCAGACAGCCATGTCCAGCCTCCTCAACTTCAGGTTCTGGGGGGGCCTGGGGGTCCCCCTCCCCCAGCCCCGATGTCCAGGCCAGGGAGTGGGGGCTGATCACAGAGAGTGGCGCCACTAGAGGCTTCTGGGCGGACAAGGAGCTGGTCACTGGTTCACTGTCCCCACGCCCCCGCCTGCCTCGGGCAGGAGCTGCTTCCGGCCTGCCGCAGCACAGACAATGCGCCAGTGGGGGAGGGGTGGCCTCGCGCCAGACCCCCCCACCCCCATCCCAGCCACACAGGAAGACAGCGTGTCCTGGAGTGAACCCGCAGCCAGGCGCTGTGACTTCGGGTGCCAGATTCCCAGAGATGCTGTCTCCATTCGACTCAAACTGATTCCTTTCAGCTTTAAAATGATGAGGGGCCCTAGGACCCTGTCTGGGAGGTAAGTGGGGGGCTTCAGAAAATCTCACCCTCCTCATCTGTGCCTCTTCCACAGTCGGTGTCCTTGGGTTATGCAGAACTTCTTTCTACCGCAGGGCCTTTGCATGAACTGTGCACTCTGCCTGACCTGCTCTCCTCCAGGTCTCAGCTGCAGTGCTGCCCCATGGCTCAAGTTTGTCTCCGCCCTTGCAGTAGCGTCCCTCCCCATCAGGTTGTTCCTGTTAAATGTGCCGTTGTGTTGGGCGCCTGGGTGGCTCAGTGGGTTAAGCCTCTGCCTTCAGCTCAGGTCATGATCTCAGGGTCCTGGGATGGAGGCCCGTATCGGGCTCTCTGCTCAGCCGGGAGCCTGTTTCTCCCTCTCTCTGCCTGCCTCTCTGCCTACTTGTGATCTCTCTCTCTGTGTCAAATAAATAAATAAAATATTCAAAAAATTAAAAAAAAAACTGTGCTGATGTGTCATCCGCTACCTCATCGCCGCACCCCACGGTCCTGAGCGGCGCTGGGACCTGCCTGTCTTGGTTCTTTCCCTATCCAGGGGGACCGCGTAAGTTCTCCCCAATCACTCCCACCCTGCCTTCCCTGCGTGAGGCCAACCTGGCAGTCCCCTCTACACCCTGCAGGGCTCAGCGATCATGACCCCCATACCGCCCACCCCTAAGTGTGTTTGTCTCTCCACCCTGGAAATGCCCTCGAGCCTGGGCCGAGGGAGCCGACAGACTCTCTGCAGAGTGCTCTGGGCAGGTCACCTGTGACCTCATCACAGACCAGCCCCACTCTTGGTGCAGCCCAGCAACAGGGGGCTGGTACTCTGGTGACCAGACGGGGTCCAAGCTGCTGGCCGCCCCCCTCCTCTGTGACCCCAGGGCTGGCCCCTGTGACGGATGATTGCCCAGCCACCAGGCCTGTGGCCCAAGAGGCCGGCTTGCAGAGCCCGCTGGGAGCCCAAAGAGCAGATGTGTACCGAGGAGCTGCCCTCCCGCCCTGAGGTCTGAGCCCCAGCCGCAGCCCTGCCCAGCTTCCCTGGTCCTCCGCCAAGGACGCAGCTCTGTCCCGGCCTCAGGCCCCGCCTGCTGCCCACTGTCCCTTGTCTGTGGCCCTCAACCAGGTCCCCCAGCCCACTGTGCCCAGGGCCACGCGCATCCTGAACCCCGTGGGTTCTGCGCCCCACCCCACAGACTCAGCCAAGCAGGGCTGCCTCTGGGAAGCCCTCCAGGATCTGCCGGCTCTCTGCTCTCTCTGGCATCCAGGACTCTTCCAGCACTGAGAAGGGGCCTGTGGCAGCTCTGACCAGCTTTCTCACCCGTTAGAGTCGGCCCCATTGTTCTTCTTTTTTCCAAGGGGAAGACACTCAAGTTTTTGCCTATTCTGGAATCTCCGACATCTCTTAGCATAAAGCCCAGCGCACAGCACGCCGCCGGGAAGATCTTGCTTGACATACTGCTGAGTGAGGGAGCCGCGGTGGGGCCGAGACTGAGGGAGAGAGTGTGTGTACGTGTGGCGTGCACACCTGTGTGTGCAGAACGTGCGTGTGTGCGGGGTATGAGTGTGTCTCTCTCTGGTGTGTGTCTGTATGTGGTGTGTGGAGTGTGTGGGGAGTGCACGTGTGTGTGGTGCGTGTAAGGTGTGTGCGTGTGAGATGTGTGTGTGTGTCTATGTGTGTAGCTTCCGGCCCTTTCTCCTTCCCCCTCCGGTCTCTGCCACCATCAAGGAGGACTGTCTGTGTGTTCCCTGCTGCCCCGGTGTCCCCAGCCTCAGTAGACGCCCACCTGCTCCGCTGGCCAACTCACCTCGACCCTCACGCCTTCTAGAAACTTCCCTGAAGCGCTGACTTCTCCCCAGCTCCGCGGCCCCTATCGCTGCCTTAGCCACCACTGGGGACTTAGTGTGGCATCGCGGTCCCTCTCCCTCCGGACCACGAGGGAGAGCACAGGGTATTATCCCACCCCAGAAAGGCAGGAAGCACAAGGAGACACTTCACATCCACTGGGAGGCTACAACAATCAGGATAAAGATAAAACACGGGGCGCACTGACAAGAGAGCTCGGCGAAATCGGGGCGCTCCCGCAGGGGTGTCCAGGGCGCAGGCCCCGGGAACACAGTCTGGCAGTCCCTCCAAGAGTGAAACACCGGGTGCCTGGGGACCTCCACTGGTTAAGTGCGAGACTCCTGACCTCGGCTCAGGTCGTGATCTCGGGGTCCCGGGATCGAGCCCCGCCCCAGTCAGGCTCCGCGGGGGGAGGGGGGGTCGGCCCCAGAGTCTCTCCTCTGCCCTCCCCCAGGGCTCCCGCGCGCAAACAAGTAAGTCTTAAAAAAATAAAAAAGTGAAACAGTGTCTGACCCGGGCCCCACGCGTGGGCAAACCCCAGGAGAGCAGAGAGCAGGGGCTTGGCCGCCCCCACGTGGCCTGCAGCTCCAGCCACAATGGCCCGGAGTGGACACACCGCGGATGTGTCTGCCAGAGGAGGAAGGCAGGCGCGACACCTGAGCCATGTGCACCAATCTTCGTCAGCCATCTCGGGTGGCCTCTGGGAGTCCCGTTCCGCGCCCTCGGCCCCATGGGGGCCCCACATTCCGGCGCTCCTCCTGCCCACTGGGTCTCCGTGTCCCCCGTGGGGCGGGGGCGCAGCCGGAAGCTACCTGGGCCCTCGCCACGTCCACCTCACAGGCCCCCACCCCCCCCTTTGTCACCACGGAGAGGTGAATGCCGTGCGGGGGACACACGGCTCTCTGGACGTCTGTCCCTCCAGCCGCGTCCCTGACTCACGGCCAGAGCCCGCGGTCACATCCTTTCCCGGCTGCAGCGCGCCCTCTGGTGGGCGCACTGGGAGTTGTCGGGGACCCGGAGCAGAAACCAAGAAGGGGGCGGACTCCAAGGTCAAGGGCTGCCTGGGAACAAAGACTTGCAGCCTCGAGTCTGGGGACAGGTCAGGAAGCACAGTGGGCAGGGTGCAAGGGGAGGCGGAGACGTCTGATTCCTCAGGCGTGAGTGCTGTGCCCCAAGGCACAGAAGGGGCTGCGAGCCCAGGACGGGAGGAGTCCCCGGCTTTGTCACCGAGGAGCTCTGGGTCCGTGTCTCACAGGGACCCACCTCCTTCGACTCAGCTCTGTCCCCAGGCCGGGCCAGCCTTTGGGGGCTCTGTGGCCCAGACTTTATCCTGACTGTGCCCACGGCGGAGAGGGTGACCATGCAGATGGAAGAGGCCCCGGGCCCAGGACGGATGGGCAGAGCTGGGACAGGGACACTGGGATTCATCAGGAGAAACACGGAGCTGGACCTCAGGCCATTTCTGGCCTCAGAACAACAGGGTCTTCTGTCACGGTCACGAGGAGGCTTGGTCCACACCTGAGGCTGGGGGCTGGTCCCCAGGAGACCCCACTTGGTGGTGGGTGGGGGGGTGGGGGTTTTCCGTCTCCGCCCTCCCGACCCCCTCCCCGACCCCTAGAGCAGAGCGGCCGGAGTGGAGGTCGGATGGGTCGCCAGGGGCCACTGAAGTCATCACTCAGGCCCACGTAACTGAGTCAAGACCCCAGAGCACCTGCTGGGGGGCCTCCAGGCTGGGGAGTGGGAGCGGGGGCAGGAGGGGGGTGCCCCCTGCCCACGCCCCGCCCTCTGCCTCCTTCCCTGGGGCCGCTGCTGAGCGCACTGTGCCTGCAAGCCTGCGGGGTGGGAGTGGGACGTTTCTCGGAGCTCTGTGAGCCCTGCTAGCAAGTTCACGGAACCCAGGAGGGGGTCATGGGAACCCCTGACTTGTAACCATCGGCGAGAAGCACAGGGGACGAGGGGGACTTGTGTCTGGCTTCTGAAGGTGGGGGCAGATTTGTGGGACTGGGCCCTTAACCCGTGGGCCCCACGCTGTCTCTTAGTGGACGGTCACAGCCAGTCCCACTGTAGGACGTCCGGCTGGTGTCCAAGGACCGCTTGGTGGGGAAAAGAACCCTCACATCAGAACCGGGTACAGAACTTTTTAGCATGACTGGGTCACCTAACCCTCTCCTCCAGTCACTTCCAGGGAAACTGAGGCAGAAGTGGTTGCTCTTGTCCGAGGCCTATAACATGTGGGGGCAAATCCAGGTTCAAAACTGGACCCAGTGGGTGGAGAAGAGGTTTTCCTTCTTGTTATGTTCTAAAATACCCCCGCACCCTCTTCGCCACCCCCTCCATCACTCATCAAAGAAGGTCTCTGCACGGTCATCCCAGGCAACCCACAGTAGCCTGGCCTGTGGACAGCCCCTGCCCCTGGACAGCACTTCAGGATCCAGGCTGAGATGAAGGGCAAAGGGGCTGCACAGACCAAGGGGAGGGAGCATCTTGGGCTTACCTGGGGCAACCAGGAGGGCTCCTTGGAGGAGGTGCCAGCCACCTCAGTGGGCTGATGAGGGGTTTCGGGAGCTTCATGGTGAAGTGGGGCTGGGAGAGGCAATGTATCCAAAAACAGACCATGAGGGGTCACCGTACACAGTCTGTGGGGCTGGAGGGGTTGGTGGGGGCTTGGGCTGGAGCCTCAGTGCAAGTGGGTTTGGTGAGGGTGAGGTGCAGGGACAGTGCTCCTGGGGACCACAGGGACGTGCCTGCAGGGACGCTAGGGGACAGGCAGGCATTATTCCTTTCTAAAGATCAAAGCTTCTGAAGGAAATTTCTTGGAAGCTTCTTGGAGCTTCTGAAAGGAAGTCACTCACCAACACTGCAGGGAAACCAAGGCCCGCGTGGCTCCCTCCTCAGCGGATGGACCTTATTCTTGTTCCCCTCCATGTCTTTGCTCATGCTGGTCCCTCAGCCCAGAAGACTGTTCCCTGGGCGGTCCGCCTGGCTCATCGTTCAGGGCTCAGCAACGGCCACCCTCCTCCCGGAAGCCTTCCCTGAACACCCCTGTCTGGTGCAGGCCTCCTTGGGGTTCCCACAGCCCTAGGCGCGTGTCGGTTTCTGTGGCTGTCCCAGGGACCCCGGGGCTCTGGGTCTCCGTCAGATGCAGCCAGTGGTCTCCCCTCTTCCTCCTGCCGTCCCTAGGGCTAGTGAATGAGCCTCTGTCCCAAATCATTGACAATGCTCTGCTATCCTGGGGGTCCTCCACACTTGCCCATCCTGGACCACAGGTCCCAGGGGGAATAGTGAATATCTTGGGGCCTAAGAAAGTCTGCACCTCTATTTCTGGGCTCCTAAGAGGACTTTCCTGGCCACAGAAAGATACATCTGTCCCGTGGACCCTGTCAGGCAACCTGCCCCTGGGATGTATTTGCTTTACATACGTATGTATGTGCTCCTGCGGCCATCCTCCTGTGAAGGACTGGAGACCCGACATCAGTCCATTCCAGGCCCATCCGCTCCCCCTGCAAGCTCTCATTCCAGCCACATTGGCTTGTAAGGCCTGGGTCAGGGTCTGTGTCCTCCGCGGCGGGCTCTGAGGGAGGACCAGATTTGGGGAGGGAGGTCATGGGACATTACGGCTGGCCAAGGCCTCAGCTTCAGTGACAACCTCCCATTTCACAGCTGACCAAACTGAGGCCCAGAACTTGAGCTGCAGAGGCAATTCTTGGGCCAAGCCTGGATGCTGGCAGCCTGAAAGCTGCTGTCGAGTGGCCTGTGTCTCAGGCTGAGATGAGGAGCCCCCGTGGAGGGGCTGAGGGGCGGGGTCAAGGCCCCCACCGCCCGGAGTCCCTGCACTGGGCGATGTGTGCAAGCAAGGAAATCCTCGTGAGGGCCGGGGACCCCAGTCCGTGGGTAGGATGCTGGATTGTGACAGCTAAAGGAGGGATTATGGTGCAGGAAGCCCAGGGGGCCCCCTTGGATGCTGGGGCCAGTACACTGGGGTGTGAGTCCTGGCTTGGTCACCGGGTGACTCTGGCAGCTTTCTCCCTCCTTGGGCAGCGGCTCTCTTCCCCCCCCTTAGAGCACAGGCTCTACCTGATATTGACTGTGAGTCATGGGGGGCATGGAGGCCACGTCCCAGGTGTCCTGGCACTCAGTGGTCAGCTCTGGGGCCATGGCTTTTGGGGCCCAAGACAAGGAACGAACACCCCATTCATTCTGGGAGATCAATGCGGCAAATGGGATTATGGCTACAGTTGCAATAACATTTCAGTTAATCCAGCTTCTTAAGGGTGAGTCCCCGGCTCAGTTTCCCAGTCCCCCAAATGGTCGGCCAGTCACTCCCCACATGGCTGGGGAAGCTGGGGACTCAGTCCTGGTTTCTAAAGACTACACCTGGTTTCGGAGGCACGGAGGGTACGAGAAGTTAGAGGGAGCAGCTCACGGGCAAGGAGCAGAGAACAGAAGTGCTCCCGTTAGACAACGAGCCTCTCTCCCGCACCTCCCCAGCCCTGCCTGCCTCAACGCTTTGACTGGAGCAGCCCAGCATGGGTCCTACTCAGCTCTCTTCTGGAGAACAGGAACGGCTGGGAGCGGGGGTGGGGTGGTGTGTCCGCCTGTTCCTTTATCCTTCAGCACAGAATTCCCGGACCTGGCTGCAGGCTAGGTTGAATAATCCATATTACTAAGAATAATACTAATCCAGGGAGGAGGTCTGAATAATTCGTTGCCCACCGGCTGGTGGATCCAGGCAGGGGACATCTGAATTGATCACAGAGTGGGGAGAGGTTGGTGACCATCTCCGCAGCTGCCTTCATAACAGAGCTCCAATTTTAGCTGGGTGTAATACTGCTCAGATAAAAGACTACATTTCCCAGCCTGCCTTGCACCCAGAGCTAGCCATGTGACCAAGTCCTGGCCAGTGAGAAGTCAGTGGGTGTGTCCAGGAACCAGGCGAAGCATGCCCTTCTTTGGTCCTTCTTCCTTCTTGGGGCCTGGGAAGTAGCTGTGATGGCAGAGCTCTAGCAGCCATCTCACACTCAGAGGCGAAGGGACACATGCTTGAGAAGGCAGAGGGAGGAGCTAGCAGGAGTCTGGGTCCCAGGTGACATGTACCACCCTTATCCTAGTCCTACTTTTCCTACTTCTCGACTTCTTTTATGGGAAAGAAAAGTACATCTGTGTCTTGCTCAAGCTCTGCTGTTAGGGTCTGAGTGGATCACATGGTACCAGCAGGATGACTGGGGAGGTCTCTAAACTAAGGAGCTGGGGCCACATCCTCCAGACCCGAAGCTGGGAAAGGCCTAGAGGGGCCAATAGAAACACAATACTTGCATGTTGGGGGTGGGTATGTCAGGCACTGGGTGTGGAACCTGCATCCTCCACTCAGAAACGTCCAAGCCTTGTATCTGCCCGAACTGCCCCCACCTCACCCAGCGGACATGGGCAATGACTGGAGACACAACTGGGGGGAAGGGTGCTACCTGGGTCTAGCAGGTGTGGGCTTCAGGGCACAGCAGAGACCCCATCACAGAGAGTGATCCAGACCCGAACGTCCATGGTGCTGTGGCTGAACACCCCCAGCTTCCTCGGGCAGCCGCATGCATAGTGTTTGGCCTTTGCCTAGGACACGGTCCAAGGTGCTGGCCTGGCTTTCAGCGTCTTTCATGGCCTGATCCATCCTAACAGCTCGAGACGTCAGTGGTCAGAGCTGGAAAGGAATTTCAGATGGGGAACAGCATGGAACAGCGGGGAAACGGCCCAGAGGTAGGGCCGCAGACTGCTGCCCCAGATTCCAGGCTGAATGGCTTTGGGGGGTGCATAGCAAGAGCCCAGAACACCCAAGGCACAAATGGCTGGCCTTGGGGGCAGGGAGGGGGTGAGGGCGAGCTGGTGAAGTCCAAGTACTTCCCGTCATGGGAATGAGTCTCTGGTCCAAGGTTTCCAAGTTTCTGTTTGTGGTCTGCTTGTTTTTCTCACATGAGGAACGGGCCTTGAATTTTCCTCAGTGTCCCATTGGCATCTTTGGAGAGACACCCGTGGCCTTTCTTCTTTGGCCGACTGATGGAACGTGCAGCAGCAAGCTTCTGGGGCTGCAACGCCCTCCAGGCCCCGAGCCCCACCCGGTCCCCACTGTGGCTCTGTTCCCTCCTCAGGGCCGTGCTGAGGCTGAATGAATGAATGGATCCTGTCCTATACGTTTGTGTTAAATGGAACATTTGTGATGTGTGGCGGACTCTGGCTCTCCTCTTGCCTGGCACTCACTCATCTCTTTCCATCTTCCTCGAGGGGCCGCTGCTTCCCCTTTCTGAGTCTGTGCCTTCTGGATGAGAATGACCCCAGCCTGGGTTCCCAAACCCCATGGGACCCAGGCCCATGCTTCCCGCTGCAGCCACAGTGCCCATGACCCAGTCCAGACTACACACAAGCAGCGACAGGCCATCTTGTGGTGCTGCTCGAAGGCAGGAAAGGGAGCTCTTTTCCTCGCCGTTGTGAGTGCCAAGACGGAGGCCTGAGCTGGCAGAGGCCACTGGGCAGGGTGGAGAGGGACTGCCTGAGGCTGAGGCTAACTTCTAGGTGAGCAGAACCAAGGGCAGGAGAAACAGAAATCACTGGCAATTTCACCTGAGCCCTGGATGCAGCTGTACCTGAAGCTCCCCTTGCCTTGGAAGCTCCAGTTACAAGAATCGCTGGTTCTCCTTTTCCATTCCTTACAGTGTAGCTTCTGTTATCTGTGATGGCAAAAGTCTGACTAATACAGGGGTCAGCGAGCACTGGCCTGGGGTCAAATGCCCAAGCTAAGAGTGGATTTGACGCTGTTACAGAGCTGTAAAGAAAGTGGACGTGTTAGAGAAGACTGCATGCCGCAAAGCCAGAGCGCTTTGCTGTCTGGTCCTTTACGGAAGACGTCTGCCGCATCCTGGATTAGTACAGTTCTTATCAAAATTCTTACTCTCAGGACCTGGGTCACCCATTTTCATCTTTCCTTTCGGGGTGGGAGCAAAAAGTTAGAGCCTGAGGAGGGCTTTAACTGCCCTCCGCAAATGTGGTGTGTGGAGCCCTCAGGGTGATTTTCACTGAGGCCAGCTCCCACGCAAATACCAATAGGAGCACTTTTCTTTCTTTCCATACTCGCTGCCCATCGCTGCTCCCACCCTCTGTCCTGTGGGGCTTCTGAGTGTCCTGGGTCACTGAAAAGAAGGAGGGGAAGTTGTTTGCACAGGGACATCTGGGAGGGAGTGGAAATCCTGGGTCCCAGGCTGACAGACGTCTTTCTGATGGACCATTCATGGACCATGTGCTGGCAGGTGCTGGGAACTGGTGGAAGGTTCCGGATCCGAAGCAATGAGAACAAGAGGTACTGTGGTAGGGTGACCAACGTGGCCTGGCTTTCCTGGGACTGTATGGTTTTAGAACTGGAAGTCTCTCATCCTGGGGACCCCCTCTGTCCTGGGATGGTTGGTCATTCCTCTGAATAGTAAGTCCTTCTCCTGGGCAAGCATGTGGCATTCTCTTGAAGCGTGTCCAAGCAACTCTTCAAAGTCCGGCCCCCGCTGTCCCCAAGTGTTCTCCTAGTGCTGGCCCCTAGTCCTTGCTCCCACCCGCCCTTCTGCCTTTCTGGCCCCAAATCCCGAGTCCCATGTCCTTTTTGTCTCCGGCTCCCCCAGCCCGTGGCCTTCATCCAGCAGATGGCGCCAGTTCTCTCTCCATCGCGCCGTGACACTGTCAACTCCTTCCTTGCTTTTCTTAGACCCTCCCTTTGACTTGCAAAAGCCGGGGTGGGAAGTCTCAGAGCTAAACAGGGACAGTTTGCCCTCTTTTCCCTCCCCCATGACGATCCTTTGGGGGCAGGTGCAGGCCTCTGATGACTGAAGGTAGATCACCCGCCTACAAGCCATCCCTGACTACGGGGCTTTGCCTGGACTTTTATTTTCTGTCTTGCAGTAGCTGTGTTGCTGCTCGCCAGGAGCCACTCTAAGCTGGAAGTCTGAACAGGGGCTCTAGGCCATGTCTCCTGCCCCCGAGGCCGAGTTGTTGATTCCCTGCGTTCAAGTGGCACGTCGTCGGGGAGAGTCAGCCTGCATGGCCAGGCAGGCGGGGTCCGCATTAGTCAGGGTAAGTCAGGCCAGCCGCTGTAACAACTTCCCCGCCATAGGGGATGATACAGGAAAGGTTCACCTCTCTCTCGAATCACAGTTCAGCCCGGGTTGGTGGGGTTCTCTCTGCGCCTCCGTCCGCCAGAAGTTTAGGCAGTGACACTCACCTGATTGTTGAGACAGGCGGAGGACAGCCTGTCACCAAGGTAACAATGGGTGATGCTTGCCTCTGCAGGGGCCAACCTGACCCCTGCCACCTTTGAGCTGAGCAGCAAGTTTGTTCCAAGGTGGCCCTGAGCCCGCCGGCAGACACCTCACATCCCGGATCTGGAACTTCCGCGGAGGTCAGAAGTCGCAGGGTGGGCTGCACGTTCTGTTCGTGGTGACAGACACTGGCTCCAGGCGCTCACTCCTTCTAGTTCTCGGGGCCCCTGGGCACCCGTGCAGTCCTGTGAAGCTCCAGGACTTGTCTGGGGGCGCGGGGTCCTCATTTTCCGCCACCACCCCCAGGGAGAGGGGGAAGCTCGGTCTCGGTCCACCCTTCTCTGGGGGAGCCCTTGGCAGCACACTGGGGCCGTCAGGAAGACTCCCGGGAAGGCTCTCTCAGGCTTCCGCTGGAGCTCATCTGTTTCCCTCAGCCTATTCTCCCAGATGGGCTCTGGTTCCCACTCACCAGAAGGTGCTCTTCCCTCCCACCAAGGGGGGCTCCTCCCCACAACCACTACCCCCTGACAGGGGCTCTTGAAAACCTCGTGCACAGAGAGGATCTGGGATGTGGGCTCGGAATATTCAACTGTTTCTGTATTTGTCCAATAGGAGCGTTCCCCAAATGTGCTGATCTCCGGAATCACCTGAGTGTTTACTAAACATGCAGGTTCCCAGGCCCCTTCCCCAGGACCATCCTGCAGAAGTAGGTCTGGAGTCATCCTAGGGGTTGGCTGCTCAGGCAAGCTGGGGACACTCCATTCAGGGCCCACTTCAGGTGGGCTCTCTCCCTTGTAAATCTTCAATAGCTCCCCAGTGCCCTTGAAATGGAGTCCGTGCTCCTCGGCATGGCATTCGGACTTCTCTGTCTGAGCCCCTGTCTCCTTCTGGTTTCATCTTTTACTTTGCTCCACGACTTCCCAGCACCCAGCAGCCCTTGCTCATACGGTTCGATCATTTGGATTTCCGCTTCCCTATCTCTGCGTGTCCAAATTATACTGTACTGGTTTCATACTGCTGTGTGGTCGATCTCCACAAGTGTAGCAGCTTAAAACTACATGCATTTGTGACCCTACAGTTTTGTGCTCAGAAGGCCGGCGAGGCGTGGCTGATTCTCTGCTCCGGGTTTCACAATGTAGAAACCCACATGTGGACAGGGCAGGGGCTCAGCTGGTGGCTTCCGGGCAGAATTCAGGTCCTGTAACTGTAGGCCTGAGGTCCCCAGTCCACTGCAGCTGTCAGCCAGGGGCTGCTCTGAGCTCCTAGAAGCCATCTGCATTCCTTGCCATGAGGCCACAAGAATATTCTCTGCTTTTAAGGGCGGGAAGGATTAGGTCAGGTGCGTTGGGATGATCCTTTTTGATGAACTCAAAGTCAACTGATTCGTAACCTTATCACACCTTTGCCATGTACAGGAATGGGTGTGATATGTTGTCATATTCCTGGTCCCAGGGATTAGGGCAGGACATTTTTGGGGGCCATTAGAAATTCCACTACCACAAATCTGTTCCTTTTCAGGCCCTTCTCATGTACCTCACTACCCCAAGGGTTTGCCCAGTGCCGCTGGGACCTTCCTCTGGGCCTGCTCTCTTTGGGCGTCGTCCCACACCGTGCTCCCTCACTGAACTGGGGATTCCCCGCATCAGGATGGGGGCGGTGTGCCCCGTATCTTCCACTCCATGGGGCACAGACCCCGTCTCCCTGGTGGTTGAGACGTGCAGTGGAAGGATCCCAGTGTCTGGGCCTGATGGACCTGGGTTCGAGTCCCAGCTTCACCAACCGTGTGACCTTGGCCAAGCACTTCCTTCTTCATCTTAGTTCCTCATTTTATGCAATAAGTGTGATAACTCCGTTGCACAAGGCTGTGTGAGGTCCCACAGCTGGGGACCCGCTCCTTGTCTGGACTGTGCCCAACACACACTCAGTGTAACCTGAGTTGTGGGGGCTCAGGAAACACTTGACATTGAAGCCAGTAAAAAGACTCAAGAGCAAGGCAGGAGAAAGGCAGCAAGAACAGGGTGTGGCCAATGCTGGAGATGGTGCTTGAGCCCCGTCTCAAGGTTGAAAGGATGCAATGTCCAGTCCCTGCTCTCCATGGCTTGTAACATTATGGGTTGTGGATGTCGGCTGCCTCCTGGAGAATCATCTGTTCCTTCGACAACTGCTTGTTGAGCACTTGACTGAGTGAGAACCAAAGCAGATGTGAAGATGGGCCCATGGAGCTTATAGGCTAGTGATAGGGAGCAAGTAATGGCATATTGTCTTCAATGTCACAAAGGGAACAGCAGATTGTTAGGATAGAGAATACCAGTGAATATGTTTGGGAAGAGGAATGTGTGGGCCCCTCCGATTTGTGATATTTACGCTGGGGTCACACAGAACCTGGGTAAGAGCGCTGCGCTAGAAGGGACGGTCAGTGCAAAGGCCCTGGGGCAGGAACTAGTTTGGTGTTTTGGTATGTACATGAGGGTGTGCACCCGTCCACACACACAAACACAAACACACACGGGAAGGGGATTCGTAGAGCTTTCCCACCCCAGATTCCCCCAACCTTGAAGCTATTCAGAGACTCCCCTGGAGACACGGAGGAGGAATCACAGACTGCTGAGGAAGTGACTTAGAGGTCTTGAACCCAGCCCCGCCATACCGGCCCTCCCGACGTTTGTCCCGCGCCGCCTGCCAGACGCGGCCAGCAGGGGGCAGCACGACGCTGCGACACGGTCCCTCCGCGTCTGGAGAGGCTCTGCTCTACGTCCGGTCCTCGCGGGGAAACTGAGGCACAGAGCGACAGGTCGAGACCAAGCGAACTCAGGGGTCCCGCCCGCTCGCCCGCCGCAACTCTCTCTTCTCCCCGCCCTGCCGCACCCTGCCCGGCTGCTTCCGAGGCCCGCATCGGACCGGGGTGGGCGGCGGTGGGTGCGGCGCGGTCGCTAGACCCGAGCAGGGAAGCCCCGCCGGCGCCGCGCAGCTCCCGAGGATTCGCCGCATGGACGGACGCTGGGACCGGGGCTGGGGGGCCGCGGGGCGGTCCGCGGACTCTAATCCGGTCGGGGACACCGCTCGCCTCGCAGCCCGGCGTCCGGCCTGGCCCGGCGGCCCGCGACGCCCGGGCCCCGCAGTGCGGGCTCGGACGCACCCTCCGAGCGTCCGCGGTGTCGCCGCCGGGTGGCAGCATCCGCCCGCGCGCCGGCTCCTCCCGCCGCTCCCCGCCCCCAGCGGGCCGCGCTCCTGCGGCCGGCGGGTAGGGCTCCTCGCCTCCTCCGGTTGCAGCGCTCCGTTCCCCATTCTCACTGAACGGGATGTCCGGGGCGCAAGGAACACTTTGAGCGAGGTTGACACGGTCCCTCCACGTCTCTCTGTGCCTCAGTTTCCCTGCCTGTGATTACTCACCGACGTTTCCACCTGGGAACCCTCCCCATCCGCCTGGCCTCCAGTCGAGGGGCCGAGGAATGGCTTGCGCGGGAAGGTTTAGGGACTTGAGAAGGATTAAGAGGGTGTGGGGCGGGGAGTTGAGCAGGAACGCAAGGGTGCAAGTAAGTAGGTTCTGAGTTAGGCTTCCCCAGGCTGGGGCTTGGCGAGGTGGCACTCAGGGTGGCTGGAAACAATTGCCCCTGCCCTATGCCCTCCACAGCGAGTCTCCCTCTCACTGGCCCTCAGGAATTAAGTGCTTCCCAGTTCCATGCACTCCTCCAAGAGTGGCTTGACGGAGTCCAGGGCTGAGAACTCGCGGAACAGCAGAGGAACCTGGCCAGATCAGCCGTTAGGTGGCTGGTCCCTGGCTTGCCCCTTGGGAAAGACAGAGCTCTGTTGGGACAGGGTCTGCCCGATGGCCACCCACTTGCCCAGGGCTGTGCCAAGCAGGACCACTGGGGGTGTGCAAGGTGCTGCAGCCAGGTAGACCTGGAGTTCTCGGCTCTGAACGTGGACACTGAGCTGGACACTGCAGAGGAGACTGAGCAGAGGCAGTGGGAGAGGCGAAGCAGGGAACCCCTGGGGGTGGGGAGCCTCTCCCAAAGCCAAGGGGGTCCCTCAACATCCTCCTATCCACTCCCATCATGGTACTTAGTCCAATGGCTTCTACAGGATGACTGCCGAGCCATCCGCCTGCATCAGTCTAGGCCTGTCTGTCCCTTCCCTGTCCCCTCTGGGGTAGTCTCTCCCGCAGCAGTGCTGACAGGTGGGGGTGACCCTGGGTGCTGGGGGAGGGCTCCATGGAGGTCTGTAAGGGAGCTAGCGATACTTGGGCTAAGGGTGTGGCCCAGGAGGACCCCAAGTGTATAATTGCTGGGGGAAGGGGAAGCCTGCCAAGAACGCCTATGGGGGTGGGTGGTCTCTGCCTCCCCCGCACTAGAGACTGGAAGAGAGTGGGCACTGCGATCTGTACCAGACGTTCCCCCCGCGCCCCACCCCTACCCCCTTGCCAGCATAGAGGCCAGGCCCACCGCAGGTGTCTCTTCGGAGACGTACCCTCCCCTGCGCCCCCACCCCCCTCACCCCCGCCCAACTCCGCACACCCAGTTCCCCTCCTCCTGACCAGTCCCGGGAGGCCGTTTGGAAGGGAGCGGGCCTGGGGAGGGGTGTGTATGTTGGGGGGGGGGTGGATGTGTTTGTGTGTCACGGGGGAGGGAGGAGAAAAGGGAGGGGAGAGCCCGGGAGCGAGGGAGAGAGAGCGCGCGGCGAGCGAGGAGGGCGGGCGGGAGGCGGATCCTCCTACCTGGGGCGCGCTCGTTCTCTCGCAGCTCGCTTGCCGGGGCCGCGAGTCACCTGGGGAGGCGGACAAGTGCGGACACATTGGCCGCGGCGGAGCTCGGCGAGGCGCGCACGGCCCCAGGCGGCTGCGCCCAGTGGAGGCAGCGCCCGCCCGCCCGCAGAGCTCGGCCCGGCCCCCGCCGGCGCTCGTCGTGCCCTGCGATCTTTCAGCCCTGCTCCGAGGTCGCGGTTCCCGGCCCAGGTCACTCCCCGGGCGCACGCGGCGGCGGAGGCAGCGGCGCCCCGGGCTCACCATGGTGGCAGCGCGCGCCGGGTGCTCGCGCGTCGCCGGCCGCCCGAGCCGCAGCGCTGGCTGAGAGCAGTTCACCGAAGCCCCCTGCCCTTGCCGGCTCCCCGCCCCGCTCGCGCGTCCCTTCCGGCCGCCGCTGTCTATGGCGCAGCCCCCCTCCCTGGATCATGCACAGAAACTTTCGCAAGTGGATTTTCTACGTGTTTCTCTGCTTTGGCGTCCTCTACGTGAAGCTCGGGTGAGTATCCCCGCGGGCAGGGGCCGTAGCCCCGGGTAGGGGCAGCCAGGAGGAACCGGTTCCAGAGGGTCCCGGCGGAGACCTAGGGCCCGAGGAAGTACAGGAGGCTCTTGGGGATCCGGGGCTGGCCTGCGTGTCGGACCCTCGCCCCGGCCCAGCAGAGACGCCCCCAAACGCCACGAACGGCAGGTACTCCCGAAGTGCGCCGAGTCCGGGGCCGGTGGAAGGAGAGCGGGGCGCGCAGGCGGCGGCGGCCAGGCTCGCGGGTAGCGGCGAGCGTGCCCGGCGCGTACTTTCACCTGTTTGGGCTCCAGGCCCTGGGGGTGGGACGCGCCTTCCCTCCCCCGGGCTGCGCTGGGCGCCGAGCCCGGGCCGAGCGCTCGCCGTCTGGAGGGCGCGCCGGGGCCAGGAGCCGGGGGCGTCGGGCGGCCGGGGAGGCCTGGGCGGGCGGGGGGCGAGCACCCGGGCCGCGAGCCCGCCGGGCCGGGGCACCTGCCCGGGCCCTTCGACCCTATCCATCACCCGGACGTGTTGAAATTGCCTTGACAACTCGTCCGGCTGGCTCGGGATGGGCCGCGCGGCGGGCCCGGCGCCTCGGGCTCGGTCCGGGGCCCGAGCCCCCGCCCGCCCTGGGCCCTCGGCCCGGCCCCCTCTCGCCGCGCTCCCCCTCGCGCGGCCCGGCGGGCCGGGCTCACTGCTCGCTGCAGTAGCAGCTCCGAGTCGTATTTCCACATTCCTGAACCCAGCCGAGTCCTTACCTGTTGGGCTGCGATCTCCTTTAGACAGAAGCTGTCTCGGCCCTGCTCGAAGTGGGGGTTGGGGGGGCGATGTGACCGTGAAGCGGGGTGCGGTGCACCTCGTTGGGGGGGGGTCGCCCACCGCCCGCGCCCAGCCGCGCCTTGCGCCCCTACTGTGCGCCAGTGGCGGCCTCTGGCCGGAGAACAGGCGGTGAACAGGCCGTGGGGAGGCGGAGACGCGGCGTCCCAGGCTGGGAGGTTAGAAGCACCACCTGAGAATCATCACCTCCGTCTATCGCCGGTCCCTCGGTCGCCCCGTCCGCCATTTTATTGATGGGGAAACTGAGGCCCAGCGGGCAGGGACTGAGGCCTGGGCGGGAAGACCCAGCCCTAACCTCAGTTCTGCAGGCCTGGGCTGGTGAGCCTAGGGCTGCTGGTGGCTCTGTTTACTGTTGGTCTGTACAGGCTGTGTTCTTGGGTGTTCCATATGGAGGTGAGGGAGCTGCACTGCGTCCACCAGGGGCTGGGGGTTGGGAGGGAGGCACTGTGTCCGGAACCCAGCAGCCCTGCAGTGTCTCTCCCTAGAGCCCCAAAAGTCATGGGCATATTGAGGCTCTCCCTGGTCCTCAGCACTAAGGCCTTGTCCGCTCCTGGCCATCCTAGGGTTAGGTCCCCGTTTTAAGGATCAGGAAACTGAGCAAGGGACGCCAATTCACTAGTCCCCAAGAGTAAGAGGCAGAGCTGGGACTGGCTCTGGCCTCCACCGCGGACCCCTCCTCCTAGCACCGGCACCCATTTCTCGACAGGAGTCATCCAACAGAACAGCCCTCCACCCCCCAGCTTGTGGGAAGCACTCCAGGACCTTTCCCTCCCCACCCCAGGCAGCAAAAAGGGATCAAGGTGGTGCCCATCCTGGGCTCCCAGGGCTGGTTGCAGAGCTGAGAGGCCTGTGTGATGGACCTACTGACCCCCAGACACAAAGCAGCTTCCCTCTCTGGTCTGTAAATGGGACTGTGGCTCTGGCCATCCTGAACACGGTGGTGGCCTGTGTCTGAGTAGAGAGAGACAAGGGAGGGAGACCCAGCCTGTGTGCAGGCCTCTCTGGGAGCCGGCAAGAGAGCCAGATGCCACCTTCTGCCTCCACTCAGGGACCCCAGGGTGGGCAGCTCCTTCCCCTGCTGTACCGCCTGAAACATATGTTCCTGGGGGCAGAGGAGAAAACCAAGGCTCCAAACACCCTGCAGAACCACGTCCGGGAAAGCTAGGGATCCAATGGGATCCACTGAGGGGAGCGGACTCCACCTGGGTCACTACACAGCCCCTGCAGCCCACCTTGCTGGGTGGGGGTGGGGGGAGTGTGGCTTGCTGTCTTTGCAAGCCATCTTGGTTGCACAAGGTGTGGGTGGGGGGGGCAGTTGGGCCCAGATGTGACCAGAAGGGTTAATGACTTGGGAATGAAGTACATCCAGGATAAGGTTTGGGCTTCATTCCTTCCCCTCACTTTCATTGGTGGCTTTGGATGGGCGCTTTAATCTCCCAGTCTGCCTCCCTCATCCGAAAAGTGGGGTCACAGTAGCACGTCCTTCTAGTCCTTCTCATCCTTCTTGGGGTACAGCAAAGGAATGTCTGTCCTAGGTGCCTGTGCCCTGGGGGGAGAGGTGGGGCCCCAGTAAACACCTGTGCTCACCAGCCCAGCTGCCGTCTCTGTCAATGACCTCGGTCTCACCACCCTGGGGACTCCTCCAGGTGGTGGATTTTAAGGCCGCAGCAGTTCCAAGCCAGTGTCAGAGATGCTTGCACTGGGATATGCACTGAGGGATACTCGTGATCATGCCCTCCCCCCGCCCCACCCAGGCCCGTGTGTGGTGTGTGCGTGTCTGTGAAGGCACACCGGGAACCTCCCCCACTTGTGCACAAGCAGCCAGCACACAGATGTAGAGCCCTGGGGGAAGCTTCCACACCAGCAGGGAGGGAGAACTGGGGCCTCACCACACCTTTGGGGATCAGGGCCCCAAGAGGAGGTTTGCCTCAGGTTTTGAGCAATTTCAAAACAAATGGCTTTGGGGAGTCACGGTTCTTCACTTTTGGACTGAACAGCCTCCAGCCCTTGGGGAAGCCAAGCCAGGGCAGGGACAAGCCATTGGAATTCAGGCACTCTCAGCCCTGCTCCATTCTCGCCCTGGGAGAGGCAGAGGGGTCCAGCGGGATGAAGGTGAAGGGGCAGCCCCCTGCGTCTGGATGCTGGGCAGGAATCTCCAGGCCGCGTCTAGAAGGTGGGAAATGCCCCATCCCTGGACCACTGGCCATATCCGCACAGACCTCTCGTCCACATCCCTGCCTTGTGCTCCGTGGACAGGGTCCGCACTGTCTCTGCAAGATCATCCATATATAGCTAGGCTTGGCACACAGCAGGAGGTGGGACTCAAAACCTCAAAATAAGAAGTGGGTTTCTGGCTTTTAAAAAAATCACGGGAAGAATTGTTTAGGAAGTGGGTCCTTGTGAATCTGCTCCTCCCTACACCTCCCCCAATCGACCCGACAAAGGAGAGCAAAAGAAGCGAGAGGGGGAAGCCAAATTTGGGGTTCTCCATGAACCAATTAGGGGTGCCCTTTCACTGCCTCTCCAAAGAGGCGCCGAGGCAGAACCCTACAGAGACACCAGTGCGCATGTGCACAGGTGAGTCCTGCCGGACCCGGCCTAGTTGTTTGGGGTGAGCGTGTGCGACTCGCAGCCCGCCTAACCAAACCCAGGGGCGCACGCGGGCGAAGGTGCAGCACCCACAGTGCGTCTGTGCGCACACACCTGCGCCCTCACAGACGCGCCCACGCTCCCGCGGGCACACGCAGGCACATGCAGGCACATGTATGCGAACGCGAGAACAGACTGCCGAGCACAGCCCCCCAAGAGGAGCGCACGCCCCCGCGCAGTTACGCCGAGGTGCCTCCCCCCCAGGTGCACCTTCCAGAGCCGGCCGGAGCTGTGTGGTTCGCTGAAGCTGGGCGGGGAGGTGGGGGGATACGGGCCAAGGCAGTTTGGGCAAGCCCTGGGGGCGGCTCCTGTCGCACGCTCTGGTCAGCCTCCCCTTTAAAAAACCCGCCCGCAGAGGAGGCGGATGTAGGGGCGGCCCGTCCAATGGCAGCTGCGCGCCTCGAGAGACTTGGAGACTTGAGCCAGAGCGAGCGACAGAGCCGGTTCCGACCGATCGACGGACGGAGGGCCAGACAGCCGCCGAGGCGCACCCGCTGCCCGTCCCCTTTCTCCGCGCTCCAGCCGAAGCGCCCGCCGCGGCCCCAGCCCCAGCCCCAGCCCCAGCGCGATGCTCGGCCCTGGCGGCGGGGCACGGACGAATCCTGCGCTGGGGCCCGCGCGCCGGGGTCCCTAGCGCCTGGCGTCGCCGCCCCACCTCGGGGAAGGCCGCGGAGACCCCGGCCTCAGCTGGCCCCGGCGCCCTGCCCGCCGGGCCCGCCAAGCCCTTCAGGAGCGCCGGCCCACCATGCTCCTGCTGTCGCCGCGCGGCGCGCTCCTGTCCGTGTACTGCCCGCAGATCTTTCTCATCCTGTCCAGCGGCAGCTACCTGTGAGTGCCGCGGGCCGCGCGCGGGGCGGGCGGGGGTGGAGGAAGCCCTCTCCTCGGCCTCCGGCGCAGGAGCCGGGCGGGTAGGAAACTCGGCAGTGGAGTCCCTGGGCGGGGCACCGGGTGCCCGACGCGCTCGGTAGGCTGGGACTTTGGGTGTCTTCGTCTGCCTAAAGCGCCGAGGGGGAGGACTTGGGGGCGGCTGCAGCAGTGAGAAGTTACGGCTTTGGGGTCAGAGAGAACGTGGCTCGCCAGAGGCCCTTCTGCTCGGGTGGCCCAGACTGCGCGCACGGAGCGCGGCGGCGGGAGGGCGCGCGGCGGCGCGGGGATTCCCTGCGCTGTCCCACCGGAGTCCCGGACCAGCGGCATTCCCTTCCCTTTATAAATTCGCGGGGCCGGCCCGCCTGGGCCGCCCTCGAGAGAGAGCCGCACGCACACACCCGCTCCCCCGCGTACACACTGGTGCACACGTGCACTCTGCGCCCCACCAGACAGCGCCCGAGCTGTCCTTGGTGGTGGCTGCGGCTTCTCGCGCCTTCCCGCGGCGCTGAGCTGCCCGACCCAGCCACTGCCCACTCCTCACCTGGCGGCGAGGGGGACGCGCGCAGCGAGCCTGCGGTCGGCCGAGGTGCGCCCGGGTGTCCCGGCCAAGGCAGCGCGCGGAGCGTGGGCGCGCGTGTGCGTCGGGACCGGCAGCGCCCACCCGGCTCGGGGAAGCTCCAGGCAGGGCCCGACCTGGCCCAGGGAGCCGAGGGGGCGCGTCGGCGCAGCAGTGGCTTCGCCCGATTCCTAATGGGACGCATATGCTCTGGCCTCCGATTTAAAAAGAAGTTTGATTTATGGAACCGCCGTTTGGGGGAATTTAAGCTGGATGCTACTGATTAAACCTCAGAGCTAGCTCTCCCTCCCCTTCTCTCCTCCCCTCCTCCTCCCCCTCCTTTACACGCGGGCCACGTCCGGGGTCGCCTAACGCGGCCAGAGGGGGCAGGCGCTGCCTTCCCGCTCCCCGCGCCACCCCCACCTCCCGCGCGGCCGCAGTCCTAATAAATCGCCGTGCCCCCACCCCCTTTTAATAGAGGCGCAGCCAATTTCTCCTCCAACTCCTAGGAAATTACTATCCTACCAGTTTTCCTTCTATAAATAGTCGCGCATCTTGAAACAAAAGTTCGCAACCGCAGCCAGATGCTGCGAGGCCCGCGGTTTCCCGGGCTGTGGGACATAATTACAAGGTCCGGGCGCAGAGAGTGCTCCAGGCCCGGCGGGCAGCCCGGCTGCAGAGGGATCGCCTGGGGAAGGTGGGAGGGGGAGGACCGGCGGCCCCAGGCAGGGAAAGGGGCCGGATTGGGACCGACTGATCTTTGGGGAAATCAGGCTAGGAAAGCTCCAGGCTAGAGAGTCCTGCTTCCGGCTTCCCTCCCGGGAAATGAATCAACCAAGGGGGGCTTGGAATCCCAGCCTCTAGTTCTCAGAGGTCAGAGGTGGAAAGCCTCCCCCTCCTCTGAACACCCCCTCCCATCTCAATCTTAAGCTAGACAATCAGCAGCTAAAGGCCTAAAGAAATCATTTTTGGAGCCAGCTGGCCGCGGTTTGGCATTAATGGGGAGGTGTGCAGGGGTAGGAAACCAGGAGAACTCTGGGGCTTGTCTAGAGTGGGTATCGGAGAGGAGGAGCTGGGCGACAGGCTCAGGAGCTGCAGAGAACAGCAGCGGCGGCTGTGAGGGGCTCTGGGGCAGGTGGTGGGCCGTGTGTGCGTGTGTAGACCCCAGGGTTTCCTTCCCGGTGGGCTCCCGCCATCCAGGGCTGCAGTGATTACCATCTGTGCCCACATGGGCTTGCTCCCTGCGTGTTCATTGCCAGCTTTGTTGGGAGAAATTCTCCAAAGGCGACGGTTTTCCAAATGTTCCTGGGCCAGTGCTGGGTTCCAGGGTAGGGGGTTAGGGGCAGCAAAGCAGACTCTGCTCCCCGCCTTGCCTTCGGTGAATAGCTGCTCAGCGCCAGCCCAACCTGATCTTCAGCCCCCACCCCCTGGGGGGAAGCCCTGATGCCAGGCTTTCCTGAGGGGAGATTCAGTTCGCTGTTCCCAGGAGCCAGAGCGGGAGCTCTGGGGTTTCTCCTGCCCCATTTGGTGGGTACTGGGCTGGCCTGGAGGAGGCCACAGGTGGGAGCAGGGCCCCCAGGATACAGATGACAGTGAGAACGGTGGGCAGCACCTGGTGGGCGGCTCTGCGCTGGTGCCCAGATGCCGTTGAGGGGGCCCGTGCAAAAGGGCTTTGAGAACTGTAGGAGGTCAACAGTAACCCCACCTCACTACCGGCGGGAATACTTAGGAAGGTTGGCCCTGTGGGATCCGAGGATTCCAGGGGCAGGAGGAGCCCTGGGCAGAGGTTTCTTTCTGCTCCAGAGAACTTTCCAGAAGGCATCCCACTGCTGGGATCACAGACACTGGTGGACAATTGATCCTGCCCTTTTCATCTGGGCTGCTCTCCCAGCTCCCTGTCTTGGGCTGTGGTCCGTGCATAGTGAATCCCAGATGCATGCCTGGGCCCCTGCCACTGATTGGGTCGGACGGGTGTGCTGGCCTGGAAGGGCCCTGAGCCCCCGCCTGATGCTGAGCTTGGCTGGCCCTTGCGAGGCAGCTCCGGCCAGCCTTACCCTTCTCTGTGCTACTGTTGTCAGAACAGAAGCTTCTGGGGCCAGTGGGGGGAGTGGGGGGTGGGTCAGGGAGGGCCTCAGGGAGGGCAGGTGGGGGACCAGAGGCCCAGAAGAGGGCTGTGGTATGGTCAGCTGGGCTGGGCCCTCGTGCCAGGACCGGGCTGGCCTCCTGTCCTGGGCAGGTCCCTTCCGGCCTTGGCCTCCTCCTCCCAGATGTGGAGGTTGGCTGCAGTGACCCCCCCAGGTCTTCCGGTACGAGCCTCTCATGGTGACCGCCCGCTCTGGGGAGCTGAGTGAGTCATGGGTGACGGGGCGGTTACTCACCGACCACCTGGCTGTGGGGGGTGGTGGGGGGCGCTCACCGCGGCCCTGCCAAGGCTGGGCCTCTTCCCGGCTCGGCCACTGTGGCTTTGTTGGTGGTGCCAACCGCAGGCCCAGAAACTCTGTGGGCATGACCCTGGGCGGCGGGCATTGATGAATCAGGCCCCCTCCCCGGGCAGTGAAGCCTGTGTGGCCGCAGAGCCGGGCCGCCCAGCTTAGCCTGCATCGGTTTCCCCCTGGGAGCAGCAGCTCCCGGCTTGCATCTGTCCAGGTGTGGGAGGTGCTCTGCGGTATGGCCTCGGGCAGGTCCAGGAGCTTCTCTGGGCTGCAGTCTCCTCATCTGTGGCTGGGAGATGGAGATACTTCCTCTCTGCCGGCACACGTGGGGCCTGCAGGCCACCTGGACTCCAAGGCACATGTGGCTCTGTGCGGCAGTGGGCACCGCGGGTGAGCGCCGGGAACTTCCGGGGACCCCTGGTCTGAGCTGCAGGAGTGGAGCTTCTCCCTCACAACATGCTCCTGGAGCCCCACAATCAAAGGGGGAATGGTGCGCTCTGGGGGTGACTTCTTTTGACCCTGTGTGTGTGGGAGTGTGCGCTTGAGTGCAGAGGAAGGGCCTGAAGGGGAAGGTGGTCCTCCTGGGCCTCCTCCAGGCCCCGCTGTGCCCTGCAGCCGCCCGGAGGCCCCACAGCGGGGAAAGGCTCATTTTCTGACCTAGCTTCCCTTGAGTCCTCCCTGCTCCGGTTCCCATCCCTGCTCCTGCCCTAGCTGCCTGGGTGCATTCTGGAACTCGGCTTTGCCCTGGAGCTGCCAGGACTAGGGGGACTGAAACTTCTGGAGTAGCCGTGAGGACTCGGTGAGCAAATGCAGAGATGTGGCCCACAGGGTGCTTGGTATACAGTAAGTGCTCAGGAGATGGGGTCACTCTCAGCAGTCAGGTGCAGGGAGGCCGGCCACCTGGGAGGCAGAGGGAGGCCTCGTGGCCGTAATTGTTCAGGGAAGAGTGTTGAACTCTCTGGGGGTGACCTCAGAGGGCTTCCTGGAGGAAGTGGGATGTTGATGAGCAGAGAGGCCCTCTCGAGGTCATAACCGCCCTCCTGGTCTGGAACTGGTTCTGCCACTGCCTCTGAGAAGAAATTCGCCCTGTGGTGGTCCAGCAGAGAAGGGTGTCCCCAGGGCCCTGCGGCCTCCTGGGGTGATCTGGGCAGGTACATGGTGCTCTGCAGGGAGGGGGCCACCATGAAGGGAGGTGAGTTTTGAGGCCCTGACTACACAGTGTTTCCACGCTTGGGTCCTCTAGGGACGCTGTGGACGCTGACAAATCACACACCATGTTCCCCAGAGTCTCAGGCCGGCCTCGGGCGGGGGGGCGGGCTGCATAGCCTATGGGTATGGGGAGCCCAGAACTCCTCCTGGGGGTTTGGGCCAAGGCTCTGTTGTCAGGCTAGCCTGGGCAGCACCCCATGGGTGGTGGCAGCGGGGGAATGGGGTGGGGTGGGGTGGAGTTCTTGGTTGTAGAGACGTAGAGATCCAGACCCTCCGGCAGCTCAGGTCTGGGGGTACCCAGAACAGGGTCCTTTTCTGTGCAGCCCATGGCCAGTTACTTAACCTCTGGAGGCCTCCCCCTGCCTGGGGCAGATGGAGGGACTTCAGCTTCCATTTTGCATGGCCCTGGGTCCGGCTCAGATAGGGTTTAGCCCCCCACACCCCCCACCCTCTGACTCCCCCAGCAAGGGACAAGGGGCCGGGAGCTCTCTCTTGTCAGATGAAACCTCGACCCAGGGCTCCCTCAGCCTGATGAAAGGGTCATTGTGTGGTGCGGGCCGCCCGCTGGCCAAGGACAAAACCTCCGTTTGTCCTCCTTTCCTGGCGCGGGGCTGGGGCCTCCCCTTGGGCTGGCTAACGGGGTGGGGGTGGGCACAGGTGCGCTCGGTCCTCGCTTTCTCCATCTATCCTGTCTCCATCACAGAGCTGCTCAGCCTGCTCGGGCGCCCTCCCGGTCCTGCCCTCAACGCAGGGTGTCCGCAGCCTCCGAGGCGTGGGGGGGAGCCCCAGGCCTGGGCCACTGGGCCAGCCTGTGGTTGGCAGGGGAGCAGTGAGCTCTCCAACCCTGGAGGCATACAAGCCGATACAGGACTGAGGGCCCGGGATGCTGGGCAAGGGCTCTGCCTGGAAGGAAGCCAGCACTCACGGGTCCTCTGTGCAAGGCAGCCACGGCTGTGGTTGGCCCGCTCTGTGACTGAGGATACGGAGGCCCCGGGAAGGTCATCCCACAGCCTCCCGCCTGAGCAGGTAGCTTCTGAGCACAGATGACACCACGAAGCCCTCAGTCGGGGGGTGTGAGGGCAGCTCACTAGAACTGTGCAGCCCAGGTGGCCGTCCTCCTGCAGACCCCAAGGCCAGCGAGGTGCCCGGTCCAGGACGGGGAGGACACCAGCCTCACCGGCACGCAGCCCCCCAGGCGTCTGCCGCGGTCCAGAAGGGCCCGAGTCAGCATCCCCTCGCAGTCCCATCCTGATAAGACTGGGGGCCGCCAGCCCTTTTCAGACCTCAGCCCCTCCAAGGCCACCCCTGTTCCAGACCCTCCTCCACGGCCTCCCAGACCAGAGGTGCTCCTTGTGCAGGAGTCCGGGCACGTGCCCAGCGGGAGCCGCGAATGAGCAGGACCCCAGAGGGAGGGAGCCTTGGGACAAGGGTGGGCGATGTCTCAGCTTGCCCCCCTCCCGAAGCAGGCCTAGGGGCTGCGGGGGTGTGAGGGGTCCAGAGCTGAGACTTAGGCCCTCACTGTCCCAAGTGGCAAAGGGGCGAAAATCACTTTTGAACCAGAGTTCGTTCAGAAGAAATTGCCTGCCCACAGGACAGACCCCTGACCCAGGGAGCGGGGAGGGGGCCCAGGGCTCCACCTTCCACTTCTGGAAAACTCAGGTCTCTTGGAGAGGCCGTCTGTCACGGGGCTGATGGGCGCCCCCCACCAGCTGGGCTCTGCTCTGACTTTGTTTCCCCCAGCTGCCAGAAAAGGGAGCTAAGCAAGGGGCCCCCACGTGGGGGGTGGCGAGGTGAGGCGCGTGAGGGGCAGAGTGCTGGGGACCCCTGGGGTCACGCTCAAGGTGGAGCCCAGGCCTGTCTGCCTTCTCATCTGCTGTCTGCGAGGGACCGATCACACCTGTGCCTTACAGCTGCCGAGTGACCAGGAGTCATGAGGCTCTGATCGAGGGCTCACTCTGTCTCTCTCTCTCTTCCCCGCTCCCACCTCCACATCTTTACACTTGGAACCAGAGGGACACCTGTCCCTCCAGGTGTGTGAGGGGACCAAAAGGCCCTCAGATTTCTGCTCCCGGGTCCCTTCCTGCCTTGGGCCCCAACCCAAGGGGCTTTGAGACTGGCTTGAGCAGGGAGAGAGGAGGTGGTCCAGACTGGCCAGCTCCTGACCTTCAAACTGGGGCCGGCAGGTGCATAGTTGCCGCATACCATGGACTTGGGGCAAGCCTCCCCTTTTCTGGCTGGGGCTGTCCCCGTGGGTGGTGGTCTCGGTGCCTCAGAGCCCTTCTGTCCCCACCTCCCCTTCCTGCCAGGGCTCGTCACTGCTCAGGGCTTGCCCTTCTCAGCGACAGCAGCCCTGAGCCAGGCAAGCGAAGCCGCCCGTGTACGGGGCTGTACTGGGAAAAGCTTCCCTCCTTCCCCATCATGTACGCAAAGCCCCGTGGGGTCCTAGAGAGCAGGAGATCCTGGGAGACCTTCTACTGACCCGGGCCCTGAAGAATGTGCTGGGGACAGTGGAGTTCTTGGCCGACGGACAGCCGTGGGGCGGGGAGGGGGCACTGGGAGCGGGCGTCAGCCCCTCAGAGTTGGCTGGGGCCGTGGGAGGCGAGGTCAGGGTGGCAGAGGGCAGGCCCAGGCCCAGGGAGCCCCGGGGGAGCAAGTGTCAAGCAGGACAGGGGTGGGCAGCTTCACCCCGAGCTAAGGGAGGCCCCTGAGTGTGACAGGGACAGGTTTCCCCGAGGCAGGGCCCACAGGGTGGACGGGCGCTGATTGGGGCAGACGGGCGCTGTGAGCACACTCGGAGGCCCGGCCAGTGGTAGTAGCTGCAAGTAGCCCTCCGGGCCCTGTCCCCCGCCCCCTCCATCTAGCACCAGTGCAGCTCGAAGTTCATGCTGAGTTAGGGCCCAGTCAACCCCCTCTGGGATGGTCAGATGGCAGCTTCTGCATCTGGGTCCCAGCGAGGCCCGTCGGCCTAGTCAGGACCCACTTGCCCAGGGATGGCCCCCAGTGTGCGCCCCCGTGCGTGTGAGTGGCCACAGGGGTGGTCTGGGGGGCTGGGTGCCTTCCTGGCTCCTTGACTTAGGTCTCCTCATGGTGACTTCTCCGCTGGCAGGAGTACTGGGAATTTCCAGGTGCTGCTGGCCCCCCCCACCTTGGGGGAGCCCACGTCTGTCCCAGGGACCATCCACCTGTGTCAGGAACCACAAGGCCAGGAGTGCACTTGCTGGGGGCGTCCTCCCTGTGGTCCAGCGCCTGCCGCCTCCTGCCCGCCCCCACCCCCATCCAGGGACCTGGGCCACAGGTTGTTTGCCAGTCCCTTCTGGAGGGGAGGGAGAGCCCAGGGTTGCAGGCGAGTCTGAGTGTGAGCCCAGAGCCACCCCTGGCTCCCTCTCACTGCCTTTCTTCCAGAGCTGGACATTCCTGCAGGGGGAGGAGGAGAAGAGGGGAGGTTGAGGGGAAACAGGTCCTTAGGGCCTGGGGCAGAGAGCCCAGAAGTGGGGAGAAAAGCTGCAGGGCTGGGTCCTGCTCCTGGCGCTGATGTAAAATCCCTGCCAGGTGTCTGTGTGGCCTTGGATGAGAGCTGGAAGCTGGTTGCGGAAGGCAGGGGTGGTGCTCAGGACTCCGGGCCACTCAGGGCATGGGGTGGGAGGGGGATTGCTGAGCCCAGGGAGGGGTTCTGAAGGTGCAAGCCCCATCATGTGGGCCATCACAGCCGCCTGATGAGGAGGGAGTGGACTACTCCTTGGTGGGGGGGGGGGTGGTGAGCACCCTGTGCCGTAAAGCATCCAAGCCGAGGCAGTGGGCTGGGGTTCCCCGATGGTCCAGAAATTCTCAGAGGGGGCAGCAGGGTGCTTAAAAAGTGAGGTGAGTGCTGAAGGACCCTTGCCCAGGGTGCTCTGGCCCAGAGGAACCGCCCGGTTTGGTGAGAGCAGGGGGCAGGGCCATAGAACTGGGGACAGCCTGGGTGGGGCTGGGCTCTGCTCTGAGGGGTCCTGTGGCCCAGATAGGCCCCCACCTCCAACCGCTCCCAGAAGCCCCCCACCCCCCAGGATGTCGCCCAAGGCCGGGTCTCAGGACCAGGAGCTCGGCCCTGCCCCGCATTCTGCACAGAGGTGACAGCCCAGTGTCCCCTGCCTACAGGGACAAAGGCCCCTGAACCCACTGCTCAGACCAGCCCAGAAGGCTGAGGTGCTGGCCGACCCATCAGGCGCCTAGACTCCTGGCCTGGCCCTGGGCCAGATGCCCTGCCAGCTTCCTCCCACCTGTCCCCCTCACCTGTCTGTCCCTCCATCGGTCCTGTGGTTTCAGGTTGACCTCCTGGTCTCCCAGGCCTGCAGGGTGCCCCGGTGTCTGACAGAGCTGCAGCACTGGGGCCTAGGCCAAGACCAAGGCTAGGGGTCTCACCCTGCTCAGGTCTCAGCTCACTATGCAGGCTCAGCTGCCATGAGCCTCGGGGTTTCAGTGTCCCCTCTCCCCCAACCCCCCGTACCACGGGAATTGAGAAGAAAGATCAGGGGTGAAGCCTGGGAAGGTCCAGAATATAGCAGAAAGTGCAGGAAGTAGGTCCATTGCCTGAACCTCAGCCCCCCGCAGCCTCCTCTGGAGGCCAGCTTAGCTGTGACCATGAGCGGACAGAGGACAGAAGGCAGACCAGTGGCAGGCTTCTCGGAGGAAGAGGCATCAAACTGGGCCTGGAATCTTGCCAGACTGCTGGAGGGGTCTGGGCACCTCTTGCCTTGCCGGTCAGTATGGCCTGAACCCGGGAGGGTCATGTTGGGTCCTGGTTTCCCAACAGAGGTCTGGAAGTTTCTGAGGTCAGAAGTCAATGACCCATTGTGGTCACAGTGAGGGGATGAGGTTCTGATTTCACTGACTTAACAGATGTGGGGGCTGGATGAACCCTCCGGGCCCGGGGCCGCCTCATCTGCGGCTCCCCGTGCCCCTGGTTGTGCTTGTCCCCCTCTAGCAGCCTCAGCCCTGCCCGAGACCCCTGTCCGCTGCCTGCTTCCTCCCAGGATTGCCTGGTTTCCCTCCAGGGTGGGGTCCCAGAATGCCAGGCCAGGAATGCCAGCTATGTGGGGAGGGCGGGCAGGCAAGCGCCCGCGGGGGGCGTGAGGGAGCCGCCGGACGCTGTGCTCTCTTCCCCGGGAACACCGCGGGCAGTGAGCTGAGCCGGGCAGTGGGCTGGAAAGATCGCAGCAGGCAGGACCCGTGGTGGAGGGAGCTCGGCTGCAGGAGCCCCACCTGCGAGCTGGGGCTGTTCTGCCCATCGGACAGATGGGCAAGCTGAGGCCAGCGAGAGTCAGCGGCCGAGCAGACCCTGAGCACAGGACCCCAAGCCCCGAGAACCTGCCCTAGGATACAGCCACAGGTATCGCTTCGGTCCCTCATGCAGATGGGAAACTGAGGCCTAGGCAGGGCAGGGAGGGCTAGAGGGAGGGCTTCATTGCCCAGCTGGGCCTCTTCCTGCCTCCACCCTCTCTGCACCTCCGCTGGGGCAGCCCCTGCCCACCGCCCGTGCAGCTCCCTCTGTGTTCTCTGCGAGCCCCCTTCCTCCTCTGTAAGGTTAGGCCGGCAAGACCCACCCTGAGGAGCTGCGGGGGGAGGGGGGGCAGGGTGGGGGGCAGGGTGGGGGATGCCACTCAGGAAGGATGGTCATTTCGGTAGGTCCCTCCCTCCAGGGCATCCCCCCTCCCCCAAGTTCTCCCCCTCCAGGCCAGTAGGGGGAGAAGCCATTGGCTGAAACAGGGCTGATCATCCCTATTTTCAGATGGAAAGACTGAGGCTCAGAACAAACCTTAAAGGCGGCCTTCCTGAGGTCTGGGGCTGTCCCCAAGGCCCATGCTGCCCACTGAACAGGGCCAAGAGTCCCAGCAGGGGAAGGAGATGAGCAGACTTAACGCCAGGAGGACAGGTGGGTGGAGTGCCCCCGGGCCTTTGCAGGAGCTGTGTCCGGCTCTGCTCCAGCTGTTCCGTGTCATCCTGTTCCACCCCACAGAGGAGGGCTGCGGGGACCCCCTGGGTGCCAAGCTCTGGCACTGCGATGGTGACTTGGGGGTTCTGCAGAGTGACTCCAGACCAGGAAGACCTTCTTATCCCCAATTGACAGGCAGGAGCACCGAGGCCACCACCAGCTGTGCCCCACCCCCCCAAGGCCTGCTGCTGGCTCTGGAGCTCAGGAAAGAGCCTCTTGCCACCTGCCGATGGCTGGGAAGTTCTGGGCTGACCCCTGTCCACCTGATGGAGACAATGGGGGGGACACGGGGTGGGTGGGCGTGGGGGCCAGCTGCTGTCTTCCCAGGTATTTGCGGAGTTACTTCCTGGACAAGTGGACCCAGGCCCGCCTCTCTGGCTGATCGCAGATAATTAGAACATTCTTCAAATATTTTGCCGGAGGATGCCCGAGAAGGAAGAATTAGAAAGCGCCCCGGGCCAGGAGCGTGGGCCGCAGGAGCTCTGGGCAGCTGGGCAGCAGGGACCGGGGCCGGGGATGGGGCCTCCGAGGGAGACAGGGCATCTGGCCCAGGCCTGGCCAGGCTGTCCCCACCTCCCAGGGAGCTGGGGCTGGGTTGGGCGTTCAAGTCCAAGGCTAGCTCAGGGCTGGGGTGGGTGCGGGGCTACTTTGGGGATTCCTGCCCTGGGGAACTCACAGCTTGTGGGGGTGGATAAGCCTTACCTCGAAGGGCTTTAGGAAAGGCCTGAGGGGGTCGAGCACCGAGTCCTGGCCCCCTGGGGGGCAGGTGGGCGAAGGTCTCTGGGAGGAAGGGCTCTGCCATGGGGAGGTCAGTGGGTCTGGGAGGAGAGCAGAGGCGTGGGGGTGGAGTGATGTAGGAGGAGCGATAAGGGGGTGCCTGGGGCTGACCTCATGGGTGGTCCTTGCAGCCCTGATGGCTCAGGGAGGTAGGGGCCTGGCTCGGGCTCCAGGCCTGCCGTCCTGCTCTCTGGGGCAGGGAGGTGGGTGACCCAGAGGGCAGAGGGGGCATGGGGAAGCCCTTCACATCACCGCCAACCTTCCTAGAAGTGGTAGTCGCCCCCTGAGCAGGGGGAAGGGGACCCAGGGAGGGACAGCTATCCCCTGGTGACCCCCTCTGGTTCCTGTGGCTTGTGGGGGAGGGGTCAGGGCTGTTGAGGTCCAGCAGGCTCCATCATGAGGTCTGAGTTCTGGGAAGCGCTTGGATACTGCGTCACCCCCGTGGAGGGCTGCCCCGGTCCTAGCCTAGGGAACATTCCCAGGATTCTGTGGTCGGTTCAGGACAGGGGCTGCCCCAGCTCAGAAGCCTGGGAGTGGGGTGGGGGAGCTGCATTATGGCTGGTTCTCTGTCCAGAGAGGGGCTGCGGAAGAGGAGCTCAGGCCGGGCTGGGTAGAGGTCGCTGCTGTCGGTGGGGGGCCGGCCCCCTCTACCGGGGCATCTGTATCCTGGGCTGTGGTTTGTGGGGTCGGTTGCTGGGGAGTTTGTAAGGGAAACAGGATACTGAGGTGGGGGTGCCTGGGTCCCGTGGCCTCCTGAGGATGCAAGGCCACATCGTTGCCCGTCATCTTAGGGCCCTGCGCACAGATCAGAGCTCGAAGCTTCCTCGGGGTCCAAGAGGCTGTTCGGCCACGTGGTCCCGTTTCTCTCCGGCTCTTCAAATAAAAAAGGCACAGCTTGTCCTGTCCCTGGTAGTACCAATGGATCAAAGCCCTCTCGAGGGCTACTTCGGGGCAGCCTTACCCCACAGGCCTGGACCCACTCTGCCTACCTCCCGCCACTAAGCGCTTGGCCTTCACGTGTGGATGGCTGTTTTCTCGGTCATACGTAGATTGGGAATAGAAGCTAATTTTTAAGTTAACCTGTAGCAGTCTAAGTGCAAACGTGAGTATGCCATGAGACCCCCCAGCTGCCTGCCCACCCAGCCTGCGCCACTCCCCACCCCGCCCCACCAAGGATGTCTCAACTGCCTCTTGCTCCCTGTGGAAGCTGGGGGTCGCTGTTCACACTCAGTGGGTGTGAACGCTTCCATTCACGCATTCCACTCATTCCCTCTGCCCTCTTTCATTCACTCGCTCCGTGAAGGCCACTGAGGGTCTGTGCCAGGCGCAGCGCCAAGTGCGGGAATAAGACCCCTGACACCCCGGGACCCGCAGCAGGGCGAGAGGCCGGACTGTTTGGAGAGAGTTCGTGACTCAGCCCCCAGCACGGACTGGGATCCTTCTTCCAGAACCACTTGATGAAGGCTCCCAGAGCGGGTTGGCCCCCGTGCAGCCTCCTGCCCCTCCCCCCGGGGGACCAGTGTGGGAGGATGGCTCTCCAGACGAACAAGCGAGCAGGCTCCCCACTATCTTTGAGGGTCAGAGACAGGGGTGAGGAGGCACAGGCCAGTCTGGGGGCACGAAGTGTGGGTCCCAAACCCTGTTCCCTACCCTCCCTCCCTGAGCTACTCAGCAGGTGGGTGGCTGGGCCTTTCTGGACCTCTGGTTCCTGTTCTGAGGGAGTAACATAATAATGATGATGATGATGATGATGATGATGATGATAATAAATACCTTCCCACTGAGGGATGCTCTTAGCCCAGAATCTAACGCCCTGGAGGTGTCCTTTCTGCCCCGAGACACTAACTCTGAACAGCATGAGGCATTTAGGTTAGACGCTTGGCTCCTGGGGCAGGATTTGGAAGGTCATGACCTCCCGAGTGAAGCAGGGGTGTCCTGTGTGGAGACAGGGGAGGGCAGCGTGGCTCTAGTGCTCGGCGGAGGGGGGACACTGGCTCCCCATCCTTCTCCTCTCTGGGCCTCGGTGTCCCTGAGTATGAGATGGCCCAGATATTGTTCCCCAAGGATGTCAGGATAGGGAGGCCGCCCCAAGGAGCCCCCCGCCTGGGCCTTGGCCAGAGTGGGGCTTGACCTAGATGGGGTCTTAACGCGATTCGGGCTGCACTCTGGCCCAGCCCGCTGCTGCCTGGAGGAGGTGGTGGCTGGCCCGGCCCACAGCAGCCTTCACAGCACCTGCTGAGGGAGACATTAGCAGTCACCCCCCCCACCCCCCTGCCCCCTCCATGGCCGCCGGCACGGCACGCACAGACAAGGCACAAGGGCGTGATTGTCACCCTTCCTACTGTATTTCTCAAGAGTACTTTCCTTACTTTAACTTTTGTAAGAAAACGTGAGTTTTCATTCTGATTTTGCCAGCCCTAAGAAGTTTTGTATTGCAACATTTGGCTTTTCTGTTAAGATGTAACTTACATAAGTACAGAGATCTCGAGTGGACCTCCTGATGCGTTTTTGCGGTGTGGGCATGTATGGAAACGATTTCTCAGCTTGGGTTGGAGAACCCAGCAGGCTCCCCGGGGCCCCCTCCCGGTCTGGGCCGCCGAGCTAAGGGTAGCTTCTGACGTGTGGAGCTTTTATGTTCTCCTGTCCGGCAGTGTGTGTGTGGGGGGTGTCACACGTGTTTTCACACACGTACACTGTTTGCCCTTTATCACTGCTGTCACCTCCTGCACGTGACGACGCCAGCCGTGGTCTCCTGCTGACGGACACCTGAGTGGTGGTTCCCAGTGTGTGCTGGAGACACCTGTGCGCGCCCTTGGTGAACGCGAGCACTTGTTTCCTGGGGTGTCTAGACCCTGGACTGCATCTGATCCAGGAATGAGCCCAATCATGGTATGTGCGGCGGCGGGTGTTGCCAGTGTACACGTTGGTCCTCGTGATGAACACAGCTGGTCCCTGATCCCCACAGGGACTGGCTCCTGGGGGCTCAGTGAATGGAGGTCCCCAGAGAGGGTTAATAATAGCCAAGGTTGATGACGTCTCCTCACTGGCCGGCATCATGGACTCCGCCCAGCAGCGCTATCGGGATTCCCACCTTGCGGATGTGGAAGCCGAGGCACAGAAAGGTTAAGAAACGTACCTAAGGTCTCATAGCCCGGGCGAGGCAGAGCCAGGGTTCCATCCAAGCCGGCTGGCACCAGTGTCACATTCCCGGCCTCTGCCCTACAGGGCTGCCCAGTGGGTGACATGGTACCCGGCTAATGTCATGGCAAGGGTCTCACCCTCTTGCCTCTTCTGCACCACCTGTCACCTGGTTGTGTTCATCTCGCCCCTAACCCCTGGGATCCCCTAGTCCTAGAGGCAGCCCTGGCCCCTTGGGACCTCTAGCAGGTAGGATGAGCCTCCTCTTGTCTCTTGGCAGCCCCTGCTGGTGACCTGTGCCCGGGGCCAGGAAACTGCAGGCAGTGCCTGCGGCTTCGCACCTCTGGTGGGAGACCAGGGGCCCGTCCGCAGTCCCCGGGACAAGGCAGAAACCCCTTGTCCCGCAGGCTCCCTTCATGGGGCTGGCCCAGGCCGGGGCTGAGGACGTCTGCCCACTCCTCCTGCCGTCTTACCTTTGTCCCAAGGCCGAGAGGAGTCTGGAGCAGAACTTTCCATGGGAAAAGTCAGCGACTGAAGCCAGAGCGGCCAGCCTGGTGTCTCTGTGCTCAGGGCCACTCGGCACCTCCCTGCCAGCTCTCCCAGGGCACCTGGGTGGGCAGCTGCAGGACGAGAAGCCCCCCGGGGTGGGGGGTCTTGCTGCTTGGGGTGCCAGTCAATCAGGGTGTGGCCTGCGTTCGCCCTCCTCCCCGCTGCTGCTCCCCTCTCCTCCCCCCTCCCCCTCCTCCCCCCCATGCCCCCTCCCTCTCCCCCACTTCCCCCCCATTCTTCCCCCCTCCTTGCCCCTCCTTGAGGTCACCGATTTCTAGTTACCACGCGTTTTGGGCCCTTTCCTCTCTGGCAGATTCCCTAACGAGGATTCCCATAACTGCAGCCCCCGCCCCTCCAGGTGGAAGAAAGAGCGTGGCCAAGGCTGGGGTGGGCCAGGCCTTCTCAGGGGGGCGGTGGGCAGACGCGCTGTGAGTGAACCGACCCGCGGGCTGCAGGGGAGGGAAGGGCAGGGTGGTAGGACTCCGGCCGTGGAAGCTGTCCATCGACCCGGACTGAAGGAATGAGTGACCTTGGAGGATTTTAAGCAAGAGAAGGAGTTAAAGCCGTGTTTAGAGACTAAGAAGTGGGCATAGTTTCCGGCTCTCGGCTCTGGTACTTGTTATGCACCTGCCATGGGCCTCTGCCTGCATTCTGGAAGCAGAGACCAGGCTCTGAGCCTGGCTGTGCAGCCCCAGGCACGCGCCCTAGCCTCTCTCAGCTGCGGTCTGCACAGCTCTGCCGCGAGGATGTTAGGAGAGAGGCCTGAGCCCGGCAGAGGCCCGTGTGGTCCGCGGCTGGTGTTCAGAATGCGCGTATCTCATTACATGAGTGGATCAACCCCCACATTTTAAAGAAGACAATTGCAAAATGATTTTGAATTAGCAGCTGTATCTGAGTATTTATGTTCCTGGCACAAAATACTGCGTGACTATCTTCCCTGATGTCTTCACCTCACCTCTGACCTGTGCTCTGGGTACTGGGGGCTGTCGGGGGCTCCTTTGCCCCCTGCTTCATTGGCTCCACACGTCCTGGGAAGCATACAAGTGGGGATCGGCTGGGCAAGGACCCTCTTGTCCCCTCCTGCCGAGCCCACCGATGTCCAAGGGGGCAGAAGTCCTGTGCATAGAGAGACTTTTAAAAAATTGGGTTTGAAATACACATAACATAAAATTCGCCACTTTAACCGTTGGAAAGTGTGTCAGGCAGCGGCGTATCGCACTCCCCATGGCCTCTTTTGGGCTCCATGACTCTGCCGCCACGCGCGCCCAGCCGGCTCTCCCCGCGTCTCCTCCCTGCGGCCCCGGGCGGCTGCGGGCCCGCTTTCTGTCCTTCCCCTGACACTTTGTGCAAATGCTGGCGTACGGCGCGCAGTCTGGGTGCCTGTATGCCCAGCGTACTGGATTTCAGGTCCCTCCCTGGAGGGTCGATGGTTCGGATGGACCACGGCCTGTCTGCCCATTCATCCCCTGGTGGACATCTGGGTTCTTTCCTCCTTCTGGCTCTTGGGGACAGCAATGCTATGAACATCCACCTCTCTTGAACACCTGTCTTCACCTGTCTTCAGCTCTGGGCATAGACCAAGGAGTGGAATGGCTGGCCCCTATGATAATTCTACATTTCACTTTTTGAGGAACTTCCTGACGGTCGTCCACAGTGGCTGCCCCATTTTGCATTCCTGCTGGCGACGACGCACGAGGGCTCCAATGGCCCCACCGCCAGCCAACACCTGGCACTTCCTGTTGTTCTTTTTAAAATTAATTATTTTAATTTATTTATTTATTAAATTTATTTTATTCTTTTAAATTGTTTTTATTATTTATCAGTGAATAAATTTATTTGTCTATTAATTTTATTAATTAACTTAATTAATTGTTTTTATTAATGAATTTTATTAACATACGATGTATTATTTGCCCCAGGGGTACCTCGTCAGGGTTACACACTTCACAGCACTCGCCATAGCACATACCCTCCCCAACGTCCCTCACCCAACCACCCTCTCCTGACCCCATCTTCCCCAAGCAACCCTCAGGCTTTCTGTTGTTCTGACCTCTTCACGGGAGGGCCGGTGCGAGGTGGCATCTTGCTGGTTTCGATTTGCGCTTCCCTCAGGAGTGCTATTCCGAGCCTTTTCACTTCCTGGTTGGCCATTTATCGCTCTTGGGAGAAATAGCTCTTCAAGTCCTTGGACCATTTTAATTTTTTTAAATTTCTTTATTATTTTTTAAAATTTTAAAACTTTACATTTTTTAAAAGATTTTATTTATTTATTGGACAGACAGAGATCACAAGTAGGCAGAGAGGCAGGCAGAGAGAGAGGGGGAAGCAGGCTCCCTGCTGAGCAGAGCCTGATGCGGGACTCGATCCCAGGACCCTGAGATCATGACCTGAGCCGAAGGCAGAGGCTTTAACATGCTGAGCCCCCCAGGTGCCCCCCTTGGGCCGTCTTTAAGCTGGGTCGTCTTTTGTTACCATCATTTGTGAATATTTACTCACTCATTCACTTGTTCAGCCAGTCCGCACTCATGGGCACCTACGGGATCAGTCCCAGGAACCCCACCTTTAGCCGGGACCTGGCCCTGTGCTCAGGGCCTTGTGGTCTGCTGGGAAGGCTGTGAAGAGCCACAGTGAGAGCCCACGGCTGAGGCTGGTACTCGAGAGACAAGTGCCCACTGTGTGTTTCCTCGGATGCCTGGGGGCCAAGGCGTCTGAGCTCAGGGGACTTGTGCTTGGGCACAGGCAGGTAGACTTTGCCTGACAGAAAAAGGGAGAAGGAAGGCATCCCAGGAAGAGGGACCAGCGCAAGCAAAGATGGTGGGGTGGTAGGAGCCAGATCCCGGAGGCCTCCGATTCCACGCCAAGGCACCTGGGGAGCTATGGATGGGCTTTGAGCAGGGGAGCGACACGGTCAGACCTGGGTCCTGGCAAGAGGGCTGGGGGGTCTGCTTGGAGGCGGGAGACCAGGGTTGCGGTGATCTGTTTCGGCCCCTGGGGTCCATCCTCAGTCCACTGAGGTCGCCCTGTTCAGAACCTGTTTGACCAAGCTCCCACCCCCAGCAGGGTTCTTGTCCCAGGCAGTGGGGAGGGTCTGCACCCTGGAGATGGCTGGAAGAATTTGGGAATGTGAAGCTTTCAGTGTCCGGGATCCCAAGCGGGCTCCGTCCCGAGGCCTGGAGGCTGGTTCCCATCCATCTCAGTTCCCCGGGTCGGTTTTCTGAGCATCTACAATTACTTTGGGCTGAATTCCCCAGATTCCAGCCCGCTCCCAGCCCAGCCCGTCCAGATGCTCTTCCTCCGCGCCAGCCTTGGGCATTTCTGCCCATTGTGCCCGTGGGACACCCAGGGGGGTCTTGGCCAGATTAGTGAGTGGGGCGGGCGGGCCGTGGGGATTGAGTGTCACAGGGGGGCCCGGCCTGAGGCACGTGCTGTGTGCTCACGTCACACGGGGACTTTCCCAGCTGGCTGTGGGTGCTTGGCTGCCCTGGAAAAACACGGGCTTGTTTCTCTCCGGCCAGTGGGCAGGAGCAGGGAGCGCAGGGCGCCGGGAGGCCAGGGCACGGACGTCGGCTTTGGGGAGCCCCTGGCGGTCTCCCTCATTCCCACACTTTGTCCCTCACTAAGCCAGTCTGGTCTCTGGTTTGGAAGCCAGGTGGCACTCTGAAACTCAGCTGTTGCCCGTAGGTGTGCCCAAACCAGCCCCCAACTCCTTCCTGCTTGCTGTCCTCCCCCGGCCCCCGCCCCCGCCCCCGCCCCCGCCCCCGGGCGCTCAGAAACAAATAAGGGTTTCTGCTCAGGACAGTTTGGTGGGTCCTCAAAAGCCGACCATATGACCCAGCAATTCCACTCCTCGGAATATGCCCCCCCAAACTGAAAACAGGGACTCAAACAACACCTTACACGCCCGTGTTCGTAGCAGCACCAGCGGCCGCTAGCTGGTACGTGGATACACACAAGAGGGTCGCTGCACACGATGGAATATTACTCAGCCCCAGAAGGGATGGAAGCACGGACACCTGTCACAGTGGGGCTGAACCCCGGAAACATGATGCCAAGTGAGAGCAGCCAGACACGGAAGGGCACAGATTATGTGACCTCATCTCTCCGAAAAGTCTAGAATCGCAGATTCATGGTTGCAGGGCCTGGGGGAGGGAAGGGGATAGGGAGTGTCTGCTGAGGGGCATGGTGTTTCATTTTGGGGTGAGGAAAATATGTTGGAACGTGACTGAGTGCTGCAGACCCGAACCCTTGAAAATGGTTACCTGTACAGGAGGGGAATGTCCTCTCCGAAAAGAAACACACCAGGAACAGCTCATGTGAACAGCGGGAGCCTGGCAAGTGCCCTCCAGTGTCCAGAGGGCTCCAGATTAGTGACATGGCGCCCCCAGGGGGCCACTCTGAGGATACAATGTTGCAAAGAGGACCCTGCCCAGCCCAGCACATACTAGGTGCTCAATTCACATCTGCCTCTAGTTCCTCCCGAGTCTACGCAGTCATCCAGAAACGAGTGAATGACAATAGCAGCCGTCCCCGTGGATGCAACCTTTCTTCCTGCAGTTGTCTGGTCTGAGCCTATGTGGTAGTAGTGGTGCTGGGCTGGGGGGGCAGATGTGTTACACTCCCATTTCACGGATGTGAATACTGAGGCTCAGAGAGGCAGAGCGCCTTCCCAAGATTACAGATGGGTTGCAAGGGGAGTTAGGTTTGGCTCCCAGCAGGACCAGCCAGCTCAGCAGTCCTGCCTGGGCCAGGAGCTGTTAGTGTTGGGGAAGCCCAGTGGTCAGGCGTTGGGGGTATACTCTCGGGGGTGGCTGGGCGAATCCTAGGCGTGAAGTCCTCTGACCCGGAGTCTGTGTGTCTGACTCAGAGGCATGGGGAGCTGGGGTTCTTGCATTCTGTGGGACTGTTGACTCCCGGGACTTGTGACCCATGGCTCTGGCCGTGCGGAGGCTGAGCACCTTTGCAGGCTGGGATCACGTGTTTTGGTCCAGGGGAGATGGATTCTCTAGGACAGGGATCTGTGTTTTGTTCCCTGGTGACAGAGCTTGGCATGTAGGGCGCCTAGAGTCTACCAGCTGACCGAGAGACTGAGCGAGGCAGGACGGCAGGCAGAGGGCGAGGTGCCCCGCACCACCACTCACCTCCCCGTGTCCTCTCCCCTCTCCGCAGAGCGCTGTCGTCCGTTGTGGCCCTGGGAGCCAACATCATCTGCAACAAGATCCCTGGCTTGGCCCCGCGGCAGCGCGCCATCTGCCAGAGCCGGCCCGATGCCATCATCGTGATTGGGGAGGGGGCGCAGATGGGCATCAACGAGTGCCAGTACCAGTTCCGCTTCGGACGCTGGAACTGCTCCGCCCTCGGCGAGAAAACCGTCTTCGGGCAAGAGCTCCGTGTAGGTAAGGGCGCCTCAGGGCTTGCAGGGACCCAGCCACGGTCGGGGCTCCGGGGGCCAGGCACTAGCCCCCCACCCCTCAGGAAGCTGTGCGGGGCTGCCCACCCTCCCTGGGCGGCACGAGCCCCAGTGTCTCTACAAGCCTGGCCTGGAGGGGGCAGCACCCCAGGGAGACCCCACTTGTGTGAGTGGCCGAGGGGTGTCTTGCCGGGCCGTGGGGCTGGAGGACGCGGCACTTTGGCAAGGCTGTGAGCCCCTGGGCGGCCAGCGGGTAGCGCAGTGTGGCGGTTAGAGACGCAGGGCTCGGCGGCTGTGTGGAAGGAGGCACGCCGCATCATCTCTCCCTGCCTTCGTCTGTGTTCGTCTGTGTCCTGCAGGGGGGTTTGGGGTGTGGGGGCTGGAGGCGACTGGTGCCCTTTATGGGGAAGTGTTCCAGGCAGAGGGAGCTCGCAAGCAGAGACGCGTGGGATGCTGTGCGCACACGTGTGCGAGCGCCGAGGAATCCGACAGGCTGGCGGGCAGGGCGGGGGGCAGGGGGTGCAGGGGGAGTGGGGCTGGGGAGGGGCCTGGGCCTCCGATGCTCTGGGCAGTGGCAGCTACTGCAGGGCGCCAAGCAGGAGTGGCCAGAGGTCTGCTGGCCGTGTCCCAGTGTGCCGTGTCCTGCTCCTAGATCACATGCGCCACCTCCGTGTCCTCACACAGCCCTGACGGAGGCTCCCCGGTGCCCATTTTACAGGGAAGGGGACTGAGGCCTAGTTGGGAAGAGCTCAGAGGGCAAAGTGGGACTTGCAGAGCCTCACCTCGATTGGAACTCAGCTCCGTGACCCTGGGCATGGCCCTTGGGGCCACTCAGGGCCTCGGGGTCCTCAGCCGTAACATGAGCTCCGAGCGAGCCGGCTGTCACCTGGGCCCCCAGGGCCTCTCCCGGGCTTCTCCCGGGCCTACACACAGTAGGTTCGCGAGAAACTGCCTTTGAGCTGGTGGGGGTGGGAGGAGAGGCGACCTGCCCTTCCAGGAGGGTCAGGCGGGGGCGCAATCACTTGGAGGCACCGTGCCAGGCTTGCGGGGTACCCTGCGATTTCAGACCCCCACCTGCAGGCAGAGCACGTCCTTCCGGTCCCAGTGGGCCAAGGAGCCACAGCTGCTGGGACCCAGGCCAGAGCCAAGCTCTGCGGGGCTTGGAACGCCTGGCATAGGGCTGGGGTGGCGCAGGGGAAAGCCCCTGAGGCCCCTTTGTGGTGAGCAGCCTGTGGGTGGCACCTGGCAGAGGCGGGAGGGTGGCCCCACCCCCTCCCGGGGGCCCCACCACCCAAGTTTAGCTCCCTCCCTGCAGGTGCCCGCAGGGGAGGGCGGGGCTCCCTGCTCCATCCTCTGCAGGGGGGAGGGAGTCCTCGCCGGTGCCTGGTGCCTGCTCTCTGCCTGCTTCCTGCCTGCTCCCTGCCAGGGGTCCGCTTGCCTCCCTGGCCCCTCGCTCCCGAGACTCTGGGCTCTGAGGCCACTGCGAGCAACCCCACGGCGCCGCTGAGTCAGGAGGTCACCTGCGGCTGCAGGTTCACGCATGACGGACTGGGGCTCCGATCCCGGTCCACATCTCCCACCGCGAGGGTTAACCTGCTTCTTCACCATGGGGAGAGACACGCAGTGGACATGGTCCTGTGGCTGGGCAGGGTGGTGGGCGCTTGGACTTGTAAGAGACAAAGGCAGTGAGGGAGCTGTGGCCACTCAGGCCAGGCAGGGGGAGGCTCATATGTGGTCCACAATAAATGCCAATAAAAAGGCCAAGTGGAGAGGTTTTGGCCCCAGCCCATGACCCGTGCCGCACCCCCTGCCCCATAGTGGACACTTACCAGTGCCCACCCTCATTACCTTTACTGGCCGGGATCATGGCTAACAGCTCCCAGCTCTTCCTTCGTGGAGACCAGTCCTGGGCCCAGCAGGAGCCCAGGAAGGTCTGCAGCTTGGCCTTGAAGGGAGGGTCTGTTGCAGCCACAGACAGACTCACTCAGGGGGGGCTAAATTCTGCCCTTGCCTGGGTGGGGGCGCCCTGCTCTTCATGGCTTGGGCTTCTCGGCCTCTGCTTCCAGGGAGCTGACCTGAGGCACCTCCTCTCCCTTCCACAAGCGTTTCAGAGGCAGTTTTCGGCCGCGCTCTCTGCTCCCAATACGTGCCCTCCATCCCACACCTTCTAGTTCCCGCCACCCCTGTCCAGGCTGTTAATGACCTCCGTGTGGGCGACTGCGCCCCTCTGCCTTATCTGGGCTCCAGCTCACCGGGGCTTCCTCTTGTCACTCTGGCTGTGTCTCCTGAGCCCTGAGCCCGGCCCCAGTCATTTCTCCCCTGCGGCCAAGACCAGTGTAGCTGCTCCCTGGGGAGCACTCAGTAAGCGTCACCCGAGGGGACCTCTGGCTCAACAGGCTCGGCCTCTTGCTGCTTAAATCTGCCATGCTTGCCTCCCCCCTGACCTAAGCACCTGTTGCCTCAGCAGAAACCTGCGTTTCCCTGCCCACCCTCCACCCTCCCCACAGCCCCTGCAGGGCCTGCCTCTCTGTCCCTCCCCAGGCAGCTGTCCATGCCTCCTCCTGCCCCCCCTCCAGTCCTGGTCATGCCATGTCACTCCCTTCCTCCAAAACCTGCAGTAGCTCCCTATTACCCCAGGATAAAGGTAACTCCTTCACCCAGAGTCTGGGTGATCCCTGTCACGCCTCACCCCCACCTCCCTTCATCCCTTCTGGAAACCAGAGCGTCTCCCTGGCTGACTTCCTCCTCTCCCCAGAGCATGCCAACCCTTGGCTCCTCGGTGGCTTTGCCCCCGCTGCCCGCAGCCCTGGGAGGCCCGTCCCCTCTGCTCTGCTTGTTCACAGCTCGTTTCCCCGGAGAAGGCTCTTTCCCCCTCCCTGGCTCTTCCTGTCCACAGCCAGGCCAGGCACATTCGGGAGCTTCATCCTCCAGGTCCCTCAGCCCCGGGGCCGGCTCTTCCTTCACCCTGCCCCGGGGGGTGGGAGGGGTGAGCTCCCTACCACCTGGGCCGAGGCCTCCTGCCCTGCCGAAGCCCTCCCTGGCTCCAGGCCGGCCCCTGTGAGGGAAGGCCCGGCTCCCGTTTTAGCTGGGAGGGCTCTGGCTTCGGGGGTCCTGCGGGCGCCCTGACGGGGGTCCGAGTGGGCACCTGTCCCTCCCAGGACTCAGCTGCTGGGAGTCACGAGCAGGAAGTGGGGCCGAGTGGCACAGCCCGCCCCTGTCAGAGGCATGAGGCCGCCCCGGGCACGAGACGGGAGACGGGCCATGAGCTGGCAGGCAGCCGGGGGCACTCGTGGGAGCAGCCGCTCAGGCGGTACTGATTAATGATTGGCCCCAAGTGGGGGGATGTCCTGGGTAGGCAGGAGGGCCCCCTTCAGGCTTTGCCTGTGACCTTGGGCCATACCTCAATCTTGAGAGCCGAAGGGAAAGCCCTCAATGGGCAAATGAACCCCTGTGCAAGGTTCCGGTCCCTTTTCCAGCAGCTGGTGCTATTCTTTGTATAACTCCAGGAATGGGGAGCTCACTCTGCCACACGAGAGAGATCTTCCTAATGCTGCTGCACTGGCTTTGCCCTGAGGCGCACCCCCCCCCCCCAGGAGCCACTTGTTCTGCTCCCTTCAGGGAGTCAAGACCCCCACACAGTGTCACCTCATGTCTGGCGGCAACCCCCCCACCGGCAACAAGAGGCCCCCCCAGGCCTATTTCCTGGCTTAGCGAGGATGCTTGTGACCAGGCCCCTCCGGACCCGGCTCTTCTGTTAGCTGGCAGTGAGCTTGAGGAGGGGGTGACTGTGTCCCCAGCTCTTCCGCCCTGGGGTAGGGGCGCAACACGAGAGCCGGGTGGTAAACTTGTTTCCCAGGGATGCTTGTTAGACACTTGGGCCCCCAGGGACCCAGAACAAGGCAGAGCATCTCTTACAGGCACAGTCATTGGGTTGGGACTGTCGAATGGGGCTTTCCTGACGGGGTGATGCATGAGATGGGACCCAAGGGAGAATCCGAGTGACCCAGCCCGGCCTAGGGTGAGTGTAAGGAAGTGGGTTCCAGGCAGAGGGGACAAGTGCCAAGGCCCAGAGGCCAGAAAGTGGCTGGTATTTTCTAGGAACTGCGGAAGGGTGACCCAGGGAGCTGGGAGCTGGGAGTCCGGTGGAGGGGCAGAGCTGGGGCTCAGGGACCCCGAGGACCCACAGAAGGCAAGGGAGGTTCTGAGCAGGAGAGGGACTTCTCTCGAACACTGGTACCCTCCAGCCACTGCCCCACCCCCGCCTGAGCCCCGAGCCCTGTGGGACCCACTGGCAGTGGACAGGGGGGCTGTGGCTCCAGCTCTCACCCGCACCCCCCCGCTACCAGGGAACGCTGAGTCCCGCCCATCATGTGCAGCCTCAGACATGACCAGGCATAGGGGCCACCCCTAATCCCGGCTCACGTGGCTGCCCGGGGCTGGCGGCTGGCTCTGCGGCAGGGGCTCAGCAAAGGCCATCGGGTCCTGGACAGTCCGAGGGGGCAGAGTGACCTCTGAGTATCTGAGAGATGAGGGTCTCGAGACTTCCAAATCAGCCACGGGCAGGATCCTTGGAGAAGGCGGCCGACCCTGTGCCCGGGCGCCTTGCCTGCGGTTTTGCTGTCTGGGGCCCAAGGGAGGCGTGACATGGGTTTCCGGGAGGGACGAGGGCTCCGGCCACTGTTGGCCGATGTGCACACATGGACAAGTGCCCTAAGTGTCAGGTACACGACAGATTTTGGGAAACTTCCAAAGGAAAAGAGCAAGTAAATACCCCTTTGCTGACCTTTACGACAGTCCCGCGTTGGCGTGGTGACGTCTGGATGCCGGCTAATGACACGAGCTTACCAAGTCCCCCTGCTTATTCTCACTCTCAAGTGACATGTGGGGCTCACGTAGGACTTCTGCTGGGTGGTGCCGTTCTCAGGGGCGCGGCCTGGGCAGGGCCGGCGCAGACACTCGTACCCAGATCCAACTGTCTCCACTCTGGAGCGATGGTGCTCCGGCTTGGGGCGCAGCAGATGGGGAGGGGACAGAGAGTCACACTCGCTGGCTGCTTCCTGGGGCAGGGCAGGAGTGGGAGGGTGAGGGCCTGCATGCATGGAGCGCCTGCTGTATGTCAGTCCAGGGGGGCCGGGAGGCAGAGTGAAGGCCACCCCGGGAGTGAGAGCAGGGAGAGCCAGTGAACCAGCTGCCCTGGGCCCCCACTGTGTACCTTGGGCACAGGCTCGCGCTCTCTCCGTCTGTGTACCCACCCATACCAGGGGCTGAGGCTGGGGCCAGGACTCAGCTGGAACTTGGGGTCTGTCGTCAGGGTGGGGGCAGCTACGAAGGCCCTCCACTTCCTCTGCGCCCACTCTGGGGTTCTGCCCAAGGCTCTCACGGACAAGGGGTCCAGGGCTCCGGGCTCCGGGCTCCAGGCTCTGGTCTACGGAGGCAGGACACAGATCACAGGGTGGGCAAGCCTCACCTTTGGCCTTTGAGGGTCAAGGCCTGGCTGGACCTCGGCTGTTCTCCAAGCCTGACTCCTTCGGTGTTGAGAGAATCACTTCTGTTCTGCCTGCAGCCCCTCCAAGGCCACTGCGGGGGGGCCCTTCCCTCGGGCTCGTCTCAGCTCTACTGTCCACACATCAGAGACGTTGAGACGGAGGATCATGACCCACCCAAGGTCACGGAGCACTAGGGCCTCGAGGGTTGAACCGGGCAGGCCAGCCCCGTGTCCCAGCAGAACTCCTGGCACCAGGGGCCAGGATAGACTCAGGGAGGAAGGGGTTCTGATGCCACCGTGTCCCCACACAGCTGCGGTCATATGCCACAGCTGGGACGAGGCACCGTTCATAAGCGCAGGCTGTTCGAGGCTGACCTCCCTGCTGGACGGTCACAAGAGGGGCTGCCGGAAGCCAGGGTACACCAGGGGCCTTCCACACCCCCCACCACCACCACCAGAGCTCCAGGGAAGGGTGCCAGCTCTTGGAAGGCCATCCCAGCTTGGGACACAGATCCCGAGGCTCTGGCTCGGGGGGGTCCCTCGCAACGTGGCCCTAAGCCAGGCTCTGCCCCCTCTGGGCCTGGGGACCCCCGTGCCCAGCTGGAGCGCGGCCCACGTCGAGGGTGGCTGCGTGGCACGTGAGGGCATCCCTGGGTCAGAACAAAGGCCTCGGGCGCTCAGGCGCTGCCGGCGTGTTCGGACCTGGTGTGTGCTTTTTCCAGGGCTCTGTTTGTGACAGGAGCAGGCAGAGCTTAGTGTGTAGACCATGACTAAACCACAGGTGAGCTGGGGTGGGGGCCTGGGGCCCGGGGCTCTGGGCGCCCTCCTTCAGTTGCACAAACAGGGATTTAGGAAGTTGCTGGGCTTGGACGTGTCTCTGGGGCCGCTGAATCTCCATTGTCCCCTGCCTTGTGCTGGGGTCCCCGAGCCTGAGCCCCATGTGTGCAGTAGGAGTTGTGAGCCTGGGGCCGGTGGCTGAGCCCTGTCTGCGGCCAAGGGGCCAGGAAGCCTCACTGGCCCCACCCTGGGCCCCTGGGCATCCCCCCACCCCCAGCTCCTGCTCCCTGACACCTGGACGTGGGCACTGCGCCTGCGTGCCTGGGTGACACAGGAGCGGCTGACCTGGCCTGGATGTCGCCTGCCTCCCTCGCCTCAATCTCTCCACCCGTGAACTGGGGGTGGGGACGGTATTCCCAGACACTTCTAGGCTTGGGAGAGGCGGGGTCCCACTGGCCAGGCCTCAGGCCTGGAGGACTCGGGGACCACTCCAACCCTTGTCCCTGCCCACCCCAGCCCCGGCTTCTCTGTTCTGACCTGCTTCCCAGGAAGATCCAAAATCTCCCGGCTAAAGAGGATTAGAACCCATGGCACTGGCTTCATTCCCGTGCTACATGGGGAAACAGGCTCAGGGGAGTGAAAGGCTGGGTGGCCCCCGGTTCCACCTGGGTTGGCCCCCGTGATGGTCAACAGCAGGGCCAGAGGCCCCCCAGGCAGGGCTTCAGAGCCCAGCTTCCCCTGCTTCCGCTGCATCCTGGGGGCCCCAATCTGCCCATGGCCAAGGCAGCTCCTTGATTTCCCCCAAAACTAAACCTCTGCACCCCAGTCTCGGTGACAGCCCCACCATCTGCCCAAGCCCCCCTTCAGGAGACTTCTGGACTTATCTTTCCCTAAACCCTCACCAAGTCCACCTGCTGGTCTCACTGCTTCCACACTTAGACTGTGTCCCAGGCCCGGCCTACCTCACTTCCTCTGCCTGGCCGGCCACTAGTGTTTCCTACCCAGACGTGTATGCCCTGGTCCCACTGCGCTGCCCACAGCCAGCCAGAGGCGCCCTTTCAATGTTGGTCACAGTGGAACCCTTAAAGTCCAGCCCCCTCCCCATGGGCTCCCCAAGTCGACGTGGTATGGCCCATTTCATGTTTCACCCTCTCCCCGGGGTCAGACCACTCACGCCATCTTGTTCCCTTCTCGGGGCTTAGCCTTGCAGTATCCTCTGCCTGCACACTGTTCCCTGCACTCGTGCATGACTTATATCTCATCCTGCAAGATGTCCCCAGGAGAGGCCCTCCCTGGTCACCCCCAAGTCATCTGCCTGTGCTCTCAGGGAACCCCCTCCGGGCTGTGTGCTTGGCCCTGACCTGACCTGGGGGCCTCACCTCTGGGGGCTCTGGGGGTTTGGCCAGGAGAGTGGGTTGTGTTTGGTGTTGGGGGCACCGGCAGCCCAGGTCGCAAGTCGTGGTCATCGGGATGGGAGGTAGGACAGCGTGCTTTCCCTGTCCGTCGTGTGGGGAGCGGTCTGAGCGTGACTCTGGGATCCCGGGTCACATCCCAGCTCTGTGGCTGGCCTGCTGTGTGACCTTGGGCCAGTCGCCTGCCTCCTCTGAGCCCAGCATCCTAACCATTACTGTTTAAATAGAAAAGAAGTTGTGCACAACCACTAAAAACCATCAAATACTATATGTTTTTAAGACAGCTTGTTGAGGGAGAATCCACATAACCCACAACTCGTCTGTTTCAGTGCCCAATTCTGTGTTTTCTTGTCTCTTCACGGAGTTGTGCACCCAACATCGCCTTAATTTTAGAACATTGTCCTCACTGCAGAGAGAAACCCCACACCCCTCGGCTATCACCCTCCAAGCCCCCAGCCTCTGACTACGCTCATCTGCTTCCTGTCCTTATGGGTGCCCCTATTCTGGGAATCTCACCTCAGTGGGATCGCACACCAGATGGTGACCTTGGACCTTGGACCTTGGACCTTGGATGGTTGACCTTTGCTGGTGTCTCTCACTCCATACGTGTTGTGGAGCGTGTCGCCCTCCATGGCGTGGCGTGTGTCCATGTTCGAGTCGTTCCTGGGGTGGGGAACTGTTCCCTTTTTGGCCCGCCCACCTCTTGCGGATCCGTTTGTTGCGACGGACACGGGCAGCTGCCAACGCCGCCGCCGTGTTTACATCGCAGCTCCCGCGTGGACACATGTGTTCGGGTCTCCTGGGGCCACACCCTGCAGGGGATTTCTGCGTCCTGTAGTGATTCTATGAGGAGCTGCCCCAGTGTTTCCAAAATGGCTGTGGCACTTTCCATCCCCTCCCCCCATGAGCCCGTGAGGGTTCTGGTGTCCCATGTCTGCGCTGACACTTACTATTGTCCGTCTGACTTGTTTTACTCATCCCGGCGGGGCTGGAATGGCAGCCTACTGTGGTTTCAATCGGCATTTTCTAGATGGCTCGGGACATCGAACATCTTTCCTGTGCTCAGGCTGTATTTATAGCGTCTTGGGAGAAATGTCTTTTCAGATCCTTTGCCCATTTTTCATTGGGTTATTTGCCTTTTCATTATTGAGTTGTAGAAAATGTCGTATCGGGGCGCCTGGGTGGCCCAGTCAGTTAAGCGTCTGCCTGCGGCTGAGGTCATGATCCCAGGTCATGGGATCGAGCCCTACATGGGGTTCCCTGCTCAGCGGGGATCCTGCTTCTCCCTCTGCCCCTCCCCGACTAGTTCTCTCTCTCTCGCTCCCTCTAGATCCCTCTCTCTCTCAAATAAATACAATCTTTAAAACAAAAAGAAGAAGAAAATGCCTTATTTAAGAGAGGCCAGTACAGGTTGGCAGAGAGGCAAGGGGAGCTGAAGGGTGCTGGGCCCCTGCCCGGGATGTGAGCAGGTGCCTGCGTGCTCTCACGCTCCTGGAGCCGCGTGCATGTGGAAGCCCGGGTACATGCCCGGGGCCACACACGTGTGTGCACATGCAGAGGGACACCCACAAAGACCCCGCATGTGGCGTGTCACTTGCGGGGTCAGGCGTGCTCCCCAGGCCTTCTCGCACAGCCCCTTGGCCGTATCGGAGCTGTTAGCCTCATTGGCAGGTGGGGAGACGGAGAAATGAAAGGGCCCTTTGACTGGTCCAAGGTCGCCCCACTGGCCAATGTCAGGTCTAGCCTTGAACTCCCCCTGTCAGACTCTGACCTCCCCTCCAGACATGTGTGTGGCCCCAGACCTTTGAGGCTCCTGCTTGGGGACAGAGGGACGGTCCTGGATGGCCCTTAGCTCTGAGGTCCCAGATTCCTGACTCGCCTTCTAAGAGCGAACCACGTGATTTCCCCCACCCTGCCTCCCCAGACTGGCAATGAGCTCTGTTATGGCCTTCTAGAAATAGTATGCCACGCACCCAAGCAGCAGGTAGCTTTGAGTAGACAGCAAGGGGAGCCTCTGGGGTTTAGGGAGGGTGGGCTCAGGCCCCGGCTCTGTCCCAGGAGGGAAGGGGGAGCTCAGTTCTGCCCCACTTTGCTCAGGAAGCTTTCGTCCCTTCCAGCGGCTGCTCATAATGACCTCCTGGTGCCAAGTGTCCTCCATTGGGTCAGGGAGGGGGGACGACAGGAGGGACTAGGTCCTGCTGTCCTGGGCAGGACCCTCACTCGGGACATCGAGGCCTGGCTGGCACCGTGAGGGCCTGCAGCCAGCCAGGGGCTGCCTCCGTTTTCTCTCTGAACCTGTCGTCCGGCGGGGTCAGTGAGGGCTTGACTTTGCACAACCTGTCGGAGAGAAGGCATAGAGCTGGGCAGCCCCTCAAGGGGGCCTGGTTCCTCGGTTTACCCATGCGGCAGTGGTTTCTGAAGGTTCTTCTGCTCCAGATGTGTTGGGTTTATGCAGAATATGCGGAGAGGGGGTAGCGGGGCAGGGCCAAGTGGATCAGCCCCTGGGAGGAAGCAGAGTGATCGCTGGGCTTGTTCTGGGCTTGTTCTGGAACCCCGTGGACTCTGGAGGCCCCAGGCCGGCTCCCCATGTGGGGATGGTGAGGGCCATGCCCAGCTGCCCTGTTTGCTCTTGGAGCTTCTCCTGGGGCAGTGGAGCCCCAGGAGAGAAATGTGAGTCCACTTGACAAATGGGGATACAGGCTCAGAGATGGTGTGGGAGCTGCCCGGAGCCACAGAGGAGGGAGCAGCAGCCTCTCCGCTGGGCCAGCAGCACAGGGAGCTGCGGACACGTGGACCTGGGCAGCAGCAGGTCGGCGCCCACCGGCGAGCATCAGGGAACCAGGCCGCTCTTCTGTTCAAGGCTAGGGGTGTGTCGGGGGCAGGCAGCTGCCTCTGCTCCCCGCCCCCCCCGCCTCCCCCCTCAGTGAGCCTGGCCAAGCTAGGCTGCGAGGGGAATGGTAGGTGGGGATGGGTGAGGTCAGGGTCCAGGGGCTTGAGGTCATCTCAAGAGCCACCTGCCGTCACTGAGCAAGGCCCAGAGGTTCGAGGGGCTTCCGCCTAAACCCAGCACCCACTCATTCTCCTCTGGGGGAAGATGTACCGGGGGGCGGGCACAGGGCCCCGAGAGTGGCTGTGGGGGGACTGTCCCCCACACCCCGTGCGGTATCCAGCTCTGTGGGTTGGCACAGTGACGCTCCTGCTCCATGAGGCTGTCGTGGGAATGACATGAGGTGTGTGTGTGGACAGCGGGGCGGTGAAACCCCGGATCTAAGACCTAACGTCGCCTCCCGCGAATCTCCCCAAACTGCCACTCGCTCCCCGATCACCTCCCCCTTGTCTTCATGGCCAGACGGAGGGTTTGGCTCATTAAAACCAAATAAAAAAGGAATTAGCGGGAGTGGCCGCCCTGTGAGTAACCGATGAGTAACCGGAGTCGGTGCTGGGCTTGGGTATAAACCGGGGGGTGCCGGGAACTCTCACAAAGGACAGAGGGAGGCTTTTGAGAACTGTCCTCCAAGCGCACGGGACTCTGGACCTGCTTGCCGGCCTGCAGGCTTTGGGACAGCAGGACGCAGGAGGCGCCAAGTTGAATTTTGGGCAGAAGGGGGCTGGGTGGCCTGTCCCAGGGCCTCCGAGGGAACGCCCACTCCGTCCTGGGACTTGTAACTCCATGGGCCAGGCCTCTAGGTGTGATTGCACAATCTTGTGAGATCTCTACCCCACCTCCAAGGCGCTGAGCTTGGGACGTGCCCTCTCTGAGGCTGGCTCCCACCTGTGCTCCCCTGCCGACCGGTCACTGAGCCCCAAGGTCCACAGAGGGTCCAAAAAGCGGCATCTCCTTCCCAAAGTCCCCCATAGGTGCCTCCTCTCTCCTTCTCTTCTGCATGAAGTCGCTGAGCTGCAAAGACACCCTCCCTCGGCCTCTCTGGGCCTTGATGCCACTTGCCTGGGTTCTGATCCTGCTCCGGCCACTAACCCCGAGTTTGATGGGCTTGCCTGGGCTGGAACCATGATGAAGCGCCTCGCACGACTGTCTCAGTGCTCGGGGAGAACAGACGCGAGCGTGAGGGTGTCTAGTGCACCGGGAGAGACGGCGAGTGAGAGCATTGGTGTGGGATCCGCAGCCCTAGTCCTGGCACCAGGACAGAAAGCACTGTGTGCTTCAGGGGTGTCTCTGGCCACCCATGCCTGGCTCCTCCTGATCCCGATGGCCTCTTTCCTTCCTACGCTTGAGCTCATACTTCTAGCACCAGATAAGCAACCTGTTTCACACCTTGGCACCTTTGCTCCTGCCGTGTCCCCTGCCCAGAGCACACGCACCCACCGCACACGGCCACGGGCCACAAAGACACTCCGTAAACACACGCCATACACGTACACCCTCACACACCACACACTCCTATGCACTTGCAGGGAGTTAAGTCTAACTTCTTGTTAAGATTCCCTTTACTTAAGGAGGTGTCACCTCCTCCAGGAAGCCTTCCTAGACTCCGCCACTCAGAGAGGCAGGTGGGGACATCATCGAGGTTCTTGGACCCCTCAGCCCTTCTCGAAGAGCTCCGTGGTCACCTCCTATCCTGGAACCCCTGATGCAGTTTACCGCACACTCCCCTGCACCCTAAGGGTCCATGTGGGGAGCTTGTCGGCAGACCCTGCTGGGCTTGGGCAACAGCCGGGAGCTCGGTAATGCGATGCCCTTCCCTTCAGATCACCTTGACCTAACTTGAATCCGGGGAGGCCGAGGCCCCATATTCTCCCTGGGCTTGACCTTGGAGCTCCCAGCCAGCCCACCTGGACAGTGCCCGGCTGGGGGCCTTGGTGCTTCTCAAAAGGGATCTGTGCTGAGAGATTCTTCTCACGGGGGGGGGGGGGGCGTGCCAGGGGCGCAGAACCCATGCTGTTGGTCAGCAGGTCTCGGGGGATCGGGCACTGACCCCAGGCAGGGTGGGGGCAGGGGTGGGCAGCAAGGGCCCCCGGGGCAGTCCTGTGTCCTTTGCAGACCAGGACCCCCGACACCACTCTCCCTCAGAGGAGGGAAGTTTCCAGGGTGCCGTCGCCTCTCTTTGGCGACAGAGGTGAAGCCTCCTCCACACGGGGCCTCCAAGACCAGCAGGTCCTACCCTGGTCCTCAGTCCAGATGGGAGAAACCCCAGGGAACAGGAACCCCACAGAGGGAGAGCCCCAGGGGAAGCTCCCCCCAGAGGGCTGGTAGGTGAGGAGGTAGACCCGAGAGCACATACCCAAGGCCGATCACGGCGGGCAAGTCGGTGGTGCTTCGTGGATGTTCATGGAAAGGACATGACTTGAACTTCAACCCTCCCCATCTGGGGGTGATTGCTCTCGCCGCAGTAATGGGGTAGTGGTGGTCACAGGTACGGGGCCTGTGCAAGCACGGGGATGTCCCTGATTTCCATGCCCATGGTGCCGGCTACGGAGGGCCACACATACCTGCCACGTGGCCCGCAGAGAGCCTTGGAGCTCATGGGCAAGAGGGGACGGGCCAAGGTGTCCGGATGCCCAGCCAGAGCCCGTGGAGAATAAAGACTGAATCAGTGCTGAAGCCCTCCAGCGGGGAGCCCATAGCCCCTCTGGAGCCAGGACGGCTCAGTGACAGAGCCGACTCCGAGGACAGTCACGAGCGATGAGGAGCCAGATCTGGGGCTGAGGGGAAGGGGTCAGCCAGGGCTCCCTGCTGGCTGGCAGTCTGGAAAGGCTGCCTGGAAGAGGAGGTGTCGGACCCGGCCTTGGAAGGTCATTAGGATTTGAGAAGGGGGAGGAAATTCCCTTCAAAAGACCAGGAGACGCCCAGGAGCATGTGAACAGCACTGGAAGGAAAGAGTTGTTGTTTGGGGCCGAGAACGGGGAGGCGGGACGGGGAAGCCGGCTGGCCTCGGGCCCTTCCCAGCTCAGGCAGAGGAGGAGCAAAGCAGGTATAGAACAGAGGAGCCCAAACTGCACTGTGGGCTCCCAGGCTGGTGGCTGGGGCGTGAGGGAGCTGGGGAGGACTGGAGCCCAAGGTCTGGGCAGTTCTGGGGGCCTCGGAGTCAGGCAGGGAGGCTGGAAGAGAGGAAAGGTGCAGGAAGCTGGGCCTGGTGATGGGTGACAGCCGGTGGTCAGAGACAGGAAGGCGGCAACACAGAGCCTGGAATTGGGGTGCTCTGAGATGTGTGGATTCTGCCTGGTTCTCGGCTGCTGGGTGAGGGCGCCTGGGATCTCTCCCAGGTTTGGGGAAAATGCACCCCTCTCTGCCCCCCCCGCCCCACCCAGTCCAGGCTTTTGGGACAGGGAGAGATAGCAGTGGTCGCTGGTGGTGGGGCCAGGGCCCACACCGAGTGCCCACGGAACCCCAGGCACCGTCCTCATCATGGCCTGAGACCCAGGACCTGCCACCCCCTGAGCCGAGTCGGCAGCCCAGAGAGGGCCAGCGCCAAGGCGGGGTCGCATCAGGGGCCAGCAGCGGGCCGGGGCCGAGCCCTGCGGGGCCTCACCATGCGCACACCATCCCCCTGCAGGGAGCCGCGAGGCCGCCTTCACCTATGCCATCACCGCGGCTGGCGTGGCGCACGCCGTCACGGCCGCCTGCAGCCAGGGGAACCTGAGCAACTGCGGGTGTGACCGCGAGAAGCAGGGTTACTACAACCAGGCCGAGGGCTGGAAGTGGGGCGGGTGCTCCGCCGACGTGCGCTACGGCATCGACTTCTCCCGGCGCTTCGTGGATGCCCGCGAGATCAAGAAGAACGCCCGGCGCCTCATGAACCTGCACAACAACGAGGCCGGCAGGAAGGTAGGGCGGGCGGCCCGGGCTGGGAGGGGGCGGGGGCAGGGGGAGCGGCTGCGGCCTCACCTGGGCTCTCCTTCCCCACCTGGGGGTGTGCTTGGGGGCCTGGACCCTGGAGGTGTGCGGTGGGGGGCACTGGGCACGGCGTCCCATCTGACCCTCCCATCTGACCCTCCCGGCAGCTCTGAGGTTCCCATTCCAGAGGTCTGAAGACTGAGGCTGGGGGTGGGGCTCTGGTTCTCAGTGGCGCGTGGCAAGGCTGAGACCAGGACCCAGTGTGGGGGTGGCCCCTGGGCCATAGTTCCGTGTCCCTGCCCTGGTACCAGACGGGTCGTACCAGCACACCGGGAAAGCTTCCTGGAGGAGGCACCTTTGGCTCAGACTGCCTGCTGGACTGAAGGAAGGGATGTTCCCAGGAGGCAGGAACAGCCTGAGGAAGGGCGGAAACCCCAGGAGCCGCCAACCTCACACCCGGGCGGAGCAGCGCGGTGGGGCAGTAACGGAGGAGGTCCGGGCAGGACCACACTGGGGCAGAAGTCAGGGCGAGCCCGGCCCCGCCTCAGGGAGATGAGGGCCCCAGATACTGGGCTGGGAGGAGCGGCCGCCATGGCGGCAAGATGGCCCGAGATAGGGCGCCAGCCGAGCGGAACGCCTCTCCAGGTCTGGCTCCCCGGCCCCAGGGGCTGCGCCCCGGGCACCAGGCCCTGCGGGTCTCTGCAGGACAGACTTGCCTGCCTCTGCCCCAGGGACCACAGTGAGCCAGCTGCACACTCGTTCACTCAACAAACACTCCTTGTCCCTTCTCTGGGCCAGGCGTTAGCTGGGCCAGGCACAGGAGACGAGGCGGAGGAAGACCCGGCACCAGCTGGGTCCTCATGAGGGGTACAGAGGCCGTACCCTGGGGCAGTGAGAGCTGGGAGACCCTGGGGGGAGGGAGCAGAAGCTTTCTGGGGGTGGTGATGTCTAAGCAGAGCCTTGAAGGACTCGCCAGCGCTGAGAAGAGCCCCGGCAGGAGGGCGTGCTCGGGCCAGGGGCTGCCCAAGGAGTAAGCAAAGCCCGGGCTGGGACAGCCTTGAATGCCAGGCCAAGGGATCGACTATCTTGTAAGCAGTCAGTGGCTAGTAAATGACTGTAAAACGAAGGGACAGACAGACAGAAAAAAGGAGTGACACAGTCTGTGCCTCCGAGGAGCTCACAGACAGCTTGTGGGCAGTCAGGTCTCCACCTGAGCTGGGAGAGGCGGAGGAAGGCAAGGCATGAGGAGGGCTCCCCGGAGGAGGTGTGCTGTGCCCTGGGTGCGACCGCTGGCCCTTGAGCCTCTGCAGTAGCTTAGGTCCTGACGCAGGGTTTTCTAACACCCCTGGGAAGAAGGTCTCACCATCTCCATTTCACACATGAGGCCGCGGAGGCCCACAGTGGGCGGCCGAAGCCCTGACGGCTCCCGTGGCCTGAGCTCTGGTTCGTGCTTGGTGGGAAGAGTCCGAGGAAGCCGCAGAGATGGGGGAAAGCGCCCTCCAGGTGGAGGGAGCAGCGCCAGCGAGGCAGGGCTGGGGGGCCGGGGTGGGTGGGGTGGGGGTGTGCCTCGGGTAGTGTATGCGGTGCAGGGGGCCTGCTGGCCCAGCTCAGGGTGTCCAGGCAGGCAAGCGGCTGGCACGTGGATAGGCCTCCCAGTGCAGGGGGCCACGGCAACCACGCAGGATTCTGGCTGGATTCTGGGCCGTAGGCGTCATGGCAGGGGGCCTGGGTGCGGGAGGGTCAGCACGTCGGGTTTAGGACCGTGAAGCCGTGAACTGAGACGGGGAGTAGGGGAGAGGCAGGTTGTGGGGAGAGGACCCAGCAGGGCAGGCAGGCTGCAGGAAGGAGCTCTCCTGGGGTCAGCAGCCAGGATTCTGGGGCCAGCACCACCCCTCCCTGTCTGCGAGTCCCTCCTCTGCACAGTGACATGATGCACCCTGCACAGTGACATGATGCACCTCGTCCCCCTCCCTGAGGGCCTTCCAGCCACCCCCGAGCCCGAGCTGTGAAGCACGCGTGCGGCCCGAGCCCTTGGCAAAGGACACTGGTGGTGACAGCCATGACCCTGCAGGGCAGGGGTCCTTCGGCTCCCCGCAGCACTGATCATGGTGGGGTGGGGGCATGGCTTTTGAGGTTTCCATAAGAGCTGAGTCTGGACCTTCTTTCTGGTCCCATCAGAGTGTGTCCGGGCTACGTCTGACTCTCTGGGGCCAAAGTTCAGCAAGTTGGGTGGGAAGCAAGCTCACCAGGGCCACGTGAAGTCCCACAGCCTGGATGGCTCAAAGCAACAGAAATTATTCTCATAGTTCTGGAGCCAGAAGTCCTAAACCCAGGGTTCAGCAGGGCCATGCCCTCTGATGGCTCTGGGGCAGGACCCTGCCTGCCTCTTGGTGGCTCCTTGTCTGGTGGCTTCATAACCCTGCTTGACCCCATCTGCACGTGGTCTCCAGCTCTGGGCCTGATTTCTTTTCTGTCCCTTACAAGGACACCTGTCCTTGGGGTTAGGACACACCCTGATCCAGGATAACCTCCTCTCGAACCTTAATTACACCTGCAAAGGCTTATTTCCAAACAAGGGCACATCCTGAGCTTCCTAAAGGGGAGACACTGTTCAGCTCACCAGGCCCCTGGTGGGATAGGGTCAGACAGGCTGAGCAGGAGACCCACGTACCACCAGCTTCTGCGAGACTGACACCAGGGCCGCCCTGCCCAGCCCTCCCCTGGACAGCATGGCCTTTACTGAGCAGTTACCCTGCTGTGCGGTCCCAACGGGATGGGCAGGAGCAGTTGGGTGCAGAGGGAGGCCACGCCAGAGCAGCAGATCTTTGCGCCTACTGCCCTGTAAGGCAGGAGCCAGCCCAGCCGGGGAGGTCTGCTGTTGGGATGTCCCCGGGCTCTTCCTGGGGGTGACAGAGGTCTAAAGCCATTGCTGAGAAGGGTCCCAAGCCCTGGGAGCTCAGGCAGGACCCCCATTAGGGGCTACAGCCCTAACCTGACCTCATCTTGGGTCCAAGCTGGTCCTGCCCCAGGGGGCTCACCATTCTGGATGAAAACCCAGGGTCCAGGAGGGGTGACTTATGCAAATCCCTGGTAGAGAAGCTGCTGGCCACATTGGGTCCCCAGGTGGGGGGAGGGGGCACAGGACTCCCTCTCTCCCTTGCTTGGTGCCCGTGCCCACGCCCAACTCACACGGTGGCCGGGGCGAGAGGGTGAAGCCGACGTGGACCTTACCGTCCCCCACCCCGGGCCTCACACACCCACGGAGGGTCAGGCCTCCACTGAGGCCCCAGAAAGCAATGTGTGAGGCGTATGTGCTGCTTCCATCCCTCCTGCCCGAGGCCAGTGCCCAAGTGGCGGGTTATGTGCCTTCTGTGGACGTGAGGATACTGTGACCACCGCATCCCCCCCCCCCCCCAGCTTGGCCACAACAGAGCACTATTCCCAGAGCCTGGGCCGTGCCCTTATTCCAGAAAGAACACCAGGTTGTCCTTTTCCTGGAGGCCCCCGTTCCACCCCTGACGGGGGAAACCGAGGCCCCACTTCTCTGGGCGAGGCTGGTCACGCTGCGCCCTCCCAGGTGGTCTCCTGGGGCAGCAGGGCTGGCGCCACCATCGCTGTCACTCTTATCTCGAGGGCGCTGGAGACGGAAACGGCACATTCTTGAATCCTGTGATCACTTCCCAGGACAGGCTCGGTCCCCAGGGACCCAGCCAAGCGAGGATGCGGCTCCCCACTCGCAGACAGCTGCCCAATCGGCTTCATCTGCCCACCGTCCCGGCCTGGCCGCGCGTGGTCTGAATGTGCCCGGGCGGGCAGTGGGTGTGGGGCCGCCTGGCCTTGGTGAGGACAGGGAGATGGGGGCAGGGCGGGGGCGGGGGTAGCCTGGGCCACCTGGCCTGGACAGCCCTGGCGGGTCTCAGGCCATCACAGCCTGTCGGAGGAGGCATCTCCTGGGCCAGCAGCCCAGTGCACTGGGGACTCTGAGAAGGCCGTCCATCGGGTCAGCTCTTGGCCTGGGGGTCGTATGTGGCAGGCAGTGTGGTCAGGGCAAGAGAAGCTTGCTGGCCTTGAAGGGTGGGTTGGTGGGGAAAGGGTCTTTCTGGGGAGGAGAGGGTTAAAGCAAAGACGAACATGGGGTACCGGTGAGGGAGGGGAAAGGACGGACAGGAGGGCGGGGAGAGGGGCAGGAGGCAGACAGGATGTGCTTCCCCCCGGAGGGGGTCCCCCCTCCATAGACCCCCAGGGCAGACTTCTGGTTCATGCCTCAACCCAGACACCCCATGGCTCTGTAATTCCAGCTTGGAATATTCCTTCCCCTTGACAGTGGGGCCTCCCCTCCTTCTCCCCATGCCAGCCTCCAGGTCTCCCCCGCAGCACATCATCCACAGGATGCTGGACCAGGCAGTCCCACGCACCCCCACCCCCTCCCATCCAGGACACCATCCTCAGGGGCCACCCAGCACCCACGAGACGCTCACGTGGGCCGAACCTCTCCTCCACAGACCTTGTCTGCCCCCTCCCCCTCCTGGAGCACTGTCCTCTCTGCCCAGATGAGCAGCTCGTCTTTCCCCATCCACACTCCATGCAGGCACCCCTCCTGCGGGAAGCCCCCTTACCATGGCAGGGACCAGCCCCCGGAACCCCCACCCTGGATGGTCTGCGTAGGCTTCTTCTTCCGTTCCCCATGCTGGACTGTGGGCCCCTGAGGTCCTTGCCCAAGACCAGGGCGCCATGACGGCAGGGCAGGGAAAGTGATCAGGATAGTGGCGGGCCCTGTGCGATGTTCCTCTCATTCATTCAGTCATTCATTCCCTGTGGGGCTCCTCGTCTGGGCCAGGGCTGGGGTTCTGGCCCAGGAGGCGGGAGGGGGGGGGCGGCCAAGTTCCCTCTGGGTGGGGCTGCCCAGGTGAGGCCCGTGGGGCCGAGACAGCTGACAAATGGTCCTTCTTCAGCCGCGGGCCGGCGGCTAATGATTCCCCATCTTTAATCAGGTCTGCTGGCAGGGCCCTTTCGATCCAGGTAAATGAGTACCTGGGGTCAGGGCTGGCTCTGGGAATCGGCCTTCCGGGACCACGGAGGAGGCCCAAGGAAAACACACGGCTGCGCCCATCGCGGGCCCTCGGGGAGCTGGGAAGAAAGAACAACAGAGTCGGGGGCCGGCTTCCCAGCAGGCGGCACGCCTGGGCCTCGCTGACCCGTGCCCTCACCCCTGCTCATCCCCCCACTCTGTCCTTCAGCAGACACGCACAGAGCTCCGTGCAAATACCACTGAACAGCCCTTTATTAAGCACCAACTACATACTGGGCCCTACCCTGGGCAGGAGGGCGGAAGTACAAAGGAGAGGTGGGGACTGGCACGTCCTAAGAACCGACCGTAGCTGGGTGGGGCTCCCCGCGGGGCACCTGCACCCCACCAGGCTGGGCGGAAGCCCCAGCTTCTCCACGTGCTGCCCTGCGATGTGCAGGAAGCCGCGTGCCGCCGGGCCTCAGTTTCCACATCGGCGCATTGACCTGAAGGATTGTGAAAATTTAGTGAACCACATTTGATAAGCATACGCCGGGCTCTGTTGCATCCCGGATATTCTCACTGGACCTTCCCGAGGTCCTCTGCAGTGGGGACCTACGGTCAGCAGCCCCACTAGGTGGATGAGAAGAGGGAGGCTTGGGCCGGGGAGGCACTCAGGCGGGACCCTACAGCGGGAAGTGGGGGGGGGGGGGCGCTAGGCTGGAGGCAAGGGAGGGTAGGGGCGGGGTGCCCAGACCAGGGCCACCCGTGCACACTGAGCTCCTGCCCTGTTGCCCACAGGCCCTGGAGGGGTGGGGTCGGGGGTGGGGCGGGGTAGCCCAGGCCCCGGCCCCGCACACTGAGCCCTGCTGCCCACAGGTCCTGGAGGAGCGCATGAAGCTGGAGTGCAAATGCCACGGCGTGTCGGGCTCGTGCACCACCAAGACGTGCTGGACCACGCTGCCCAAGTTCCGCGAGGTGGGCCACATGCTCAAGGAGAAGTACAACGCGGCGGTGCAGGTGGAGGTGGTGCGGGCCAGCCGCCTGCGGCAGCCCACCTTCCTGCGCATCAAGCAGCTGCGCAGCTACCAGAAGCCCATGGAGACGGACCTGGTGTACATCGAGAAGTCGCCCAACTACTGCGAGGAGGACGCGGCCACGGGCAGCGTGGGCACGCAGGGCCGCCTGTGCAACCGCACGTCCTCGGGCGCGGACGGCTGCGACACCATGTGCTGCGGCCGCGGCTACAACACGCACCAGTACACCAAGGTGTGGCAGTGCAACTGCAAGTTCCACTGGTGCTGCTTCGTCAAGTGCAACACGTGCAGCGAGCGCACCGAGGTCTTCACCTGCAAGTGAGCGCCCCGCCGGCGCGCATGCGCACACCGCTCGGCGCGCGCCCCCGCCGCCCCCCACTGCGGGGGGCTCCTTCCCGCCCCGCTGGTCTCTTCTTGTGGCGGAGCCCTGTCCCGGACCAGCCCAGAGGTGTCCCTCTGGGGCCTAGGGAGTTCCTGCTTTTCTCTGGGGAAGCGGACCCTCCGGGACTCGAGCATCCCCTCCCCCGCCTGGTGGCACGGACGACGTGGAAATGCCATGCGGCCGGCCACGCCACGCGGGCCCCCACGCGGGACCCTTCCCCTGGCCGCACCCGCCGCCCGGGGCCTCGGGGTGGCCCGGGCAGATGTTGACCAAGTTTATTTATGTGTCGTTAGTATCAGAGAAGAGTAGCACTAAGGCATAGCCAGTCCTAAGTGTACCCCGTGTGAGCGCAGCCCCTGGGACCCCCACTTGCTCTCCAGTTTCTGGACAGGGAGCATCCCTCCTGCACAGCACCCTCTGACCCTGCCCCCAGAGGGCCGAGGAGAGCCACGGACAGGGACCCTTCTTGAAAATCGTATCACACAAATCAAAATGTCCCCCACCTCAGGCTCCAGGAGTGCTGCGTCCCCTCCCTAATGCTGTCCCCCCTGCCCAGTGCCCCCGCCAGCCCAGCAGCCTCAGTTTACAGAGCCCACTCCTGCCCGGAGCCAACCGGAAGCCTTGGACAGCCCTGCGCTGGCTGGCGGTGGGCTGGCGGGTGGGGGGCGGGTCAGGGGTGTCTGCCTTCTTTGATAGATGCAGACGCGAGGCCCCGAAGGGCTCAAGAATGAGCCAGAGACCCTGAAGTGATGAGTGGAGGCTCCTGCCTTGGCTCGGGCATCCTGACCCTGGGCAACATGCTCTGGGGACACCCAGGGTGGCTTGAGACTGCCCCCATGTTTTGAGAAATCGGGCTGTACCCCTCCTTCCCTGCCGCCCGCCACACAGGGACCTGTACCCCCAGAGATGCCTGCTGGGGCTTCTCTATGGCCTCTGTGTCCAGTCCTACTCCTTGGGCCCTGACTCCAATGCTGAGAAAGCTTAGAGCCAGCCTGCTGTCCCGGCAGGTGTCTGCGCTCCAGACCCCTCCCCCAGGGTCCCTACCTACACACCCACCCTCCCCTGAAGTTCAACTCACCCTCAAACTTGAGAGGGGTCCCTGCTCAGGTCTCATGTGCGGGCTGGGGAGAGACCAGAACCCTGGGACTCGGGGCTGACATGTCCTCTGCGAACACGTCCACCCTCCCTCGGGGAGTGGCTTGCCGGCAAGGGTGGTGTGCGGCTGGCTCCTGGTGTGTTGCCCTCCGCTGCTCGTGTGTCCACCCCCCGGCCCCCAGTTTAGGGTATTTTCATGCAGAAACCTGTGGAAATGTGTCCTCAGGCAGCTGACAAGCCAAGTGGGCCCGACATTAGCCTGGGGTGAGTGACACTCTCTGGGCCCTGGCCCTGGCATCTACCCCGTGGGGATGCCAGGACACTCCATCAGCTGCTGTTCCCGGCACCTCCAGGCCACGGTGAATGCCCCGCCCCGGTCCCCTCCTCTCCGGGTCCCAGGACACTCCAAGTCCACAGGCCCGGTTAACTTATATTGTTATATAGCGTCGAAATGTCTATCGTGTCTTTTAAATTATTGTGACCTACACTGGGTACTGGAGGGAGGGGACAGCCTCACGCAGTGCCCCGAGCCAGGCTCCTCCTTCTGCTTGAAATGGACTCTTGGGGCCCTGGATGCCATCGAGTCACACGTATTATCCAGGCGCCTCTGCCGAAACCCTCCTCAAGAGTCTGTCAGCGGCAGCCCCTCCCTCGGGTGAGAGGGGTCAGTGTGGCCCGGGTGGGGCGGGGGCGGGGGCGGTCGGGGTACTGCGTGTCCCCGTGGCCCTCCCACTTGAAGAGAGCTGGTGGGTTTCGGATGGGCTGTGTCCTGCCTTCCCCGGAGGGGAGCGTCCGGTCCCAATAAAGCTGGAATCAGAAGTGAGTGTGTGCGGAGCCCACGCGACGCCCTTGTGGCTCTCTCCCCCTGGGGGTGGGGACGAACGTGCTGTCCACGGGGACCCTGAGGCTCAAGCCCCGTCGGCCCTCAGGGGCCTCACCTTCTGATTTCCTTTCCCCTCTGTGCAGGCTGAGTAGGCACTGTGCCCATGCACCTCTGTCCTCACATGTCGCACAGGTTCCAGGGGAGGCCTTGAGTCGTACAAGCCTTCAGGCACCTTTGGGGGCCACAGTTCCCAGCAGGGGCCGCCGGTGGTGGCTGAAAACAGATGCTGGGTTGCTGGACAGCCCGGGCTGTCTCTGGACAGTCTGGGCTCAGGGTATGGGGACAGGATGCCACAGGTCTGGTGCCAGAGCCAACTCATGGGGCTGGGTGTGGGCTGTTCTTAGGAGAAAGGGGGGCTTGAGGGTAGAAGACCCACAGCCAGGAGGCCTGGCTCCATCCATCTGTCTCCTGCTTTGGACCCCAACTGGTCTTGGGATCCCTGTGGATCTATCCTTTGTGTCTGGTGGGGTTTTGCTCAGGTGCCCCCCTTGGGTGCTTCTAGTCCCTCCCAGGCTTGGGAAGACAGCCCGAGGCCCCTGGGAGCCCAGCAGCCCCTGGCTGGCCACCAGGCCTTGCTGCTTCTCCTTGGAGGCCTGGGTGCCGCCGGGCCCCCGCACTTGCGGTAGCCGTGTGAACATAGAAGGATGAATGGCATTCCTGCCGAGGGCTGGAAGGCATGCGGTGGGGCCGGTTTGGCCACTGCCCGCTGTCCCGGCAGCCTGGCATCGGGCGGAACCGCTGATCAAACAAGGCCCCGTCCACACTGTGCCCGCCGGGGCACCCACGGAGCCTGGCCCCAGACCCAGACCCCAGCGGAGGAGCTACTCGGTGGGGTTCTAAAGGAGGAGGCATCTTGGAGGGTGTGGAGACAGGAAGACGGATGTAGAAAGCTCTGGACTTGGAGCCCAAGCCCAACCCTTCCAACAGCCAGGCATGGGTAACCTCTAGGGTGGCCCTGACTAATCTATAGCCTCAGTTTCCCCATCTGAGAGCAGGAGGTGGCCCAGGCCAGCACTTGGTGGTTAGTGGGGCCCGTGGGGCCTGCGCCTGGGCCGGGCAGTTTCGCAGGAGGCCCTGGTTCCCTGCGAGACGGTAAGCAAATCCGCGGTGGTGGCTGCAGCCAGGGTCCGGCTACTCCCACAGGGCCAGGAATGAGGAAAGAGCTTCAAGAATGCCCCAGCCCCGGTGCCCAGACTGTACTTACTTCTTGGCCATGGTTCAACCCCAGCCCCAGCCTCCCAGGGCCACCTGGCACATCCTCCGAGGGGCCCTGCCTGAGGTGTGGAGCTCACACCGCCCAGCCTGCCTGGGGGCCCACCTGACCCCCAGCCCCGGGCTCCGCCTCTGAGGCTACAGTTTCAGGAGCATCCCCAGACAGCCTCCATCCCCCGCAGTGGCTAGTTCTCCTCCACATGGTGCGTTTGCCTCCTGGGCTCCAGGCGCCCTGCTCTTAGCTAGCTGGGCATGCCAGGTATCTGACTCCCTCTCCATGATGGCCCAGGGGTGTTCCTTCCCCAGACCTGCCTTCCCACCGTGCTCCAAGAGGCGGTCACCGGGTGCCAGATGTGGGCAGACTATGAGGCATTCATTCATTCCTTGCTCATTCACTTGTTCTGTGGTGCTGGAGGCTGGGCCCTGGGTTGGGCCCTGGGGATAGTGGCGACTCACGCCTGGCCTTGATCTCCTGGGGCTCTGGTTCTTCACTTGGCTCTCCTGCCCTGAGTGTCAGCCTATTCTCCGGGGCAGCCCCTGGCTGAGACAGCCTGACAGATAGGAAAAGGCTTTGGGTGGGTGCTGGCATAACTCTGGGCCTCAGTTTTCCTCTCTAGAGTGGGTATAGTGGAGCAAGTGGTGCCGGCCCAGCCCACCTCTCTCCTTCTGTGTGTGGAGGGTGCCCCTGCCCACACTTGGCTCACAAGCTGGGCTTTAGCACCAGGACCCCTCCCAGCTGTGCCCCTGCCCCCCCCCCCCCCCCGCAGGACCGCCCAGGCTGTCTGCGGTCAGAGCTCACAGGTCTCACAGGCTGTTCCTTGGCGAGGCCTTCAGAGGCCTTCCTGATCCTCTGTCTCCTCTCCTAAGCCTGTGCCCACCCTGCCTCCACGCAGATCCCCCTGCCCTGCCGGCAAGCCAGCCCTTCCCAGAGCTCCCTGTGGAGCTCCACACCACCCCCTGCCCCTGCCCGGCCTCCCCCGGAGCTGTGCCCTCTGGCCAGGAAGGCCTTTCCACCACATCCCTTCCCATAATGCTCACTTTCCAGCAAACTTGTTGGGGCCCTGATGTTTCTTTTACCCTCCACCCAGTTTCTCTGCTGATGGAGAGGGGGGCTGCTGCTGTGACTGTCCCTGCACCCAGCAGGTCTAGGGACCTTAGAAGTGAGAGGCTCTGTGGAACCCTGAACTCCCACCATGCCAGACGCAGGGTCTGGTTCACAGTACCCACCATCTTCACAATACCCCTTCCCTATATAGGTCAGCGCTAGCTCTGTTTTACAGATGGGAAAACCCAGGCACAGAGAATGAAGAGTTCTGCCCAAGGTCACACAGCCAGCAGAGGCAACGTCAGGATTTGAACTGTCCTCTGGGGTCTTCCTTCTACCCGACTCATATGCCTCCTCCCACCAGGGGAAACTGAGGCCCTGGGACCTTGCCTATGGCTGTACAGAGACGAGCGGGAAGAGAATGGCCGAGGCAGGTCCAGGGGTGGTGGTGATGGCCGTGTTCTGCCTCCACCGAGGATGGAACAAGAAAGACTGGCTTGAAGGCCGCGGGCAGGATCTGGGTTAGAGTCTAGACGAACTTCGCAACTCCCAGAGCAGGAGGCCGACAGGCTGGGGAAGAGAGGTGAGCGGAAGCTGGAGCTCTTTGCACTCAGGCCAACAGGGGAAGTGTGAGTTCCCCTGAGCAGAGCGGCCAGGGCTGCTCCTGGAGGCACCAGGCCAGGAACGGAGCCGCCAGGAGCCAGAAAGTTCAGCTGGATGTCAGCCTGGAGCTCGCCTACAGCTGTCCTGGCCCCCTTCCCTCCTGTGGGTCTGAGCTTGCGTCCACCTTCCTTCCCTGGGATGCCGCCTGCCTTCCCATCACAACGTTGGCCTTGCAGGGCCCTGGGGACTCAGCAGCCTGGCCTGGGCGTCCCAGGCCCTAGTGAGTCTCAGAAGGCCCGAGAGGGCTGTGGGCTTAGCAGCCCCCTCAGGCCCCAGCAGAGGCCTAGTGGAGGGGGAGGGTTGGCCAGGGGGTTGGCAAAAACTTTGGGGATCGGGGCTTCCTTATAGCCTGTCCCGGAAAAGCCTGGAACTGCCTGGCCAGCTCCCCTTCTTGTGTCTCTGGATGTGGCTGGAATTCTGCTTTCATATGGGAGGTGATTGAAAAGAAAGCCCTCACAGCCTTGCAAGGAAGCAGCCCAGCAGGCCGGTAGGTCCAGGATCAGGGGTCCTCTTACTCCACCTGCAGGCAGAGGCCAGTGGCCGACAGGGCAGGCCTGGGACACCCTCCAGATCTTGGACACAGGTAGCCTCCTTGGGGCCACTGGTCTCCCATGGATGGCCAGCCCACTCACCTTGAGGCCTGAGGGTGGCCTTCAGGACTCTAGTCCTTCTAGGACTGACTCAGCAAGGGGTCCAGACTGGCCCCTCTGGGCAGGACACCTGGGGAGGCCTCTCCAGGTGTCTGCAGCTCCAGAGGCCCCCTGCCTGAGCCGCTCGGGCTGGGGGCCAGCTGGGGCCATTCTGCTGGCTTGACCTGTGTACCCCACATCCCTACCTCAATGTGGGTTGGTGGGGAGGGGGTTTTTGCCCAAGGCCTGTCCCCTGGTTCCCGGCTCAGACTCCTGGTTCCTGAGCCCCTGGCTTTTCCACCAAACAGGACGGGATACGGCATCCGAATAGTCACACGTTCTTTTGCCCACTTGTCCGTCATTGCTAAAGTCCTCAGTGCCCAGAGCTTGGCTAGGCACTGGGGGTCCCAGAGCTGAATGCGAAGTGAATGCTTCTCTTCATCGACCCCAAGCCCGGATGCGGGACAGAATGGTGAACACACAGGCTCCATTGGCCCCTATACACAAGGCTGCAACGGAGGAGAGTAGGGTCTGGGGATGCAGAGCCGTGGGGAACCCCCCTTGGGTAGACACTAGGGTAGTCAGTAAAGACTTCTTGGAGGAGCTGGCATCCAGGCCAAGGCCCAGGAAAAAAGGGAAGAAAGGCAGTGGGAGGGACACGGGAAACGGGATGCCTCGGGTATGGGACCGGAGGAGAGAGGCTCTAACGTGGCCTGGGGTAACAGTGTGGATGGTGGAGCATGGGGCTTGGGGGCTGGGCAGTGGGGAGAGCAGAGCTTGAAGAGCTCCCTCACACCTGATAAGGTTCCAGAAGGTTCTGGAAGGCCATAAGGGAACCTTCCATTTGAGCTTCATGGTCTCCAGCATCTGGCAGGAACACCCCAGGCCATTTGAGCTTCATGGTCTCCAGCATCTGGCAGGAACACCCCAGGTGCCCTTCCCCTGGTACCCAACAGAGTCCGGTGACTTCTGGGCAAAGAGCCTGCGTGCCTGCTGGCTTCCCTGAGCCCCTGCCTGGAGCCCCTGTTCTCCAGTAGAAAAGTAGCTCAAATTGGAGTCCTCAGGCTGTGAAGTGTTTGGAGAGCAAAAGGTAGGTGCTGGGGCCCTTGTCAGGCTGCTCCTGGTCCATCCTGGTCCCTCTGCTGGGCTAGGGGCCACAGCTGTTGGTTACCAAGGGTTCGTCCCACCAGCTCATTGAAAGCATTTGAGGAGAGGCCTCCCCGGGCCTCAGTTGCTCCATGTGGACTGGCTGATCCCAGGGTCGTCATCAGAGCCAGGATGGGCCACAGCCTCGGTGGCCACCCCCAGGTCCAGCCTCTTTGAGCTAACAAGGCCATGCCAGGATTTTGAACTTCTCTTGCAACCAGTCTGGGAGGGCGCACCCTGCCTGCTGAGACTGGGGGGGGGATGGCCTTGTTGATGCTCCCGACATGGGCGGGGTGATTAACAACTGCTTCCCCCTCTGGGTTCCCAAGGAAGAGAGATCGATTAAATCTCAGTGACAAGCTCTCTGGGAGAGGGAGGCCAGCCGGTGGCAACATAGCTGAGTCACGACAATTCTCTCTGGGAGTGAGGAGAGTGCCTATGGCAGGGTGAAGAGCTCCCTCATCTCAAAGGGCCCCTCTCTCCTGGAGGGGCCTGCAGGCCCTCAGAGAGGTCAGCGCCTCATTGAGGAGACTTCAGGGCAGCCCTGGGAGGCCTGGCAAGGGGGCAGGCCTCCGGCCATATTAGGAGAACTTTCTCGGGGCCAGAGCTATAAAGACAGAGTTCTGACCATCACTAGGGGAATGCAAGCATGGTTTGATCTCCACGTAACAGACAGGGAAGGATGCGGCTCCGTGGTGCTCCGATCCCAGGATTCTCATGGGGCAGAGGCTCGGCTGTGTAGCTCAGATCCAAGACTCTCTGTTCCGTGGTTGGGAGGCGTCACATCTCTGGGCCGGGGAGGAGGGCGGACTGCGCCAGGCTCTGGGAAAGCTGCCCGCTCCTTCTGCCCTGACATCGCAGTTCCCTCCGGAGGGGAGACTCTCTTTGCCTCACCCTTGTTCGTGTGTTCCCCAAATACTGGGCACCGCCATGTGTCAGGTGCTGGGGAAGCCACCAAGGGGAGCCGACAGTCTGGAAGGCGCACGAGGTGGTAAGTGTTTGTGGGGCATGTGGGAAGCGTCGTGAGCCATCCAGCATCCAGCCCGGGAGAAGGAAACAGCCAGGGCAGGTTAGGTGGGATGAGCAGGGGTGGGGGGTGGGGGGTGGGTCAGAGCAGGCCACGTGGATGAGCCAGGATGTGAGGGAGAGGAGGGAGGAAGCTGTCGAGGGACTTCCAGGCAGTGGGGCGGCCGGGCCAGGGGCGCGGAGGAAAGAGAGTGAGGGGCAGTCTGGGGGAGGGGCGGGGGTGCCGTGGCTGGAACCGAGTGAGGGAAGGGAGAGCAGGGAAGTGGTTCGGCAGATAGCAGCTCCGGGTCATGGGCGCCCGTGCGGTCTGGAGCTTTTCGTCCCAATGACAGGACCCACGAGGTTTTTGGCCGGTGGGGCTGTGGCGTACCTTCATCTCTCCTAGGATCGTCCGCTGGGAAAAGTCTCCGGGGCTTCTCCCCGGAGCCAGGACGCAAGGAGACGGGGTAAGGGGGTGCCTGATGTGGTCCAGGCAGGAAGCTCCATGAAAGAAGCAGCGGACTCTGGCTGGCTTTGGCAGACAGGGCAGCAACCTTTCCCGAGGGGAGCTGGGGCCTTGGACAGGAATCTCCAGAGAAGGAAAGGCCCAGAGAAGGCCAGTGCCGGGCTCCGCCCAGGCTGGGAGCCCCAGCGGTCCCTTGAGAGCCGTGGGGAGGGACTTACCCCAGGGCCCGTGTGGGATGGGGAGGAACCAGGACTCGGGCCAGCCTGTTGCTCGGTGGGGAGGCTGGAGGAGCCCCTACCCTTTCGTCCCGTCTGTGGCCTGTGGATGAAGGAGAGGCCAGGACAGCTGGGCCCCCGGAAACACACTGGGGCTCTGGGTCCCACACTACCTGCCTCTGTGACCTCAGCCCCACTCTGCCTCAGTTTCCCCTCTGTAAGCTCGGATGAGAGCACCTGCCTAGGGACGGTGAAGAGGGTGCGGCGGCATGGCCAGTGATGAGTCAGCAGAAGTCAACAGCCGTCCCTCCGCCACCGCCCTCCTCACGGTCCAGGCCGACTGAGGAGCAGAGGGCAGACGTGCCCCTCAAGCAGGCAGCCAAGCATTCACCTCGGGGAGCCCCTCGACCACCCACCTGCTCAGGGGCCCCTTCCCTGGGCAGGCTCATCAGTCGAGGGGTGCGGTAGGGCCTGGCAGACCCCTCCCTGTCCTTCCCTGACTTGGAAGCCGACTGTCTCGCTGGAGAAATTCTGCCTGTGGACGGACCCCGTGTGGGTCCGCGCCAGGCCAACGTACCCAAGCAGGTCTTGGGGCTGCTGAGAAATGCGGTGCTCTGGGAAGACACCAGTGCCCTAGACTCGTGTGCTCATTACTCCTACGTGCTACAGAGGTCCCTAGGACAATATTCTGGCTCAGGGCCTGGAAGACCCAGGTCTCAGCCTCTCTCTGGTCTTCCAGGGTCCCTTCAGCTGGTGCTCGACCCCTCTCGAGCTCCTGCTAGGGGCCTCTTGCCTTTGGCTGACCCCTGACTGAGGCTGGGCCTCAGGACCCCAGGGTCCCCTCCTGTCCCCATCACAGGGTTTTAGTGGTCAGGAAGCTGTCTCCCTGGCTGCCGTGGCCAGCGATCTCTTTGACCCTTGGCTCCCACCAGCAGCACCCGGCATATCCGCAGACTGCTTCCGTCCCCCTGGGACTCCACAGGGCCTGGCACAGTCCCCTCTCCAGGGACCCCCAGGTTCATGTCCCAGCGGTACCCCTGGAATGCTGCCTTGTGTCGCTGGGGCCCCTGGGCCGTCTGGCGGGCCCCACCCGCTCAGACTCCCGAACTGGCCAATCACGTTTCCCCACTCGCCCTCCATCCCCCACAGGCCTGCACGCTTTTCACTCACCCCTCCCTACCACCCTCCTTGGGGCCCTCTGGGGCCCTCCTGGTAGCCCTGACGTCACTTCTTCCGGGACGCCCCGCTCTGCACCAGGTGCCCCGCGCTACCCCCAACGTGTTACTGTTGTCTGTTGACTCTGAAATGCAGGTGGGTGATTGCGATGACTGTGGGGGCAGAGGGTGGGCGCCCTGGCCCTGCCCCCTGCCCCCCTGCCCCCCCGCCAGGCGTGGTAAGCCCACGGGGACGTGCCCCCCGCGCAGCCGTAATGGGCACCTTTATCCATAACCGTCTTCTGATACCGTCATGCCCTGTCACTGGCAGTTAAGTCAAAACTTGGCACGAGCCCCAGAGCGCCAGGCCAGGCCTTGCACAACGTGGGGTGGGGCGGGGGGGGGGGCGGGGAGGAATCCCCGCAGGGACACTGAGATGCGCCTATTTTTAGCCTCCAGAAGAAAACTAAACCCCAACACACACAACGTGCTACACAAATATTTGTTTTTATTCTTAAAAGGGCTCCGGTGGCGGGCTTGGGGCCTGAAGCACACGCTCACTCGGGGGAGCCACGCTGGCTTGGAGGGAGCCTGGCCGGTCCCCACACGCCGCACCCAGCGCTGCCTCCCCGCGGCCCCACCCTGCGGCTCCAGGAGCCTCCCCAGGGCCCCACCCGCCCTGGCTGTCCTCTAAGGAACTGGCCGGGCAGCTTCCCGCCTCCCGCCCAGCTCAGCCTGCTGTCCCCGCCGGCCCGGACCACCTGCCCTCTCCGGAGGGGCAGCCGCTTGGAAATCCCACGTTCTAGAAATTCCTGCTCTGAAGAAGGCTTCCCCTGCTCCGGACTCCTCGCAGTTAGCAATGTGGGGGGCAGGTGGCCCTCCCTTGGGGCGCCATTCTGACCGCTCCGCATCGGCTCCCGGGCACACGTGAGGGGGACACTCCCCAGACCACTCGCGGCCTCAGGGAGAGGCACCCGCATCCCTGAGCCGCGTCGCGGGACGGCAGCTCGGCTTCCCTGCGGCGCCTTCCCGACGCACCCTGGCCCAGGGCCGCCCTGACGAGACACCAGCCAGGGGAGCTTCGAACAACAGCCATTTACTTTCCGGGGGTTCTGAGACCAGAGTCCAAAGTCAAGGTGTCCGTGGGGCTGCCTCCCTCGAGCACTGGAGAGGGAGGACCGCGGCAGCTCTGGGTGGCTGCCAGCGTCCTTGGCTTATGGTCGGGTCACTCCAGCCTCCAAGGCCAGCATCTGCCCGTCTCTCTGTGTGACCTGCTCCTCCCTGGGCATCGGACACCCCCCACCCCCGGCATCTGCTCCCTCTCAGAAGGCCCCCTGGGATGGCATCTGGGGCCCGAGCACAAGCCGGGCTCATCCCCCTTCTCCCGGCCCTTCCTTAATCACACGTCCCATAGAGGGAAACACTGAATAGGCTCTGGGATTCGAACCTGGACACCCCTGAGGCTAACGGACCCCGTGAGGTCTCCATGAAGACAGACTCCCCGGGAGGAGGAGAAGGCCAAGCAGGGAGGGGTCCACCGAGGCAGACGGCAGACCAGGAGGTGCTGCCCCCAGAGTTTGGGTTTGGACAGAAACATAAGCTCGTGGCATCCCAGACCACCCGGGGTGAAGCAGGCCTGGGTCGGCCTCACTCCCACGCCAGCACCAGCAAGAAGCCCTGCGGGTCACCACAGTCCACGGCTCCAGGCCCTTCCTCCAGGTGTTGCCTCCACAAACATTGATAAGTGGTGGCTCTGAGGCTTCTCGTCACTGCTCTGTCCCTACCCATTTCCTCCTGCCCAGGGCTCTCTAGGTCACCTCCAACTTGGTTAGGGTCTGCGTAGGACCCTGGGCGTTTGTCTTGTCCCCTGACGTGCCTGTGGAGGTGGTTGAGACATCCTCTGACTGGGACGCTCTTTTCCGAGACCTCTGCGCGGCGGTGGCTGCCTTCCTGCTCCTCAGGGCTCAGGGTGATGGTCACTGACTCAGAGATCCTTCTAGGCTCTAAACTTAGGAGCGACCTGTTCCCCAGACCTCTCACGGAGCTCGTCCCCCAGGCTTCTGGTTGGTTCCGTCAGCACACGCACCCTTGGATGGGACACTGCTGCCTCCTCCTCATAGCGGCCCGGTGACAGTGCCTGGGACAGAGCAGAAATACAGCCGTGTTTTGTTGACCCAGTGGACAGATGTGTCCCAGACATTGGTTCGATGATGAGAAAATGCCGTCAGTAGCAGAAAACCATCTAAGGAGAAACCGAGGCTCCTGCTTGGGCCCAGCGACGCCCCTCCCCCAACACCCCCCCACCCCCTGCTGCAAGGGTGGTGGGAGTGGGGGGTTGGGCCTGAGGCCCTGACTAGGTTTAGATTACAAGATTAGGCGCTCATGTGGAGCCTTTGTCCAGTGAATGCATGTATTAAGCGCCCACTGTATGCCAAGACCGCTCAGCCAACATTGAACTAAGAACCAGGTCCAGGGATGTTCCGGTGCTGGGGGTGGTACCGGGCCCTGAGCCCATCCGCAGGCGGTGCAGCTAACCTTGGGCACATGGCTAGGTGGGCCTTACCTCGCAGGAAGCAGGATTGGAGGGAGGGTTCTGGGCCCGAGTTACCAGCCGAGTTACCTTTATTGGCTCTCATGTCATTCCAGGTGGGTACGGGCTGGGGCGTGCCTCCCGCCGCTTTTCTCCTGTGCTCGGGGAGCCCCAGGCTCTGTGCGGTGTCCAGGGGCTGCTGGGGACAGGGGCTCTGGCCTTCAGACCCAGCAACATAGAGCGACTCTGGTCGGGTTTGACAGTCAGGGTTCCACAGAAGGGTTAGTTTGACAAAGGGGCTCTGCTGTTAAAAATGTCAGAAAATCGGGGTGCCAGGGTGGCACAGTCAGTTAAGCATCTGACTCTTGGTTCCAGCTTAGGGCATGATCTCGGGGTCCTGAGATCAGCCCCGCATCAGGCTCTGTGCTTAGCATAGAATCTGCTGAAGAGTCACTCCCCCTCCCCCTCCGCGCCCCTCCCCCTCCGCGCCCCTCCCCCTCCGCGCCCCTCCCCCTCTGGCTCACTCCCTCTCTCTCAAATATATAAAAATAAAAACTTTTTTAAAAATGTCGGAAAAACCACGAAAGGAGTCCAACTCTATAGTTTCATGGAAGGTACGAAAGGCTCAGAGAGGGACCGGGTCTGCCCCAGGCCACACAGTTTATTTACACAGGTCTCCTGGCTCTTCCCCCAAACAGAGGCTGCCTGAAGCTGGGCTTCTCAACCCCTCCCTCCACACCGGGGCTGGCCTGGGGCAGAGCAGCCCAGCTCCAATCCCATGCCCCACGCTCAGCTGGAGGCCCTGACGGGAAGTTCCAGTAGAAAGCCAAAGCCGGGAGATTCTGCTCTCAAATGTTCCTAAATGAGACCATCGCATAAAAAACTAGTCCAGGAATGCTCAGAGATTTTCGGCGTGCTAACCGGCCACTGAGGTCTTGGGTCAGGGTAGGCGGCGCAGGGACCCGTGTTCCTGGGTGCAGCCTGGCTTGGCCGCGAGAGTTTGCTTCCTGACGCACCTGCCATTTCCCAGGAGGGCCGGCTGCCACCGCCCACGGCTGGGTGTCACCCCATGGAGAGGGGAGCTCGGGCACAGTCCCCCTGTGCCCAGGGACTGAGGGTGGGGCTCAGTGTTGATCAGTCTCATGAGGGGACAGTGGAGCCCATCACCCAACACTCCTGAGACCCTGGGCCTCCTGTCTGGACCCCGTGGAGTGAGAAAGGTTTGGCATTGCTGGAAGAAGCTGCCAGCCAGGAAATCAGACAAGGATCCAGGACCCAAAGAGAATCATCTGGGCAGAAGGAGCACTGTGGGGCTCAGACCAGGAGGACCACCCCCCAGCTTTCTAGGCAGAATTTAACCCCCATGATCTAACTGGAGGGGTTGGGAGAAGGACTTCCAGAGGCAAGGCTGCGGGCAGGAAAGCTCAGGGAGCTCTAGGGCCGGATGGGCGTGGGGAGTCGTCTCAGTGTCCCTAGGCTAGCAGGGGCTTGGGTCTAAGTGTTCAGGCCCTGAATATCAAGCCTGGGCCACTGACTCTGCTTCTATCCCTGGTGGCCCTGGCCATGGCCTCGTGACTCAGGGGTCAAATCGGTGCATACGCAGTTCCTTGCCTAAGGTGACCTTCTAGTCCTCTCTGCTGGGCCAACCCCTACACATCCTTCAAGGCTGGTTCGTGCATCCATCCCCTCCTCCAGGAAGTCCCCAGTGCTGTGCAAACGAGGGCAGGAACGGGCGCTGCAGGGTCGCTGGAGACCGTGCGGGGCGATAGTGTCATTCTGCCGACACCAGGCCCAGACGCCCGCCCGAGTGCAGGCCCGGAGCAGAGTCTGGGAGGCTCGCTTCTGCTGGGAGAGACACCTGCACATGAGGGCCTGGTGTGGTAGGAGAGGGTGGCCTCGAGGTCCTGGCCTGGTCCTCCTGTTTCTGCCCATGCCTGGGGCTGGGCGGCCTAACCTCTGCAAGCCTCAGCTTCCTCTTCTGTAAAATGGGGATTTTCCTAACGGTCCTGGGTGAGGATGCCCGGCAGGCACAGCTCCAGGTACAAAGGAGGCGCCTGGCTTTCCACCGCCGCTGTTCCTGACGGCAGCTGTTAACGGAGCAGCTAAACCCCAAAGACACATGGAACTCGAGAGTGTGAACGAGGCTCTTAGGACACAGGGCGGCTGCCGGGTCTGCCCCACAGGAGGCTCTTCCTCCTCCTGCACCTGACCTTGCTGCCCCGGGCCCCCCAGCTCTCAGCTGCAGCAGGCCTGAGCCCCTCGGTGCACAAAGTCCTCGTCAGTCTGGGGTCTGTGCACACCCAAGGGGAAGCCCTTGGTTCCTTCAGGCCCACCGACCTGGTGCTTCATCTGTAAATGGGGCTCGTGCCCAGGCTGCAAGGTCATGTCAGAGCTGCACGAGGTTCTGAGTGCCCCACGCTGCTGGTGGAGGCCAGGCCTGTCTTCTTGATGCGGTGAATGTTCTCTGACTCTTCCGGGTGCCCCACAGGGCTGCGGACCGGGCGCACGGGGGTCTCACAGGCTGAACCCGGTGCTCGCCTCATACCACTCAGGTCTGGTGGGCCCAGGAAATGGCCCTGTTGTCACAGTCCTGGGAGATTCCCCGGCTCTTCTCGGTGAGACCTCACAGACTGCCTTAGTCCCCCTCCCTTGAGCTGCCAGGGCCTCCCGCCTTTTTCTGGGGATGTCTTGGAGCTGGGGGGTGGGGGGGTCAGGCAGGAGAGCCAGTGCTGGTGGGCCTCTGGCCTCAGGACTGAAGCTCCCCTCTGGGGCCTTGGCCTCCTCCTAGCCTGGCGGATAATCCCCCCAGCATTGTGGGAGCAGGAGCTGGGCCCTGGGAAGATGCCCCAGAGCCTCTGCTTGGGCCCGGGAGGGCGACCTCTGGGGTTTTCACTGGTTGCCCCACCCTTGGGGTAATTGAGAAAGCGGCTTCCTTTTAATTAAAGCTCTGCAAAGGGTCTGAGCTCCCTAGGAAAGGGAAAGTGTAGATGCAGAATAATTAGCCAGACAAAAGGCAAATCCCCTTAGCATCTCCCTGGGCAGGTTAATTGGTTGGGGCTCTGGCCCGCCTGTCCCGGCCAGATACCAGGGCTTTCCCCAGCCTCCCGCCGCTCGCTGACCCTGAGGCCACACCTGCCCCACTGTCCGGTGTGGGAACCCAGCGGGGGCTCCGGTTGCCCTCTGATCCGCGCTGCCCCGCCAGGCCCTCTGCTCAGCCTCCCGGCCCCTCCCTTGTCATACCCCAGAGCCAGGGGGAGCCTGCGGGGCAGCCCTGGCCGGTCTCCCTGGAGCTCCCGTGGCCCTGGGCATGCTTTCCTGTGGCCTGTTCCAGACACAGCACCCTCTGAACCTTCGCCTGGGCTGGCAGGCTCCCTCCCCACCAACACCCCCAGACCCAGCACAAGTCCTCCTGGCAGAGCCTCCCCTGAGACAAGCCTCTCTTGGGACGTGCCGGCCACACGCTCTCACAGCAGGCCCCTGTGACAAATGTCCTCTCTCCAGCTCGTCTCGTCCTTACCTGTCCCCAGATGGCAGAGCCGTCTCCAAGGACTCAGGGTCCAGCCCAGGCCCAGCACAGAGCGGCACCCAGGATCCCCAGGCCCCAGGGGAGGCTCTCGTGTAGGCTGTGAATGCGGAGCCAGGCAGGGTCCAGAGTGTCCCTCACCAGCCCAAACGTAGGCCCGGGAGCAAGGGCCACCTCCTGACCGTGCCCTCCATCTGTAGGAGGGCGCGGGCTTGGAGAAATCTAGAGTTTATCAGTGAGCAAGAAAGAAGGAAGGAAGGAAGGGGAGGGGGAGAGAAGATAGACCGGCGGGGGGGGGGGGGCGGCCTCCAGATCACTGGCCCCTCCCGGACCGGCAGACCCCAAACTGGGCAACGCTTGCTGGGAGGCCTTTGCCTGAAATCATTCTGAAACGTCTGATTTCCCGCCCTGCTCTGTGAGGCCTTCCTCTGGCTGTGGCCCCGGGGAGACCCCTGCCCCGCAGCCGCCACCGTCGCTGTCCATAACTGTGGTCAGAGCAAGAGGTGCCCAGGCCTGCATCTGGCGGAGGCCACGAGGCCACTGAAGTCAGGAGAGGTCGGCGCCGGAGGTCTCAGGCTGAGCTGTGGGAGAGCAGGGGTGCGGCAGGGCGGGCATAGCCCGGGTCCTCCCGGCTCAGGGCACAGTGTGGGGCCCAGATAGGGGTGGCCCTGACCCAAGGTCACCGTGGGGCTCCTCGGGGCAGCCCCGAGCCCCTTCTCACTGCCCCCACCCGGGCGGACAGTGAGTCAGCCCCACAGCTTGGTCTGAGGCCTCCGGCTGTGGTGGTGTTTCCAGCTGCGGAGAGGGGACAGCTGCTTATTTTTCCTGCAGTTCCTGGGGGTGGGGGCGGGGGCGGGACCGAGGAAGCTGACCCTGCTGGTTCTCACACTGGTGCGGGCTTCCCGGGAGCCCCTGAAGGAAAGGGGGCGCCTCAGGGACAGGCCGCCGGGGTGGGGGGTGTGTGGGGCCTCCCCGCCACACTCCTGGGGCGGCCAGCCAAAGCCAATTCCACAGGCCAGTTCCTGGAGCGGGATGTTGGGGTTTCCGAGGTCGAGAAGGAACTGGCAAGCTCGATTCATGATGTCACTGGCCCAGCCCCAGCCCTGGCCCAGGCTCCCGCCTTGCCACCGCCTCTCGAGGGCGAGGGGCACCCTGGGATCGCTCAGAGCCACCACCGTGAGGACTCAGGTACCTGTCCCAGAGCAGCCCTAGGCATCCCTGGCCCTCAACACCCGGGCCTTGACTGCTGGGGCCACCGACCTGGGGAGGCCCTTGGAGGCGGGGACTGAGTGTCCCAACTTCTGGGACGGGCCAAGGTGGCTTTGAGGGGAGGTTTCCTGAACCAAGGGAACATGTTTCCAAGATGCAGTGATTCACCCGTGCCGGGAGGCCTTCCCGAGACCTGCCGACCCTCCTCCCAGCGGGCCCGGGGCTCAGCCCCCAGTGGGGCTGGAGCCCCCAACCCAGCCCGGGATGCAGGTGGGGTCAGTGGGGGCTGCATGTCATCTGCCACCTAGAGTCGAGGACCCCTCCCAGTGGGAAGAGGGTGGACGACAGGACCCATCTTCCCCCTTTCTGGGATTTCCAGTTTTCTCCCACAAACATTATTTTTTCTGGAACTTTTTAATGAAGTATAACCCACAGGAAAGTGGACACAGAAATATACAGCTCGACGAATTTTCACAAAACAAACCCTGCACGTAACGGGCACAAGGTCAGAAACAGAACACGGCCCGCTCCCAGAAGCCTTTCGATCCCCGCCTGGCTGCTGTCCCACCCGGGGGCCACGCTCCCGACTCCCACGGCCGTGGATTCGTTTTGCCTGTTGCATACCCCACAGGAATGGGTCACACGGCCTGTCCTCACGTCAACGGGTCACACAAAGCCTGTCTGGCTCCTTTGTTCAACATTGTGTTTGTTAAAAAAAGGAGAAGGAGAAAAAGAAAGAAAGAAACCCCAAAACCAAAGAAGACGACGTGCAGGGTATGTCCCCTAGCTTGATGGCAATAATCCTAAATACGTACACTTTCTAGGTTTCGGTTCTACCTTAGGAAAGCTGGGAAAAAGGAATGCATAAGCAAACAAACAGAAATTGCGTCTGCGAGGTTCCCCTACGCTGTTGCGTGTGGGCGTAACTCATGTAACACTCTTAAAAAATTTAGAGCATTTTTCAGAGCAATCTGAAAAAAAAGAAAAAAAATCGAGGGGAAAGTACAGACTTCTTCTATGCCGCCCTCCCCACGCCTGCGGCGAACATCTCCCGTTTGTCCCCGTTGACGAGCCGATAGGGGCCTGTTATGGTTCGTAAAGTACGTAGCTGACGTTAGGGCTCACTCTTGGTGGGGTGCATTCTACGGGATTGGACAAATGAACAATGACATCGCTCCACCATCACAGCACCCTCCAGTCTGCAGAGTATTTTCACTGCCCTAAAAATCCTTGGTGTTTCACATCTCTGTTTACTTCTGTCCACCCAGCCCTGGCGACCACTGGTCCCTTCACGGGGTCCATATTCCAGGCCTTTCCCAGAATGTGACAGAGTGGGGACCCCACAGTATGGGGTCTTGTCACACAGACTTCTTTCCCTTACGGATGTGCATTTACCGCTCACTCCTCTTCAGCGCTGAGTAATAGTCCATCGTCTGCGTGGACCACAATCTATTTGTTGGTCCACCTGCCCGATACCTTGGTTGGTTCCAGGTTGTGGCGATTACAAGTAAAACTGCTAGAAACATCTGTGGGCAGGTCCTTAGGTAGACATCAGCGTTTCGCTCATCTGAGTAAACCCCGAGGAGCACAAATGCTGGGTTATAGGGAAAGAGTATGGTTGGTTTTGATGGCGCCATCAGCTAAGGGTCCAGTTCTTGATTTTCAGCTCAGTCCGTGATCTCAGGGTCGTGGGATCGAGCCCCGTGTCGGGATCCGAGCTCAGGATGGAGCCTGTTTGAGAGTCTTCCCTCTCTCTGCTACCCGCCCCACTTCTGTCTCTCGCTAAAATAAACCACATTTTTTTAAAAAAGGCGTTTCGTCCCGCACAGTGGCCGCCCCCTTCTTCGTGTCCCCCAGCCACCCACCTGTGTCCTTCCATCCACATTGTTGCCAGCACTGGGCGCGGTGGGTGGTCTGAATTTTGCCCTTTCTCAGACGTGTGTCGTGGTGTCTTATTTTAATTTGCAGTCCCCCGATGATACCGAAGGGGAGCACCTTTTCAGATGCTTATTTGTCATCTTTGGTAAGTTATCTCTTTACATCTTTGCCCCTTTTTTAGTTTGCTTTCCTATCACGGAGTTAAGGTTCTGTTACTCAGCACCGTGGCCGTTTAGCAGATGCGTCTTACGATGGTTTTCTCCCCACCGTGGCTTGTCTTCTCACTCTCACGACTGTGTCTTCCTCGGAGAAGTTTCTAGGTGGGATGCATCTGGCTCATCCATTCTCTCCCTCACAGACCGAGCCTCTGGGGTTGTGTCTACAACGTCATCTCCAAACCCGAGGTCGTCCAGGTTTTCTCCTCTGTGATCTACTAGGAGTTTATTATGTAAAGTTCTGCGTTTGACACGTAGGTCTATGTCCCTTTCTGAGTTGATTTTCGTGAAGACCATAAGGTCTGTGTCCAGATTTGCTGTTTTGCGCGGGATGCCCGGGTGTCCCGGTGCCCTTTGCTGAGGAGCCGGTCCCGGCTCCGCCTTGTGTCTGCTCCTTGGCGAGATCAGCGACTACGTTTACATGAATGTGTTTCCAAGCTCTCCGTTCTGCCCCGTGATCCGTTTGTCCCTTCGCCAACGCCGCCCTGTCTCGATCACCACAGCTTTCCCGTGTTATGTGCTGTGCAGGAATCTTCGTGCAATGCTCTTTTTAATTAAGAAAAATGATTGACCGGGCGCCTGGGTGGCTCAGTGGGTTAAAGCCTCTGCCTTCGACTCAGGTCATGATCCCAGGGTCCTGGGATCGAGCCCCACATCGGGCTCTCTGCTCAGCAGGGAGCCTGCTTCCTCCTCTCTCTCTGCCTGCCTCTCTGCCTACTTGTGATCTCTGTCTGTCAAATAAATAAATAAAATCTTTAAAAAAAAAAGAAAAATGATCGATGCTATTTTGAAGAGTTGCCATGTAGGAAGGGCTGTGCCTGCAGCTGGCCTGCTGCACGGGGTGTGTCCTCTGCCAGCCCCGTGGTCCCTGGAAGTGACTTCTAGGCCCCAGCAAACCTCTGGGTGGGAGGGGTGGGGGTGGGGGGGTTTGTTTTCCTGGCTTCGGTGAGTGCGTGTGTGCATGTGCGGAGAGGGGAGGCGGGAATTCCTCACTGGCCCTTGACTATTAAGCATTTCGTTAACCAGACCAGGCCTGCTGGCAGCTGGGGTGGGGATCTGCACTGCCCCGAGGTGGACCTTCCCACTGTCCGCTTCCCATAGCCATTCTAGAGAGCAGTCGCCATCAAGGCTTCCGTGGCTGGGACAGAGAAGGGAGACCTGCCCCGTGAGACCTTGGGCAGGTCGCTCTGTTCTCTGAGCTCTCGTTGGCTCACTTGCAAACAAGGGCCATGGACCCCTGGTGGGTAAGCACTCACCCTAGTTCCGAGGCTCCCAGAGAGGGAGGCAGGCCCCTTGCAAACTGTAAAGCGCCAGGCAGACGTGTGAACGTTAAGACCAGCCGGAGTGTAAGTCCACGAGCAGGGCTGCCCGGGGCACCATGGGGTAGTCCGAGGAGGCGGGGGAGATGGGCTTTGTTGGGCGGTCTCCAGGCAGCCCTGCCCCTCACTCACAGGCCGAGGGAGCAGGGATCCTGGGGCTGGGACTGGCTAGGCGCGCCTACCATGGCGGTCACTGGGTCCTGGGACCCTGTTCTTCCTGCCTCTGGGTGCCAGGCTGCTCCCCGGCCGCCCACCCGGAGAAGAGCCTTGCTGCCCACAAGGAAGCACCCGGCTAGCGGCCGCAGAGAGCTCTGCGCAGGCACCTGGCTCTCAGGACCCCTGGCAGCCCTGTAGGTCCCCCGCAGCGTAGGTGCAGGTGAGAAGCAAGGAACTGAGGCGGGTGCCCGCCCAGCCGCCCGCCCCACCCCTGCCGGGCCCGCACTGCCTCCGGCGAGCGTCAGGCAGCCCGAGACAAAGGCCAGCCTCCCTCTGCCAAGTGCCAGGCCTTCCCTCCCTGGACCGTCCCCACCGAGGGTGGGGGGCCCACCCTGACCCCCGCTACACAGGTGGAGACTGGGGCCTGGGAACTGAGCACAGCAGTGACCTCCTGACCCTGTGACCTGCACCGTGCCCAGAGCATGTGGCCCAGAGCTCACCTGGGCAGCTTGGTCCCGGGATCCGCGGGACGGGCACTTCCAGTCAGCCTCCCACCCGTGCTTCCCCTTGTTACATGAATTCATCTCATTTCGGGGCACCCAGCAGGTCTGCAGCGGGTTGGGATCTCCCCCCCATGTCTGGGTAAGAAATCTGAGCCCCAGGGCTCTGCAGCAGCCTGGTCAGAGCCTCTTGGCCAGAGAAGGGTGGTGATGGCTGAGCTTAGAGCCCCTGACTCCAGGGCCTGGCTCTCTCTGACGAACCTGACCTTGACTCTGCCTCTTGGGGGCCTTCCCCCACGGGGGCCTGGACCCCTCATCAGCCTGTGAGCCCCTGCCCCCGGCTCAGTCTCTAGACGGTCATCTCCTCCTAGCAGGTGCACCTGGACCTCCTCTCGCTGCCAGCCGGGCCTGCGTGTCCCACCCCCAGAGTGGGAGCCAGGGCTGCCTAGAGCCTGGCGGGTGCCCCATTAAGGACATTTGAGGGAATAAGCCTGGAGAAGGAGGAAGGGGTACATCGTGGCAGCTCTGAAACTCCAGGTCTTGGAGTTTGGCCCTTGTTCTCTGGGCAGTTTGGGAGCCATGGAAGGTTCTGGAGCTTGGAGGAGGGCTTGGAGGGACATCACCCAGTGGGCCACGGGGTTCTCTGTAATTCACAAGCTGTGTTTGGGACTCCTATTCCCTTGACTGGGAGGAAGTTACCCTAGTAGAGGCGGGACTGATGCGTCGCCAAGCTGAGGGGACACGAGCCGTGGCGGGTGCTGCGCTCCTAGTAGGCAAACAGTCTCCAAGGCTTCGTCTGAGACGCGGCACCCAGTTGTGTCCCTGGATGTGAGGACCGGGGCACTCTCGGGGACTGGACAGCTCCTCACGTGACAGACTTGGTGATGAGGCCCAGGCTGGCCCACGGCGGAGCCTCGCAGCCTGGGCCGGACAGCGTGCAGTAGGCCTGAGAAAATCTCTTGTTAGGTGGGAGAAGCCAACCCCGGTTCCGAAGGAGGACATTTTCAAAACTGGCCAAATATTTGCAAGTAACAAGTTCATCGAGGCAGGTGGCTGTCCCATCCGTTTTTACAAGAAACCTCCCTATCTCCTCGTCATCTGAGGCCTGGCTGGAGCCAGGGAGCCAGCGGAGCCCGTGGACAGCAACCGGGCCGCAGTCTGGTCCAACGTGGGCCATCCTCAGTGGGAGCCCTGGCCTCAATCTCCCCGCTCACTCCATCGCTCCATCTCCAGGGCCACTACTCGGCCTCCCCCGAAGAGGGTGGTCTCCAGGGACCTGGTTAAGTTGCTGCCCTCCTCTGGTCTCTGGCAAGCTGGTGGCTTCTCTCTGGGCCTTAGTTTCCCTCTGTGGGAGGAAGCAGCTCTTCCAAGAATCCAGCTGGACAGGATCCTGTGGTTCCCCATCCTGGCCCATCACATACCAGTGTCCGCTCGTGCTCTGACCACCAGTGGGCTGAGGAGGCAGCTCCAGGGTGAAGGGCCGAGCCCCAGGGGACAGGGGCTTCAGGGCTGGCCAGATGGAAACTGTTTCTGGGCCTTGGGGGTTAAACTCAGCATCCGAGGGGAGAGAGTACAGGCAGGGTTGAGGCCAGAAGGATGGCTGGGGTCCTCTGTTGTCCCAGCGGCTTCTCTCCTGTGTCCTCCGGAGGGATCCCCCTCCCAGGACTGCTCCTCCCAGGCCCAAGCAGGGAGGGGGCTCCTGACCTCGGTGCAGCACAGACCACATCTCTGCCCCACCAAACGCCCTGGCCTTGCAGCTGACCTTCCTGACCTCAGAGCCCACCTGAGTCCTTTCCTCTTTTGTCCGCCAGGCTGACTCCTACTCATCTTGCAAGAAAACGCTCCAGAGCCCCTCCTCCAGGAAGCTCTCCCTCCTTCCTCCCTGTGAAAGGCTCTGATGAGGAAGACCCAGGGGCCATGGGAGCCCTGTCTGAGGGTCAGGGAGGCTTCCTATAGGGGGTGATGGTGGTTTAAGTGAAGGGAGCCAGGAAGAGCTGACGGAGGAAGGCAGGCAGGCCTGTCCGAGGACCCTCGCCACTCTGAGTTGACTCGGGGTTTACTGGCTTATCTCCTTGCTCCCCTTTCTGGGCTGGGGAGCCTTTGGGGAAAGGGCTGGGCTGAATCCTCTCCAAGGGCCCGGTGCTCGCCGGAGGCGCCTGATCCTGCTGGCAGCGTGCGTGAATGAACGAGTTGGAGGACGGAGTGAGTCAGGTGGTCTGGGAGGCCCTGGCCAGGGGCCGCGTCCTCTGGGAGGGGCCGGTGGGGCACAGCGGTACATCGGGTCCGCCACGGCTGGTGGGTGTGACGCGGCGCCCGTGAGTTTACGGTAACGGCGGGGTGGGAGAGCCGTAGGGAAAGGAGTTCTGGAGCCCCCGCTTGTTCCGATCCTGGCTCCGGCCTTCCTCCGTCTAGCACTTGGCTCACTCGGGTTCCCTGTGCTCTGCAGGACGACGGAAAGCCCCCGACCAGGCAACAGCATCGAGCTGAAGCATCAGGGCCGCCGCACTGAAGCCTGGGAAGACGAGGCTATGCGGAGACCAGGGTCTCACGCACGGGGCCGGGGCTCCCGGGCTTCCCCGTGAGGCTGTCCAGGGGATCATGAGACCTCGGGGGCAATGCCAGGAGCAGGTCGGGACAGCACGGGCAGGGACGGAAGCCCCACGGGAAGGGGGCGGCCTGAGGGGGAGGGACACAGACCCCAGGCCCAGGGAGGGACAGAAGGGCCAGCCGGGCCCCTGGGCAGGGAGGTCAGAGAAGGGAAATTAGTTATTGTCTGAACAAGGTCGCTTTTGGAGAGCAAAGGCAGGGAGGTATTAAAAATCATTTAAATTGTCCGTTGCTTGAATGTTTATTTCTTGACCAGTTTTATCATAAGGGTTGGGTCTCCCAAGTAGTCTGCTTCAAAACCGTTTTTATTCTTTATCAATTAATTAATATAGTTATTATTTATTTATAATTGTGAATATTTATATTTACATATTATATTACATATATTTATAGAAATGTATTTCTATAAATATAATTTTATGATTATATCATTTATAAGATATATATATATATATATATATATATATATATATATATATTTATGTGTTGGGGAGGGGAGGGGCGGAGGGAGAGGCAGATTTCTGGCAGACGCCCCACGAGCGCAGAGCCTGGCATGGGGCTCCAGCCTGCGACACAAGGTCAGGACCCGGGCCCAGATCAAGAGTTGAACTGAGCCACCCAGGTGCCCTTAGGTTCAAGGCCTTTTGAAACCGGTACGACTATTTCTCATACGGTTGAGACCAGTCACAGGAAGCCACACGGAAAGAGCAAGGCCGTCCCGTGCGTCGGTCACCAGGACATGAAAAGGTAACGACCATAGCATGTGGCTTTTAAGTCACACCACGTCTTTGAGCCCTGTCTGTCCCTTTGTCCCGGTGTTTGTCTGCCCAGTGCATGTGTGTTTAATAAAGACTAATTGTTTTTAGGGCTAATTTCTATCCATTTTCCTGTAACCTTCAACGTTGCTTGTAAGGATCCCCAAAGGTGAACGTGCCGGCACCTTCCGCCCAAGCTTCCCGCGGGTGACAGTATTTTTGGTGGACACGGTCCTCTCCCTGTAGCCCAGGGCGCCCTCTGAGCCCAGAGCCAGCCCTGCCAAAGGAGGGAGATCTTGGTTCTAATATTTTACACTGAAATGTGGAAACACCTCAGCCTGAGCGTGCCCCCAGCCACTGCCGTCTGTCCTCTGGCCAGGGCGCAAACATGCCACAACCAAAGACAAACGGTAAAAAGCAAATCTCACTCCAACAAGTTTTCTCTGTTTATGATTCTTCTAAATGACTATTGAAATTTACGTGCCGGGAAACTGGGGGGCCTCTTGGTTCCATCTCATTTCGATCCAGAAGATGAATTCACCAGGTAAGTCAGGGGACCCCCCACCCCAGCCCAGCTGCCACAGCCGCTGCCCCCAGCCGAGCGGTTCCAGCCCCGACCACCGGCCACCGACTATCCGACCATCGGTCTCAGGAAGCTCTCCCCGGCTGGGGGTCCAGCTATCCCTCCTCCTCGCCTGCTTCCTTCCGTGGGGCCAGATGTGAACGGCTTCTGGTTCTCAAGTCCTCGTGGGCCTGGAAGGATTAGGAGGCTGCCCAGCGCTCATTTGGCTGAAATAGTTGCTAAGATCGCGGCTGATTTCCTTACAGAATCGCAGGGGAAGGTTAGAGAAGCCCCGTCTGCAAACACTCGACAGCGACACCCGAGGTCTCCTGGGCTGATTCTGGCAGCAGCCCTCCCAAGCCGAGGGCCAGGGGACGGCGGGCAGCACGTGTTCTGCCGCCCCCGGGGACGCCTTTGTGTGTGTCGCCGCCGCGTCACCCCAGAAACGTGGTCGTTTGACCGTCACTTGGGCCGAGAACCAGTGGTCAAGGCTGATCCGCGCAGCCCCTGACGGGTAGCTGTGCAGCTACGGAACCGGCGTGTATCACGACTGGGCACATCCCTACCCGGTGGGTCGGTGAGCGCGGTCGTCCCCGCAGGAGGAAGAATTCTGTCTTCAGGCCGCACTTGCAGCCGAGCTCGCGAGAGTGGGCATTCCCCACCACGCCCCCCAGTCCCCCCCGGCAGGAGGGAAGTTTTCTTGGACTGGTGTGGGAGGAGCGGGAACATCTCTGCTCTACGACTTGTCTGTTGGTGATGCGCTGGCTGTGTCCTGGGGGTGGGGACGGACAGCCCTCTGGCGTCCTGAGTCAGCAGGGCTGCAGCCCCAACCCCAGGGGTCTCCCCGACTGGCCCAGCTTCTGCTGCTGAGGGTCTAGGTGGGCTGTCCGCGCCCTGGGGACCGGAGACTGAGGGGGGTCCCTGCAGGTCCCTAGGCTTCAGCCACTGAGAGCCGCCCGCTGTCCTTAGACTCTGAAGAGGTGGGGTGAGCCAAGACATGACCAAAGAGCTTGTGTGGGGAAGGGCCCAGCAGGGTCGTGACAGGCGGTGGTGCAGCACCAAAGCCACTTCTCCCACAGCCCGACAAGGCCCTGAGATGGCTCCAGACCCAGGGGTCTGTGACGCCTGAGCCCTCGTGTGCCCAGCTTTCATGCCTTGTGAGGTTCCAGGGAACACAGTTTGGGAACCTTTAGAAAATCCCCACATTAAGCATTTCTGCAGTGCGTGCTCTTTGCGGAGTTGGCGGGGCTGGGACGAGTGGGCATAGCCCAGCCCACTGGGGCAGCTGTTGGGTTTCATAGTCACGAGATGCTGCCAGTCTCCTGTCCCACCTCTGGCGGGAGCCTGCCCTCTGCCTCAGTTTCTCCGCATGTACAGCGAGGCGACTGGCTGGCAGGCTGCCCTCTCCACTGCTGTGGCAGCTGATTCCGTGGATCATGGGACGCACCAGGAAGAAAGGGACAGACGAGGCCCCTGACAGGGTCCCGCTCAGGTCTGCGGGACGGATGCCGCCCATGTGACCTCCAGTCCCTGCTAGGCCTGCCCCTCCCCCAGCAGAGCCCAAGCCCAGCTCACTGCAGCCCTCAAACCACAGCTGCCAGGCCCGACCCTGATGGGGGGCCCACAAGCGGGCAGAAGCAGGTCTTGTGCTATCGGAGAGGCTCCCCCCACACTGATCAGCCCCAGGCAGCTGCGGCCCAGGGCCGGGGGGCCAGCCGGGACTCTCTTGGACGTTCTGTGTGGCTGAGGGGATCTCTAGGCAGTCTCTAGAGATCTCCCGGATTTTCTCCGTCCAGAAACAGGAGTCGCCAAGGGCTATCTGGACAGCCCCAAGGAAGGGACAGTCACGGTTGGGGGGGGGGGGCAATGACACAGCCCTGGGCTGTGACGAGGCGGGGGTCCGTGCCCACCTTACAGATGGGGAAACTGCAGTCAGGGAGCAAGGGAGGGGCCCGGAGGCTCTCGTGTCGCAGGGTCCCCCACTGAAAGAGGCGGTTCGTCCGTGACTTCTCTCAGCTGCGTGCTGGGCGCCGGTGTCCCAGGTGCCGTGGGCCAAGCACGAGCAGACAGACCAGGGAGCAGGTGCCTCCCAGGATGACAGCTCCAGCGCGAGACAGGAACGGAGTCCGGGAAAGGCAGGGGAGGTGGGAGCGAGGTCTGTCCCTCCTAGTTCAAGGGACCCGTTCGAGGGTTGTGAGCTTTGCCTACTGGGGAGGCTGAGGGTGGAAAGGAGCCCCCAGGAGAGCGAGAGCCGTGGCTGCAGCCGGGGGATGGAGCGGGAGGGTGGGTGCTGGGTTCTAGACATCTCTTGAAGGCAGAGCCAACGGGATTTGCTGATGGATGGAGTGTGGGGTCAAAGAGGAAAAAGAGGCAAGAGAGGTCGAGGGTTTCGTTCTGAGCCTTTGGAAGGAAGGAGGGCTTCCTTCTTGAGATAGGGAGGGCCGAGGTCAGAGCAAGGAAGGATGGGGTGTTCAGGGACAAGGCGCTCGAAGGAGAAAGGGGAGTGGTCTGGGGCTGGCAGTCGGTCTCAGATCTGATGGGATCGTGATGGAGGGAGTGCAGGATCTAACCCTCTGGGGCCTAGTGGGCGTCTCCCTTGCTACAGCAGCCTGATTACTGCACACGTCCCAACATGTCTGCCGCGCTCCCACGCACACACGCCCGGCACTCTCATGCTGTCTCCTGGGTGCAGAGAGCCCTGTGGGCGGGGGAGGATGGGGAAGCAAGGTTCAGAGCGGTGGTAATGTGCCCCAGGCCTCAGAGCCAGCGCTGGGATTTGGACAAGGGGTGTCAGAGGCCAAAGCCGCTGTTTTTCCAGGGCTCACGGCTGCCTTAGGGCCTATGGGAATTTTCTCTCCCGGGGCGGGGGCGCTGAGTCCAGCTGATGGAGGCGAAAGGGCCACATGCTTTTTGTGGTTGAATTATCCAAACAGTGAATCGCTCCATCCGCCCGGGTGGCTGCGAACGGGCGGGCTTTGTCCAGTCCTGAGAACAGCGGCGGCGGGCAGGGCCAGACAAAGGCGGGCGCTGACACGGACTTTTCCATGGTCCGGCAGAGAAAGAAAGGCCTGATGGACAAAGCCTGGCAGAGTCAGTGGGGCGGGGCGGGGGCTCAGGCGTTAGTCACGGTGCGGCTGGCGGGAGGGGCGGGGGTCACCGGGCCCCCCACCCCAGCTCCCCGCCAGCCAGCCAGAGCGGTCAGGGTCAGAACAGGAGAGCGGGAGCTGACTTGCTGATGGCCCTCTCTGTTCTGGGGCAGCTCTCAGGGCTGAACCCCCTCCCACCCCCTCGCCTTCCTCATAAGCCCCAGAGGAGGCCTCCAGGGACGCCAAGAGACCACCCAGGTTCCCACCGCCGCCAGCACCCACTCTGTACGGGCCCTAGGCCCAGTCCCACGTCCCGGACAGCGCCAAGTCTGAGTGTGCAAGACCTCCCCAGCCCAGCGGCCAGTGACTCTTCAGGGGAGCCCCACGACTGTCTCAAAGCAACCTCTTAAAAACTGTGTGAGGTGGGGCCGAGTGATGGGCAGCCTGGGGCTGGGGCTGGGAGCCCCCTTGTCCTCACCCCTCTGTTCACGGGAACCAAGAATCAACCACGGGCCAGAGGCCAAGCCTGTGGGCTCAGCACAGGGATGGAGATTCAGGGAAGGGGAGGTGGAGGGAGTGCCCAGTGCACGAGGGGACCCGCGGGGGGCCGGGCAGAGCCGTTCCCTCGGCCACCGGAGCTGGGCACAGCGGGCTTCCTCCGTGTAGCTCCTGGAAGGGAGCTCTGAAGGTCCAGAAGGTGGGCTCTGCCTCTGGCCATGGACCCTGAGTGGGGAGGAGCAGGCGTGGACAGAAGGGGGGATGAGACTGTTGGGGGTGGAGTTACACGGGCATCAGCATGGGTGGGGGTGCCCCAAAACACCGGGGTCACGGATGAGGGATGGTGGCCTTTGACAGGAAAGGAGCCCACAGGGGTGATGAGCTCCTTCCTGCCCTTTAGAGAATTGTCTTGAGGCTGCCTTGACAATGAGCCGGAGGGGACGGCCGGGCCCTCAGCAGGGTGGGCTGGAGGGGGCGGCTACGGACGGTTCAAGCCTGTGTTTAGTCCAGGTGAGGAAGGGTGGTGGCCGTGGGGGCAGCCAGCTTTCCCCGGGGGGAGCTGGAAGGAGACTGGGGTCTGAGGCCACAAGGGGGCTGACCTGGGGGTCCAGGCGCCAGAGGGCAAGCCCGGGGAATAAGGACCGGAACCCGGGCCTGGCCCAGCCTCTACACGCACAATAATTTCATCTTTTAATTCTCCAGACTGCCGGGTACGTGTTATCCCAATTATGTCCCGGGGAAAGCAAAGCTCAAGGGACCCGGAGTGTCCCAGTCCGGCCTCGGGCAGAGTGGGCTCTACCTGCCACATCCAGCGGCTGCCTTGACTACCCCTGGCCCATGGCTGTCCCCGGATCCCTGGGCCACCCCAAGGGAGCACGTTGCTGTCCGCACAGGTGAGGCAGCCACCCCCAACCCAGAGCACATCTGGGGCCCTGCGGGGCACACCCGGACACCCGTGCCAGGCCTGCTGAGAAGGCACCTGGGCCTTGGCCAGAGTCGGCGTCATCCTCCCGCAGGCAGAGCAGGGCCCCCAAACCAGGAGGTGGAGCCCCCCAGCCTCACCGCGGCCCACACCGCCCTCTGAGGCCTGCCCCAGCTCCCATCTGGGTCCCATCAGCTTCGCCCTCGGCCAAGAGCGTGTGGCGTCCGTGGGAGTACGAGAAACAGCCGCAGGGCCCGGCCTGCTGCCGACAGGCCTGGCTTTGCCCCAGCGGGGAGGGCGCATTTCTGATGAGGAAGCAACTTGGCTGATCCATGCCCCGTCAGGTGGTGCCCGGGGAGGCTGCCCAGGCCCCCACCCGGCCCCGGCCACCAGGCTCCGGCCACGATCTTCAGCCAGGATGTGACTAAGGGCCTGGCCCAGGGCTGTGGGCCGCCTGGAGGACAGCAGCAGGGGCCCGGAGGGCACTCGGAGGATGGGGAATGGAAGTGTGCATGCACACGCATGTGTACGTGCTGGGTGCTTGCCTGTGCGTGTGCGTGTGCGTGTGCATGCGTGTGTGTCGGTGGCTCTGGGCTCAGGTCCCCGTGCCCAGAGGAGAAGGGGGCCAACCAGCTGCGTTCACAAGAGGATGGGCCCCAACAGAGCTCCAGCCCACCGGACCCTGGCAAGCCGACCTCTGCCCTTGGGCTTCTCCCAGCCAAACCCTACCCCGCACCCAAGCCTGTTTCCCCACCTGCTGTGAACAGTAGGAAATTAGGTCATTTACACACATCCACTAGCACAGCCCTGGGCCTGTAGCAGGTGCTCTGTGAATGAACTTGCACTTGGAACAGTCCAGAACCTTCAGGGGCCTGGCCCAGGGTATCAGAGAGACCATCTGTGCAGGGGCAGGGGGAACCTCAATGTTCATCACGGCCTCCTTCCAGCCTGCTGATATCCCGTGGGATTCTGCAAACATTAACCACGTTCCTACAACCCCCGAGGTCCTGGGTCTAGGGTTAGCCCCCTGAGATGACCTGAGCATGCCCTTGGGGAGCTCAGACCAGTGTGGGGGGTGGTGGTGGATAGACATTGTCCCTGCGAGATAGCTGTGAGACCCCAGCCTCAAAGCCTGACCGGCCCTCAGCCCTGGCTTTGCTGGACTGGGGTGCAGTCAGGGAGGGCTTCTTGGAAGAGGTACACATTTGAGCTAAATGTGTAGAGGGAACATGTCAGCCTGGCTGACGGAGAGGGGAAAGAGCATGGCAGGGGCAGGACTGACACAAGCAAGGGCCAGAGGAGGGACGGCACATGGTGTCCACATGGCGGACTCAGGGCGGTGTGCGCAGGTAGCAGGCACGACCATGGAGAGGTAGGTCGGTTGGAGGGTGCCGCTGAGCGGGACCACAGATGACCCGAGGCCCACAGAGTTGGTGGGCTCTGGAGTCCTCTGTGCCTGCTTCCTCCCTCCCAATCCCGGGCGCTCCATGCGGAGGGTCCGGCCGCAAACCCCGGGCCAGATGTGGGGCTGCCCTTGACCCCTCCCTGGGTGGCATGGCCAGGTGTGTCAGTCCACACACGCTGGGGGCAGCAGGAATGGAGCCGCCCTGGACGAGGAAGTTGCCGGACCTGGGTGCCTCTCGGTGACCTGGGCCCTCTCCGTCCCCTTCGAAGTAGGGGGACAGCTATTGTCCCCCGTCTGCCGCCAGGGGGCTGGGACCCACTGCAGCAGGCACTCGCCTGGGAAGACACCTGGGCACGGGCATTCGTTGGTGGATAGTGAGGATGGAGGGAGCGTAAGTCCCCAGAAAGCCCTCTGAGGTGTTTGGAGAGAGCAAGCAAGCATCAGTCCCTGCTCGGTCTGGCCTCTGTTCCCTGGCCTCTGGGCGCTGGAGTCTGGGAGCATCAGGTCAGACCCGGGGCGAGGTTCACCGCGGGGCGCCCTCCAGCCCCCGGGGACGGCCTCCCTGAGCATGGCCCCCGTGTTCAAGCTGGGCATGAGCAGACAGGCAGGGAGAGCACCATGGTGGCTGCAAGGCTGGTGGCGGTCCTGGGGACAGAGGGGACATTCTGGAGGACGAGCATGATAAGAAGGGATCAGGGGGCTGAGGAGTTTGGGGAGCGGGGCTGTGGACACAGGTGCCTCTCCCTCTGCCTGAGACTGTGTCCCCAGGTCCCGAAGTCCCCCTCACAGAAGGGGGCTGCAGAGGTCTTGTCCAGGGATGTGTACACTGAGCAGGATTTCCTCACCTGCTCAGGGGAGGGGGTTGGAGGTGGTCAGGTTTCAGGAGGCTGCCTGAAGGGCTGCTGGTCTCCGAGGGGCTCACTTGTCCCCCCGAATGGGCACCCAAGGGACGCACTGAGTAGATGTTTCAGAATAAGATCCCGGGTCCAGGAAGGCAGGGGATGGGGCTTGGACCCAACCTGAATGAAGCCTAGGATCGGGACAAAAGGGAGCAACCAAGGCAGAGGGCACCAGCGACAAGCGAGTGATGGCGGGCGGGGCGGTTTCCAGGTGACCACGGCCGGAGCTGGGCCAGGCCCGAAGGTCACGTCCTGACACCCAAGCAAGGCTCTTGGCACGAAAATGCCTTTCCAGAGGTTGCTGACCACCCTCTGCCCTGCTCACAGCCAGGCCACTCTCTCCAGGGTGTCGGTGACAGGGGCAGGGAGAGCCACCCCCAGGGACGGCCTCATGCCTGGGAATCAGCCCGGGCCTCTCCTCCTGGCTCTGGGTGGGGGACACCTTGCCCTCGTCGCTCCCGCGGACGAGCGCCACCTCACTGCCCATCACGATGGCTCGGCGCGGACACCACCACCACCCCGTCAGAGAGTAAACAAAGCGGTGACACCGAGGCCCCGTGGCTTGCCCAGGATCTTCTGGGTTAAGGGTAATCTGGCCAGGAGCCGTGGCCTTGACCTCCACAGCATGTAAGAACATGCTTGTAAGCTGCTAGGATCGATAGATGTTTTTACTTTTCCTAAAATACATTCTGCTCCCGCCACTCCTCCCACAGCTCCCCATTGCCCACAAGAACGCAGCCGGCATGAGTGTCTACGCCCCACACTGTGCTTGTAGCGTGAGGGCCTTCCACTGTGCCCCCCCACCAGGACCCTGAGCTCTCTCTGAGGCCTCTTCTAGCCCTTTGGCCTCCCCAGGGGCCTCTGGCCGGTGGCCCCAACCGCACGGTGTGGGCCGCTGGGCATCTTACTCTCCTGGGCCCTTCACCTGCGTCCAGCCTCTGGCTCCGGGGACCCAGCTGTGGCCAGTGGCCCGGCAAAGCTCTCACAGCTTTGGGAGCCTCTCTGGGCCTTGCTCTAAAGAGGTGTGAGCTGGACCTGGGGCCAGACAGCCACTCTCGTCACAACTCCCTCTGACAGCTGGAGGTGCTGTCAAACCCAAGGACACAGAGGGCTCGGTTAGCGGTCGCGATGCCACGCTCCCAGTCCGCCTCGGGTGACGCCTCCAAGCTTGGAATTATGGTTCCCAAATATGCACTTACTTGGGTTTGCTTTTGAAAAGGTTAGGATTTAAGTATCACCCGATAACACACACATGCCCAGCTACATGTGAAATTACAGAGCAGCTGGCCCCGGGCTCTGGCGCGTGCCCACGGCTTGCCTGCGGCTGTCAGCCACGGTGCCTGGCGAGGGGTGGTCTGACGTGGCCCCATACCTGGGGCATCCCGGGGAGGGCAAGCGGGGTCTTCGGGGACAGCCCGAGGACAGGAGGAGGCCCTGCCGGGCTGGACTCACCGGATTGTTTGTGCCCAGGGCCCGATGCCCCACCCCGGGGGCCTGGCCTCGCAGGTGCCCCCAACTCTCCCTGGAGTCTGGCATCGGACGCTTGCAGGCACGGGGGTCCTGGGCCAGTTCCTTCCCTTCTCTGTGTCTGGGTTGATCATCTGAAAAACAGGGATGGACTGTTCCAAGCAGATAAAACCTGTGGCGGGACTGCGCCCAGGGCGCACGCCTAGAGAGGACGCCGCGGAGCTTGGGGAGTGGTGGTGAGAAGGGCCTGGAGCAGGACCGTGGGCAGCGAGCCCAGGTGCACACGACCAAGCTCAGGGACCCACGTGGCCCCCCCCACCGTGATCATGGCAACGGTGATTATCATCGACGGGGGGCGAGGGAGGCAGGGCAACGCGAGTGACATCAGGGGAGCTCCCTGCAGGTCCTAAAAGCAGATTCCCGCGGGAGTGAGAGGAGCAGGCACTGGGGAGGGGCCCAGCACAAGAGGCCCGTGCTCGGGCTGCATGGAGCCCACGCGGGTGCCCGGTCAGGCCTCCTGAGAATAGGCATGGTGAGCCCGGCTCCGGCCGGCTCTCCTGATGCTCCCCAGCTCGCCCTGACCGTCCCACCCCGGGCAGGCCCCTCTGCCTGGCTCTCCCTGGCTCCGTGAGTGTGCGAGGCACACCCGCTCTGCCTGCGCACCAGCCCCTCTGCCTCACCCTGAGGCCTCCGGGGCGTGTCTCACCCCGCGGACAGCAGCCTTCTCGCTGTGACCTGCTGGTCAGCTCTGCACCTGTGGGCCTGTGGGTTAGGAACAGAGGCGCAGCCCCCTGAAGCCATGGCCCAGCCCCCCATCAGCCCTGTCAAGCTTCACCTCCCTTCCCTCCCTCTGCAGAACGGGGCCTGAATTCGGGAGCTGGAAAGCACAAGGGCGAGGGGCCCCAGGATTGGCGCCGGCACCCCGCGAAGCAGCTGCCTCCCTCTGAACTCTGAGCCCCAGGTCCCGGGCCTCGCTGCCAGCCTCGTCCCTGGGCATCCTCTGTCCTTCATCCGTCTGCGGCCGGGAGCCTGGCGGGTGAGCGGTGGAGGCGGCTCTTCCCCCAGAAAGCCCTGTGACTTTGGGCAAGTCCGTCAACGTCTCTGTCTCCAGGTTCCCCTTGAGCCGTGCTGTCGCCCACCCCCCCCCCCCAACCCCAGGCAGGGGCACAATTCACAGGTGCTCAGCCTAATGCCACCAAACACAGGTCAGTTGGGCACTGGGGACAATATCCGACCTCCAGGCCAGAGCTGGGGGCCCTGACCTCTCGTAGGTGCTCCTGGGCTGCCTTGGGCTCCCTGCTTAACATACACAAGGTACGTGGTGAGCGGCCTGTGGGCCACTATGTGGCGAGCTGCCCCAACACAGAGACAGACGTGGGGGAGGCTGTCAACCCTGGACTGGACTGGTGCTTGGGTGCTCCCCTGTATTCTCAGCAACCGGAGCAGGGTGGGGCCCTCCCTGGGGAGGGGCACCTGCCGCCCCCCAGTGCGCAAGTCTCCTAACATTCCTATGCCCCCACCCCGGCAGCAGCAGGACCAGGAGGCCGTGAGACAGGGCACGGGGGAGAGCAGATCCCAGGTGCTCAGCGACTGTGGGGCAGACCCTCCGCTGGCCGTGGCCACGAATCAGTGTGTGGGTACCGTCCACTCGGGGTCACTCTCCCATTGAGCAGTGTGGCCACAGAAAGTCTTCGGTGGGCAGATTCACCCCGCCAAAGGCGTAACAAACTCCAGGGAGGTCTGGCGGTGGGCCCCAGGGGGCGGGGATACGGGCCTGCTGAGCCCCAGCAGCTGGGGGGGTCCCCCACCCCAGGGGATCTGCCTGCACAGGGCTAGGCACAGGGACACAGAAGAGACAGAGTGAGGTGAGGGGCGGCCCACAGTCAGGACTGCGGGGGCGGGAATCTGTGTTCAAATCCCGGCCCAGACCCCGTGGGGCTGTGGAACTGGGAGGCCAGTGGCTCAGCCCCCCAGGCCTCTATTTCCTCGGGTGCAGGAAGAGCGAGCCGACGCCCCCATGAAGCTGAGCTGCTGGGCGGGGACGTCACTGTCACTGTTGGACCAGCACCCGCCCACTGCTGTTGTCCGGGGAAGCACACAGAAGCTCGTGGGCTAACTACGAGCCCTCGGGGGCCGGCCACGGAGAGGTGGAGAGGTCGCTCAGAGTGCCGGGAGGTCAAGTTTAAGCAGAGGCCTCCCTTGCTTCACTGGTCCAACCCCAAACAAAAACGCAGCCCCAGCCCCCACAGGGCCTTTGTGTCTGTGGAACCACCACCCCCAGGACATCTGTGGCCACCCCCCGCAGGGGACGTGGAGAGAACAATCTGACCAGGTTTGGTGGCCTCTGCATTCAGCAGGGTCCCAGGGACAGCACCGCTGCCTTTAGGCCCCAGCCCCGGGACCCCAGGGCTGCCTCCAGAGCTCTGTCCCCCGGGTGGTCCCCGGCCCTCCCCATCCCCAGCACCTGCCACTGCCCCCGAAGGATGCCCAGGGCCTGTGGGTATTGTCCCAGAGCCACCTGCCCTGTTCCCGGCAGGCCCATGGGGTCAGGACAGCTCCGCTCATTCACACGAGCCTGAAAAGCAGCCCCTCCCGGCAACTGCCCTCCTCCTCCTCCTCCTCTGCGTGGGGGGAGGGGCCAGGCAGAGTCAAACAGTATTTTTTCTGTTCTCTCCTGCACAGATGGAATTCAATTAGGAAAGAAGAAACCCAAGCCCAGCCAAATACTGCTTAAAAAAAAAAAAATCTTGCGGGAAAGAAACATCTTCCCACATCCTTAGCAAATCAATGAAATCGGCGGCTCCTGTCCAGTTTCGTCCCCAAATGCATCAGACACAGCCAGAATGTTCTCCCCCGCACCCAAAGCGGGCAAGGCAGGCTGACGAACACAAGCGGAGCTCGCTCCGACCCCTGACCCCGTTCCTGCCCCACAAACTGCGATACGCAGGCAAGGCTGTCCCCGGGAGCGGGGCTGGTCAGCAGACCAGGCCAACTCCGCCGCCCCCTGTGCCAGACCCTGCGTGGGGTCAAGGCTCGTCCCTGGGCTCTGAGGGAAGAAAGCTTCTCCCCATGGTCCAGTCACCCCCTTGGCTCTCCCTCCGGGACCTGGCCGCTGTCCAGGGCTTCCAGAAGCAGCCTGGGACCTGGACGCAGGAGGTCGCTGCAGAAGGCTGGGGCCATGCGCTGCCACCCACCGCTGTGGCCTCTGGCACTGGGTCTCCTCCAGGCTGTTCCCAGCTCCAGAAGCTCACCACAGGGTCAGGTCGTGGCTGCACCTGTCCCCTGCTTCACGGGGAGTGGCCCCCTCCCGAGGAAATGGTCCAGAGCCTTCCAGAGCTGTGCTGCCAGCCCAGCCCCACTCCCGCCTGTGTGCCGCCTTCTCTGGAGGAGGACCCGAGGCTCGTTGAAGTGTCCTGTCTGAGCTCCAGAAGCTTCACTGGCTTTGGAGACAGTCTCTGCCACAGAGCCAAGTCTTTCCAGAGCACCGGTATGAAACCAGGGGAGAAACCCATCAGGCCTTTAACAGAAGCAGCTCTGTGCCCTTGGGTCCCGGTGGAGGAGGGGGCCCTCCGCGGCCTGTGTCCTAGGAAGGGCACCGAGCCAGTCCCGGCATCCTCGCTGTGCGCATGCCCACTCCCCAACCCCGGCCCCGGGCTCACTGGGGTCCAGGCGTTACCCCATCTGGGAAACATGGGCTGTGCCCAGGTCCCCGAGCATTTGAGGGGCGAGAAGGTGGTGGGGAGACAGCTCCTTTCCTGCCCCGCTGACGGCAGAGGGATGGTCCGCGCGCCCTCCGCTGGGCTCTGCGCCTCTCCGTCTGCCCGACCCCCAGCTCTGACCCCTGCTCCTCGCTGTCTGTCTTCCAGAAGTCCTGGGGAGCGTTTTGCCCCAAACCCCTGGCACCCCGACCTTCCCCAGACTGAGTTCCCGAGGCAGCCATCCTCCCTCGGGGGCTCGTGGGCCCCCAGCCCCAGCACAGAACCAGCACGGGGGAGGGGCTTCTGGTCTGCGGCAGCCTTGGCTTCTCGGCTGGGTGGCGGACCCGCGGGAAGGACCACGGACCTCGCCTGCGTGTGCCTCGGCCGTGCCACCCGTGCATGCTCGTGCCGCACACCCAGGTTGACGGGGGGCCCCTGGGAGCAGCAGCGGGCAGGACAGCTGGCTGGGGGCCTGGGCCCGGGAGCAGTGCCACCATCTGCAACGTCCCAACGGCCCGCTCTGCAGGTGAGAACCGGCCAAGGTCCCGCCAAGGGAGGGGTGGCAAATGCGGGCGGATTACAGGGGAGCAGCGGCCGGGGCTCGAGTCCCTCCGCGCTCTGAACCAACAGGAGCCATTTCAATTCTGTCGAGGGTGACTTGTCTCACAGATTGCCGAGGCACTAATTAGTGCTAATTAGAATCTGATCGACTCGCCAAGGCAATCTGTCCTGCTGGGGCAGGCGGGATCCCAGAAGCACGTCTGATCTCGAAGGGAGTGGAGGCTTTTATGCGAAAAGGCCCCATGGGTAGCTCGGGGGGCTGGGTGTCTTTGTACCTCGCTGCGGCTTTGAGGACGCCCCTATTAGAAGCGATTCTGTTCAAACGTGTTTGACACATTCCAAGGGGAGGGAAGACAAACGCGTGCCTTTGAGAGATGGGTGAGCGATGGGTGAGCGATGGGTGAGCAGCAAGGCCGGCCAAGTGTCATCTCCAGCGTTTCGTGCAAAGGCACCAATGAGGCCTCACGGGCCAGGACGAGGCCCCCGGACCGTTGCCATGGGAACGTTCTCCCGCTGGAAGGGGAACTCGGGCACCCTGGGTCTTCCCCTTCTCTTTTTGCCTGGGACCCGCTCTGGAGCGGGGTGGCCACTGACATCCACCTGGGCCCCCGCGAGGCCAGGGGCGGGAACTAGAGCTGCAGAGAGAGGCGACCCGAGGCCTGGTCTCTGGCAGAGGGCAAGCAGCTGGGGGAGGGCTTCGGTTTAAAATTCCTTCCGGCCCCTGTAACGGGTGCTGGACGCGCCTGATCTCAGGCGGCCTTCACGGATGGGGCCTGGAGATCCCCACGTGCGTCTCCGTTTGACAGACACGAAAACTGAGCTCCCAAGAGGTTGGTGACGGTGTGCTGAGAGTCAGGGGCGGGCCAGGCAGAGGCAGGGCTGCAGACAAACTAGGGACAGGAGCTCCCACACATGTCGGAGCCCTGAGCTGCATCCGACCCCGGGGGGTGAGCAGAGGGGAGGCCCCAAGTCACACTGAGGACGGGGTGGGAACGGCTCCCGCTCTCAGCCTCCATCACGGAGGCTGGTTCTCCTTAGGGTCTCGGAGTCCAGGGCTGCCTCCCTTTGACAGGTGGGGGCCTGGGGTGGGGGGGACTCATCCGTGGCTAAAAACCAGATCCAGCAATGCTCGAGCCCTCAGGCCGCCCGCTTCTTCGCGGGGGTCAAGCCCAAGCGTTTAGATTCCAAAATTTTTATAGAAAACCCCCACGTGCACCCGTGTCCCGCTCTTCTCCACTGTGCGAGCACCTTGGCCACGGGCATGGAGCCCCAAGGCTGCAGGTCCGGTGTGAGGGGGAACCGCTCATTTCACGGAGTGGAAGCTCCAGGGCGCCCGGGGCGCGTCTGTTCGTGGGGTCTGTTGCCACGTGGATTCGCAGACGGTTACTCCTGAGATGCTTCCGGAACATATTTTACCCCTCTGCCTGGCCACACGTGCTCTGTGTGTGTGGGATGGGGACTGGGGTCCTTTTGTGCTGCCCTCGCCAGTCACGGGCGGGCCCTCCTGAGGTCAGGAAGGATTCCACCGAGGCCAGTTCGCAGGAGGAGGAGAGTAAGAGGTCGGAGCCTCTGGGTTTCCGATGAGCCCCAGGACGGCTGTTCCGCTTCTGGGTCAGCTCTGTTGCCCAGTACGTCTGTGGTGAGGCTGTGAGCCGGAAGGGGCCTCCGTTCTGGAACATTCCTCTTGCCCTTTTCCCAAAGCAGCTTTATTGAGGTTTAATTCTCAATTAATGGCACGTGTTTAAAGGGTACCCATCTGATAAGTTCTGACCTGTATTCGCATCTGTCAAAACCAAGAACGAATCCCATGTCCCCCAAAGTGTCCCTTTGCAGTCAGTCCCTACCCGCCCCCCCCCCCGCCCGCCTTTCCTTGCCCTACCTTTCCCCTTCTGCTTTCTGCAACAATTAGTTAGTTTGTATTTCCTAGAATTTTAGATAAATGGACTCGTCTAGTATGTTCTCCGCCCGGGTGCTCCCCTGCAGTAGAATAACTCTGAAATTCATCTGTGTCGTAGGGCGAATCAGTAGTGCGTGCTTTCTTCTGCTGGATGTACAGATCTCACAGCTCGGGTGGTTTTTTTTTTTTTTTTTTTTTTTTAAATTCTCTTGCGGATAGACATTGAGGTCGTGTCCCATTTGGAGTTACGAATAAAGCTGCTATGAATATTCATGTATAAAACTCTGTGTGGACATGTTTTCAGGGTATGTTTAACTTTTTAAGAAATTGCCGAAGTGCTTTCCAAAAGTGCTTGTGACATTTTATAGACATTCCATCAGCAGCGGGGGTTTTTCTACATCCTTGACAATACTTGGTGTTGTCAGCTTTTCTCATGTTAGTCATTCAGATGGATGTGGAGGTTATCTTGCTGCGGTTTTACTATGCATTTCCCTAACATATTGAGTATCTTTCCGTCTCACCTGTTCTTCTTATATCTTCCCTGGCAAATGCTATTCAAATCTTTTGTATATTAAAAAAAAAAAAGTGGGTTGTTTGTTTTCTTACATTGCATTTCGAGAATTCTTTGTATATTCTGGATACAAGGCCCTTATCGGTTAAGGGCTTCAAATGATTTTCTCCCAGTCTGTGGCTTTTCTTTTTATTCTCTTGACAATATCTTTCAAAGAGCAAAAAAATTCAAAGATTTTATTTATTTATATGTCAGAGTGAGAGAGAGGGAGCACAAGCAGGGGGAGTGGCGGGCAGAGGGAGAATCCAGCTCCCCACTGAGCAAGAAGCCAGGACCCTGGGACCCCTAATGACTGAGACACCCAGGCATCCCAGCTTTCACTCTCATCAATCCAATTATGACTTTAAGAAAGTCCTTTTACGAATCGTGCTTTGGGTGTCGTATCTAAGAAATTGGTGTCTAACCCAAGATTGTGAAGTTCTTCTAAAGTTTTTATAGTTTTAGGCTTTCCATTTCCACAGTCTAGTTTTAAGTTAATTCTTGTATGTGGATCCAGATAGTGGTTGAAGTTTGCTCTTCAGTTGTTTTTTCTTTTTTTTTTTTTTGTTTTTTTTTTTTTTTATACAAATATTTGAATGTTCTAACATCGTCTGTTAAAAGAACGATCATACGATCATTTTTCCATTTAATCGATTTGGCTCCTTGTCAAAAATAAGTTGCCTGTCTATGCGTGGGTCTCTATCATGTTTAATTGCTTCATTTATCTTGACACCAATACTACACTCTCTTGATTATAGTAGTTTTATAATAAGTCTTAAAATAATATCATGTGCATTGTCCACTTTTGTTGTTTTTAAAGTTGTTCTGGTTTTTTCTAGGTTCTATATACTTCCACAGGAGTGCAAGGGTCATCTGTCAGCCACTACAAGAAGGATGCTGCAGCCTGAGCCGCCAGGCATTAAATGCGCATGTCCATTTTGGAGGAAAGCGCCGTTTTCACAATCTTGAGTCCCTCTAACCCGTGAACACAGTCCACCTCTCCATTTATGAAGATCTGTAATTTCTTTTGGCAATATTTTGTAATTTTCAGGGTAATAGATCTCTCATGTCTTTCATCAGATTTACTCTTAAGTATTCCATACTCTTTTGACACTATTATAAAATGCATCTTTTTATAAAGATTTTATTTATTTGACAGAGAGAGCACAAGCAGGGGGAGTAGCGGAGGTAGAAGGAGATGCGGGGTTCGATCCCAGGGTCCTGGGACCTGACCTGAACCAAAGGCAGATACTTAACTGACAAAGACATCCAGGAACCCGCATAAGATGAATTTTAAAGTCTTAATTTCTGATTACACGTTGCTGGTATATAGAAATACAGATAATTTATGGATACTGATCTTATTCCTGCAAACTTATTGAAATCTCTATTGTAGATTCATTGGATTTTCCATATAGAAGATCCTGTCACCTCTGAGTACAGACACCTTTACTTCCTCCTTTCCAATCTAGGGATCTTTTATTTATTTTTCCTGCCCGATTTCCCTGGCAACAACTTCCAGTTCCGTGCTGAATAGAAGTGACAAGAATAGCCATCCTGTCTTGTTCCGAATCTTAGGGGAAGAAAATTCATGCTTCCATCATGATGTTAGTTGTAGGTGTTTTGTAGATGCCTTTTCTCAGATGGAGGAAGGTCCCTTCAATTTCCAGTTTACTGAGTTTTTAATCAGGAATGGATGTAGATTTTTGTCCAATGTTCAATGTGTTTTCTGTACCTATTGAGGTGACCATATGTTTTTTTTTTTCAAGTTTGTTAATATGGTGAATTACATTGATTAATTCTCTAATATTAAACTGATCTTGCAATCCTTAGATAAAAAGCTCTCCTTAGGGGCGCCTAGGTGGCTCAGTCGGTTAAGTGCCTACCTTCAGCTCAGGTCATGATTCCAAAGTCCTGGGATTGAGTCCTGCATCTGGCTCTCTGCTTAGCAGGGAGCCTGCTTCTCCCTCTCTCTCTCTGCCTGCCTCTCTGCCCACTTGTGCTCTCTCTGACAAATAAATAAATAAATAAAATCTAAAAAAAAAAAAAAAAGGCTCCTTTTGTTATGCTGTGTTGTCCTTTTTATATATTGTTTATTGGGAAATACATCCCTTCTTTAATATTCTGGGAGTTTCTGTAGAATTCATTAAATGTTTCATAGAATGGACTAGTGAAGACATCTGGACCTGCAGCTTTCTCTGTGCAATGTCAATTTCTTTAGCAGATATAGGGGTATTCAGGCTATCTATTTCTTTTTGAGTGAGCTTTGGAAATTCATGCCTTTCTAAGAATTTGACTGTTTGAACTAAGTGGTCAAGTTTATAGGCACAATATTATTCATAATAGTCTCCTATTATCCTCTTACTGTCTGTAGAGTCTGTAGTGATGCCACCTTTCTCATTTCTAATTTTAGTAATTAGTATCTTCTCTCTCTCTCTCTCTTTTTTTTTTCCCTGATTAGTCTGCTTGGAGTTTATCAGATTTATTGATCTTTCCAAAGAGATAGCCTTTCTTTGGTTTCATTCTTCTCTTTATTATTTTTCTCTTTTCTATTTCACTGGTTTTCACTTCGCTCTTCATTGTTTCCTTTCTTTTGCTTGATTTGGGTTAAATTTGCTCTTTTTCTATTTTATCAAGGTGGAATTGGGGTCACTGATTTGAGATCTTCTTTTCTAATATAGGCATCTCATCTTCTAATATAGGCATAGTTAATCTCTGCTTTAGCATCATCTCTCAAATTCTGATATGTTGTGTTTTCATTTTCATTCATTTTAAAATACTTTCTGATTTTACTTTTGATTTCTTCTTTGGCTCATGGGAGTATAATATAAATTTATTTAGTTTCCAAATATTTGAGGCTTGCCCAGACATCTTTATATTATAGATTTCAATTATGGTAAGAGAATATAATTTATATAACTTGGATCCTTTTAAATTTCATGAGGTGGAATGTGATGTATCTTGGTAAATGTTCCATGCACGCATCAGAAAAATGTTTATTCTGTTATTGTTGAGTGAATCATTCTATAAATTATAATTAAGTCAAGTTGGCTAATAGTGTGGCTCAAATCCTCTCTATCCTTGCTGATTTTCTGTCTCTTCTTCTATCAGTAATTGAGAGAGGAATATTGAAATCTCTCTCCATAATTGTGATTTAGTTCCCCCTTCAGTTTATCAGCTTTTGCTTCATGTTTTCTGAAGTTCTCAATATTTAGGATGGTTATGTCCTCTTGGGACCTGAGAGGCTCCATCCGTTAAGCATCTAACTTTGGCTCAGGTCATGATCTCAGGGTCCTGGGATTGAGCCCAGTGTCAGGCTCCCTGCTCAGTGGGGAGTCTGCTTGTCTCTCTCCCTCTGCCCCTTCCCCCACTCATGCTTAGTCTCTCTCTCAAATAAATAAATGAAATATTTTTTAAAAATTTTATTTATTATTTATTTGAGAGAGAATGAGAGAGCATGATCAGGGGAGGGAGAGGGAGAAGCAGACTCCCCATGAGCAGGAAACCCCAACATAGGACTCCATCCGAGGCAGACACTTAACTGACTGAGCCACCCAGGTGCCCCTAAATAAATAAGATCTTTAAAAAAATTGTTATGTCCTCTTGATTAATTGACACCTTTATAATTACGTGCTGGGTTTTGATTTTTTAAAAAATCTCCGATAATAGTGTTTTCTCTGAAATTTACTTGGATGGTAAAGTTATTCCAGCATTTTTGGATTACCATCATACTGGCAAGTCTTTTTCTATGCTTTTACTTTTAACTTATTTGTGTCTTTATATTTAAGGTGCATTTCCTGTATGCAATATTATAATTGGAACTTGATTTTTTAAAAATTTATTTATTGATTTAAGTAATCTCTGCACCTAAGGTGGGGCTTGAACTCATGACCCTGAGATCAAGAATCGCATGCTCTTCTGACTGAGCCAGGCCATGTGCCCCAGACCTTGATTATTTTATTCAATCTTAAAATCTCTGACCTTTAGTTGGGGTGTTCAGACAACTTACATGTCATGTGATTATTGACATATTAGATCTCTTTGTTTTGTGGGTTTTTGATGTTTTTTTTTTTTTGTTGGTCCCTTCTGTTTTTTGTTCTTTTTTTCTCTTTTACTGACTTATTTTGGGTGGAGTATTTTTTATTATTCCATTTTCATCTCCTTAGTTATATCTCTTTGTTGTATTATTTTAGTGATTGCTTTATGGCTTATACTATAACCTTGAACTTATCGGAGTCTACCTTCAAGTGATATTATGCTATTTCACCTAGTAGAGTGTAAGAACCTTATAATAGTATTTCCATTCCTCCCCCAACCTTTATACTACTGCCATACATTTCACTTATTTTATAAATGGATGTGAACAGTCACCTCTTTAAAAATTGAGGTGAAATTCACATAGCAAAATTAGCAATTTCAAAGTGAATAATCGAGCAGCAGTTAGTCTGTTCACAATATTGTAGAACAATCACCACCTACAGATGTTCCAAAACATTTCCACCCCTCCAAAATAAAACCCCACACTCATTAGGACATTATACCCCATTCCCCCTGGACCCTTGACAACCACTCATCTACATTCTGTTTCTATGGATTTACCTATTCTGAATATATTGTGTAAATGGAATCATTTACACAAAATGACCTTTGTGTCTGGTTTCTTTTACTTAGCCTAATGTTGTCGAGGTTCATCCACATGTAGCATATATCAGTGCTTTACTCCTTTTTATGACTGAAGAATATTCTATTGTGTGGACAGACCACAATTTGTTTATCGACTCATCCATTGATGGACATTTGGGTTCTTTCCACCCTTTGGCTTCTGTGAATATAGTTGCTATGGGCACTGGTGTGCAAGGATTCAAGACCTTGTTTTCAGTTCTTTGGGAGAACTGCTGGTTTCTATGGTCATTCTATGTTTAACGTTTTGAGGAGCAACCAAACTGTTTTCCACAGCAGCCAAACCATTTTGTATCTTTACTGACAATGTATGAGGATTCCGGTTTCTCCACACCCTTCCCTATGCTTATTTCTTTTGTTCCAAACAATGTTGGAAACTATGTGTCACGTGGTCATGTGAAAACGTGTGAAGTGGTATTTCACTGTGATGTTAGTTTGTCCTCTCTCTAGTGACTAGTGATGCTGAACATTTCCTCCTGTCCTTGGCCATTTGTATCTTCTTCGAAGAAATGGCTACGCAATTCCTTTGGTCACTTTAAAGTTGGGTTGTTCGTTTTTGCTGTTGAGTTGTAAGAGAGTCTTTTATATCTTCTGGATACTATACCCTTATTAGATATTTGATTTATAAATATTTTCTCTCACTCTGTAGGTTGCCTCTTCACTGTCTTGGTAATGTCTTTTGGTGCATAGATGTTTTTAATTTTAATGAAGTTCAATTTATTTATTTGTTCATCATGGTTTTGGTGTCATATCTAAGACTCCATTGCCAAATCTAAGGCCAGGAAGATGCACTCATATATTATCTTTTAAGAGTTTTATAGTAGCTTTGATAGGTAGGTTGTTGTTGATACACTTCAATTCAAAATTTTAATTCAAATTTTAATTTGAATTAAATTCAAACATTTAATTTTTGTGTATGGTGTGAGGTAGGGGGTCCAGCTTCATTTTTTTGCTTGTGGATATGCAGTTGTCTCAGCACCTGTTAAAGAGTGTATTCTTTCCCCCATTGAATGATTTTGGCAACCTTGTTGACAATCAACTGGTCATCGACATGCAGGTTTCTTTCTGGATTCTCAGATTTATTCCACTGGTTTATAGGTCTGTCCTCACACTAGTACCAGCCTGTTTTGATTACCGTAGCTTTGTAATATGTTAGAAAGTTGAGAAATATGAGTCCTCTAATTTTGTTCTTCCTTTTCAAGATAGCTATTTGGGATGTCTTAGGATTTCATGTGAAAGGGAGGGTTGACTTTTCTGTGAAAAGGGCTGTTGGAATTTGGATAGGGATTGTACTGAACCTGTAGATTAGTTTGGATAGTATTTCCATTTTAAGCAGATTAAGACTTCCAATCCATTAACATGGAATATTGTTCCATTTGTTTAGTTCTTCTTTTCAATTGTCTTTTGAAGAGATTTGAATTTTGGAAAATGTTACATATTTACCCATGTAGGTACCATTTACAGTGTTCTTAATATCTTTGTGTAGATCTGTATTTCCAACTAGTATTATTATTCCTCTGCATGAAGGACTGTAACATTTCTTTTTTCTTTTTTTTTTTTTTAAGATTTTATTTACTTATTTGTCAGAGAAAGAGCAGCAGGCAGAGGGAGAAGCAAGCTCCCCAATGAGCAAGGAGCTTGATGCAGGGAGCCCGATGTGGGACTCGCTCCCAGAACCCTGGGATCATGATTGAGCCAAAGGCAGATGCTTAGCAGACAGAGCCACCCAAGCATCCCTGGACTGTAACATTTTTTGTAGTGTAGGTGTGCTGCTGATGAATTTTCTTCCTGCTTTCATGTTTTTGAAAATGTCATTACTCACTTTTCCTTTTCAAAGGTATTTTACTCTGCATATATTTGCTGGAATTATATTTTAAAAGATATTCCTCTTTTAAAGATAAGTAGAGGTGACAGATTATCTTCCAGGACTTTAAAAAATGTGGTTGCTTTACTTGCATTGTTTCTGACAAGAAATCTTCCATCATTCTTATTTTTTTCCTTTATGTAATGTCTTTTTCTATGGTGACTTTTCAGATGTCCTCATTTTCACTGGTTTTGAGCCATTTGACTACAATGTCCCTTCATGTAGTTTTCTTCACGCTTCTTGTGCTTGGAGTTTGTTGATCTTTTAGAGCTGTGGGTTTATAGCTTTCATCATTTTGGAAAAATCTGATCATTATTTCTTCAAATATTTTTTCTGTTCCCTCTCTTCCTCATCTTCAGGGACTCCGATTATACATATATTAGGCCAATGGAAGTTGGCCCACAGCTCACGGATGTTTTTTCTCTGCAGGGGGTGGGGGTGATTCTTTCTCCTCTGTGTGCTTCATTGTGGATACTCTCTATCACCATGTCTTCAAGTTCGCTAATCTTTTCTCTTGTAATGCTAATTTCATGTTATTGTGCCCACTGTGTGTTTTATCCTGTGCAGTGTGGTTTTCAATGCGGTTTGGCTTGGTCTTTTTTATCCTCCATGTCTCTACTTTATCACTGAACTTGTGGAATACAGTCAGGGTGTCTGGTTCTGCTAATTCTTTTGGTTGTTTCCAGCAGGAGTCACATGGGCCTGTTATTCATCTTGGTCAGAAGCAGAAGGACTCCCTCTTCTTAATCCAAGTATTGGTAATGTCTTCCTTGCTGGCTGTGGGAGCCTGTATGAAGTTGGATAAAATAAAATGCCAGCCCTCTTCTCATGGCAAGTCCTCACCAGGGTCTCCCAAGGGATAACACAGCTGCTGGTTTGGAAGTGGGTGTGGTGTAGCTTCAGCAGAAACAGAGACTGAAATGTGACTTGGCCCAGGTTGTAGGGTACCTGGACTGGTCAGGGCAGTAAGCATTACCTGGACTGAGGCAAGGCGGCCAGAACCAGCCTCCTGGTAAGCATGTTTGGGGCTTTGTTCATGCAGATTGAAGAGCCTGATGTTTACTCAGTGATGCCAACACTGGGAGGACCTAGGGCCCCTTGGTTATAGCTCAGGTTGGGGTTCAGAGGGCACTTCCCCCTCAATTGGACGAACAGATTGATGACCCAGCAAGAAATGTCTGAGGTACGACAGGCCAGGATGAAGGGCAAAAAACCAATCAACCCAGCTGGGGGCAAAACAAGATAACAGCCGGCTCGTTGTTGTTCAGGCCATCTCAATGTGAGTTTCGAATCACGGTAACAAGGACCACAGTCATCACCAACCTGGTTCTCGAGAGCCATGATGATCGGGGCGTTGCCTGTTGAGTATCTTTTCTGGCTCCCTCGGTGACTGGTGGGGCCTACATTACTCATGCCCATTTGGGGTTGGTGATTGCTGAGGCTACTGTGTCTGGTGGGGTGGGGGATGGTGCTCTCCCTTACCACGTCCAAGCATGGCATGGTGGGGCGACTCTGCCCTCGGAATAGGGAGCAAAAGGTGACATAGATCACGTCTTGTCCTTGGGCAGGGTCCTGACCTGTGAAATAAGCTGTTAAACAAGACAGTCTTGCCAGGAAGGCCTGGGAACTAAATTTCTGGGGTCCAGGCCAGTGCCAGGGCTCTAATCAACCATTAGCATCTAGGTGGTAGTGCTAACAAGTGTGTGCATGTGTTCAGTGTGCCTGTGTGCACACACGTGTGTGTATGTGTGTGTGTGCTAGTGAGGACTCCCAGAGGTCTGAGTCCAAGTCTGAGACAGGGGCTGTGGCGTCTCCTCAGCCCACCACTGTCACAAGAAGGTGGCAGCCAGGGTTAAGCTGGGACTTAATCTGGCTTTGATGCTGACCCACTGAGCACCCAGGGCACAAGGGTCACGACCACCCACTCCGGCCCCGGGGAACCACCGAATATGAATCCATCCTGCTTAACCTGGCTCAAAGCCCCTTGGGGGCTGAAAGGAGGGGCCAGGGCCGCCCTGGAGCTGGGGTAAGCTTGTCCGTGCACCTTCCTGTTGGGACTCATGCTTCTGAGCAAGGAGCCAAGAGCTGTCCTTGTGCTGTTCACTTGGTGGAGGCTTAATAGGCACCCACCATGGCCAGTGCTGTTTGGGGTGTGGGGGACGCAACGTTGAGCAGAAAGGTCAAAATTCCCGCCCTTGAGAACCGGACAAAACATGAAACAGACACTGGCCTGGCTGGAGACAGTTAGGAAGCAGGGAAGAGAGGACGGGGCAGGGCTGCTGAGAGGGAAGGCAGGAGGCTACAGGCATGATGTCACTGAGGAAGTGACGTTTTGGCAAAGACCGAAAGGAGATGAGGGAATGAGCTGGGAGAGATCTGACAGGAAAGTGTTTAGGCAAAGGGAATGTCACGTGCAAAGGCCCTGAGGCAGGACACACTCTCACTTGCTTAAGGAGCATCTGGGAGTCTGTGGGGTGAGAGCTGCAGGGAGGGAAGCCCAAGCAGGCGACCCCATCAACTCCAGTGACACTGGGCAGCGTTGTGAGCGTGATGAGCCTGTGGAGGTTTTTGGCAGAGAAAAATAACATGAGGAGGCAATTGTAACAACCTCAAAGAACACGGTTCACAGTGGCTTAGACGAGGAGGTGGCCAGATTTGGGACATATGTGGAAGGTAAAACCACAGGATATGCTGACGAATGTGGGGTTCAGGAAAGAGGGGGTCCAGGAAGACTGTAAGGGTTTCGGTGTGAGCTACTGGAAGGCTGGACTTTTTCTTTTGTGGGTTTGGGAGGACGGTCAGGGGCAGAGCTGGGGTGGGTGGGTGAGGCACTGCGGTGCACGTGTTCACCTGTGAGACACCTACCGCTGTCCCTGTGGTAACACAGAGCACGAAGTGGGATCCAGGGTCTGGGGCTCAGGGGCATCCACGCCAGGTCTAAATGGGGGCATCTGAGTATCAGTGGAGATCTACACTGGGTAGATCTCCAAGGAGTGGGTGTAGACATAGAAAAATGCCACCGACTACACCCAGGAGCATGCTGGGACACGAGAACCAGCAAGGACATGAGGTCCTCGGTGGCCTTTGGAGCAGGGGAGGGGTGAGCTGCATCGGAGAGGCTCACGGGAGAAGAGGGACAATTGGAGATGGCGAGACAACTCTTCCGAGGGGTTTTGCTTTTGAAAAGAGCAGAGAAATGACTTTCCACTGGAGATTGGGTGGGCTCAACAGCGGGGTCCTGCTGATGGGAGAAACCCCGGTGCACAGGCTGCTCGGGGACAGGGGCGCGGGTCAGGCCAGGAAGGGATGGACAGGCGCTTCGTGGTTCCTGTTGCTTCCAGAACTGGGAGGAAGGCCCCACGCCAAGGGGCGGGCATGCAGCCCAACGGGCCACGGGGCGAAGGGCATCAGGTGCCTGGGTCACGCCTGCAGCGCCCAGCTCCGTGGCGAGTGCTCCCTCCAGGCCGAGGGCAGCCACGGAAGGGGCACAAGGCCTCGCCAGACGGGAATCCCACGTGGCCAGGGGCCGTGGCGGGGGGGTGGGGGAGCGTGAATGAAGACCGCTGAGTCGGGTACGGACAGAGGGGAGGGAGGCTGCGGAAGGTTCTAGTGGGGGCTGGAGAGCTGCGGGGAGGAGACGGGAGGTGGCGGGCGGCGGGGCATTGCCGCGCTGTGCCTGTGGGAGGGCAAGCCTGAGCGAGCGTCCATGAGGCCGCCTCTGCCTCAGCGTCCCCGTCTGGAGGGTGGGCGCGAGGGCCGCCGTGTCGCGGTACTGCTGGGGGTTAAAGGCCTCGGTCCATGGCCAGTCAGCACGAGCATCGGGGGCTCCTTAGCTCTCGCTGGCCTCCCTGCCGAGGCTGGCCCCGGGGCTGTGGACCTGTGAGTCCCACGGGAAGAGCGCCAGTGCCCTGGGAGCCGAGGAGGCCGGAGGGTGCGGGGCGGGCTGGGGGGGCCTGGGCGCTGCCGGCCCATCCTTCTCCTCCTGCGAGGCCATCCCCCAGAGGGCAGTGCAGGATCACCTCTCGGCCACACGCGGCCTCCCCACAGCTGGGAAGCCGGCTCTCTCTGGAATCCCTGCAAACGGGCCAACCTGCCAGCATTGGATTTTCCTCTGAATGCTCCTCTGTTTTCCGGCTCTGAATCGAATGCAGTCAGAGGTGCCCCGGGCGCTGCTCTCAGCGTGCTAGCTCACCCGGCCTTCCCGGTGGCTCCAGGCGGTGGTTACTGGGACCTCCACTCTATACAGAAGGAAGCCAAAGACCCGAGAGGTCAAGGCACTTGGCCAAGGCCACACAGCTAGGAAGAGAGGGGCTGATCCCTCTGCTCGACTGCAGGGGCACACGGGCTGTCCGCTGCTATGGGAAGGATCCCCACCCTCCCTCCCCCGGCTGGTCTCCTACCTGACCCCCATCCCCAGTCTGGGACTTCGTCACTTCTTCTTCTTCTTCTTCTTCTTCTTCTTCTTCTTTTTTTTTTTTTTTAAGATTTTATTTATCTATTTGACTGAGACAGAGATCACAAGTAGGCAGGCAGAGAGAGGGAGGAAGCAGGCTCCCTGATGAGCAGAGACCCCGATGCGGGGCTGGATCCCAGGACCCTGAGATCATGACCTGAACGGAAGGCAGAGGCTTTAACCCACTGAGCCACCCAGGCGCTCCCCTTGTCACTTCTTCGTACTGATGTCTGGAGTGGCCTCCCGTACCTGTCCTTCCGCTCCAGCAGAGCAGGGACCTGGTCTGTCTGCCGGGGGCTGAGCACCTGCCACGCACCCGGGATTCAGACTCAGCACTGGCGGATGTCCCTGTTTCCAGGGGGATAGGCAGGAAGAGGGGCGAGAAACCCCGTTCTGGGCCAGTGCAGACCTGCTGCCTCCTCTCCATACATCCCGGCCTCTGGGCTCGCCCCTCCTGCCACGCGCTGGAGCAGCCACGGCGGCCGGCTGCCGACGGAGCTGCGTTCTCCCTCCTTCTGCCGCCGGACCCTGCGTCTGCTTGATGAACGGGGTGACGGCCGTGGTGGCTGGGGACAGCATGCGTCCCGGGCGTGTCTCCCCGATCCCCCCCAGGACCGGCCCTGCCCTGAGCCGGGGGTGGGGGGCCGGGGGCCGGCAGAGGTGGGGACTTCTCTGAAGATGCAGGAGGAAAGAGAGGGAGAGACGGGGAGGAGCGGGAAGGTGGGTGGAGTGGAGGCAGCCAGAAGGACGGAGAGGGGCAGCGGAGGCCGGCCGGGAGGATGGGGGCCTCGGGAGCTCGGCTCCCCCGCGCGTGCGTGATTTACAGTGGAGAGTAAGTGCTAGAACAGACTGGGCTGGAAAGCCTCCCCGTGTCAGGTCGGTGCCGCAAAGAAAACCATATCTATTAGGACTCTGGGAACAAAGACTCCACGTAAACATCTCCCGAGGTGTGGAATCTCCGGGTGACTCAAGGACCTCACATCCAGACAGCAGAGTTGTGAAACCGAATGCCTGAGCGGGCTAGTCGGTCGTCTCCTGCGCCGACGACAGCGGGAGGCGGCCTCGGAGCGTGAGTCACCAGCAGCAGCGCCCAGGAAAGTACCCAGGTCACCCCAATTACAGCATTATCGATCGCTGCCATCGCTCGGGAACCCAACCCAATGAAACTGGAGAAAACGCCAGCTGGGCCGGGCTGGGCCGGGAGGAATCCAGGCTTTGGCGCAGTCGGCCTTCCTGGCGGCAGCCTCTGCGGTCATGCCAAGCCACAGCCCTGTGTGGTCGAAGTGTGCGGAGGCACCGGCCCCTTTCTGCAGACGTGGGCACCAAGGCCCGCCGGGCCAGCGCCTCTCCCGCAGCGCGAGCCCAAGGTAGAGAACCCAGACCGAGGAAGGCTGCTGGGGCGAGGCAATGGGCCCTGGGGACCAAGGGCATGCAGGGGTGGGGGCGAGGGGCAGGAGAGCATCGAGCTGCCCCTGGAGGGGTTTCTGCTCACAGAGCATCTGTCGTGCGCGGGCACGGACGTGTCAACCACCACACTTGCTTTATCTCGATCTCAACCAAGTAGATGCCCAGGAACCAAGGCTCACAGAACGTGTCGCTTGCCCAGGGCCCCTCAGCTAACAAGCAGCTGCACGGGGCTAAACCCAGCCCTACCTGCCCCCAAGTCCACGCTCTTTCCACGGGGACCCCCTGCCTCTCCGTTCCCCTCGTGTGCAGGTGGACAGAGGCGGGGAAGGGTCCCTGCCCCGTCTCCACGGAACATGTGTGCACGCAAGTGCGGCCGTGCCCACCAGCGAGGACGTGCGTGGTCGCGTGTCCCTGTGGGGCCTCCCCACCGCCCCCCGCCTGGCCCGGCCTCGGCCTCGGCAGAGCGGGGACGCCAGCTCCCGGCGGCCCACCCACGAGCCGGTAGCTCCCCATGCTCTTAATCAGTAAGATATGTTTCTGGAATAAAAACCACATCAGCATTTTTATTTTCAAGTTCAGACAAGGTTTTTTTTTTTTTTTTCTTCCCAATTTTCCCTTCACATGGGTGAGGCTAATCCTCTCGCCTTGACTGACAGGTCTTTAGACTCAGCCGTGCACGGAGAGAAGCAGAGAATCAAGGACAACAGCACCGAGGAGACTTTTCTTCTCCGCATTTTGCAGATTTCAGAAAGCCCACAACCCGTAATTACCGGTGCGAGATGTTGAAAAAGTGACACCAGACCGGTGGCTGGGCTGTCCTGGCAAACGCGGGGAGTGCCACGGGGAGTGCCACGGGGAGTGCCACGGGGAGGGCCACAGGAGGGCTCTTGTCCTCGCCTTGTTTATCCCACAGACTCTGTCCTTTCCTCCTGAGGATCTGCCCTGGGGGGTGGGATGGCCCACAGGTAGACACTCCGGCCTGGGGGGTGGGGAGAGGCAAAGCCCGGAGGGAAGGGGACCAGGAAGAGAAGAGGGGGGAGGGCCCAGGTAGGAGCCAGAGCGCTTGGAAAAACCACTTAAATCCAGGAAAATGCAGACTAGGCAGGAGCCTCTCTGTCAGGAGTGGGGAGGCTTCTCCATAGCTACGGAGCAAACAGGAGAACTTTCCATGCCCCTTCTTAGTGTTTTCCAGGGTATACTCAGACCCAGCCTCTGTCCTGGAATTGAACTGACCTTGAGTTAATAAAAGGGGTGTGGCAGTGGGGGGCCAAATCCTGGGTGTGTGTTTGGGAAGTTCTCCAACACTGAAGCCAAGCCCCAAAGGCCCAGTTATCTTTGGCCCCGTGAGGAAGGGGTGGGAGATGGGAGCAGGGAGAGCTTGGAGCAAGGCTCATTCCCAGGTGTGACTCCGTGGGGTCCTTCTGGCATTCTCAACGGGGTCATTCTTCACTGTGGAGCCTGGTCCAGGCACTGCTGAACATCTGATACCCCAGCCCCTGCTCTCTAAATGTCCGTGATGGGGACAGAGTCTGGGAGTGTGACAACTCACACTTCCACACATTCCTAAATGCCCCCTGGTGGGGGCAAGGGGTACTGCCTCCAGAGAGGGACAGGTAGAAATCAGGTGTGCTGCCACTCCAGGATGGGGGGGTTGGGGAGGAGGGGAGAAGGACCGGGTTGGAGATGAGGGCCCCCTGGGGTCCAGCTGCCTTGAATGTCATCCTGGGGAGTCAGACCTGAAGAAGTTCGGGGAGGGGAAGGGCATGGCAGACTTGTGTTGTAGAAAGGTCACAGGTTGCCAGGTGAGGCGTGCTTTCGAGGGCATTAAGACTGGAGGTAGAGGCCTGGGATTTTCTTTGTGGAAAGGGTAATCGCAAATTCAATTTCTTTAATAGATATAGGGTTATCTGAATCTTCTAGTTCCTTTTGTGTCCATTTTGAAAGTCTGAATCTTTCACAGAAATAGTTTTGGTATAATGTCATATTCTCATTTTCCTTTAGTGTCTGTAGGATTTGTAGTGATGTCCCATCCTTCATTCCTCATAATTTGTGGGTTTTTTCCTCCTGAGCAATCTCACTGGGGATTCAGAAATATTGTCGATCTTTGCAAAGAACCAGCTTTTGATTTTATGGATTTTCACTACTATTTGCCAGTTTTCTACGTGATTGGCTCATGCTTTTATTGGTGCTGTTTACGTCCTTCTATTTAGTGGTTCATGGGCTCTTCTTTTTCTAGTTTGTGGTGGAAACTTAGATGATTGATTTTTTTTTAAGATTTTATTTATTTATTTGACAGAGAGAGAGAGAGAGAGATCACAAGTAGGCAGAGAGAGAGGAAGGGAAGCAGGCTCCCTGCCTAGCAGAGAGCCCGATGTGGGGCTCGATCCCAGGACCCTGGGATCATGCCCTAAGCTGAAGGCAGAGGCTTTAACCCACTGAGCCACCCAGGTGCCCCTAGATGATTTATTTTAAACTGCTCTTCTAATAAAGCATTTTAAAGCCCTACATATCCCTTACTTTACATGCATTTCAAGAATGTTCATACATTTGCCTTTTCCTTATCATTCAGATGAATCTTTTAAATTTAATAATTTCCTTTTTGACCCACTGGTTACTTAGAAGTGTACATCTTAACTTCCAAGTGTTCAGATATTTTCCAGATTTTTGTTATAGATTTTAATTCTGTCATGGTCAGTACTTAATTCAGTATACGAAAGCATGCGCATTCTGTATAATTTCAAGCATTAAAATGGGGGCACTTGGATAGAATTCTGTGTGAAAATCAAAGAGAAGGCAGAAGGAAAAGTTAGAGTAAACTTTCCAGGCATTTTTAAAACAAGCATGTTCATTTTTAAGATGGATTATGATGGGGGTCACATTTTTTGATATTTCAATTCTACTCAAATTACTGAAAGGAGTGATATAATATTTTAAAGTAGCTCTACTACTTCTGGCAAATTATATTACGTCTAGCTATAAAGACCAAAGATCAAAAACTTAAGTATCAGCTTGAAATGTTGGTATCATTTTTTTCCGAAGTTCTTTTAGGGAGATGTGAGCAAAAAATTTGAAGACAACTAGGCTAGATAATGAATAAAAGGAACTTGGAATGGGAGGTTTCCTTTTTCTTTAAAACGGGCGCTACTTGAGCCCACTAGAAAGGGTACAGGAGCGAGGAGGCCCCTGCGCGTGGGGACGGGGCCGTCGGGAAAGGCAGGTCAGTGTCGGCAGAGCGCAGGTGTGTGAAAGGCACAGGGCTCTGCTGGCCATTTCGGGACTCCTGTGCCCTGCTGTTTCCTAACGGTGTCAGGTTCACTTCCCTCCCCCGGTGCCTATTCTGAGTCCCACTCACGAAACACTCTAGGGCAGAGCGGCCTACCCCGGGGAGTACTGGAAGGTGCGGGTTAAGGTGGACCCAAGTCCTTGAAGACTTCCTGGAGAAGGAGAGCGTTATGGTGGAGCCTGAAGGAATGGCAAGTATTTAGGAGAACAGGGAGAGGTAGGACTGGCTCCGGTCCTGTGGAAGGAAGCAGGGCGGGGCTGGAGCCAAGGTCGAGTCCAGCCCGGGCTCTGCCTTCCGCTGCCAGGGCACCATTCTCTTTGGGGTCTACTCCCCCACCCCATTGGGGGCCCCAGCAGAACAGATGCCGTTGCCGAGCATCAATGATGAGCCCCTTACCGAAGCCAGAGGGCTGGTCCTCACCTTAATTCTTGCTTGATGGAGAAGGGGTGGACACCGGTGCTCAGAGACGCCCAGCAGCACGCCGAGCTCACACAGCACTGGGACTGGGGCCGGAGTTGGCAGCTCTCCCCTCTGCCAGGCGGGCTCTGGCCTGGCCTGTTTTTGCCTCGTCCAACACGCCTGCAGCTTCCAGAGGGAGACTCTATGCTGGGGGCTCCCCATCATCTCAGGCCACAGCCCGAAGTCCTTAGGCAGGCAGGTGACCCTTCAGCATGAGGTGGCCGTTGTCTCTTGCCCCAGGCTGATGTCCACACCAGCCCCCTGCCTGGAAGGCCCTCCCGGCCGTCCTGACCTGTGTGAGCTGTGGCTGGGAAGACTGAGACCCTCAGGGCTGTGGCTTCTTCGCTTACAGGTCTTCTTCCCCACAGGACACGCTGAAGGCCACGGTGAGAGCATCTGCTTGATTCAGCCTTCAGTGCCGCTGCGGCGCGGTATTCATTTGCTAGGGCCGCCGCACTCTGGCTCCGACAACAGCAATCCATCCTCTCGCGGTTCCCGGGGCTGGAAGCCAGAGATCAAGGTGCGGGCGGCTGGTCTCCTCTGAGGCCTCTCGCCTTGGCTTAAAGGTGAGCCTCCTCTTGCTGATTTTCGTGTGAGTCCGTCTGTGCACACACACTCCTGCTATCTCTCTGTAGCCAAATTTCTTCTTCTTAGACGTCAGATTGGATTCAAGTTCACCCTAACAGCCTCATTCTAATCACCTCTTTAAAGAGCCCTATCTCCAAATATAGTCACATTCTAAGGTGCTGGGGTTAGTGCTTCAATACGTGAGTATGGGCAGGGGAATGTGATTTGCCTCTAAAAGCACTGGATACACAGGGGACATCAGACAGACACAGCCCCTGCTCTCACTGGCCCCCTAGCACAGAAGGCCAGAAAAGCCACCGGCTGACAGTCCCCTCCCCCAACGACCCCGCTGCAGCTGCTCCTCTGGCCACCCTCCTCCGGAGTCAGTGCTCCATCCCCACATGGCCCTTGCACCGCCTCGGACTCCCAGGACCCCAAAAGGTGTGATGGTTCATTTTCTGCATCAACTTGGCCCAGACATTTGTTCAAACAGGATTCCAGGTGTGGCGGGGGGGGGGGGGGTGGCGACTGTGGACGAGATCTGGGTTTGCGTCAGTGGTTGGGGTGAAGCCGATGGCTCTCCCCAACTGATTGGCCCAATCCATTCAGCGGAAGGCCCCAAGACAGCAAAAAGGCTGACCTCCCCTGAGAAAGGGCGGGGGATGGGGTTTCTCCTCCTGCCTGACAGCCTAGAGCTGGGACTTCTGCTTCCTTCCTGCTTTTGGACTCTCTCGGAAACACTGGCTCCTCCTGGGGCTTGGAGGCTTTTGGACTCAGACCGGAAAGACACCGTTGGCTCCCCCGGTCTCCCCCTGCTGACGGTGGACCCTGGGACTCATCCGCTTCCAAAAATCACACGTGCCGATGCCTGAGAATAGCCCTTTCTATCTACACCTACACGTGCTGTGGCCTCTGTTCCTCGGGGAACCCAAATAAAGAGGTCCTGTGCGGACCTCACCCTTTTACAAACAGGGACACTGAGGCTCACAGGGACCTACAAACAGGGCTTCCTCTAAGCGGAGGAGGGTCCATCACTCCTTTTCTGAGCCGCAGGGCCCTTCACCTGCTGCTTCTCTCTGGTCCCCAGGAGGGTGAGCTGCTCCACGGACCCACCAGCTCCTGCCAGCCCGACTGGGCCAGCTCACGCACACACTTGAGACAAGGCCTTGCAAAGTCCCCTTTCCTGCCCGCGGGACTGCACCAGGGAGACTCTGCGATCCCAGCTGCCTAGGGTCCTGGTCTGATTGAAATACAGAGAGGCCGTTGAGGCCTCCCCTAGGAATGATGTGCTCTTGTGACCTTGCCCAGGCAGGGAGTGGGACATCCCAGGGCCTTCGAGAAGCTGCTCTGGCCTTCACACCCCACCCCCTCGGGCTCTGCTCCCTGGCGTCTCTTTCATTCTCTACTGGATGGGGCTCCGGACCATTGAGTTCCCCTCCTGCTCCCGGCACGCTCAGCTCCGGAATCCGGTGACAGGGTGGCTGCGTCCAGTTTGACCCCCGGCACTCTCGCTGGGCAAACTTCTGCACGTGGCGTCAGGCTTTCTCAGCCCGTCGACACTTGAGCCACAAAACCTGCCCCAACAGCCCGGGGCCGGCACGAGGTGTGGTGCTGGTGACGCGAGAGGGTGAGACCGTGTCCCTGCCTTTCTGGCAGCCACACAAGGCTCCATGACCACACCTCCGTGGTGGCAGATGCTGCTGACGGTCCCCACGACCCGCTGTCCCTCCTTCCTGCGGTCAGGGACCACTTGCACTCTGAGTGGGCCAATCACCACCCAACCAGAGACTACGCAGTCCGGTTTCCCTTAGGAATCCGTGTGGCCCTGGGGCGAAATTCTCGCCCAGAGAACGCGAGCGAAAGAGACGCAGGCCAAGTCCAGACCGCCTGCTTCAAAGGACACTGCCTGCCCTTCTCCTCCGTGCTTCCTCCCAAGGGCAGGAAAATTGGCACAACAGGCCACCCAACTTCGCTGTGCACAAGGGGGACACCACAGGAGACGGCAGAACGACAGGACGGGGAGGAGCCACGTCCCTGCTGACCCTGAGAGCCCGGGGTACCCCGCCCCGCCCGCCCGTCTGCCGCTCCGACACTATTACGCCGGGAGAAGTAAGCTTCCTTCCTGCCGGGCCTCAGTATTTAAGGTCTTTGGGGAGAGCAGCTCAACCTGCTCCGGGTGGCAATCTTGGTTAGGTGTGACACAGGAAACCCAGACAGACTGAGACATAACACTGAAGCGCACAACGCCAGGCATTCTCACAAACTGAACACACCCGCGTGACCACCACTGCTGTCCCCCGCAAAGGGAACCACTACCCTTCCTCCCACAGTTTAACCTGCTGACGAACATCATGGGGACAGTCATACGGTTGTCATTTGGGCGTAGCTGCTCCCTGGCGAGTGTGGCCACCGGACCCTATGCTCTGAACGTACCGCGACCTTAGTCCTTGTGCTGCTGGTGGCTCGGGACCTTCCCCGGTCCTGGCTCTCAAAGTCCAACGCTGGTCTGGACATTGACAACTCCTCTGTCTTTGGGCTCACCCACACACACTTCTGTTAGGTATGAACCTTGCAGTGGAAATGCTGGTCACACGATATGCTAATCTTCCAAGGTTAGCAGAAAACACCAAATTGTTTCCCGAAGTGGTTATAGGGTTGTGCCAATTTCCTCTTCCACCAGCCGTGTTGGAGAGTTCTGTCTGCTCCACATCCTCACCGACAAACACATGGTATTGTTAGTCTTTTTATTTTTAGCTATCCTGGTGGGTAGTGGCGGCATTTCACTGTGGCTTTAATTTGCATTTCTTTGATTACTAATGAGATTGCGTACCTTGGTATGTTTGGCGAAAAGCTATCTCCCGTGTGCAGTGCCTGCTGTAGTTTTGGGCCCGTTTCGAACAACGTTTTGAGATGCAGTTCCTAATCTATCTGGGATATGAGCCCTTTGTCAGTTATACGCTTCAGTCTCCTCTCCCATCGCCTTTCCACCAATTGTGACTTCATGCTTCAGGCAGTCCATTTTAACAGCTCGCACCACATAATTAGGAAATTGGACCCTATCTGTTGCGAGACTCGTTTCCTAGAAGTTCCAGCATTTTGCTTTTCCTGTTCACACTAGCAATCCATCTGGCAATTGATATTTACTTATGGTGCAAGGGAAGGGTCAGGTTTCCTTGGGCCTCTACAGATACTCGGTGGCCCGTGCCCGATGGGCTGAGATCACCCTCTCCCCACGCTCGGCCATGCCTTGAGAAGAAAAAATACATCAAGTGTCCATAGATGATAATCTGGTTTTGGACTCTGTTCTGCTGCTAAACTTGCTTTTCACAGTTCCGAGAACCATTCTTCTTTCAAAGCATATTGGCTATTCTTGGCTTTTTCCATTTCCGCGCACACTTTATAATTTATTGAAACGTTTTATTTTCTAAATCTTCATTCCTGGTGTGTAGAAACTCAGCGAATCTTCATATATTACTCTCGTGTTCAGTAACCTGGCTAGACTCATGAATCACGCTAATGTTTCGGGGTGCAGACCTTTTCTGCACGAGATGCACGAACCACCCCAGCGCCTGCTTGAGGTCTTTCCTGATCACAACACTTCAGTCTGGTTTTTTGATCTACCTCTGGCTCTTTCACCGTTCCAGCAGAAGAGTACACATAGGTGGTGAATTTTGACTCCTCTTGCCTTATTCTTAATATCGAAGGGAAAAATTCCAGCATTTCTTCACAAAGTGCAGGACTTGCTGTAGGGGGGTTTTTGTAGATAGTCTTAATCGTAGTATCTCCATTTGCTATTTTTTTTTATTAATAACATGATTGATTGTTGTATTTTTATTGACTTACTTTTTCTGCAGGGATTGATCGTGATTTTAATGTTTACATTGTGATGTTTATTGACATTTAAAAAAATGTTACACCAATCCTGCATTCCTAAAATATAGTTTGTTAATAACGTGATTAGGCTGTCTGGGTCCACGTTCATGGCTAAGATTGGTCTTCACTTTTCCTTTCTTCTGATAAACCTTTCAGGTGTTAGTCTCAAGGTTATGCTACCCTCAGAAAGTGCATTGTGACGTGTTCCTGCTCTTTTCTGTTAGAGTCTGTGTGTGATTGGCAGTATTTCTTCCTAAAATGCTTTAAATGTTTTAAAGATTAAATATTTAAAATATTTTAAGACATATCTCATTGTTCTGCTTTTTTTTTTTTTTAAAAAAAAGGAGTTTGTTCACGTCAGCCATAAGTTCAAATTTATTAGATAAAATAGTCACAATATTATTCTATGGACTTTCAGCATTCACACGATCCATGGTGACAGTTTTATCATTAATGCATTTTTAAATTCTTTTAACGGTTTTTACTTATTTGACGGAGAGAGACACAGCGAGAGAGGGAACATAATCAGGGGCAGTGGGAGAGAGGGAGAAGCAAGTTTCCCGCCGAGCAGGGAGCCCGACCCTGAGATTGTGACCTGAGCCAAAGGCAGACGCTTAACCAACTGAGCCACCCAGGTGCCCCAAATGCATTTTTAAAAAATATTTTATTTATTTATTTGACAGAGAGATCACAAGCAGGCAGAGAGGCAGGCAGAGAGAGAGGAGGAAGCAGGCTCCCCACTGAGCAGAGAGCCCGATGCGGGGCTCGATCCCAGACCCTGAGATCATGACCCGAGCCGAAGGCAGAGGCTTAACCCACTGAGCCACCCAGGCGCCCCAAATGCATTTTTTTTTTTTAAGAAGAAATTTTTGGCTTTATCTTTGCTGTATGTTTCTTTTTTAATTTTTAAAATTATTGTGGTTGTTTCCTGCTTAATTATGTTTTGCTCTTATGTTTATTACTTATTTTTTCCCCTTAGTTGTGCATTTAAGTCATGTTCATTCTACTGAAGGATGTTTAGGGGATCAATTCTCCGCCTTCTTTTCTCACATGTGCATTTAAGGTAGCAAATCTCCAACTAAATAGCTTTAATTGCAGCTCACAAACCTCATATACAGTATTTAAAAATATATTTATTTGAGAGAGAGGGACAGCAAGGGTGCACACGAGCAGCGGCGGGGCAGGGGCAGGAGAGGGAGAGAATCTCAAGCAGACTCCAGGTTGACCACTGAGCCAGATGCGGGGTTCGATCCCACAACCCTGAGATCATGACCTGAGCTGAAACCAAGAGTTGCGGTACTTAACAGACTGAGACACCCAGGCACCCCCTATATGTTAGTATATTCATTAACGTTCACTTAAAAATACTTTCTGATTTTCATAGTTCTGACCCTTAGGTGTTTGAGAAATGTATTACTTAGTTTCTAAAATTGTGGAAATTTTCTAGTTATTTGATATGCAGCTTAACTGTTCCAGGATCAGAACATATTCTGTATGATTTTAATCCTTTGAAATTTGTTGGTATATGTCCTATGGTACAGCAAAATGGCAGATCTGGTAAGTGGTTTCACATGTATTTTGAAAGTATGCGAACTCTACAGGTGTTGGGTGCGATGTTTTATGGAAACCAAATAGGGTTGACCCTATTAATTGCTCGAAACTTAATATTTTTATGGGACCTTTTTGTCTGCTTATTTTGCCATTTGCTAAGAGAGGACAGACCACGGCAAGCTGACCGTGACTCCAACCCCTTCTGCCGACTGGGGCAGGAACACTGGCAGGCGGCTGTTACTCGACACTGGCTGGGAGCAGGTGACGGCCCCTGCAAAGGGAGAAGCGGGGGGGAGGGAGGGAGACGGACGCAATCGCCACTTAGCGGACTGAAGGGAAGAACCGCCCATCTAGGCAAAGCAGTGTTCACGTTAACTTTCTTTTGCTACTGCCTTCTTGAGACTTCAAGCTTAAGGTTTTGACTTCCAAGTGTTATTCCCAAGAAGTAAAACATCCATTCCCTTTCTTTAGACTATACATGTGGACATGAGACCTTGTCGCTGTACCCTGTGTCTCGTACCCCATCTCTCTACTTTCCACCATTTTGTCCCTCAGTGGTTCATTTTGGGTATTTTCAACTGGTTGGTCTTCCATGTATAATTTCTCTCTTTTGGCTAAAACCACCTACTGACTCCTCAATTTTAGTTATATTTTCTCTGGTTCATGAATCTTTGTAAGTCCCTTTCATCCTGTGTCTGTCCCGCCTTTCGTTGACACGTTGGAGGTCAATCTTCAATCTCCTCTTGCATCTCTGTAAACACTGAACAAGACTGTTTTAAATGTTTGCTTCTGTGTTCACTATTACTTATGCCTTCTCTTAGTTTTCATTATCAATTGTCTTGTCACCTCGTATTATTTCTGATTTGAGTGCCAGAGAACATATATGGAAAATTATACCAATAATTTGAGATCAAAGGTGGTATCTCTTTCCAGAGAGGACTTTTGCTGCCAGGTTCCTGGGACAGCAGAAATCCAGGCTGGCTGAAGCCACAGCACACCAGGTTACTGAAATTCAATTTCCAGGGCTGAAAGTACTTTAAACTGAGAGTCGTCCCGAGTTATTTCTGGCTCATGATCACTCTTCTGATACAGCCCTTCGGGGTCCTGACCTAAACAAACAGAGGTTTACCAGGCAATAGTCCCCATCACCTTGGCTCCTAAAGGCCACGAGAAACTCCAGTCTCTTTCTCTAGAGGAAAAAGCAGCCCAAACACCAGGCTCATCTCCTAGCCTCTGGCTATTCCTGGGTCCTGGCCCTGTAATTTCTCACTGTCCTGTTAGCTCCCAGGTACCTTCAAATAGTAGTTTAAAAATATGCTGGCTGGCTTTTTAGTCATCTTCAGGGAGGCTGGTCAGAACCATCATGGATTTTGGAGCGCCCTCTCTTTTCTAACATAAATAATTCTCTAAGAAAATGCCCTCTAGCTCCCAACCTATCTTCCTTCCTTGACCTCCCATAGTGTACACCATACAATGCAAACGAAGCCCTAGCACCAAGATGTTCACAACAGCATTTATAATGATGAGAAACAGGCTACAAAATGCCTAATGGTAAGAGGATGGTTCAGTCCACGATGCAGTATTCTGATGATGCAGTCAGTGGAACTCTTTTAGGGTTGTGAGTGTACAGACATATCTGAAGCTATAATGTTAAGTGTAGGCTTATATGTAGGCTTAAAATATGGGCTACACGTTGGAGGCGGTCCTCTTCTCTATACACTCCCGCACGAGACAACCCCCTTTATCTCCATGCATTCAAGCATCATCTACGTGACTCCAAACATGGATTCCCAGCACTGACTATCTTCGGGGCTCCCGTCTTATATACCCAATTATTTTCCAAAGTCATCTCCATTGGGAGGTCTTAAAAGCATCTCAAACTTCATTTGCCCTAAGGAGACTCTCGATTCTCTGTCCCTTCACACCAAACTTTTCCACTTTGGGGAACATACAATCATCTACCTAGCTGCTCAACAAAAATTTATGAGTTATTCTTGTTCATTTCATCGAGCCCATCCCCAAAAATCCATCAGCAAGTCCTATGAACTCCAAGATACACACCACATGTAAACCTGTCTCCCCACAGCCACCAACCCTCGTGTGTCTAAGTCACCATCACCAGGAGCTCCATAAATGGTGTCTCGGTTTCTCTTTCCACAATTCATCTGCCACACAGCCATAGGAGTGGTCACCAAAAAACGCAATGTAGATCTTCTCTTTCCTATGCCGAGTGCCACTTAGTGCCCTCCCAACACATTTAAGAGTCAAATGCCCCCAGGACCTCCAAGACCCTGCGTGACCGGACTCGGGTTTACCCTGTCTGACCAAGTCTCCCCGCTCACCAGGCACTGGCCCCACTGGCCCGGCCACCCTCCTGGCCAGTGACCATGTGAAGCTTGCCACTCAGGGCTTTTGTGCTCGATGCTGTCTCACAGTGAACGCTCTGCCCCAGCTCTCCGCACAGGTCAGACGTGACCGTCTCAGAGAGGACACCCCACTTACCATCCATATCGTTGCCTTGTTTTCTTCACGGCCTTCACTGCAGTATGGGATGCCCTGGTTCTTACCTACCTGTTCGCGTGTTAATTTTCTGTCCTTCTCATCAGAACCGAAGCTTCTCGAGCGCACAGGCTGTGTCTGCCTTCTCTACTGCTGGGCCCCCGGTGCCTGCCTGGGACACTGCCTGGGGAGATGGAGACCCTGGGCAGTTAAGCAACTTTCTCAGGACCACCCAGCTGGCAGTCTGTGGAGGTGAGGCTTAAACTCGGGATTTCCTAACTGCGAGCCCACGTGCTTCCCAGGGAGCTCCCCTTGCTTTATGTCCTGAGCCACAGTCCAGGCACTTCTGCTAGATTTACTTTCCATGCCTCTGGGAAAGAAGCCATACTTTCCTCCTCACTCATACCCTCCTAATTAACCACAGCAGCAAATCACCACACATTTACTGCTGTGTGGCCCTGGGCCTTAACCCCTGCAGCTCAACTTCCTCATCCATGAAATGGGGTTAATCCTAAAACACGCCGTGTCATTGCTCTGAAGGTTCAACGATTATTATTTTCCAAGTGCTGAGAACCCTGCCCAGTACACAGAAGGCATCACACAAGTATTTGTTCAAGAAATAAAAGGCATTTGTGTGTCTGGCACCGTGGGGACGGGGTCAGCGGGAGACAAGGTGAGGATTCCACGTTGTTTCCATCAGACACACTCATAGTGGAGGTGGGAGGGGCCCAGAGACACAGGTCCAGCAGGGAGGGTAGTGGGCAGTAAGGAATGCTTGTGCCGTAACAGGTACTGTCAGCACGTTCATCAATTTTTACTCTCAGACACACCTAGATGTTGGTGCTACTGTGAGTGCCATTTTATTGGTTGAGCAAATGGAGGCGCAGAGCTTATGGAGCCTGCCCGGAGCTGCCCGGGCGAGAAACGGGGGCCGCAACCCACGCGCTCACTTCCATATAAGCCTTTCGACCACCGTAGCGCTCTACACTGTGCTAGAAAACCTCATGTAAGCGCCCACGGAACGGATGGACGTAAAACGAGGGCACACTGGGCATAAAGAAAGAACGTATGTTACACTGTTGAAACAAAAAGAAACATTTAATGTCATGTTTCTACTTAAAGGTTTCAATTGGGAGCAACAATGAATGATGACCAAAACTTTCAAAAAGTCATTTCCGCTGACATAATCGGTTGTGATGAGGAAAGTCCAAGGAGTGGGCTAACACCATCACCGCTACAGGTACAGAAAAGACTTACCTTTAACATTTATGTAGGTTATAGATGGTAAATTTGATTTGATGTAAAAAAAAATTCCAAGTAAGTATATATAAAAATTTGTAGGAAGGAACAAAATAGATATTCTAGCATACAAATGCAAGGGGGGGGGGGAGGGAATTTTGAAAACAAGGTTTCTAACTGAGTTCTCACACACAGGCCCCTGTGGCTGGAATGATCAGGACCGCGGACAGCACCCAACGTGCCCTTCGGTGGGGGGCAGGAGGGAGCCAACCTCCAAAGGACTGGGTTTGTATGAGACTCTGAGTATTAGGGTTCCTCGTCAACTTCGCCGCATTTTACAGTTCTGTCTCAATTTTACTGACTTGCATGTAAAGACCAGCTCCTACGTGCAGAACCTGCTGACGAGGGAAGACGTATTTTCACGCCTCCCTCCTGCAGCGACTGCCATTGCTACGAACAAGGTCTTTGTTTATTCATTCGGGGAGGATGGAAATGAAAGGAGCGTGATGACATTTCAGGAACATTTAAATCCCAGATGTTGGTAAAAGAACAGGATATTGATGCCTTCAGTAGATATTGGCTGTAAGACACACACACACACACACACACACACACACACACCATGTTAATTTTTTATTTAAAATGTACTAATTGTAGCTCAAATGACCGCAACCACTTCTCTATGTTCAATTTTCGAAGATGGGCATCTCTTAGTTGTTTCCAAGCTCTGTGGCTAGATTCAAAAGTTACTGAACAAAAATGTATCTCTAGATCAGCTCCTCAAAAAACCTCATTAACAACCCTATGAGGTGTATTCACAGGGACATACACACACATATAAAATACGGACAAATTATAATAGCATATTATTAGAATGGTGATAGTAAGTATTTTTGAAATATTAACATCCCTTGTTAACGCATTAAAAACCATTCTGCAAATACTTAGGACTCAGTATCAAGCAGAACAGGCTTCCCCCACTTTCTCTGATAACGAAACAGGCTACAAAATTGAACAGCTTTGTTAGTTTGCTCTTGGAAGCAATAATACGGCCACGGAACTTGCTGCGACCGTTCTGTCCCTTTACAAATGCTGTTAGGCTGGCCTGCCTTCCTTTCTTCTTCTTCTAAATGACTGATTGAGCTGGTGATTTAATCCTCTGCAGCAAGCATGTAAGACGAGGCTCTCAGAATGGCCAAGCCCCTGGCAGAGGACAGGGAAGCTGCTGGTCTTGCTGGAGGCTCAGCCAGCCAGGGCATCCAAGCAGCCACAGTGCAGCCGTCAGCATGTTTTCACTGTGCGAGTCCCACATTTCCCAGTTAGAAAACACACAGCCATTACCCCTTTCTGTGTTCCCACACAAGGCTCCCTTTTGTTTATTTGTGTTTGTTATCATATGGCTTATACCGACATGTTTGCTTGATTCCACTGGTGTGCACACATCACTGAGGGGGGAAGAAAAAGAAATGTCTATTGCAAACTTGTTAAAAGGAAAAAGGGACTCCCACTGGTTTTTTTTCCTGTGGCAGAGGGGGGGGGACCCTCTGTTTAGAGGACAGGACGTTAACTCTTTGTGTCCCGGGAAAGAATGACTTCTTCGTGCACTTTAAATTTTGCAAAAGGCTTCTTTACTGATGGAGTGTCATAAATGAGAGGGAAAAAACGTTATTCACAGATGACCACGATTCTAGAAGCTGACGTTTTTTCAGACATAGAGAGTACATTAGCACAGGGGACCACTTTTATTTCATTCTGAACATACTTGAGCTGTTTTTACAAAAGCCATTTAAAGGACGACTACAAAAAACATCGGAAGCACTTTACTCTGGAACGATCAGTATTTCGGTTAACGCTTCTGGCAGAATCTTTCTATTTTGGAAAATTCAACAGGAACTGTGCAAAATCTCTAGAGAGCTTACAGTAACGGGCTGTCCAGGAATGTTCATACATGACCTCCCTCCTAGAGCTTTTGTTGCTTACATCAATGACCTAAAATTCCAGTGCTCGTTTAATCCAGCTCCAGCTCTGAGTACGTATTTGGTGGGGTGGGTAGAAAGAGATGGAAATAGAAAGATACAGGGTCAAATCTGCTCCCGCTCCCCAAAGCTACTTTAGCAATTCCACAAAGCGGAGCCGTGGCCAGACCTGGAGTGGCGTGCTTCAGGAGACCATGTCCCTGAAAGTGAATAGGACCAGGAATCTCTTTAATCCTGTGGTCCTGTCACAAAGTCCTCTTCACAGACGCAGGCAGCCCCTGGGAGCACAATGGCCCAGGAGGTCTCTTCCCGGGTGATTTGGAAAGAGAAGAGTTAATGGCCCGCACACTCTCCCCACTCTCTCCCCAGGGCCAGGCTCAGTGACAAGCACAGCCCAGTCCCTAAAATGAAGAGCGAGCTTCTCTATTCTTCAGCATCTCTCGAATTAATTAGCTGGAAATGAGTCTTGTCAATGTTTTGGAAAGGCAGAAAGGGTGAAAAGAGATTGCTAGAATTAATCACAGTGAGAAACTACTTCAACTGCCTGCCAGAGTGCGGAAAACCCAACAGGCAGAGAAGAAAAGGAACCGGGCTGATTCGCCATCTGAAGGAACAAATGGAATCCGATCAAATGCTCCAGGCTTTGCCAAATAAGGGATGCACCCTCCCTCGAGAAGAAGAATTTATTATCTGTTGCCACAGTAAGTACAATGTATTACTGAAACGCACACTGTATCCATGGGGACAAAGGCAAACCAGACAGTTTCTAAAGCAAAGAAACAACAGGATACTCAGGTACTTTCACTTTCAGAGCTTACCCACATCGAACTCTATTATCTAAAGGAGTCACGTGTTCCTGAATTTACACTTAGTAAATCTTCAAACACTTGCGATTTCACATACTGCAGAAGATGGAAAATCCAGGAAACAGATTCCAAAAATTCAGGTATTTTGATGGAGAGCTCATTCACTAAGAAGAAAAAAAATAGAACAAAATGACAGATATAACAGATCTATTTTTAAGAGTCATCCAAGGCGGGTGGGGAAACAGCAGATTTTGGTCAAGAGCGGAGAGAAACCTGGAACAACTCGCCCAGCATTCGACAGGGAGATGCCTGTGCTCTTCACAGTAGCCTTCTCTCCACCAGAAAATCCAGACACTTTGACCATGTAAAAATTCTGATATGGCTTTTCTATTTCCCCCCTAAAATGAGTTTGAACTTTTCAGACAACAGCAGCATAAAGCCAGGACAACAACAACCAAAAAACCCCCAAATTATTGGCAACTAAATTTCAGGCTTTCTTGGCCATTTTAGAAAGTAAAGTGCTTCCAGCCATATTCTCCAGAAATTCAAAAGATTCATCTGAATGATAAGGAAAAGGCAAATGTATGAACATTCTTGAAATGCATGTAAAGTAATGTTTAAGGGATATGTAGGGCTTTAAAATGCTTCATTAGAAGAGCAGTTTAAAATCAATCATCTAGGGGCACCTGGGTGGCTCAGTGGGTTAAAGCCTCTGCCTTCAGCTCAGGTCATGATCCCAGGGTCCTGGGATCGAGCCCCACATCGGGCTCTCTGCTCAGCGGGGAGCCTGCTTCCTCCTCTCTCTCTGCCTGCCTCTCTGCCTACTTGGGATCTCTGTCTGTGAAATGAACAAATAAAATCTTTGGGAAAAACAAACAAACCTGTCACAGGCCGAGGGGACAGGGCGTTGGGACCCAGAGGGGGCCCCGGCACACTCACCAGTGGTGGCGGGTCACTAGTAGGCTTCAGAATCAGCTTGTCGCCTCTCTTCTCCACCTCAAAGCCCATCTTTTTCAGCAGGGACGCGTCCGCCAGCCCCTGCTCCTCCATCTTGGCGATGAGGTCTTGGTTCTGACTGTTGTCTTCGGTGAGGTTGCGGATGGCGTACACCACCCACTGGGTCAGAACTGGGGGCCGAGTGAAGGAATCTGCCGACACAGTTCCCCGTGTCTGAGGTTCACGTGAGCGTGACGGGAAAGGGAGGGCAGGGACACAGCATCAGCGAACACGTTCTCACGGAGCGTGTGCTACGGACACGCCGCCCAAGAGGGAGTAATGAAAAAGCGGGAACACAGGCACTTACATGTATGTCCCACGTGTGTGCGCCCACGTGTGTGCCCGTGTGACGGCCAACACGGGGAGGTACTTGATCGAGATTTGATGAATGAACGAGCAGGGAAGCAACATCTGAACTCTGATCGCGTGCGCGCGCACAGAGACCCGTGGTGCTGAGCCGCCGGGGAAGAAGACACGATGGTGTCAGTCATGAAGATGCCAAGTGGGAAGCAGACAGGAGACTCGTCTTGCCCGAAGCCAGCTCCGTTATAAAGAACTGCTCCCTAGCAGTCAGCACAGAATTCCCCTCATTCGGCTGCACTTGAAGGAGGGAGCCAGAAAGCCTTTGAAGGATTTGCTGCGTCCTCTGGCCTGGCTGCACCCAGCCCTCATCTGCACCCAGCCACGTCTGGGCAGCATCGGCCACAGCAGACAGAAGACAGGACGGCTGTGTTAGTTAGCAAGGTCTTTTCTTGAGTGACCAAGAACTGTGTAAATCTCAGGAAAGCATTAAACCTACGTTGTTCTAGAAAAGACTGCAGAGAAACCGGGTACCAACTCATGGATCCAGGGACACAAAAGCGATGCCCAGAACAGCGGGCCTGGCACTCTCTGTTGGTCCAGAGGGGAACAGCAAACACCCAGGGGAGTAAACACTTTCTCTGAGAAAGCAAGACCTCCCTGCTCCCGATCGGACGGACGTTGGCAAGAAAAACAGTCCCTTTCCCCTGACTGCCCCATGCTTCCTGTGCCGGCATTTCTGATGTCAGAATGGGGTATCTGTGTCCCCCCCACGATGTATCAGACTCTTTAGCCTGAAGGTCCTGGCTCCCAGCACAGCGGCGAGGCCGGGCCCCTCGCTGGACACGAGGCCACAGAGAAAGGCTTCAATAAAGCCTGTGGCTCTTTCTTGTAGACTCTGAGACAGAATGCCAATCAAACTGCTTCCCCAGCCCCGTAACCTCCGAGTAAGACCGTAAGGAACGAGCCTGTCCACTCAGGTGAGATGGCGGAGGTGCAGGAAACACGACCTTCATGTTCAGGACAGATCTTCAGGGGTTTTACGAAGTTACTCCCTCCCAGTCCCTCTGACATGCCCACACTGGTTCACAATCCCGACAAGGCCTTCGAGCTCTCCCCCGATCACAGACGCTCCACGCGTCCCTGTCCCTCCCGCCTGGGGGCGCGGGCAGCCCCGAGAAGAGGGTGAGCAGATGTGTGCTGGGGCAGTGACCCTCTGCTCTCTGGAGGTCTATCATTAGGGGCACTCGTGAGGATAAATGACTGACCTGTTCCAGATGGCACAGAGTCGGAATGGGTGGTGCCCAGCTGATGCCGATTCTGTAATTAGTCGTCCCCCTTCGGTGGGAGAACATCCTTCTGCCATTTACCTGTCATTCTTCGCTGAGAAGGCCCAGCACCTTTATCAGGGCTGTTATTTCCTTTCTGGAGACAAAAATACTCGAATGCACAAAGCCTAACTGTAACGTTCTCACCCTTTTCCACGATCACCGGACCCCCATTCTACACCAGTTTAGAAAGAATAAAAGGGAGGATTGTGGACAAAAGCTTCTACCACGTTAGTGAATTTCTGAACCATGAATCATGTGCTGCAAGCAATTTCTCATCAAGAATAACATCACTCTACAGGTTCACCTCCTCACTTTTTGTATGGAAAGGGAGAAGCAGGGTCAGGAGACCTGACTGAAGGAGCCAACCACCGACGGGTAAACTTAGGCAAGAACAGATAGAAGACTGAACTATTTTAGCTCACGTGTCAAATTCCTGAATGCCAATGATAGGAAGCAAAGCACTTCTTTCTAAAGCTTCCTGGTAATTCACTGAAATGTGACTGAAAGCAGGAAACCCGAAACCCCCCTACATGCCCCAGAGCTCCTGGAAACGGGGTGGGGGTGTGGCTCGGTCACGGAGGAACCGCGCCAGCCTTTCATGCTGCCAGGCGAAAGGCAGGATGTCTCTGGAGAATGCACTACCGCCCAGAGCGGCAGTGGTCAAACCGTTACTGGGCAAACGAGACCCCTGCCCAAGGGCTACCGCGTCCCTCTCCTGCCAGGCACCCTTGACACCAAGTGGGCTGCGAACACTACCAGTGACCTCGGTCTGCGTCTGTGCGTCCACCCAAACACCCCGTGAAGTCTTCCTGCGCAGGTGCGAGGCCTGCGCGACGTGTGACCCCGGGAGTGACATCTCCCCACTCAGCACGTGGGCGGGGCCGTGGGGACACGGCGGGACCCGCACAAACGTGTTTTTCTCTTGCTCTCAGGGTGGTTTCCTGACTCAGGGCTCTGCAGGCTGGAGGAAGGGGAAGACGGGAAACCCACCCACATGCAGCCCAGGCGAGAAAGCTTCGTGCTCTGGGTCAGCAAAAGGGTCGGGACAACAGCCCCCAGGAGAATTCCCACCACGTGGGCAGACGAGAGCAGATCTGTCATGCTCCTGGTGCTGAGGCACCCGAGGCGTTTTGTGAAAATCCTGCCCCCGTGGCTTCGTAGCACCTCACCCTCACAGCGCCAGGAAACTCCACACTGACAGGCCCGCCCCGTCTACCTCCCGGGAGAGAGCAGCACAGACCTGGCAAGGGCGCTGCTGCCAGCGGGGCCAGCACTGCGCCAGGAACTAGACGCAAAAGCCGTGAACTTCTCGGGGGACAGACCCCCGGCACAGCCCCCAGATGGACAGCCTAGCAGACCAGGCAGAAAAGCCTGAAGCATAAGAGGCATTTTTGTAGTTTTCCAAAGTCGGTGCTCGGAGGGCCAGAGGACAGAGCCGAGGGAGAGGAGGGGCGGGGCGGAGCAGGGCCACAGGCGGGAGCCGGCTCCTAGGCACACCTTGAACGTGAGAAATAACCAGAGGACAAAACCACCCGCCTCTGCACTTAAATGCGCGCTTCACATTCTTATGTAAGGAAAATGGTACTTGTTTAAAAGAGGAGGATTTCATGGAGTCGGAGCACAGCGTCCTGCCGCACACTTTTCCTGGGCAGAGAGGAAAGACGCGCTCTGCCCCTCCGCCCCCCGCGAGCGCCCGCACTCCGGGCCGGTGTTGTCTGGCTACAGATTAAGTGCCGCACAGACGTGCTCGACTGGGCCCCGATTTCTCGGGAGAACATTCTAGGCCTGCTGTCTGGGCTCTCTCACTTAATGATAATTAAAAAACCAAATTGAGTGGTTGTGTCTTTCATAAAATTCGGTCTGAAAAGAGAAGCACTGAAACACAGCCCTTACGGGCGGGCTCTCACGCGCGAGCCCAGCTCATGAATATGCATGGCGGTCCTTGTTAGCGTCCTGAAAGCCCGGAGCCCTGGGCGGCCCTGAGTGTCACTAGGGAGATTAAAGCGAGTCCCAGTTAATATTCACATGGCCCTCTTGTTCCCGCTCTGAAGAGACAGACGGAAAGAAAGAGTGGGGGAGAAAACTAAACATCTTCCAAAGTCTAATCCTACCAACACGTGAAGTGCTTTATTGTGTGCTCAGCTTTAGAGAGACTGCTTCTAAAGTTTCCATAGCTACTGCAAATACAAGGCGTGAGCCTGGGAGCTACAGAGCTACCTTGAAAGGGCCCTGCCAGCAGCGACCTCGAGCAAGGACGCCACAGGGCCAGCCGGCTCCTCCGCGGAGGGCTCCGGTGTCTGGAAACAGGCACAAGCACAAAGACCGAGCGGCTCAGGACTGCTGAGCTTGGGAAGGGGGGAAGGCCGCTCCCGGGACCCGAGCCACGGCCCCAGGTTCAGAAAGACACAGGCCCAGCACCGAACCTTGTGGCTTGGCACAAGCGAGGTGATGAGGTGTTCACGGGCCACAAAAATGGGGGCCGGCAGATGACACGATCTAGGAAAAAATACCGCACAGCAAGGCTATTACTAGCTAGCACATGTATGTGTCAAATTCATTTTACAGATTATTTATTCGAGAGAGAGAGAGAGAGAGTGAGAGAGCGCATGTACACGCAAGCCAGGGAGGGGGAAAGGGCAGAGGAAAAGGGAGAAGCAGGCTTCCTGCGGAGCAGGGAGCCCGAAGTGGGGCTTGCTCTCAGGACCCTGAGATCCGGACCTGAGCCGAAGGCAGACGCTTAATGACTAAGTCACCCAGGCGCGCCCCAAATTCACTTTAAAGTCAGGTGAGTGTAAACACTAAAGCTGGAACTGTCCGACGAGGAAGACTCCCTCTAAGAAAGGCAGTATCTTTCAGTTACTGGACCAGAGGCACTTCCAAAGCCCTGTGCTGTATGGGAACGCAGGGGCTGGGGTGGAAGACAGGGACTCCCTTCTGGTCAAGCTCTGGCTCTCCAGCTGAAGATTGCTGAGAACGGAGGTTGGCAAATTAGGGTTTGTGTTTCTGTGCAGACACAAGTTTAGTTTTTGTATCTTTAAATGCTTGGGAAAATAATCAAGACTACTCTTAGTGTGTGACACGTGAAAATTATTTGAAACTCAGACTGCAGTGTCCAGAATAAGTAAAGTTTTATTGGTACGCAGCCATGCCCATTCATTTATGTACAGACTCTGGCTGCTTTTTTGCTCCAACAGCTGAGCTGTGGGGCTGCGGCAGAGACAGGACAGTGGGCACAGCCAAAAATACCTATGAAAAGGTTGGCCAACCTCTGGCATAGAATATGGAAGGCATCAGTAGGTATCTGTTGAATTTTATAAACGAGCTTTTAAAAGTACTGGCATTAGGGGCGCCTGGGTGGCTCAGTGGGTTAAAGCCTCTGCCTTTGGCTCAGGTCATGATCCCAGGGTCCTGGGATCGAGTCCCACATAGGAATCTCTGCTCTGCAGGGAGTCTGCTTCCCCCTCTCTCTCTGCCTGCCTCTCTGCCTACTTGTGATCTCTCTCTGTCAAATAAATAAATAAAATCTTTTAAAAAAAAATACTAGCATCGAAAAACTTACATTAAATTAAAACAATTTAAATATATTAAAAGATTTTGCTGATGTGTATACATATTATATGTCCTATATAAATACAATGCTTTATATACTGTGTGTATATAGATGTATAATGGATACATCTAGATTTAATAGAATCTCTACTAGGCATATATCCAATAGACATACTGTATTTTAGAATCTACACTTAATTTTTGCTTCCAGGATATATTCTTCAACATTACTTGTAGACAACAAGCCCACGTATGGCAAGGGATTTATGTAGTGCCTAATAAAGTATACTATTTCATAGAGCAGAGAGTATGAAAAATCTTTTATGAGGCTGGTCTGAGAAGACGACGTTCAGTGAGGCAAGTGCACTTTCAGCAGGCTTCCCCCCAAATCAGTAATAATCTTTGCTAAAGAGGAGGATGGTGTCACACAAGCTCCATATCTAAACTAGTATCTTCACAGAATTGGTAAAATTGCAGAATTTTTCAGAGTGCAAGAAGGGAGTTTAGTTTAAAACGGTTCGGGAAATGCTTTACGTTGCTAAAAACCAAAATACTTCTCAATATGTCATGTCTGCCAGCCCAAGACCCAGCACGGGCCGTGGCATCGGAAGAGCGCCTTCTCTTCCTGCTGCGGTGACCTGCTTCCGCCCTCCTCCGAGCCGCTCAAGCCTGAGGAGCCGTCCCCGTGTCGGGGGTGGCGTGTTTGGGGTTGGAGGGGGCGTTCCCTGAGTCCTAACCAACCTCAGCCCCGCTCTCCAAGTCTTCACTTTCTGAGGGAAAACGTGGCACTTCCCAAACTGCTGCCCGGGGACCCCTGGGCTCCCCTGAGCCTTCCGCGGGAGGAGGAGCTCACGCAAGCCAAGGAGGACTTGCGGGTGCAGGCGGTGAAGGAGGAAGAGCCCTCGCGGCTCAGGGGCGTTGGGAGGGTAAGCAGGGGCCGAGCTGCGGAGGCAGGAGAGGTGGCAGTTTAGCCGGACGCCGAGCAGGGGAGGCGGTCGGGCAGGAGAGGTCCTTGAGGAGGGACAGACCCAGAAACCACCACCAGCCTTCCTCCCCAAAGCCAGCCACGCTTCTCCTGCACAGGCTGCCTCTACCTCCAAAGGATGACATAGGTCACCTCACTGCCCCCCCGTCTACGGTCTTCACACTCATGTGTCACTCAGCTAACGACACACTCTTCTCCATCAGAAAATTAGAGTAGGAGTCTCTCTAGCGTGGACTGTATCCGGGGGTCTCCCTGCTGGAAATCCGTATGCCCAATAACCATCGCAAAACCAGCCATTTGGCTCCCTCTTCCCTCTCCAAATCGTTGGTCGATCTGGTTTCTAACTTCCCTCCACAGTTTTGTATTTTAATATGAGGGAACATCTGTGGTTCCCGTGTCTCAGCGTCGTGCCAATTCCTGCTGCCCGGGCCCTGCGGTGTGTCGTGTCTTAACAGCATTTACACATGGATGGACGCGTCCTCTCTTATTTGCCAATTACCGGCTAGTTGTGAATCCCGGGAGTGGTAAAAACAAGAATGCTGCCGGAAGAGCCGGGCGGCGGGGGGCGGCTAACTGCCGGGTCTGCAGATCAGAGGTCCCATCTGAAGAAATAGAGTAATACTTGGGGGTGGTATGTGCTCCGAGAAGGAGCAGCTCATCTTCTCGGAGGGAAGAGTCATCCCTGAAACACCATCTCTGAAAGCAGAGGCTGTCTGCCGGCCCCGAGATCCCTCGGGAACCGGGACTTCAAAGGAAGTACGGACGACAAGGCCCAGGAAAACAAACCAACTCGGACGGTTCGGTGTCCATGCAAATGTCAACCAAAGACATCCTCTCTCTGGGCCTAACCCAAATCGGCACTCTCTTACTCCCTCAGTGACTCTGAAACAAAGGGCACGTTCTCTGTCCTCCGTGCGCACAACTTACTTTCCGTAAGTGGAGCTTTTCCAGGGCTGGTCCGACAGTGACCACCTCACGGGCTTCCTCCCCTCTCCCCAGCCTGGACCGTGCCTCCAACCCCACATGGCCGGCCCCATGTCCTCGGCGGCAGCTCGCTCTGGGCCCTTTACAAATCCCAGATGTAGAAAGGCCCAACATCCAAGATGAGCAAAGAAGACGTCGCTGTCGCCGTGACCAGCCAGCCTGTGCATCTGGCATGGGGGTGACGGGAAGACGACACCCGCCCTCCGTCACCACACGCACTCCCTCCCCACTCCACAAGCTTCTGTGGCCGAGTGAGGGCCGCGCGGCAGGTACCCCACATCCACGGGGTTTGGTGGTAAAGGATCCTACGGCCCTGAGACTAATTTCGTCCATTACGTATTCTGGAATCATCTTACCAGCCACTTGAAAGCATAGTGTGGTACGAAGAGTCAGAGTCTGGCGTCCGTGTCACACAACAGGTTTTGGGATCAGAAACAACCAATACCACTTCTAACTTAAACCACATGAAGGGCTTCTGGGGCCACGAAGCCGTTCCGTTTGTATCCGGGGCAGCCCTCCCATGTCGCTTCTGAGATGCCAGCCCAGCCCCCACATGCCGTGTGCTCGGCCGGGCCCGAACATGGTGGGCAGGGCCCAGAGACTCAATGGCACGGGGAGGATTCCTCTAGAGCCCCTCATGCTGGGGGTGCCTCCCCTCCGTGACCCCCCGCTCGGTGCCCCTTCTCAGGCTGCTGTTCCTTCCAGGGAACGTGCGCGCCTGTGTGCAGGTGCTGCTGTCCTGTCCCCGGGGTTCCCGGCACACAGAGAGAGACGCGGATTGGCTGGACGAAGGGCCGTGGCTGCCTGCCTTCTCTCTCCCTGGAATCTTCCGCACCATTGGGACCATGTGTGAGACGTTACTGAGTAAACAAATGCGGACACCCAGCGCTGCTCGGAGTTGGGCTTGGTGTTGCAGGGGGAGGTGGCCACGGCGGACGTGGAGACCGAGGCAGGAGAGGTTGTGCTGGCCCCCAAGATCGTGAAGCCCTGAGGACTGACCGCGTGTGAGCAGACGGAGCGCAGCAGAGACAACCCAGAAGCCCCAGGCCCCGTGTGCTGGGCAAGAGGACGCTTGCCAGGTGCGCTGTGCCCTTCGGGATAAGGGACTCGCTGGGCCACTAGCTGCCTCAAATGAACTTCTCTTCAAAGACGACATTACTGCTGCCTTTGATGTGAGCATGGCTGGGCTGGAGGACTGAACCCCAGCAGAGGGTCAGACCACTTGATCCTCTACAAACGCACCACGCCACAGGGGCGCACAACCACCCCATTTTACTGATGAGAACACAAGACACAGAGGCTCGAGCTTGTCCGCGGTCACACAACCAGAAGGGGCCAAGCCAGGGTCGGAGCAACGTGGTGACGTGGCTTCCAAGCACTTGCAAGCGGGCACACAGGCAGGGGGAGAGGTCTGCAGGAAGGGCGGGTCTGCCTTCCTCACTCTGACCATGAGCTTCTAGACTTTGCCGATACCACCCGTTAAAAGGCGGCTAGGTTTCCTGACACTTGAAATCAGGTCCCTGTCTCTTTGAAGAAATCCCAAACAGGACAGGCTGGGAGATACTAGAGCGACCACCTCTGTGAAATTACCTGGGAAGCGGCCAATGAAGAGTTCAAATTAAATTAGTATTTGGGGCAGGAAGAATAAGTAGTGTCATCTACATGACGGAGACCAGGGCTGGCCTAGCGCTGACGGCGTCCCACGTCACGGAGGCACAGCTAAGGGTCAGAGATGCTGCCGAGCTACTGAGGCTTAGGAGAAGAGCGAACAGTGTGGGGTTCTGGCAGACGGGTGACGAGAGACAGCGGGCGCGGAGAGGCAAGGAGGCTTCTCCTACTGTGTACACTAGGCACCGAGCATCTGTTGTCACTGTCCTTGGCCCAGAAGTCACTAGTCACCTGGGGGCAGTCTGCTCCACGGGTACCCCATGGCCGTCCTGCGCGCCTCTCCCCTGCTCCTTGCCACACCCCAGAAAGTCAGCAGGGGGGCCCTCCCTGCAGATGCTGGGTGGCCTGCTGCAAACCAAGCAGGGGAGGGGCTGGCGGCTCTCATTCCTGCCGTTGGCTTCTGTTTCCACCACTGACACGCGAGCTAAGAGCGGAGCGCAGAGCAGGAAGCTCGCTCCTCCTTGTTATGGGAGGAGCTCTGCTGGATCCATTTCAAGGTGACGGCGACCTCCAGCAGACATTGATCATGTGCAAATACCTTCCACAGTTACTGGAAATAACTACCATGGACCCTCCAGATGATATAAAGGCCATAGTTGGTTGTGACGGCGACATTAAGTTCTAAAGCTCCTCCTGGACACTTGTCTGTCTTAAAGCTTCGAGAACACCGGCTACTTCACTTTGGGGGTAAAATCTCCTTCAGTTTCAGACATCTAATACCCCAACACGTTTTTCCACCTCTACACCGACATGCTTCTTCAGCACGACCCCGGAATGAGCACAGGGTGTAGACACAGACAAGCGGCTGGCCCCACACCCGGCTTCCGGAGAACTGAACCACCATCTAGTCACCCACGCAGCAGACGGGAAGACACTGCACTCCATGCGGGGGACACCACAGCTCCCAGCATGGTCACGTGCCTGCCCCTGTAGCACCCACATTCCCAAGACCAACGCATCGGACAGGAGTGGTGGAGGACGCGTGAGGAGGCACTGCCAGGCTGAGGCCCACGGGAGACAAAGAAACCAGTCACCTAGTCACCTAGCGAGCTCGGGCAGACGGCTGGGGGCTGCGCACAAGCCCGTGGCACCAAGAAACATCGAGGGGGCCCCTCAGTGGCTGGAGCGAGATGTACGGGGCAGAGGTAGGCGGACACCGCACCTCCTGGGCGTTCAGGAGACGGTAAGCCATCTCTGTTTTATTCCAGTACAATTAGAAGCCACGGGCAGGAGCGAAGCAGAAAATTCAAGACACACTCCTGGGCAGCTGTGCGGACAGTGGTTTGGAGAGGCAAGTGTGGGAAGCTGGGGGGGGGGGGTCCATGAGGAGACCCCAGGGGCCAGAGGGAGGTTGTGGAACAGGACAGGCCTAGGCTCAAATCCCAACGCTGCCATCTCCAAAGATGTGGGACTTTGGGCAGTTTACACAAGCTTGTCGGGGTAAAGCTGCTTGGGTCATCTACAGGGACAGCACCTGGCACCCAGCACTGTTCAGGGACAGCAGAGGGCCCCGGGCAGGCTGTGGAAGCCCGGCTCCTGTCTGGCCTGGGGCTTCATGACCCCCGTCTCAACTTCTCCTATTTAGTGAGGGGGACGACGACATTCTCCAGCGTGTCAGAGGCTAATCCAGGACTCAGACGAAGCTCTTGGCTCCCGGAGTGAGAAAGTACAGGTTCTAAATGCCGTGCCTGCTCTCACCAGCAGAGCGCAGAGCCATGGTCGGTTACAAAACCTTTTTGCCTCCACTTCCTCTTCTGTAGAATGGGGTCCTGACAGGCTCTGTCTCACAGAGTGCTCATGGGGTTTAAATAAAATCCTGAGGCCCGGGATGCAAGAGGCTAGCTCTGCTAGACACATGGGCCGGCCGCCACTGCCTCTGCTGCAGGGAGCCCCCCTGCGGTCAACAAAGCTGGGCCACAGCGAGAGCTAGACTCGCCTGTGTCAGGAAAAACCCTGTCATTCAACTGTCAGAACCAGTTAGTTCTCTGACTGCTACCCACGTGACTGCTCAGTGCATCCCCGAAATCAGTGTCCCCGCCAGCATCTGATGGCACATGCGGGTCTTGTTAAATGCAGCAGCATTCCTGGGTTTCTTCATTCTCCCTCTGTCACTTTTCAACGAGGGGACAGGGCAATGGCGATCACCATGGAGGACGAAGGAGCAGAAACGGTGTACCTGCGCACACGCACCTGTGTGCTCCAGAAGCATCGAGTCAGGATGGGCATAGGCTGATGCCACAGTGCTGCTGACCTTCGTGAACATTCATGGAAAGCAGCACGGAATTCCAGCTGAGTATCACAGTCCCAATGCTACATGACAGCAGAAGCTGAAACAATGAAAGAGGGTCTTGCTCGAACTGGGATCATGGAAGACTTCTCTCCAATACACAGAATTTATTTCAAACTGGACGAACCAGTAGGGGTTGGCCAGTGCACACAGGGGAGCAGCCCAGGTCGAGCAGCAGCAGGTGTAGGCCTGGGAGAGGGAAGAGCCGGAGGTACCAGTGGAAGAGGGAGGCCAGTGCGCCAGGAGGGAAATCAGGAAGGGCTGATGGGCGGGGTGAGGCCGGGAGGAGGGAGGTCAGGAAGAGGCACCCCCTCCCCACCCCTGCTCAAGCCAGCCCTCACTACAGAGCCCTCTCTTTGCCAGGAACATCTGAGCACCTGTCCTCAAGGTACCCCCACCAGACCGCAGGCCTCACGAGAGCAGAGAGGGGGTCTCCTCCTTGGCCAGCACTGTGTCCCCAGCAGACAGCAGGAAACACAGACAGAATCCACAGATGGAAGTGATGACAGACACCAGGGACCTGAATCCAGCAACACAGGAAAAGGATCGTGCAGGAAAGGCTGTTTAACATTCGAAATTGGCTCTCCCGGCTGTCAAGACGGTCGTGTACTACAATGAAGACGGTATCAGGTAGGAACCATGGAAAGCCAATCTTCTGAACACAGAAGAGAAACAGAATCATACCTATGGGACAGTGACACGTGTCCCGCAGAGCCAGGGGTGAAAGGAAGGTCTTCTCGTGGTAGGGCGACTACAGAAGCACGGGAGGACAATGAAAACCTGCACCCCGGCTGCATGCCTGGTAAGAGTGAGCTTCTGGTAGACCTCAGATCTGTCAGCAAGGCAGAACTACAGAGCTGCCAGCAAAAATACAGAAAGAAGCTCTTCCAGCCTCAGGGTCTCAGTGAGACACAAACCCACTAACCACAGAGGGAAGAAAAAACTCGCCCAAGCACCCCAGAAGTCAGATCAGAGTCCGTTCTGGAAAGTCGTGCTGGGTAAGAAGGGGCCCAAACGAGCCCTCCAGGGGACAGGGCCGGTCTTCTGGGTGACGGCTGTGGCGTGTGTGCGTATGTGGGGACACCCACACGTTGTGCATAGTACACTGACCTCTCAGTAAGAAAGACACCTAAGAAAAATAAAAAACAAGAAAATAAGACAAGCCACGGATCGGAGAGACGCTTTCAATTCACATAAACGAACAAACGAGTCACACCCTGAATACAGGAACTGCTTCCATGTCTCAACTGAAGAAAAGGAAAGAAAATGTAAATAGAGACAAAAAAGTATCTGGTGGCACCTTTGTGACACGGGAAGTCCCAATGGTCAGCAAGTGTCAAAACGTGCTTGTGACTGAGGACAGCGTCTCCCGCAGCATCCCGGAAGCGCGCTGTACGCGTCGGAACAGCAAACATCTTAAAGTCCCTATCAAGCGCCAGGGAGCACGCAGGACGGGAGAATACACTGGTACAGCCAGCTCTGAAGAGTGTGGTGTCACGGAGGAGCACGCTCAAGGTAAACAAGCTGCAAGACGGAGATTCCAGAAATGTTCGTGGCGCCGTTCACGATCGACGGTAGCAGCCCCCAAGTTAAAATACCTAAATGCCCAGCAACAGCTCAGAGAAAAAGCTGCTGCCGGGAGAGAACGCCGTGAGCCGTCGGCAGTGATCTGGAGGGGGGAGTCTGCTGGCAGGTGACAAAACAACACAGGCCAGGACTCCTCGTAAGCCGATCCGGAGACGGCCAACCGCAGCCCCTTGCGCGGGGAGGCGAGCCCACCGGGGAAGGGCGACGCGAGCCCACCGGGGAAGGGCGTACGCGGCGGCGGGCTCGGCACAGCCGGGCCAGGACTCTGTCCGCACCTGGGAGCTGGTTCCGCACACGCCTGCTTCACAATCTTTTACAAGCGGTACCTATATACTCTTCCCACTTCCCGGTAAGCACCTTCTGTGTCAAGGCAGAACAGTCTCGAACACTCAGCATGACAACTGAACTGGGCCTAGAGGTGTGGGGTCCGCCAACTAGCCTGTACGAAGAAACACTGCCCCTGACACCCCAACCTTCCGAATCCCGTGGGTTCTACGGTCTCAGCGATGGAACAGCAGTGCGCGGGCATCAGTGCTCCAGCAGCCCGGTGGGAGGCGGCTGGGCACCTTTGCCTCTGTTTCCGTCTCGAAAACCTGTTAGGATTTCCTAGTGCTTCCTAATTACACACAGAAGAAATACCTGAATAAGAGGGGGCTGGCTTCTAGAAGTGCTTTAGAAGAGAAAGACAGAAATTGTTTTGATTCTGACAAAATCTGATTTCTCTAACCGCCCCCCCCCCCAAAACCGAAGAAAATGTGTTGATTTTTTCTAGGCTTTTCCTATCCTCACCCAGAAAGTGTGGATCTTTATCCACATCTGACAAAGTCACCATTCTGTGAGCTTCTGTAAGAACGAGAAATTCGGCCGTGAACCAAACACGAAGACAAGCATCTCTTGTAAAAGTGAGGCTCGGCGCGGTCATGTGAAAAGTCTCCAGTGCAGGGCTAGGTCCCTGCTGCCCAACTGCGGGCGGTCTCCTATTTTTGCTCTGGGCTGGCTTCCGTCCAGCCATGAGGCTTTTTCACAGCACGGGGCCCATTTTCAGTTGTACTCAGTTAACCCTGAAGAAAAGGTCTGTCCACTCCTCAAACAGCCTCTCCTGGCAGCCCACAGAAACCAATGGCCATTGTTGGGCTGGGAGCTGGCAGGTTTCTCAGGGTGGCCGGGACTCACAACCCACAACACAACGCCTGCTGCCCCGGGGCCAAGAGCACTTCGCCTCTGCCTCGGAGAGGATGTGCAGCAGACCAGAGGCCGGTTAAGATGGGGAAAGGGGATACCTGCAAGCGAGCTTCCTGTTTCCGTCTTCAGATCTGCGCCAGTGTCCAAGCGAAGGGGTGAATGCAGGTCCAGCAAACCACGGGGCTAAGAAAGCCCGAGCGAACGGAGACCTCCCTCTCCCTGTCGCCAGCACGCCTCGCCCCTGTGAGGCAGCCGACTCCGTGCAGGAAGCAGGCCCTGTATGTCCTCCAAGTGGTCTGCAGAAGACACAAAAAGCTTGGGACGCGGGGTCCCTGGTGCGGCTCCTCCGTCCCACCTGCTACTCCCGCCTGGGAAGTGCATTTCCCATGGGTCTCCGAGCGGGGCCTCTGCACACAGCTTCCTCCACGGAGTCGACAAGGACTTCCCGGCCGGCTGTTCCCTGAGCTTGTTCCTTCAGAGACTCAAAACACTCACTCAATCAGGTTTGTTTGGTTTTCGTTTTTTTTTGTTTTTTGTTTTTTTTTTAAATCAGATGATTCTAGAAAAATAAGTGGTACCGAGAACACAACACTTCCTGCTAAGACTGAGGATGTCAAAAGAAAAGAGCCAGAGTTACTATTTAACGGTGCTGGGCTGGCTGCGGCACACCGATGTTTGGCCCAGACCCTCGTCTATCACTGCTAAATCTGACCGAGGTCATTTTAGGCAAAAATACTGACATTAGTCAGGGTTACCTGGAACACATTTCTCTCTGCCAAACTCCAGCAACCCAATCTCTCAAGTGTTTTACCGAATACATAGTCCGTGTGCCAATGGTATTTAAATCCAACAACTTAAAAAAAATCATTTGTTAACATCCTAAACACACCCAAGTGTCACTGCTCTTTTTAATAAAGAAAGGGAATACAGAAAGAAAAACTGGCAAACAATTAACTTTGTAAGAAAATACATTAAGCTAAATACTACCACCACCACCACTACTACTTCTACTACTACTACTACTACTTCTTAGGCACCGATCATGCATCTCAGGAACTGCCCAAGACCCTTCATGTGCTGGTATCAGCAGATTCTCAAGTCATTAGCTCTTCTGAAGGCAGACCTTCATCCTTGGGGACCACTGTGCCTAACAACTGCCCCAGGGCTCTGTCACATGCGATCTGTCGGCGATACCATCTGCGGACAGAGAGGCGGTTCATTACAGAGCACAAAGAAGAAAAGATTTCTTCGTGGAGTGCCTCACTGACTCAGGAAAGCATGAGAATCTTACTCTTGGGTCACAAGTTTGAGTGCTACATTGGGCGTGCTACATTGGGCACAGAGATGACATTCAATCAATCAATGGCTCTGCTGGTGACTGGTAAACTTCGCAGCGTACGCTTTTGAAAGCAGTGCACACTGCTCCGTGCAGACGGGTTCTCTGGACTAGGAGCACAGCCCCACAAGAGGATGTGTTTGAAGGAAACTGTCGCATGTGTGAGGTTTAGGCTGATGTTTCAGACATTTCTTTATGGTCTAATCTATACGGCAGATATAAATATCCTGAAATGCAAAGAATTACTAAAGCTCTACGACATCCTGTAGAGACAGACATCAGGGACATGTGCAGGACGACTGAGGTGCAGACAGTCAGAGAGAGCAATTCTGAGAAACAAGTCTCTGGTCCATGCAGACGATGGGATACTATTCAGCACTAAAAAAGCAACGAGCCGTCACACCTGAGAAGTCTCGAGGACACTTGAGCAGCAAGTGAAGAAGCCGATCTGAGTGGCCATGTACTGTGTCATTCCGACGTTCCCAGGCCATTCTGGAAGAGCTCCAGATAAAAAAAAGATGGGTGCTGGTGGGGAGGGCCGAACGGGCAGAGCAGACGGTTGTGCACGCAGTGAGGACACTCCGTGTATTACAACGGCGGACACAGGTCACTACACATTTGTCTGGGCTCAGAACGCAGGACCCCAGGAGTGAGTCCTCACATAAACGATGGCCTGTGGGGGACAGTGATGTGTCTGCATCAGTCTCCAACCGCAGCAAGTGTCCTACCCGGCCGGGGAGCGCTGATCGCAAAGGAGGCTGTGCACGTGTGGGGACCGGAACAGAGGCAATCTCTGTACTGTCCTCTCAGTGTTGTCGCGAACCTGAAACTGCTCTAAGAAAATGTTATCTTCAAAACAAACAAACAAACAAACAAAACAAAACAAAAAACCCAGGAAAAAAATGACATGAAAAATTTCATGTTGTTTCAAAATTAAAAATACCTTTGTGGGCTAACAAACTCACAACCACTATGGGAGACTAGCATGGAGGAACTATTTACGTGACAATGTCTGATACACGTTCCCAGGAACCTCCTTTCCCTGAGGGATGCTCACCGGACAGCACTGTTAGATCAATCAGCCACAAGGTGCAGGACCCATCAGATTAAGAATTAAGGGCAGTAAATAGCTATATAAAGTTTTGTTTCTGTTTTCAAAAGAATTTTATGTGGTGTTATTTAAAACATTAATAGTAACTACTGAGAAATAAAATTAAGAAAACACTGGGTCATCGCAAGGCCAGGTGGCCGATGTGACAGTCCGGGGAAGGGGCTTCCAAGGCACCAGCTTTCAGTGCGCTGGTGGCGGCCCTGCCCGGGTCCCTGCCCAGAGTGAGCGTGCAGGGGGCAGGAGGCTGCTGGTAGGGAACACAGTCTACACTGGGCACCTCACCACGGGGAATGACGGACTCCCACTTCCTAACTTCAGGGAGGATAAACCTCAAGCCACCTCGCTCTTAGTTCAAGTCGAGGACATACAGCAGAGCCTACACACCCTGGCCTTCGTGACGGGGAAGAACGCGGCCAACCAGGCTTAGCAAGACAAAGCCCAAGGAGAGGCAGGTGGAACCGCCACACTGCTCCTCAGCTCCTCAGCCCGCTGGACGCAGAATCCGCGCGCTGACGACACTTGTCATCTCCAGCCTCTGATTTTCGAGATGGAAGGAAACCAGAAGCACATCACTCGAGGCTAAGTAACACGATCTGAAGGAGTCTCCTTCAGTGCTGGAGTCTCCTTCTAGAACCATCCATTTGCCAAAACACCTGAATGAGGAAACTGGCCCACTTTTGTGAAAGCCTCATTCATAACTGTGCCAGGACTCCTCCAGCCATCAGCTCCAGGCCCTGGGGCATCGGTTGCTAGGATACCACAGAAGCCACACAAACAGGACTTCTTCCCTCTTTCACTCTGAATGGTTCCATTTAGATGCGCCCTTGTGTGTGGGGGGGCGGGTGGGGGCACTGGAGGCAGCATGTTACCCTCTCAGACGCCTGGGAGTGGCACCAGCGCCTTGTCCAGTCCTCAGCCCCGGGCTTGGCTCACGCCCAGGGCCTCGGGGAGGCCTCTGCTAACCTGCGGGCCCATGTATGTGCACTTGTTTGCTTTGCTTGGGAAGAAACACTCGGTTCGACATCTTCAAACGCACGAGGTGAGCAGGATGGACACCAATGAGAGGCTTTAAAAAACCGAATTAGATCACTGGAAGCCAAACCAGAAGTCTACCTTTTGAAACTAAAGCAGCATGGGGAGTTTTTCTAGCGTTCAACTGTCAGCTCGACCACGGAACAGAGTGTCACCCACTGCCTGTCAGCTGTTTAATGCTGGGGACTCAGGAATAAAGAGAACTCGGGGCAGAAGCAAGATGACACTGAACCCACCAGGAGAAGCTTTTCTAGAGGGAAAGAGTTAACATGGTTCTTTAACCCTTTCCATGACTGATGAGTATTTGGGATGTTTCCACCTTGGGGCCCTTACGAGTCACGCCACGTGGGCCTTCTTGCCTTCTGAGACACACGCTGGGAGTGGGAAGCTGGCTCACAGGGCAGGTGTGGGGGTCTGGGGTCAGCAGACTCCACTAGAAAGTTTTCCAAAGAGATTATTCCAGTTTCCGTGCTCATCAGCTTGCTCCATAGATCCTCACCATTGCTCGCTATTGGTGGCCCTTCTTCCCAGCCACTCTGGTGGGTTTCGCATCGTGCGTCCCATTTCCGTTTCCCGGACAACTGGCGATGCCGGCCTCTTCCACGTTCACTGCTCACTTGGATTTTGTCTTTCCCGAGATGCCATGAGCCTTCTGTCCACTTTTAAATCCTGAATTACCTTTTGTAGAAGCCCTTTTACATACTAAAACAGAAGTCCTCTGGGAGATATCTGCAAAGTAAATCGCTTTGCAAAGTCTTTCTCTTACAGCATGCAGTTCTGGGTTACGATTTTTGTGTCTTAAGAAATCTTTGCCTACCCCAGTCTAATAACCATGCTCTCCTACGATGCCCCGTGGGGACTCCTATTCTACCTTCACACGGGAGTCTGTGGTTCTTTTTGAGTTAACGTGTGTGAGGACTGTGAGGTGCGTAGCTGGTTATTTTTTCCTCATTATGGAAATTGAATTAATCCAGTCCCATTTATGGAAAAGACCCTCCTTTTCTTGATGAGCTATAGGGGGGCCTCTGTTGTGTATGTGGGAATCGGTTTCTGGATTCCCTATCCTATTCAGTGATTGGACTTTTATTATCATGATGATTTGAGTCCTACCACTGATTGACAGCACAATCATAGATGAAAACTCACCTTTCTCATAGGAATTAACAGCTTTAATAGGGTGTTTGTATGACAACATCTATATTTTGAAAAACCATGTGAAGGGCACTTTACAAACATTATGACCCTAGAGGGGTCAGGCCCATTTTAGAAGAACAGAACCTGGGTGTGTCTCCCCGCCCCTGGGGCCTCTGGCGACTGTCATCATGCCACACTTCCTTAACACAGGGTTGCTGGGGAAAACACCATCGCTTATCATTCCTGTAAACTGCTACATCTCTGTACGCAAGTAAAACTTAAAAAAATGAGATGTCTCCATGATGAAAATTTAAAAAGAGAATTAAAAATTTAAAAAAAAAAAAAAAAAAGGAAGAGAGAAAGAGGGATAAGAGAGAGAGAAAAGAACAGGAAAAGCAAAACCCTGTTTGGAATCTCACTCGGTGCCTGCCCCCTCCCCCTCCAATCAAAACAAAACAAAACAAGAAACCCACATCAAGGACAACTGATGAAAACACAGATCAAAAAAGAATGAAAGAAAAACATTTCAAATAAAGCTCGGTGGTTTCTATTTGGAAACAACAACACAAAATCCCACTTGCCACAGTGAACTGACAAATACGAAACGGGCTCTGCGGCAGTGGAGCGGGGATTTTCCGACGGCATCTCCTACCGTGTCATTACTGTGGGTGACCCACAAGTGAGCGGGCGAGGGGACAGCTGGGCCGGGGCTGGGCCTGTGCCCCTGGAGCAGCGGCAGTGAGCGGAGGGCAGTCCTTCCCTGCTAAACACCCCTATGACGTGCTGTCTCCCTAAACCTGGAAATCCCCACTGGCCTCCAGAACCTACCTCCAAGAAATGGAGTCGCATTCTGAGGTTCCTAGCCAGCGGGGGGCGGGGGGTTTGCTCTGATAGGACAGCCAGCTTGGGCTTCCCAAACTGCAAGGGTGGCCAAGAAAAGGTAGGCCTCACAGGGTCCCAACTGCAGATTTCCTCTGGGGAAGGAGCCTGGACCCCACAGGTGTCACACGCCCTCATCCCCAGCCCACGGAGGACGGTTGCGTACGTGGGCATGACCAGCAGACCCAGAGTGATCGGAGTGCGGGGGGTTTTGGTTAACTGACAGCTCGCGTCAGCATGATTCCTCGTCTAAGCATACTCCAAAAGATCTATCGTTTTCTGACACAAAATACTGAAATTAAAGCTCAAGAAAAACTTGGCTGGTGTTAACCAGAAGACTGCGCGCAACCAAACACATCTGAAATAACATCACTGCCGAACGGAGCTCATTAATTCACCAAAGAATTGCAGAATCCATGGGAGAGATTTCTCTTGTGCTTCCAACCACCCTTGCTCCCGCCAACGAACCACACATACACCCTCGCTGGCTGCTGTCTGTTCGCTGTTTCACTCATTCAACTAAGTATTTATTAGAAGTTTACTATGTGCCAGACAGCGGCATGTTATACTGAGGCAAGAAACAGAAAAATGGTCCCTGCCCTCACAGAACCCGGCCCAGGGTAACGGAGATGTAATGCATGACGAGTATTTACTGATGGACTGTGATAAGCTGACAGAGCAGGTTCTAGGAGGGGTGACCTGACCTCACTGAGCTCCAGGAACACTTTGCTGAGGAAGGGGCTGAAGGCAGCGCAAGGAGCACGGGACCAGGGGACGGAGTTCAGGGGGGAGGTCAGTGCGGGTGACTGCCCGAGGTGACCACCAGGCACATCTGAGAAACAAAAAGGGCAGTGTGGGTCAGGGTGCTGCAAAAGGGGGGAAAAGCTCTGGATAAAAATGCGAGGCAGGCAGGGGCGGCTCCCACGGGACCTTCCAGGATGTGCTAGACACTCTGGCTTACTTTGAGTACAATGGGGAGTGCTGGAGATTCTGTAAATCGGGCACGTTTGCGAGAATGGTGTCGGGGCAGGGAGAGTCAAGAGACACGGAGGAAGGATCTTGTTTTGATTTTAAAAGATGACACTGAGTGAATGGGGAACCTTCATCTCCTGAACACCCCAAGGGAAGGAGGGGAATGGGAGGTGAGAAGCCATCACTGACCCAGACCAGGGTGACGAGAGTGTGCACACCTTAGAGGCAGAGGAATAAAAAGAAATAGCATCACAAGTGGCTCCCAGATTTCTGACCTGAGCAACTGGATGGATGGAGGTATTTCCCCAATTACCGAGAAAGAGAGGGGATGGTTTTATGGGGATATTAATAGTTCAGCTTTGGACTTGCTAGTTTTGGAGTATTGGTAAGACATACAAGCAAATGTTACACAGGGCGTTAGAAATTAGTCAGACGCTCAGAAGACAGCTTTGTCTAGAGACTGAGTTTGGGAACCACAGGAGAAGAGATCTTTAAAGCCGTGAGATACCCAGAATACAACTCTATGTTACCAGCTCCATGGTAACCAGACTGGTCCAAGTCACTGTCACCTCTTGCCTGGACAACTGCAGTAGCCTCCCCATAGGATTCCCTGTCATTCTGGGGACCCAGAGAGTGTGTGGCACATAAAAGGTATTCAGTAAACATGGAGTGAATTTAAGGAATAAATAGGCAGGGTTCCTTAGGGAGAAGACGCAGGGTGAGGCAAGCACTCCCGAGCTCTGCCAACGTCCAGGACTGCTCCAACATTTACGAGTTGTGCAAAAGATGAGGCAACAAAGGACTCAGAGAAGAAGGATCCAGAAAGACACAAAGAAAACCTATAGAAGATACTATCATGAAAGCCAAGAAAGAAGCAGTATGTCAAGGAGGAAGTGATTAATTCTTCTGAACTGAGTGTTAACATGACAAGAACAAAGTACCATTGATTCTGGCAACAGGTGAAGACTGGTAACAGTAAGCAAATGATGAAGCCCAACACGCCCTTCTGAAGATCCACTGGAGTTTTTAAAGACACAAACCCTAAAGCACCAAAAAAATTTCAGATGCTGAAAGGCAGGCAGAAAAGAAGTAACAGACAAGGCCATGGCTTATGGCTGTGTAACTCAGCAAAACCCGAGAAAGTTGATTCTAAGCTGGTAATGAGAGAAACAAACATTTTGCCCTGCAGAATCCCCCAAAGCTCAGATGTTGGTGCTCCCACGTACCTCTTTAATGGAAGGTAAAGGTGAAAATGAAAACAGAAGGCCTGTTTACAAAGTTAAAACATAGGTGTACCTCTAGGTCTCCTTTCTCTATCTCAACAGAAGATTGGAAGATTCATTAATCCATAACAAGGATAAAACAGAGATACTCTGGCATGGAGGATACCAGATACCGCACTGGAAATAACAGAACGAAGTTGAAGTATACATGTTAAAATGGAGAGATCCTGCAGCTTTCCCAACAAAATGGCGGTATCAGGCATACATTTTCAAACAAACTCAACTACTTCCTCACCAGCGTCCCCACTTTAAAGGAAATTCTAAAGATTTCAGGCAGAAGGTGAATGATCCCACTTGGACAAACAGAGATAAAAGGAGTTAAGGGCAGCGAAGGCAGTAAATGTGTGGACAGATTTAAATGAACACAGATATTGTGGGGTTTGAAAATAGAATTAAAGTGTGTAACAACAGCAGCATGTAAGTTGGGGACGACTAAATGGTCCTGAGAAGGCGGTAAAGGTTTGAGAAACAGCAGACAAACATTTCCTTAGTTAATGATGCATATTGTAATTTTCCCGGGTATTAACAGAACAGAAAAAATAAAGAACATTTAAACTAAAAAAAGATAAAAACTAAATTATACAAAATAATCTAAAAGAAAGCAAGAAAGAAGAAGAAAAAATAGGAAAGAAAGGCTTTAATATAAACAGATTGGTGATTATATTAAATATAAATGGGCTAAATGCAACAGCTAAAAGGCAGAGATTGTCAAAATACATTAAAGAAAAAACCCAACTACATGCTGTTTACAAGAAACAACTCTGATGCAGAGAAGTTGAAAATAAAAGGGTAGAAAATGTTATACCCCATATATTCCAACCTAAAGCTAGTTAGAGGAGCTATATTAATATCAGGTAACAAGTGTTTTTAAAGATAAAGAGGTTCAATTCATAATGACAAGAACATATCTCAAAGCCTGCCATACACCTTTATCTAATAACATTGCCACAAAATATACAAAGGGAAAATTTATGCAACTAAGAGGGAAACAAATCTATAACCACAGACTGATATTTTAAAACTCTCTGTAACTGATAAACAAAAATGGACAAAAATATCAGTAAAAATACAAAAATTTCACAAACTTGACCTAATGTATGTGGATAAAATGCTGATCCCCTCTACTGGAGAAATGTGCTTTTCAAGGACACACAGAATGGTTGCCAAAAAAAGGATTGAATACTGGGTCATAAGGCAAGTCTCGATAAATTTCATAGGACAGAAAAGCATGTATTCTTTGATCATAACACATGTATGCTAGAAATCAATCTCCAAAAGAGAATTAGATAAGTTCTATTTGTACAGATTTTAAGAAATCTATTTCTACACAATCCAGGAGTCTAAGAAGAAACCATAATGGAAATTAGAAAACACTTTAAATGTATGGTAACAAAAATAACACACATCTAAATCTATGCGATGGAGCTATAAAATACACAGAAAAGGATAAAAGCTTAAAATTAAGAATCCTAATAAATGGACAGATACACCATATTCATGGACTGGAAGATAGTATTGTTTAGATGTCAATTTTCAACAAATTGATTTTAGTCAATGCAGTTTCAAAGAGTAATTCAATATGTGTGGATTTAAATCATTTTTGTTGGTTAAACTGGTTTTTGTTGGTTGATTTCATGTGTGTACGTACATGTATGTGCACGTAAACACATAAGCATGAATGTGTGGAATTTGACAAGCTGATTCTAAAACTTTTATGTGAAAAAACAAGTGATCAAAAATAGCCATAACACTCCTCAAAAAGAAGAGACATGTTGGAAAGACGGACCTGACTAATACTGAGCCAGGTTAGAGAGTGACAGCACTGAAAGAATATAATATTTGTGTAAGGACAGACAAAGAGATCAACGGAAAAGAAAACAGACTCCAAATACAGACCCACACATATTTGGACACTTAGGATAAAGACGGCACTACAGCTAACAAGGCATGTTCATTTCAACAACTGAGCTGAGACGATGGTGTGTCCATATAGAAAAATATAAAAATAGACCCCCTAATAAACACCATACTCAAAAATCAACTCAAAGTGAATTACAGACATAAATATAGAAAGTAAAACTGTCAAGCGTTCAGAGGATAATAGAGATTATCATCCCGACCTCATGGCTAGAAAATATTTAATAAGATACATACCGAAAGAACTAATCCTAAAGGAAAAGTGATAAATTTGATTAAATGTTAAGAACTTCTGTTAATTAAAATAAACTATAAAGAGAATGGCAAGATAAGTCACAGAACGGGAGAAACAAAACATTAGCAAACATGTAGTTGACTAAGAACTTCTATATAGAACATACAAAGATCTATTACAAATAAATTACAGAGAGAAAACCCAATGAAAAAACACGGGCAAGAGGTTTGATCAAGCACAGTTTATGTACGCGCGCGTGCGTGCCCACACACACATGCACACACAAAGTCCCAATGGCAGATAAACACGCTAGAAGATGCTCACCCTTGTTAGTCATGCAGCAGTAGAACACAGGATCTTTAGCCTTTCCTGTGGTGACATGAGGGAGGAGAGCACAGGTGCACATTAGAGTAAATCCTCATGTCATGTTATGATAGATTTATTGGACTCTGATACCCACGTCAAGAAACAGCAAGCAGCAAAGCATATTACTGAGATGTACAAAAGCAACTGCTAGAAAAGCGAGCTAAGAGTGAACTCAAAGTGTGGAGAGTGGAGGCAGAGACCTCATTCCCTCATTCAATACACTTTGGCATTTACAACACAGGTATTATTTTGATGAAAAGAATATATAAGAACTGAAAAAAACTAAGAATGGGTGGGGGAGAGTGAATGGGAGGGAAGGAGGCCAAGTCAGGGAAGTTAGAGAATTTTCTGGCAAATCTGCTTGTGAGCGAGAGCAGAGGAACAGCACGGAGGGCGGCCTGGTGCGGTTTCATTCTGGAATCTGTTTCATGTCCCTTTCACGCCGGCTACCTGGAAGGCCAGGTTCTAATTTACGGCTCACATCTAAAGACTGACTCCCCGGGCTCTCGCGCTTCCTTATCTCTCACCTTCCAACCATCATTTCCCTTCGCTCTGCTAATTCAGCATGCTATCTCTTATCTTATCATGCATACTGGTTAGGCCTTTCTAATGTAGTAGGCTTTAATAAAACTCCACAAAGAATTAACAAATATGCATCATACTAAACTATGTCATATTTTAACTTTTCTTGACAATTTAAAGAATATTCTGGGGTCTTGAAATTCTTCATTAATTATCACTGTAAAAGCTAGCTATATACAGCTTGACCATATACATGCTGAGTGACTTCTCTACTACACGAACAGTTACTGTGTTTCCATGGACGTGTTCTGTCCCCTCCCTGGGACTCATGAGGCAGGACAGGGGAGCAGCTAAGAACCAGCCACACACCAAACTTACATTCTGGGTCAGATCTGTAGGACGAGCCACAGAGACTGTCTCGGTGGACATCCTCATCTACAAGATGGGGGCGACGGTGACGACAGGACCTGCTTCTCGAAGCTGGAAAATTAAATGAGGTGATGTGCAGGAACCCAGTAAGGGTTCAGGGAATGTTTCTGGAAAGGAGGGAATTACTGGCAAGGAGGCCAAAGAGACTCTGCCAGCATGAGCTACGGGCGGCTGGTCTGTATGGCCATAACGTGCTGTGTGCAACGGCCTGTCAGAGCCAAAGACCAGTGATCAAAACCTTCATTCCCTGGAGGTCAATTCGGGGAACATGGGACTGCGGGTGAATTTCTTTTTTCACATAATTCATCCTTTCCATCAGGAAGCGCACCCACTACGAATGCGCTCGAGCATTCTCGTACTGCTTCCCTGGGAGCCAAAGCTTTTTTTCTTTTCCCTTCCTTGTTTAGGGAGCTATGACAAATTTCAAAGCCCTGTGAGGCACAGAGCTTGTCGCGCCTGACTAACGCGATGCAGCGAGCCAACTCTGCTCCACTCGAAGAACAGTCTTCTGGGGCTGTTCGTCTTTTCCTGACTGGGCTTATAAACTGTTGTGCTCTTTAGATCCAGAGATTTTCTTCTATCGCTCATTAGATAAATGACGGTATCTTTAGCACAATAATGAGCATGTCGCCATCTACGCACTTTAAATACGTGGTTTTCATCAGCTCCTTTTCTCTTCTTGACAGAAACCAGTGGGGGGGTGTTCGTTAAGTGCCCCCCTCCCCCGGCTTCCCAGTTCTAGGCTGGGCTGCTCACGGCCTCTCCGGGGCTTACGCTCTCCACGTTCTTATCACCTTCCTCCCCAAACACGTGCAACTGACGCAGGGACACGCAGAGGCCAGGGCGAGGGACTGGACTGAGTCCGGCGGTCACCAGGGAGGTCTGGGACTTACCAGAATACCTCTCAAACCTGAACAGGCGGAGGTCCTCGTCACTGTTCTGTGATCAGTTTCCTACAGTGCTGCTGGGTGACAGGGCTTGGAATAAGCAGGTTCCCTGTACGCCCTCCCAACAAGGGGGTCACCCAGGTAGCGGCAAGAACCGGAGCGCCCAGCTTCAGTACCAGAGGGTCACAAGGCAGAACCTGTCCAAAATGGGTACTTTGTGTCACTGAAATATTTCTCTCCATTCCTGGGGCCTCCAAGTACCCCTCATGTCTGTCACTAGACCATCATGAAGATGGTTTGTCCCAAAAGACTGGATACTCAGACTGCCTAGAGCACAAGAAAAATAAAAACATAAAAACAAACCCCAAATTCTTCACATCTACAAATACGCACGGTTTGGAAAGGTGACACTGACGCGCTGCCGCACACAGGGGGACCGTGGACGAGCGCTCCCCACCCCCCCAATTTTAAAGCGCTTGTGAGGAGAAGACTGGTTTAGAATGTTCTCCCGACCTTGACCACTCCCACTCATTACCCCGCATAGACCACAGGACTTCTATTCCAGCACGCGAACTTTGAGAAAGTGGCTTAGCTCTGAGGCACAAGCAGAGAAGGCCAGCGGCCACACACCCAGCGAGCCCAGCACCCGGACTGGGGCCGATGCTCCCGCCTCCCGTGCAAGGATACAGGGGTTACTGTCGTCCATGCGGCAGCTGTCCAGGATCAAGGGGATGCCGTCCAGCTCACTGACCTGCAGAGAAAGGAAAAGGCAAATTTATACACGGACAAAACCTTGGGTCATGGTGGAGAGGACAGAGCACTGGTTCCTCCTTCGTGTTTCCTTACTCGCTGCCACGATGTCACAGCATCCTGTTATAGTTTAAGCCTGCCCCATCGGACACAGCAGGGTTCTAAACGTGACCTTGATGGTGAGGCAGGCAGACACGGGAGGTGTAGACCTTAGTGACCAGCCTGCCCTGAAGGTTTCAGATGATGATGAGATGTCAGTTAACAGGGGACCCTCCTCCCCTCCCCTGCTACCCGGTCTCCTGTAACTCCCACCACCCCAACCTCTAATGACTCAGAGCAACACCCCTCGTCGCTGCCTCTCGGCCTGGCCGTGTGCTCACCGTCTTCCTGCAACCGCTAAGTTACACGCTGGTGTACAGGCACGATTTCCACTTTACGCGGGCTGCGTACTCATTGTATCATTCCTGCTTTTATGACATGTTAGTGTTATTTTAGGTTTTAGGTGTTATTTGGTAGGATTTGGTAGGTTATTTTTTGGGAATGAAAATGCTCAAAAATTTTTCCATGTAATTTAAGGGTAATTGCTTCTTTGTTTTCTGCCTTCTTGGTTTATGAGGCTTCAGAGGAACGCTCTACTTTGGCTTATCGGGGGAAACCTCCACCAACTCAGAAATATTTAAAAACAGATATACAAAAAGGGATACACTATTTTTCTTCTTACCTTTCCTCAAAAATGTTGGGGCAACTGGACAGCCATATAAGGACGAAAAAGTGTATCTCTCTTCCCAATACTGTTCACCAAGATAGACTGCAAATGGATTGGAGTTTATCATAGTTTATAATTAATTCTCCCCACTGTGTATCTGGAGGGAAAACGGCTTGGTCTCGAACATTCTGAGGAACCGCCGGAGTGCTTCTCAAAGTGCTGTACCGTTCTCTGGTCCAGCCACAACGCACGAGGGTTCCCACTGCCGCACATCCTTCTCGGTACCTGTCAACCGTCCTGGTGGGTGTGACGGGCTGTGTCACCGTGGTTGGCTCTGTATTGCTCTGACAACTAATCGGGTTGTATACGACGCAATGTATAACAACAAAGATCCCAGAAACAGCTCAAATGTCAAATGCGCTATGGCACAGATGCGAAAGGCTTGTACGCAGCTGGGAACGCAAGTGGAGAAGACCTAACACACTACTGGGCACGGATCGCTAGGACACAAGGTAAGTGAAGAAAGCAAAGTGCAGCGTGGCCTTGTCTGTAGACCTTTTGTGTCATGAATCAGGAGAAATATACAAAGTTTGTTATATTTCCCAAAAGACACCCTGAAGGGTGAAGTAAAAAGCTCTAGTGGTTATCCACAGGGGATGAGGAGAGAACAAGGCACAAGAAACAGGAATGGAGACAAGGCCTCTGTTAATGTACCTGCCTATGGGATTCCGACTTTGGAAGCCTGAATATATTTTACATAATTTTATATAATTAAAATTATATTTTATATAATTAAATTTATAATGGATATTAACTAGACTTCTTGTGATTATGTCAAAATATACACAAATACTGAGTCAATATGTTGTATATCTGAATGTCCTGTTATGTGCCAATTATGCCTTAATATAAAAGTTAAATTTACAAAATTATTTTAATCTGATGACACGTAAAACAAAGAAAACTATTTCACAGGACTGAAACAGTCCCTGGTGAGATGTGTATCCTAAACTCAGAAAGAACCACACAAAAACCTTCAGACGGCATTCAGCTTCACTTATTCTGAACCGTTATTTATATAGTTAGCTTAAAGCAAAGGATAATTAAAGTTTTTAGGAAAAAATATCTTCAGCATAAAAAAGAACTATCAAATCCAGAAGCTAATTTGATACTTATAAATTAGAAACATTAGTAAGATTTCCTGATCTACTTTTTTAATTTCTAAGAAATATTTATTCCCTAGCTGCCTACTGTGATGGCCCAGAAGACAAGACAAGCATCACTGAGCATTCCCAGGGCTGGATGAACTGCGGACCTTCCTCGACTTACCATGGGGATATGTCCCAAAGAACCCATCGTTACTACACCCAACCTACTGAACGTCGCAGCAGAGTCCCGCTGACCTTAAGCATGCTCTGAACGCTCATGTTATCAGCCTACGGCGGGACAAAATCATCTGCCACAAAGCCAATCTGATACTAGAGTGTGAAACAGCTCATGTACAGAGTGAGAAATGGAAAGGCTGAAGAGCATGGCCCGGCTGTCAGCGTATCAGCTGCTGCTGACCTGTATGATGGTGTGGCCGACAGGAAGCTGTAGCCGCTGGCCCACGTCACCAGAGAGAGCACAGTGCGGGATCGCTAGCCCGAGAAAAGATCCACTCTCAACATTCCAAGGGCGGTCTCTATCTCTCGCACACCATCATCGGGGTGGAAATTCCGAAGTCGAGCCACCGTGAGCTGGGAACCATCTATAAATACATGTCCCGGTGGAAGAAGGCAGCCCTCCTGCCGCAGGGTCACTGATACTGACCATCCTCAGTTTCACAAAGGCAGAGAGGAAGAGAAGAAATCTAATTTCTACCCTTTTTTCTAGGCACTGGAGATAGGGTGAGAAATGAACTTAACAGACATCAAGCAGGCGCGAAGGAGCGACACTTTCATCATGTTTCCCATTATTCTGATGGAGCCCGGGTACGTATTATTGGCTCTACTTTACTGAATAAGGAAGTGGGGCTCCTGAGTTAAGTACCCTCCTCCTCAGGATCACTTCACTAACGAGTGCTACTCAAAGTGGCCCGGAGACCACCGCAAGTCTGTGAAAATAGACCAGAAGAGGAAAAAGCCAGGAACCGAGCTAATGATTTAACAGGGTTGTCCTGCTATGCTGTTACGTACCCTGAATCTTAAAGTAATAACTTCTAGGTTTGAAGGTCTTTTTAAAATTTTTTATTTTTCTAGTAATTCATTTGTATTATATTTTATAAGAATCTTGGTCCAGGATGGTCTGGGAGAAAAGAGAGGACATTCTTCAGCACAGGTAGTGTGAGAAGCACTGGCTCGGAAGGTCAGAGCCCTACAGAGGGCTGCACCTGGAAGGGGTCACATGCTTGAAAAGCACAAAAGGAAATGTTTTGGCCAAACTGGTAATGCCCCAGTGAGATTATAGTCAAAGCTTCCCAATGCAACCCTCATACCGCACGTCTCCTCCAATAACCTGCCACGCACCTACCAGCAGGACTGGGCTACTAACAACGACATTGCCAATGCCTCTGTCCGGGGCTGAAGAGGAAGGATCCAGAAGGAGCAAGGGCCTGGTGACTGCCATAGTGATGAAGGGATACCATTGGACCCTCCAGTCCTTTGCAAATATGTGATCTTAAATCCTCCTGGAACATACTGGAATAGCTCGGTATCTGACCATACAGCACTGGCCTCACAGGGAAGGCCTCCCCGAAGAAGTGGCATTTAGCTCGAGATAAGCGTAAACACGCATTAAGTGAACAAATCAAAGGGGCTGTGGAGTATGTCTTGCAGGGAGAAAAGCATGTACAAAATCTGGGAGATCCAGAGGACCAGGGAATGTTCCAGGAGCTGGCCAGGCAGCACAGCACAGGGATGAAAAGCAAGAGCCCGGGAGCCAGCATGCTAGGGTCCAAGCCTGGTTCTGCAGCTCCGCTGAGCTGTGTGACTTTGGGCAAGTAACTTAACCCAGGAGACTGTGTTTTCTCGCCCATAAAATGGGAGGATGGGGCTCACTTCCAAGAGCGGATGCGAGAAGGGGACTGACTGCCACAGAGGCTCGCGCACTGCCGGTGCCCCATGATGGTATCTGCTGGTCACGCTGTTAACAGGGGTTCGGTGCTTGCGGTGAGAGTGGAGCTCCCTCAAGGATGAAGAAGCAGGAAGAGCACGTCCACAGAGCTGAGTTTACAATCCTACTTTGTACCTAATTCAAAAAACGTTCTGTCTACAAAATAGTAAATTTATTTTCAAAAATCTTTTTTTTTTTTTTTTTGGTGAGAAATAAAACTATTCAGGAGCTAATATTTGATACAAAAAGAATCTCATTTTGGGGGGGGGCGGTGGATAAGGAGAATCCTCAGGGGTGCTAAACGGTGAGATTGCCTTTGAAGGAAGCGAAATCGCATGTTAAATGTGAAATTTAGGCAGGCGGTAAGAGCGAATGAAAGAGCTGTTGAAGACCATGTTACACTAGGGTTGTAGCTGTATTGGGGGCATGCTTTCCCAGGTAAATATTTCTTATTCACACTGCTCCATTATGAAATGATATAAGATACATTTTTTTAAAAGATTCTATTCATTTACTTGACAGAAAGAGGGAGAGAGCACAAGCAGGAGAGGGAGCAGGAGAGGGAGAAGCAGTCTCCCCACTGAGCAGGGAGCCCGAAGCCGGGTTCAATCCCAGGGCCCTGGGCTCATGACCTGAGCCAAAAGCCGAGCTTCATCGACTGAGCCACCTAGGCGTCCCTATCCAAGAGAACTTCTTAAAGAGATTCATAAACGTTTTTAACATAAATGATCTCCAGACAAGGATGACGGTGGAATTATGACAAATACACAATTATATACTCAAGAATGGACTCAGGTTTCATAACCAGGATAAGGACACGCCGATGCCAGCCCTTCAGGGGGAGTGACCGGTAACACAAAGGTGTTACGACCAAGCTCAAGTTGACTGCCGCAGCTACACGTGTGGCACTCCCGTCTGGGGCAGGGGAGAACAATTAGGAAATTAACAAGTTTTCTTCTGTTCACACTTCATAAAACAAGGAAGCTGTTTGTTTTCTTACCTAACATGTTGGGAATTGATTCTAGACCTGCAATAAATGAGTCACAAGCTGTAGTGCACATCAAGGAGCCAAGCTCAGTCAACACTTTCACGAGGTAACACATCTCAACAAGACAGCAAGTCTGGCTTAAACAAACGAACATTTAGCCCCTGGAAATAAAGTGTAAAAAGAAGGACCATTAATTGACTTGCTAACCGTTCCCTCCTTCCTTGGCCAATCATCTCAGGGAAGGTACTCTGCCAAGTGTGCAGGCCAACCTCTACTGTCTAAGCTCCTTTGGGAAAGTAATTAGATGGACAGAAAACAGAACCTCAACTGTTCTGACTGCTCTCACAGCAAACATTAAATGCAAAAATCCAAGAACTCAAAGAAGGGCCAGAGCATGATACCAACACAGGAACTGATCTCCATGAAATACATAGTGAATTGAGCATAACTGACATTTGGTAAAAATGTGTTCACAATACAGCTCCTCAAAGCAAATACATCCACAAACAGAAATCAGGGTCCTCGTTCCGAAATGAAATCGATGACCAGCAGGGGTGTGGCGATGCTCCAACAAAGTCTCCGTGGGATGGAAGCCATCCTCAGACACGCTCACAGCCACTCAGAGGGCCTGGAGCCCAAAGGCAATGCTGGATGACAAGGACCACCTGGCCAGAAATGCGGATGCACCTGCCCATGGGCCGAGACTCAAGGATCCCCCCAATCACCTGGAGGGACGGCAGACGCTCTGGATGCAGACAGCCCTGCGTAAGAATTCCAGCCCATCCTTTCAGCCACGGAGCCTAGAGGAGGTTTCTGAACTTCCCGAAGTCCAGACTTTGTGTGACGAGGGGTCATGCCCACTTCAGGAGGTTACAGTGAAGATCCGAGAGGAAGCGTTCAGCACGGTACCCTGCACGTCCCCGCACGTCGGGACATAAGACACAGCAGCATCTGTGATACTGCTCTCACCTGGTTCCGAGATTCTGAAGGTTTCCTTCATGACCCACACTTGCAAAGGGCTGGACACAGGACTTCTTCACTGAATACAAGCAAAGTTCTAAAACATAAAGACTGGCACTTGCAAAAGGAAGAAATCGGTAGCCGTGGTGACTCTGAGTGAGTCAAGCTTCTCCTGAGTGTCTCATGAGCTGCGTGTGATGCTGGGTGGCTAAGCCCTACCCGCAGCCCCTTGCCAGCTGTTGCCTCTCACGGTCAAGTCTGACCGCAAACACGGTCTTGTTCATCTCCATGTTGCACTCACTTCTGCGCTGTTTCGTGCAGCATCAGCCCAGGCACTTCATGACTGAGCTGCTGCCGCCGCCAGAGAAACAGGTTATGGGGCTACAACTCAAGAAGTCACAGGCCATCTGGTAGATTCTGCAGGCGATCTTGATCTAGCATGCAGAGTCCAAGGCTAGACTCCATGTCGGCACCCCTGGGAGGTTTCACACAGGACCGATCCTGCGGTTCCAACCCCAGGACAAAGAAATCATTCTTGGAGAGTGAAGTCAGGGGATCAGAGTCTTGGATCGAGTCTTCCAAGGATTCTAATGTGCAGCTGAGCTGAGAATTCCTGACCTGGGCCAAGGCCAAGAGCACCCACCAAGCCAGCGCAGGGGACCCATCATAAACCCTGAAAGAAGACCCTAGCACGCAGCTCACTGCCCTCATGTTTCCCTCTGGCACTTTTCTTTTTTCTTCCCCCAAATTCCTAAACCCAGCTTTGTTGAGCAATGACTGACATATCGCAGACTGTAGTTGCCCCCGTGCAACCACAGGCAAACCAAGGTCAGAATGTCCGCCTCCCTGGGAAGCACCCTGCCACCCTCACGGCTTGCCCTCAGCACCTTATGCCACGACTAAGCCTCCCTCTTTCGTTTTTTTAAAGTGACTGCTCTAGGGATTAGAGGATGCGTCTCTGACTTGCTGTGGTCTCCCTACAAGCAGCATTACACTGTTTCCCACACAGCATCAGTGTGGCTGCCGCCGCATCAGAGTCTCACAACTGGACCCCCCACTTGACCCTGGGGCAAATTCTCACGCACTTTACTTCCATACACTATAACCCCCCGAATACACTGATTTCCTTCGCTTGATATAACTTCCCTCAACACCCCCCTGGGCACAACTCCGCCGATGGCAATCTCTCCTGTTTGTCTGGAAATGGCTTTATGTTCATTGGTGAAGGATATTTTAGCTGGATATAGAATTCCAGACCGAGTTTTTGCGTTTTAGGTCTGTCACTCCACTGATTCCTGTTTTGCGCCACCACCCAGGAGAAGCCTGCCAGCTGGAGAGTCTTTGTTCTTCTTGACCATCCGGCAAGAGACAGAGCAGCAGTGGCAAGTAGCAGCACTGCAGAAAGGTGAGCTGAAGCCAAAGTGGGTTCTCTGCAAACACTAATGAAATGAAAAAAATTCCAGGAAGACTGACGAAGGAGGAAAAGAGAGACACTAATTAAAACAGAGCAGAACGAAAAGAGTTAAACAGCTGTAGAAAATGTAGATTCAAATGAAATATTATGAATTTCATGAAAAAAGCTAGGAATCTAGGTATAATGGAGATCTCTGAGGAAAGTAGAAGACATCAGCATTGACACAATAAATATAAATCTTGAACAGAATAATTTAAATACTTAGATTATTTAAAGATACAAAAATAAGCAAGACTGACAAAAACATTCAAAGACCCAATGGTTCTCCAAGTGAGGGCCTCCAAATTTCTCAGGACCACATAATCTACGGTGTATTTAAGTTGTTCCCAAACAACAGGACAAGAAAGAAGGCTTCCCAGCTCATTTTAGAAGGCTACTCTGAGTTGGTCCAAAGCCAGCATCAGACAGACCAGAATAGGAAGTTACAGGCCTATACCCCACCCCGTCCCCACACGCAAAAATCCTGCAAGAAGTATTTGATGAACTAAATTAAACATACTACAAAAATGCACCAGGATCCTCTAAAGCCGACCAGAAAATCTACAGTATAATCATCTTCACTAATGTACTAAGAATACCTCACTAACACAGAAGAAGCATGGTCATGGTTAGCCCCTATTTGTGATTTTTCTTAATTCTCAGAGAACGGGAAGACATTTCTAACTTGGGAAAGGCGATGTGCCAGAAACCTGTAGTATCATACGTGCTTAGAGAAAATTTAGGTAGATCCCAAGACCAGAAAAAACACACAAGGGGACGGTCTTCTTATTCTATGTAGGAAAATAAACTCCGTGAAATACTGCGACTTAAGAAGGTCTTTGGATCTTTCTGACTCTGGAAACCAGAGAGGAGTTAGAGTGCTGCGAACAGTGCTCAGTCCTACTGTCAAAACAGAAGCAGCGGAAGAAAACAAACAGAAGAAAGCAATCTGGCTGATTCGAGTGAAGGAAGGGTGATTTTTTTTTTTTTTTTTTTTTAGGAGTAGAAGTTGATCTTAGAGGATCGATTACCCAGATATAAAGTGGAAAATAATCATCCAGAAGGCTGGGATAAAAAGATCTAAAGTGACATGAAAATGCACCCAGTCCTAACTGCTCTCCGAGATGGGGTAGAAGTTTTAGTTATTACTGACACAGAGACTGGACTGGGGCCCCACAAAACCCAGGAAGAGAACCATGGGCTTGGCTCACTAGACTTGCTCACAGGGGCAGGATCCAAGACAGGAGTGAGGAGAGAACCCTTAAGTGTTACAGGCCACCGACCGTCACAGACTCACCGAAGTCCCAGAGAAGCAGAAATGGCGCCTTTCTGCATCACTGCTCTCCCTTGGACACCGCAGGCTTTCTGCTGAGACTGCTAAGCGCTGGTTTCTGGGGACATGATTTTGCTTGCGGAGAACCCCAAGCAGACTGGGCACTGGCTCGTCTAACTTTGGTGTGTGGGGCCGCTGCTCTGATAAACCTGGGCTCTGTTACCTTTCCTCAATTTTAAGAAGTGAGGCATATCTGGGACTCGGTATTGGGGTTTGTGAACCTGCAGGACACCAACCTGGCCCACAACAGGTAAAGGAGCCTTGACCCCAGGAAGGCACGGGGAACCCCTCCAGGCAGGATTACACGGAATCGGACAGGACACATTTTAAATTTCAATCTCTTTGAATTGTAACTCATACGGGCAGAGAATCTGACTTCCCTGTCTCGGACCTTAATTTAAAATGGAATGTAATCTTTGGATTTCATTGTCTCCCCGGGAATCTGATAATGAGATAGAATTAATATTCAAATTTAGAGTATCTCTTGTGGGCATCTTATTATTACACTGAATTTAGTCTCTTCATATGCAACGAATTCTCTGCCTTGAGGTCAAAGTGACTTTGGAGTTAATTTAATTCATGGGTTGGTATGACCCACTTAAGAGTCTTCTGGGGGCAAAATCACGGCCCTCCACCAGTGGTCCAGGAGAAAGAAAGGAGCACGGCTGGTGGAAAAAGCAAGTGTCCTCATGACAAAAGGTCAGAGCAGAATGGTCCTGACAACGGACCTTCCCTCTGAAGAAGGAGGGACGCACCTGTGGTCCAATACCTCAGCAGAACAACAAAACCCAGAAAACAATGCTGAGGTGGCAGACATCTGCCCTCCTTACACTGCAGAGACAGCCGGATGAATGTAACATCTGATGGCCTCTCCAGGTCCTTCCCTCCGGGTCTCCTCGAGCTCCTTCCCAGGGCAGTGGCCATCGACAAGCGAGGCTGGTCTACGAAGTCCGTGGTCCATACGCGTTTGTCTGTCTGACCCTTTCATTGGACTGTGGGGTCTTCACCCACATGACGCGTGCTTCCTTCATTCCTGCATCTCGTGCTTTGCCCTTAGTAACGAGTTGCTGAAAACATACATGGACGTGAAGCAGGTGAAGCAGCTCTGCTGACCGACCCCATGCACACACCCACAAGCGGACAGGCAACAGAGTCCAGGTGCTCGTGTGGCTTAGCTCGGGGGAGTGCGGGACGCATTCAAAAGGACGCACAAGCAAGCAATCGGGAAACAAATAAAAACACATTACAGACCATGACAATTCCTACACAGGGAGTAAACAGGATGACCAACTAGACAGTGATAGGGAGGCTCTCTTTCAAACACAGTGGCCACATAATACTCTTCTACAAAATGGTGATCTTTGAACAAAGACCCAAGTATGAAAATGGGGCAAGCACTCCACGATTTAGCGGGAACCCAAGTCGCCTGAGGAAGAGCAGGCCAGAAGTACAGACCTGGCGGTGGAAAGAACTGAGCACATCTGGAGTACAGAAAGGAAATCAGCTCTGTGCAGGGAGCAGGGGTGACACAGTAGGGGACTGAGGCAGTGAAGGAAGGAGCCAGAGCCCATGGACTAGAGGTTCTTAAAGCAGAGTCCTTGGAGTGGCAGCCAAAGCACCACCTGGGCTCGTTCTAAGGAACGCAAATCAAGCCAATCCCCAGCCCCCAGAATGGAAACGCTGGGGCTGGGCCCAGCAGGGAGCTGTGGAGGGAGCCTTCAGATGACTATGATGCTTGCTGAATCCTAAAAATCGCTGGTACCCAGCAGTGGTTCCCGATCCTTCCCGTGAATCCAAATCATTTGGGGAGCTTTTAAAAGTGATGCCTTGATCCCACCACACATCAGCTTCACCTGAATCTTGGGGGTGATGGTCCCAGAATATATACTTACGTGCATGCATGTATTTTAAAAGCCCCCTGGGTGATTCAGCTTCCTAGAATATAGTCCTGAAGGTCAGGGAAATCACTGGGATCTTTTTTTTTTCCTAAGTGTAAAAGCAGCGATCGAAGACTTTATGCAGGTGAATGAAATAATCCAATGTGGATTTTCGAAAAGAGGACTGCAGGCTGCCGTATACAGATGTGGGTGAGGAAGAGCGCTCTGGGAGGGCTGTCAGGAGGCGTTCCCTCCAGCAGGTGAGTGGAAAGCAGACAGGGGCACTGGGGGTAAAAGCAGCAGCTGATGGGAGACAGATCCAAAGGATTTGCCTTCTCGAGTTGTGGGTGGTGAAGAGAAAGGACTGGTTTCATGTAATGAGAGACGGAGGAGCTCAGAGACCTCCAAGCAAACACCAGCAGTTACGTCCTCTGTATTTGTTTTATGGAGGGTGTGAGACCAGGGAACAGGTCTGGGCTCGAGAGGGACACAGGGTCATCTGTACACAGACCGATGGTCTTTAAAGCCCCAGGACTAGGGGCCTCCCAGGGGAGGTGGCTGCAGACCGTGAAGGGCTCAGGACCAAGTCCTAAAGCATTCACACACTTAGGGGTTCTCAGACCGGGGTATCCATGCTCCTTCTACAGCTTCGGCATCGTCGTCAAATACGGTTTCATCAAAAGGTTTGAACAATCCAATACCGGATACTGCAGGGAAATGTAAGCACTTTCTCATGGACTAATTTGTAAGAAATATCAACTTTTTTCCTGGAAGGTGATAATCAATAATCAAAAATCCACAGGGATAAGATTTTCTTTAAAAGCCACGGTGACCATCAGATTATTTGCCCAGCGGTCATTTTTCAGGGTGACTTTTTAGAAGGTGATTTCTAAACCGAATCATGTGGGCTGTAAATTTCTTCCTTTGTTGACATTATAGGAATATTATATATGCACATATATTTAATAATAAAATATATTTTATTAAATTGAATAAAAAATATTTTAATTCCAACCAACTGCTGCTGTGCCAGTCTTGTCTTTGAGAGGAACAGAGGCAAACTCGATGGGAAATCCAATGTCAAGAAAATTGGTTTGCGTTCAGTAAGTCTACCGTGTGCCCAAGGTTAAAAAAAAAAAAAAAAAAAAAAAAAGCCAGTCCCGGAAGTGGAGGCTGGACGGTGGGGGTGAAGTAACCAGTGGGCTCCCCGGGCCCTGAGCCCCTCTGTCCCTCTCTGCTTGAGGGCAAACAAAGCAAGGAGGAAACAAGCAAGAGGACAGAACGAAGAAGGTCAGTTTCAGTGCCAGTGAGAAGTCGAGTTCATCCCCGCTCGCAATCACCACCCTGAAATCTCACCCTAACCCAGGCTGACATTTGAGGATCTGATCCCTTCCATTAGGGGTCAGGCCTCCCCCCTGAGGTGGGGACAGAGCCCACCCATGAACGTGTCCATGTAGTTCCAGACCCTTTTGTTCAATCCGTAGGTATTACAGGCATGTATGTTTAAAAACGAAGATCATCTTTCTGTAGATGCTATTCTGTGTCTTTCCACATAATAAAAATCGTTTGAAAATGTGATTTTTAGAATGCTGCATGCCATTCCGTTAGGACAATCTGCCATAATTCATTTCACCTTCCCTGCTGAGGACACTTGAGTAATTTCTAAGCTTTTACCAGCAATATACCAAACATCCATGTATCAATATTTTCAATGACATCACTGATGATCTCCTTTGGAGAAGTTTCCCAAGGAAAAACACCATCATCTGCAGATCTCTCTGACACACCTCGCCGAACTGCGCCCCAGAGGGACTCGCCACTTCAGGACACCCTCATCCTTCACGTCACTTCATCCTCACTGACACGGAGCCATTTTTTCCAAAGTTGTTTTTCTTCAACAGAAAACATTTTTACTTTCTAGCGTCACTCTTTTTATTATTGTTGTTATTGTTGTTAGAAAGGCCGAGCATTTTTCCACCTAAGTTTTGTACAGCAAAGTTGTGAGAAGCAAAGGCTGTAGGAGGTCAAGGCCGGTGCTAGTGAAGTTCTGCAGACCAGCTGAAACACGCAGAGTGGGTTCTGGAACCTGACTTGGGAAGAACCCACAGGACTTGCAACGGGTGAGCAAACGTACACCTAAGAAGGACCGTGTCCACGGGACAAGGCTTAGCCCAGCGTTCCATAGGGGACCGGGCCACCGCAGAGCGTCGCGTGAACACTGACAACGGGTGGACGGCAGCAATGGCAGAGCCATGGCGCGGGCCCCGAGCGACCAAGAGTCCTTCAGAGACTGTACCCCACGGCAAGCTTGACCAAGACAGTGCAGAGCGGAGCACGCTGGGAAAGAAGAGCACGAGGAAAGGAAGCCGGGCTGGGCTACAGGCCAGGCCCATTCAGAAAGCAGAGAAGTCAGACAGAAGACGCGTCTTCCAACTCCACAGGGCGACACAGCAATGCTCGGACAGGGCTCATGGAAAAACAAAGAAGCGTTTCAGGAAGAGCAACACTGAGACTCTTAAAGTACTCCCAAGTACAAAGGACAATGTGATTAATAAAAATATTTTTTACGTTCAACTACCGAATTCCAAAAAGGTTAACAACTGACTTCTTGCTAGCCAACCTCTGCATCCGAAGCGAGTGCGAGTTTCTCAGAATTCTTCACCCAGCAGACACGATCTGTTTACAAGAGTGAAGGAAATGAGCCAGGTTTACAGCAGCTTACTGCATTCTACTAACAAGGCTGCAAAGAACAGTAGTCATTTTTAAAAAAAATTTTATTTATTAATTTGACAGACAGAGATCACAAGTAGGCAGAGAGGCAGGCAGAGAGCGAGAAGAAGGGAAGCAGGCTCCTTGCCGAGCAGAGAGCCCGAGGCGAGGCTCGATCCCAGGACTCTGGGATCAGAACAGTAGTCATTTTTAGGTGCGAAGGGAAGAGACTGCACATGGTAAAGTCGTCCCCTGGCCACAGGATGTATGTGCTTCCAGAAACTTCAGGGCAGGATGAATGGGAGGTATTTTCAACTGCTTTGGAACGCAAAGCATACTCAAGTGTCTGGTGGGGGGAGAAATGGACAACGATGGGGTCCAGAGGCTGCCAAGCAGACCCCTTCCGGACACTGTTCCTGACACCAGGTTCTCCACTTCTACACAGGAAGGGGTGAGCCACAGAAACTCAGCTGAGTCACCCTGGGCTCCTCTGAAAACCAGGCAGAAAGCTCGATTCCCACAGCACGGGGTGTCACTTACCTGGGGGGGGGTGAGACAAGGGAACGTCTTGCACAATACCTGCCTTCCAGAAAGTGTTCAATAAAATGGCAGATAGTAATATAATCTTCTTTATTTGCCCTTCTACTTAGGTCATTTTTGTTGCATTCTTTGCAAAGAATGTTAAACTAGCAGAATTACAACGAAAGAAGCTTAGGCACAGGGTTCTTTTGCCACTACAGGCATTTCTTGAAGACTGTTTCAGCAACGAAACGTCAAAAGCTGACCAGCGTAGCAGCTGGGCAACTAAATGAAAGACCTCTGCTTTCAAGCAGAAATAGGGGAAAGTATGAATCAAGACGTGAACTGATCTCAGACATTCTCGAGTGCACGTGACTTAAAGCTCCACTCCACTCAACGGCCTCCTTAAAGCACCACAAGGTATGACTTGAGAAAGCAGTAAGACCAGAAAGGGATTGGTAAACCGTGTCAGTGGCAGAGAAAACAAAGCAGCTCGGGAAAAGTCATGCTGGGACGTCTGCACTATCACACACAGCTATGTTTAGAACAGAAATAACCCATAGAACAAGTTTTTAAAAATATGCATTCCACCTCTGCTTCCTGGGCTGTGATTCCCACCCCACCACACCGTCCATGGGGTCACCCTTCAGCGCCTGAACAAACAGAAATCGGTCCGGAACACATTCAGTCTTTAATTTTTAACCCGTGGACAGAATCTCAACGGCTCGCTGGAACACGACGAGCTCCCTGCCACTAATAAATACAGCCCTGGAAACGAATTATCCACTTGCCCATGGTGTTAAAAAAAAATAAATACAGGAAAGAAAGAAGGACCCGCTGAGAAACTTGCCACCACCAACTTTGGGGTTCTTTCTCTGGATTGACTGTTTGCGGATACCTTACAACTACCCACTCATCAGACAAAACTTGAAAATAAAGCTATTCCGCGACAGACGCTATGGTGGGGGCCAATGGGTGAAAAGAGGCACGTTTACTGCTCTTACCCCAGTTGGGGCGGGGGTGGGGATGAGGGAGCGAGGAAGGCCCCAGAGACGAGAGCAACATGTCATTCACATCGGAAGGAGCACATCACACCAAAGGGACACAGAAAAGGAGCCCATGTGGGGCCAGAGAGGCCTTAAAGGCCTAGCTTGTACGTTTCACTTTTTATCCTGAAGGCAATGGAAGACACTGTGTAGAGACCTCTTTCAGAACATACACACACATATTTTTTTTTTTTTTAGATTTTATTTATTTGGCAGACAGAGATCACAAGTCAGCAGAGAGGCAGGCAGAGAGAGAGGAGGAAGCAGGCTCCCTGCTGAGCAGAGAGCCCGATGCGTGACTCGATCCCAGGACCCTGAGATCATGACCTGAGCCGAAGGCAGAGTCTTAACCCACGAGCCACCCAGGCACAATGAACGCACACATATTTTAATTTAAAAATGTAATTTCCTACAGTAATGTGTATAAAACTGAAGTGTACAGCTTGTAGATGTTTTATATATGCACATGCATGTGCAACTATTACTCAGATCAAGACAAAGAACATTCCAGCACCCAGAAGCTCCCTGAGTCCCCGAGCAGTTGATAACCCCATATAGCAACTAGGACTCTACCCTCTACCATCTTACATTACTTTTGGCTGTTCTGGAATTTGGGTCAATGGAGCCACACAGTCTGCACTCTCATGTGGGTTTTCTTGGTTAAACATATTGCTATGGGTCACAGGAGTTCGTCCTTTCTCAAGACTGTGTACTACTCTACAGTACGCACATACCATGCTGTACCCCTACCCATTCTACTGGTGGTGGACACTTGCTTTCTCCAGCGTGGGACTCTTATGAGTCAGACTGCCAAGAACATTCACGCACATGACTCCTGGTGGACATAAGACATCATTTCTAGGGTACATACCCAGGTAATTGCTGGTTTAGGAAAACAAGTTATTTAACACAAAACTATCTTATCATGCTGTTGTTGAAAATGCCGGTTGATGTAACAACCTAGACTAAGATAAGGCAAGGAGGTCTCACTCATGAGTAATAGAAGATTGAAAGCAAGATCCTTTCTTGTTTTAATAGGACAGATGGGATGATGGATCATGAAGATTTCCAGAGAGGCGGGTCGCTTACTACCCACAAGCTAAGGGAAGGTAACATGACCCAGTCTCGACCCTTCTGAATCTGTAGGCTTTTTGTCAAAACTGGGTAATGGTTCCTTTGATCCTGTTTTCAGTCCTACCCTTTCTTCTCTCCTTCTGGGACTCTGATGACGGGATCTTAGACCATATATTAGAACCCTACATGTCCCTGAGGCTCCAAGAGTTTTTTTTTTTCCCCCTCATCTATTTCTTTCTGTTGTTCAGACTGGATCATTTTCATTTTATCCTCAAGTTCCTGGATTTTCTCCTCTGTCGTCTCCATGGTGCTCCAAGCCCACCCGTTGGGTTTTTACATTTTATTTTGGGTTACTATATTTCTCATTCCGAAAATTTTCATTTGGCTTTTCTTTACATCTCCTGTTTCTTGGCGGAGAGGTCCTATTTCTTCCTTTGCTTCAAGTTGCTAACTGCTCACTGAAGCACTTTTATGAATGCTGCTTTAAAACCCTTGCCAGATAATTCAGCATCTGTGTCCTCGAGGTGTGGTATCTCGATCGCCTCTTCTCATTCAGGTTGAGATCTGCCTGGCTCTTGGCATTAACGTGTGATTTTTACTTGTACTGCAAACATTCCAGGTGTGATGTTATGAGACCATGAATCTTGAGCAGATGTCCCCGTGTTAGCGGCCTCCTCTTAAAGCCATGACGGCGAGGGGGTGATGGCGAGGGGCAGCATCTGTTACTACCATGTGGGGGTCCAAGTCCGGGCTTCCCCTCGCTGGGTCTGTCCTGACAGTAAAGGTGTGGCGGGGCGCTGGGGGCCTGCCTCCTTACTGCTCTATGCCTCTGGTTCCTGAACAGGGTGGTGTTCCGGGGCCCCCCGTGGCCTCTACCAACAGCACAGCTGGGCAGGGGAGGAAGGAAAACTGTCACTGCTAAGCAGGGATTAAGTCTCAGCTCCCCATCCAGTCTTCTCAGACTCCGCCAGCGGGGGCACAGGCACCTCCTTCCATCCAGGCGAAGGGAGAAGTGTAGGCTCCCCACCTAGCCTTTGCTGATGAGGGCGGGGCTGCATGTTCTTCTACAGTGTCTGCCTGAACAGGGCAATTACCACTGAAAGTTTGCCTTGCAGAAGTGCCCCTCTATTGGTCCTTTGGCAAGAAAGAGCAATTTCTCTTGGTGTTTCTGGACTGACCCCTTCTCTAACACCCAATCTGAGACACCAGAGGCAAAAGGAAAACCCAGGGAATGTACCCTTGGCCTCTCCTGGAGCCCCGAGGAGCGGAGGCAGCCTGTCTTCTTCTCCCCACCTTTCAGAAGGCTCCTGTGTTTGTTCACATCTGAGGTTCAGGGATTCTAGCTGTGCTCAGTGAGAGGAACAGAGAGAAAGGCATCTAGGCCACCGGGATCCGGAACCGGAGGTTCGATTCCCAGTACAGGTGTCTTCAAGGTGCAAGAACTTCCATTAGGAGGTAAAAGAGGAAGTCTCCTCCAGGTTTGGATTTTGAGAAGACTGGGCTGCACATGTGCACATAAAAATAAGCATGGCTGCGACTCACCAAGGCTCAGTGTTCATGTCACATGGTCCAGCCCGAGCCTCCCAAGAAGCCTCTGAGGCTTCCGTCCCATTTCCTGCAGAGGAAGGAAGCTCACACAGGTTCACTCTGAGTCCACAGCAGGGCCAGGGTTTGGACCTCCAGCTGCCCGACTCTAGAACCAGAGCTCCTAACCACCACACTACGTAAAGCCTTTGGCCATGAGCCGCCCTCCAGAATGGGCAGTAAGGGTGCATGGATTCACACTTTGCTATCTTCAGACCATACACTGCAAACACAGCCAACAATCAGCTGCTGAAGATTACACACTCTTCCCTTTTATCTTTAGAATTCCTCATTTTAAAAATGAGAACAGCCCGAATTTTGATAGTGCCATACATTTAGAGCTCACAGCTATGATCCCATGAACCCTCTTAACAATCCTATGAGATGGATAACCTCTTTTTTGTTTCATTAAGTTTCTTATTTTCATCCCAATATACTTAACATGCAGCATAAGATTAGATTCAGGTGAATGATGTAGTGATTCGAAAATTCTATACGTTACTCGGCACTCGCTGTGGAAAGCGCATCCTTAATTCCCATCACTGATTTCCTCCATCCCCCCTTCCCACCTGCCCTCTGGTGCCCATCAGTTTGTTCTCTACACTTCACGGTCTGTTTCTTAAGTTGTCTCTTTTCTCCTTCGTTCATTTGGGGTTTTTTCCTTAAATTCCACATATGAATGAAATCCTATGGCATCTGTCTTCCTCTGACTTATTTTGCTAAGCATAATATTCTCTAGCCCCATCCTTGCTGTGGAAAATGGCAAGACTTCTTTCTTTTTTAGAGCTGAATAGTATTCTGTTGTATATCTACACCACATCTTCTTTATCCGTTCATCGATCAGTAGACACTTGGGCTGCTTCCATAATTTGACTAGTGTAGATAATGCTGCAAGAAACATCAGGGTGCCTGTAGACCTCTGAATTAGTATTTTTATATTTTTATTACTGGATCATAGGGCAGCTCTATTTTTCACTTTCTGAGGACCCTCCCCACTGTTCTCCACAGTAGCTGCACCAGCGTGCATTCCCAACAACAGTGCATGAGCATTCCTTTTTCTCCATGTCCTCACCGACACCTGTCGTTTCTTGTGCTTTTGACTTGAGCCATTCTGACAAGTGTGAGGTCCTATCTCACTGTGATTTGTATTTCCCTGACGATGAGTGATGCGGAACATCTTTTCCATGTGCCTTTTGGCCACCTAAATGCTTTGTTTGGAGAAACGTCTGTTCGTGCCTTCTGCCCATTTTTTAATTAGGTTATTTGTTTTTTGGGTGTTGAGCTATATCAGTTCTTTACATATTTTAGACCCTACCCCTTTACTGGATATGCCATTTGCAAATATCCTCCCCTCCCCCAACACCTCTGTTCCCTTGGCCATGCGGGAGCTTTTTTATTTTTGAAGCAGTCCCAGTAGTTTGTTTCTGCCTTTGTTTCTCTTGCCTCAGGAGACACGTCTAGAAAAATGTTGCTACGGCTGACGTCAGAGACATGACTGCCTTTTCTCTATTCCAGGATTTTTATGGTTTCAGGTCCCACAGTTACGTCTTTACTCCATTTTCAGTTTATTTTCATGTGTGGCGCAAGGAAGTGGTCCAGTTTCATTCTTTTCCGTGTTGTCGTCCAGTTTTCCCAACACTAATTGTTGAAGAGACTGTCTTTATCCTGTTGCATGTTCTTGCCTCCTTTGTGGAAGATTAACTGACCATATAATTGTGGGTTTATTTCTGGGTTTTCTATTCTGTCCCATTGATCAATGCGTCCATTTTTGTGCCGGTCCCATACTGTTTCCATTATTACATAGTTGTGATAGAGCTCGAAGTCTCGAATTATGATGCTTCCTCTTTGCTTTCTTTTTCACGACTCTTGGCTATTAGGGGGTTTTGAGGTTCCGTTCAAATTTTAGGATTGCTTGTTCTCCTTCCGTGAAAAATCCTGTTGGTATTTTGATAGGGATTGCACTAAGTGTGTAGACTGCTTTGGATAGTATGGGCATTTTAACAATATTTGTTCTTCTAATCCATGAGCAGGGAATGTCTTCCCATTTTTTCCTGTCCTTTTCCATTTCTTTCATCAGGGTTTTACAGGTCGTTCACCTCTTTGGTTAGGTTTATTCCTAGGTATTTTATCAATTTTGGTGCAACTGTAAATGGGATTGTTTTCTTAATGCTTTTCTGCTGCTTCATTATCAGCATGTAGAAATGCAATGGATTTCTGTATATTGATTTTGTATCCTGTGACCTTACTGAACTCATTCAACAGTTCTAGCAGTTTTTCGGTGGTCTTCAGGGTTTCCTACATATAGTATCATGTCATCTGCAAATAGTGAAAGTTTATCTCTTCCTTACCAATCTGAATCCCTTTCATCTCTTTTTCTTATCTGATTCCTATGGTTAGGATTTCCAGGACTATGTTGAATAAAAATGGTGAGAGTGGACATCCTTGCCTTGTTCCTGACCTTAGAGAGAAAACTCTCAGTTTTTCCTCACTGAGTATGATGTTGGCTACGGGTTTTTCATATATGGGCTTTATTACGTCAAGGTATGTTCCCTCCACACCTATTTTGTTGATGGTTTTTATTATGAATGGATGGATGTTGTACTTCTGTGTCTCTTGAAATGATCACATGGTTCTTATCCTTTCTCCTACTGATGTGATATATCTCACTGACTTTATAATTCTTTGGAATTCCATGAATTCGGAATATGGCAGATATTAAGTCATAGATAATATTAACCTTGTATTTTTAAGGGCAATGGCTCCCGGTAAAATCACTTGAGTATATTTTTCCACCTTACTTCTTCATCGACCAGTGATTTTTTTTTTCACGATATATTACTAATTACTAAATATCCTAAAAATTAAAGTTCCAGAAGAGGGACGTCTGGGTGGCTCGGTTGGTTAAGCAGCTGCCTTCGGCTCAGGTCATGATCCCAGGGTCCTGGAATCGAGTCCCACATCGGGCTCCTTGCTCGGCGGAGAGCCTGCTTCTCCCTCTGCCTCTGCCTGCCTCTCTGTCTGCCTGTGCTCGCTTGCTCTCTCTCCCTCTGTCTCTGACAAATAAATAAAATCTTAAAAAAAAAAAAAATAAATAAAATAAAGTTCCAGAAGAATGACACATTTTAAAATAAGGTATAAATGGTTTTTCCTTTGTATTTTCTAAAAGCATATATGAACTTTATTTAATCTCTGCCAGATCACAGCCCATGAATTGTAGATTTAATTCTCACATCTATAATTATACAAAGCAATCCTGAATCGGTTATTTTACATCATATAAACTTTTAGGTATCAACATTTCCTCCAGTCATTTGGCAAAGGGAGAGGGGTATAGGAGAAGGATGCAGCAGGACACAGAGAAATGACAGATGCCCAGTGGGAACCTGAAATCACAGCCACTCACCGCAACGGCAAGTCTAACGTATGAAGCCTCCCAGCCACACAGCCTTTGCTCCTGTCTACCTTAAACAGACAAAACAACACAACCCAGTCCTCTTCCGTCCCATCCGTCTTCAGGCTTGTGAATCGTGTTCTGGAATCTCGGAATGTCAGAACTGCAAAGTGCCTCAGGTAATTACGTGGTCCATCACAACGACACCCCACTTACAGGTGAGGGCCAGGAGAGGAATTATCCTGGTTAAGAAGATGAGGAAAATTGATAGCGTCTCAGGGAGACAAGGGCCCTGTCACTCTAATACCATGCATCCTTTACTCACAGCCACGAAGAACCAAATTCATATCATTATGTGAAGAAAAAGTGGCAGATCTAGCGGAAGAGAAAAACAATACAAATCTCTCTACTTTGGGAAATTTGGGCAAAGAGAAAAATCCACAAATTATATAATTAGAGCTTCTAAAAAGGACCCGGAAAAACATGGTCCAATCTCCTTATTAATTTTAGAAATGAAAAAATGAGCAAAATGAGGTTATTTTCCCTAAGTCAGGGGCTTCTAGGTCCTTTGACACTATGTGTTTGTTCCACTCACTAATGAACTCGACCCTACTCCCTCTGCTGTCCAAGTACCAACATGTAAAATACTCAGGTCCTGGGACCTTCTGCACAAACACCAACTTAATTAGATTATTAATATTTAATGTATATAAAGAAACTAGTATCGAGCTTGTATTTTCAAAGCTTAGTCTTCTATCTTGGATGATCATCACCTCAACGAGTATAGCCTGTCAACTGACCCTTACTTGCTCGGTATTCCTTCTCCCTGCTCTCAACTAGATTTGGAGAACCTCAGAAGTCCAAGGCCTCTGATGTCTAATCAGAATTTTAAAACATGGAATGAGGGGGGCGCCTGGGGGGCTCAGGTCATGATCCTGGGGTCCTGGGATGGAGCCCCACATCAGGCTCCCTGCTCAGCAGGAAGCCTGCTTCTCCCTCTCCAACGTCCCCTGCGTGTGTTCCCTCTCTCGCTGTCTTTCTCTTTGTCAAATAAATAAGATCTTTAAAAAAATAAAATAAAATATGGAATGAGCATAAAATGCTAGACAGAGTCAGCTCCAAGTTCCGCAGACGAATACGGAAGGGGCTGGTGGCACCAGGTCCTCTACTCTTCCTGCTCTCATGGTCTGCAACTGAATGGCCTGCTGTACCAAGAGCAATCTGACTGAGCCAGAAGGACACAGAGACAATACTTTACTTACACACGGTATGAGCCATTCTCTCTCCTGATGAGGCTAATTGCCCCTTATTACTTCTAGTTATTCATTCTTGCAGTAACAACCTTATGGACAGTAAACATGGAATTATAAGGGTTGTAACCTTGAATTGAGTTTCTACTATTTTCACACATTAACAACCCTATACTTAGCATAATAATGATAGCTAACATCACAGGGTACGTATTCTACTTATGATCGCCTATGCCGAGGAATGTTCTAAATGCGTTTTTACAAGTATTAATTCATTAAACCCTCCCTGTGCAGTAGGCACTATTATTATCCTCACTGAGCACATTTCACTGGAACATCAGCCCCACAGGAGCAGCCACACTGTGTTTCCTTCCCTGCTGCACTTGCTCAGCCTACAAGAGCGCTCGACACACAGCAAGCCCCTAACACTCACTGAACGGACAGATCAATGACATTCAGAGAGGAAGAGTTAAGGTGCGATGAAGTCACAGACATGATCGAGGTCGCACAGTTACTGAGTGGCACAGCCGAGAACCAAACCACTGTTTTTTGATCTCATTATATCAGGAAGCAGCAAACTTTTTCTGTAAAGAGCCAGCAAATAAATAGTTCAAGCTTTGCAAACCATTCGGGAGTCTGTCACACCTACCCAACCACGTTGTAAAAGTAACATGTTAACAGCCGCAGACAGACAATACTACAGGAACAGACATGGCTGTGTCACAATAAAACTTTATTTATAGGAAGGGGCCAGAAGGCCGTAGTTTGCCAACCTCTGCATTAAATCCTCACAAGGATCAAGCAAAGTAGATGAATGGGAACCAGAGAGTCAGCTTTGAAAGGACTTTCTCCCAGGCCATACTGTGGACCCGAAAGTTCCCACCCTTTCCATGAAAGCTCCCAGTCTCTACCAAAGGGAGACCTGCAGACCTACCATGCACTCAACACTGCTTTTGTACTTTTATGCCACAAACCAGAGCCTCAACTCTGTTTTCCATCTTGAAATGAGAACCCTGACTTCAGCAGGTTGCTGGAGCTCAAGTGCACCGGCAGGTGCGGAGGGCCGTGGGCAAGGGCACAGATATAGTTAATCCAAAATCTGTTTTCACAAGAAAATCTGACCTTACATTAAGCACCGTGATCTGGAAACAATGCAAAGACTCCATCTGGAAGACAGGCAGGGCACAGGGTTGGCCATTTCTGTTCTCCAAAGGAAAACAGCTAACCAAAACTAAACACTAACCTGGTTAAACGTGAGGCTGAACATAGCTGAATGCATTAATCATCAGACAGGATAATAAAGGAAAATATGCAAGCCCTCTCCCAACTGTTTACCACTTGTATTTTTCTTGGAACAGAAATGCATTTTATATATTATATGAACCTGTAAAAAAACACATACCTGGTAAAGTATTTGAATACATATGCTGTATGAAGAGTACTAAAACATGAAATATTCCATTATCATAAAAGAATTTTGAGTTCACAAAGGTTTAAACACTCACCTGACTCCAGCTATGGTAACAACTAGATAACGAAACTTCATGTGAACAGAACTGCATTTTATGCTAACTGGATAATCTTGATAATTACAGACTGTTCGGTATGTAGCAAAGTCTGACATACTCCTTCATGCGGGCCAGTCTCAGGAACTAAGGGATCACTTAGGAGAAACAACACAGAATTTAAGTAGAGAAATCCTAATAAATTCATTTTCAAAATTAAAAATAGCTTTTTGGTTAAGGTTATTGCTCATATATTTATAAAATCCTTCAAGGCCAGTGCTAACCTCTTTCCAACCAACATAAGTATTACTTGGCTCAGGAAGTTCAACTCAATACCTTCATTTACTGAGAAATTATGTGCAAACGGATACGTGAAATTAAAAAGCGGAGAAAGGCACAGTCCTCCCATCAAGAAATTGTATAAACTCTTGTTTACCTCAGGCTCACCAGCACAAAGATGAATTTAAGTAGAATATAAATGCTGAAAAAGTCACGGTAGCGGTTTCTACTTTGGGGTGACATCATACACCAAGAATCACTGGATGGACTTTGCGTAAATGCCACCCACCCTGCGACAGAACGCCGGCATTATTTTTCTCTATGGAAAGAGCCGGGTTCAGTTGTTCTTGGCCCACATCACACGGCTAGCGAGCACCTGCCGCCTTCAAGTACAAATGCTTCTTGCCCCCGACACTTGAACTCCCTCAAATTTGCCGGCTTCTAGCTCTGAGCTCCAAGAATGGGTCTCAGGGCGTGTCTGGCCCCTGTTAAGTGTACAAAAAGCGTATGGCTCTGGTGTGCAACTTTCCAAAAAGGGATAATTCTTAAAAGAAAAAAAAAGGAAGGATGGTCAGATGGAGAATCTCGCGATCACACCCGGCAAGTACAAAGTCTCGCAGAGCCCTCCCTTTCACAAACCGACTGCTCCCAGCTGCCGATACACTTCCAAACAGAGAGCGATGAACTTCTCCTCTCTGACCGTGAGATGGAAGGGCTCCCACAGAGCCCAGCCCCACGGACGCAGCTCTTCCACCAGAACGGCACGACCCGTCCGCTCGCCCTCACCGTGAGGAACACACACCGCGCCCATGCGCGTGTTACAAGACACCACTGCAAGATGTTCGGTTCGCTGGAGCCCAGTTTTGGTCTTCTAGAAAGAGGAAGATCCATTCTACAATTCTCTGGGAGTGTATCTGGAGAGGCCATTGCCATGCACTGAGGCTCTGATGGACGGACGGACAGATGGACGGACGGGCGGACGGCTGGGATGGCGAGAGTGGGCTGACGAGGGGGACACACGGTGGCTCCCCTGCCTCTTTTGAGCTCCGTGTTTCCGTTCAACAACAAAGGGGGGCCCGTCTCCCTTCAGGCTGCTGGGAGGAACTGAATGAGGGGACAGAAGCCTCCACGGTTAGTGTCACTATGGGAGACGGCATGAAGCCCCACTTCACAACCCAAGGCCAGAGGCGAAAGGCGGCGGTGCGCACACTACACCAGCCCAAAGCCTCGCTCTAACCACATTTTCCAATATTCATGGTGTTTTAATAAAATGGAAACGCTACCGAGTCATTACTTCTGAATCTCATTCCGCAGGCAAATGAGCCAATGTCTGAACAGAACAAGATCTGCTGCCTGTGGACCACATGTGAACCTGCAGCCAGAGGCGCACCCCTTGAGGCTTGTGCTCTCCAACCTCAGTCTTCACTTCCTGGGAAGTCCTGCCGAAGCTGCCGCACAGACGGAGTGCTCAGGCTACTAGCAGTCCTCAGGCTGAGGTCCCGGATGTGAGCATAGGGACAGGCCACCGCGCCCTGTCCCCGAACCAGGGAGCTACCAGTCTTGCTGCCAACTCAACACAAAGAGGCATCTCGATGTCTCGTGTGGGCACACATCGCTCTTTCCCCTGCTCGCTCCACGCCCTCCTTTTCTGAGGATGGCTAAGGACCGAGGGGCAGGGTTCTCAGAGACGGCCCCAGGCCGGAATCCCACCTCTGGAAACGGTGGGGTCCCGACTGGCATGGTCAGTAAGTGCCTCTGGAGATCGGACACTAGAGTTTTAGGATTACGGGGTTCAGGAGGGGTGTACGGGAGGGGAAAAAAGCAGGAAACTACGTTAGTACAATGTGTCCCACCCGCCATCCCTCATTTCCACTTTGTAAAATCCATTTAAGATTTAAGAACTCTTTCCCTCTTTAAGAACCTGAGGCTGATGACTTTCTGGAACCGGACCCTCTACTGGCCAGCCCCGGTCAGGGCCAGGGAGAGAGCAGCTGTCAGGACGGCCCCTGCAATCTCACAGGATGGGTCTGTTTCAACAAAGCTGCTGTTCTTTCCCTCCAAGGCAGCTCTGGTTTTCACAGGGAAGGGGTTGGAGACCCTAAGAGTTCTCCCACTGAGTTGCCTGCTCTCACGCTCTCCCTAGACTGTCTTAACTCTGAGACTGTGATGCGCTGGAAGAGACATGGGGGCCGCTGTGGACAGGCACAGTGACTGCTCGCTCTCTGCACTAGGCAAACAGCAGGCAGCCAAAGACTCCCCTGAGGAAACGGTTAAGAGAAGGTGGTGGTGTACGGTGCTGCAGGTGGCCAACTAACGCATGGGTCTCCCAGGGTGTCTGTGAGCACGCACATAGACATGAGCGGGCAGGTGCACACACAGACACACACACACACACACACACACACACACACACACTGGATCTTGGCGGGGTCGGGGAGAGCTGGAGCACATGGTATAGAACGTCCTTTTCTGTCCAAAAGCCCAGAAGCTGCTCAGTTGCCATGGTTTCGCATTTCTTTCCAGTTCAGTTCTGCCGGCCATTCTGTGTGCCCAGAAAGGAGGAGAGTAATGGGAACTCTGCGCAGTCGATTCCGGAATAGGAAATCTTGACACACAAACAGGCCTGCGTATAAACATAACTACTTTCTCTTGTTCTTCCAACAGCTGGGTGTTTGGTTTTTTTTTAAAAAAACATCATGCCATTTTCCTTCTTTCTTTTCACTTTGTTTTTCCTATAATTATTTTTTAGTTTTAGCTTCAGTTTTAATAATACTTCATTCAGTGAAAAGTGATTTCTGTTCTCGTTTAGCACCGCTGGAGACGGGGAAGAGACAGACACTGTGGCGTAGTCAGAAAAGGCCCAGCAGTGAAAGACCGAGAAACGGCACTCAAAGGCACACAGACTGAAAAGGGGGAAACCACTTCGCCCTCGTTCACGGAGGATACGCTTGTCTGCGTACAAAATGCCAGGGCATCTATCTTCTGAAACCCCTCGGGTAAGTGATTAGCAAGGCCAACACACTAAAGTCAACCGTATTTCATGTATAAGCAATGATCAGCCAGAAACTGCGTATTTTTTTTTTAAATGCCATTTATAACAGCTCTCAAAAAGGGAAACATTTAGATATAAATCTAACAAAGCATATGCGGGATCTGAATGCTGGCAACGACAAACCATTGATGAGAGAAATCAAAGGAAAGCTCCACAATCAGGAAAACACTCCTTGCTCATGGGTTGGAAGACTCGGGGCAATTATACCAATTCTCCCCCAAAGCAAACTGTAGATTTAACTCAATTCCAGTCACAGTACAGCAGGGTTCTCTGTACGGTTACACACAAGGTAAACTCTAGAACTTATGTGGATAAGCAAACAAGGCAGAAAAGCTAAAGGAAGTTGAGAGAACCCCACTACCCAATTTCCAGCCTTGATACAAACCTACCGTACTCAAGCCAGTGTGGTGCTGGTGAGCAGACATGAGGCCGGTGGTAGAGAATAAAGTGTCCGGAGACAGGCCCACACAAGGAAGAGCCATCTCACTTCTGACAAAGGTGCAAAAACCATTCAGCGGATAAAACAGTCTTTCTGACAAATGGTGCTGAAATAATTGGTTGTCTGTTTGAAAAAAAAAAAAGGGGGCAACTTGACCTAAACTTCACATCTGACACAAAGACTAACTCAAATGGAACATAGATCTAAACATAAACCAGAAAGCCAGAAAGCTTTTAGGGAGAAAACATGTGAGAAAGTCTTTGTCATCCTGGCCGAGGCGGAGTTCTTAGAAAGGGACTAGAGGCATGACCCCAATAGAAAAAAAAAAAAAAAAGCCACACATGAAACTTCCATCAAAATTGTAAAGCTGTTGCTCTGTCAAAAACACAGCCACAGGGGGCGCCTGGGTGGCTCAGTGGGTTAAGCCTCTGCCTTTGGCTCAGGTCATGGTCTCAGGGTCGTGGGATCGAGTCCCATGTCCAACTCTCTGCTCAGCAGGGAGCCTGCTTCCCCCTCCACCTCACCTGCCTCTCTGCCTACTTGTGATCTCTCTCTGTCAAATAAATAAATAAAATCTTAAAAAAAAAAAAAAAAACCCACAATCACAGAACTGAGAAGACAAACCACAGACTTAGAGAAAATACTGTGGGTCATATATCCAACACAGAAACTGTGCCCAAAATGTATGAAGAACTCTCAAAACTCAACAGTAAGGTAACTCGGTTAAAAAAAAAATGGGCAAAGGACTGCACAGACACTTCACCAGAGAATATACACGGATGACAAATAAGGCCCACGGAGAAATGGTCACCATCATCAGCCGTTAGGGAAACGCGAACAAACAAACCAAGATCCCACTACACACCTATCAGAATGGTTAAAACAGGGGCGCCTGGGTGGCTCAGCTGGTTAACTGTCTGCCTTTGGTTCAGGCCATGATCTTGGGGTCCTGGGATGGAGCCCTGTGTGCCCAGTGGGGAGCCAGCTTCTCCCTCTCCTTCTATCCCTCCCTTCGCTTATGCTCTCTCTCAAAAAAACCAAACCAAACCAAAACAAAACAAACCCAAAACCAAACCCAATCAAAACAAACAAACAAACAAAATGGTTATAATAAAAAAGTGACGACGCCACATGTTAACAGGGACGTGGAGCCACCGGAATTCCTCTCTTGCTGGTGGGAAGGCAAAATGGTACAGCTACTCTGGAAAATGGCTTGGGAGCTTCTTACAAAACTAAACAGAGACAATCCTACGATCCAGCAGGCCCACTCCTGAGTATCTGCCCTAGAGAAATGAAAACTTAAGCCTAAATTTAAATGCTCATAGCAGCTTTACTGCCAAAAGCTGGGAAGACCCAAACATTCAACAGGTGAGCGGATGAGGGAAAAGACCAGCACGCACACAAAGCCATACGCCGTACTACTCAGCAGTAACAAGGACTTCACTTTTGGTCACTTGGAAGACGCTATGTCTTGGAAGACACTATGAAGAGTGAGAGAAGCCAGTCCCAAGATGTCATATATATTGTACAATCCCTTTTATATGAAACCTTCAAAGAGCTAAAACTAGTGGCAGAAAAGAGATCCCTGGCTGCAGGGGTTACAGTTGGGGAAAGGATGTGACACGAGGGGGATTTCTGGGGTCATGGACCTGTTCTGTATCCTGATTGTGGCTGCGGTGTTTACACACATCTATATACATACACAAAAAATTCAAAGAGCTGTCTAGTCCCCAAAAAGTCAATTTTACTGTATGATGATAAAAACAGAAGAAAGAAGCTCAAAGATACGGAGCTCTAAGAGATGAAGGGAGGCAGCTTCTGCCCTTTCCCCAGTCTGCTGGCTCCAAGCAGGTGTGCCGCATACTCTGGGGCGATCAGACTGGAGAAGTCCATCTGCAGGAGGAATCACCACCAGGTCTTCTGGAATCTTCCCTGAGTGAGTGCTCTCCCTCCAGCAGAGCCCTCTGTGCTCTCCCGCTAAGGGCCCTCATGTCAATCACACAGAGAAGGCTGACCATCCAGCATGCCTATGTGCTCTAAAAACTTAATTCTGGTGTGAAGGAAGAGAGAGAAAAAGAAAGACGCCCCAGGGAAGACTCTGAAAAGACAGAGATGTCTGTGGTCTACTTGCCTCGGATGCCCTTCTTCGGAGAGCAGCCTGAGTGGCTGGAATGGGGGTCGAGAATCCCAGCAGGAACTGGTGACATTCCTGATGGGATGCAGCCATGAGTGCCCTGAGGAGAAGCGGGTCTGAGAGACTGTGGTCCCCCCAAGGCGGTCAGACCCCACACCAACAACTGAATAGGAAAGACGCAGCCCCGGGGAGCCCAGACAGCTGACCCAGCGCTTTCCCAGGCTGGCTAGAAGCTCTTCTCCAGGGGCAGGTCGCTGTCTTCTTTTTCCAAGCGAACAGTTTCTGAAAGGCCACACAGGGAGCCGTGAGGGAAGCCGGGGTCATTCCCAGGCCAAGTGATCAAAGCAGACGGCTCACTGGCTAATGAATCAAGGCAAGGGCTGGCAGGTGTGAGGTTGCTGGATCCTGGCCCTAGCCCTCCCCATGTCAGGAAGCCCTCTCTGATCCTGGGCTGTGCCTGGCTGCAGTGGGCCTGAAGATGGGCCATGCTTCATCAGGTGCCTCTCTCCCATGCTCGGACACTTGCTCTGTGGAGAACCCTCTACCCCGGCCATTCAAGGGCACTTCAGAGCCCCGTCTGGCTACCCCCAGCTCATTCACACAGCCCTTGGCAATGGTATCGATGTATTTTTTGAGCTCGCCTCACACTCAGAAATACATTTTATATTCAACTTAATATACACACATGAGCTCAAACTCCTATAGAAACATACAGGCGTGGGGACATCCGGCCACTCATGTATTCACCTCATACCGTCCCCTATCTTTCTCACGTCACCTGCCCCAGCCCACCTGGCCCTGGTACTTATTACAACATGTGTCATTCTTGCTAAATAAGCATGTGAAAATGAAGCATCTTCTACTCCATCTTATCCTATCTCATTAAAAAAAAAATTCTGGCTGTGTGCAATGAAATTGGTTTAAATCCCATTAATGGGTTCCGATCTACATTTTTTTCTTTTTAAAATTCTGCTTAAAGTGGAATTCAAACAGATCCACGTTTCGATCCTACTGGGTTGGGACAAATTCCTCCTGTGACTTTGGTTCCTCACGTGAAGGACAGGGTAACCGCCTGGGGGTGCTTAGCCTTACCATCTGGGACCCAGCCTGCTCGGAGAAACTGCACCCAGCACCCTTACTTAGAAATCTATAGAGTGGCTAAACACTTGGTGGCAAAGTTCACTCCATATTCCACCAAGATTATCTATACCCTGTGTTCCATCAGAAAACCGCATTTTTAAAATTTCCTGATACTCCTCCAAGTTCTTACTCAGATCAGGCTCCCTCACTGTGTCCAGGGTCATCATTCAGCAAATATTTTCTGAGTATCTAGCAGGCACTGTACCAGGTCAATCGTGGAGATGAAATATGGGAGACATGGCTCCTTGGCCAGCAGGGACTCCTAACCAGCTCCCTGGGCCTGTGGACTCGGGCTTTGGTCCATTTTCCGTGACCAAGTCTATTCAAGATTCTCGCTCGCTTTGGCCAAACTGGGACTCACTTCCTTCTTCCTCTGTACCTGTGCTGGTGTATTTCATTCCTGCTCAATATTCTCTTTGCTGCCACACACCTAGCTGTTCCCACCCATCCCTGAGGCCCAGTCCACGGGATCTCTGCTTTCCCCACTGGGGTGTTTGTAGACTTCTGTCCTAATCGTGTGGCATGACTGTGACCATTTCATCCTTAATTTCCCTACCAACCTGCTAGCACAGTGCCCCGCGCTCACCAGAGAACATGGAAATATTTATCGTCTATGACTCTAACAATTCCAAACATGTATAACATGCTACTCTTTCTTTTTTTTTAAATTTTTTATTTTTTATAAACATATATTTTTATCCCCAGGGGTACAGGTCTGTGAATCAACATGCTACTCTTTTGATGAAGTTTTTGGATTCCATGGTGAATCCCCCTACCCACCAAGAGCTTTCAATCTAAGGTCAACAAGAAATAACTTTAACATTTCTTAACCTTTTTTTGAAAAAGAAATTTCCAAACACACCACAAATTAGAGAGAGAAGTATCATAAACACCCCTATACCCAACACCCAGCTTCCAAAATTACCACCACATTAGCAATCCTGTTTCATCCACCCTTTTCCCACGCATTCTATTTAAAGTAAGTCTCAGACATCAAACCATTTCACTGGCTAATGCTTTGGCATATCTAACAGATGCCACCTTAACAGACGCCATTACTTTGCTTTGTAAGATTAACTATGATGCCAGGGCACCTGGGATAGAGTCCTTCATTGGGCTCCTTGCTCAGCAGGGAGCCTGCTTCTCCCTCTCCCTCTGCCTCTGCCTGCTGCTCCCCCTGCCTGTGTTCTCTCTCTCACAAATAGATAAAATCTTACAAAAAAAAAAAAAAAAAAAAGATTAACTATGATTCCTCAATATTATCCAACAGCTTGTCCATGTTCAAATACCCACAGATACCTCAAGCATGTCCTTCTGCAACTGTGTTCAAACTGCCCTCAAGCCCAGTCTACACACCACCTTTGGTAGACGGGCTTCCTCCGGGTCTTTTCAAATTCTCCTGTTTTCAGGTGGTCCCTTACTGAAGCCACCAGCTGCTTATCTTGTAAATCTCCTCATCAGCATTAGATTCCATGTTTACCTTACCTCTCTACCACCTACATTTTCTCTCAGCTGGCAGTTAGATCTAGAGGTTTGATTTGATCTGAAATATTTCAGCAAGGAAAGTTCACAGGGCCCCCTGGACTTCCTATTGCATAACATCAGGAGGCATGACCCCTGGTCTCCTCCGCCCCCACCCCCATCAGTGATTTCTGTCAGTGGGTCCTGCTGCTGGGGCCCCACACAGCCGTCACACAGGTCCACCGCAGTGGTTTTACCCTAATGGGCTCTCAGCAGGTGCAGAGGATGGCTACCTAAATCCGATCATTCTTTGAGGACTGCCAAAGGAAAACTAATTTTCTTCTAACAGGATTCCTTTTCCCTTGTTAGCTGGAATTCTTCTATGGAGTGTGTCTCATCGATTCTCTGCTTGGCCTGAATTACAGTTCAAACTTCCAGAATAATGAACCGGCACCTGAGTCGTCTTCAAAGGTGACGGACGAAACTCCCGCATCTCTAGCACCACACCTTACATCCTGCATTACGAACACGCGGCTTTTGATGTATCTGCTCCGTTTCCATCCGCTACTCGATTTTCCCTTCGTCCTCTGGCCAGCGTACAACCCTTCAAGTAGGTGTCTGCGTCCCTGTGACACCACCCTGGGAAGTCCGACACCCTCCAAGGGACATCTCCCCGGCTGTCTGCCCCACCCAGAGCCTGCCGTTCCTGTAAGAAGCCCGGCTTCCTTTGAGAGGGGATTAAGAAAACACTAAGTGGATGCTACAGGGGCTCGATGTTTTTAGTATTTTTCAGTGAAGAAAGCCAGGAAATACACACTTTCTTGAAGGAAAATTAGCAATCATGAATGGATACTGCTTGTCCCGACTCAAACTTCAAGGGTTTTTAAACGTCTTCGCTTCTATATTTGTATGTTTCACGTTACAAATCTTGCTTCCAAACAGCACAAACACGACTGCTTATTTTCTTTATCCTAAATGCAAAGTAGGTGACATCCACATAAACCTAAGTGCGTCAACGGGTCTAAGTACGCAATTCAGAGTAACGGAACCAGCACTGCTCCTAACAACAGAATGTGCTCTTCAATTTCTCTGTGGCGCTTCCGTCCCCAAGATGTATCCCTCTAGGGTGACACGGTTAAAATGCTTTTTTAGGAGTCACTTCACATGACTCCTTCGGCCTGAGAGAGTCCTTCTGTCCCCACATCCTCCCGCTCCCGGTTTCCTGCTTTCCTTTGAGGAGATGCCTTTGTATTTGTTAAAATTTGTTAAACTAAGTACAATACACAGGATTTGTGGCCCTGGGTGGCTCTGTCGGTGAAGAGTCTGCCTTCAGCTCAGGTCACGATCCCAGAGTCCTGGGATCGAGCCCCACCATCGCTGCAGGCTCCTTGCTGAGCAGAGAGCCTGCTCCTCCCTCCCCCACCCCCCGCCCCACTTATATTCCCTCTCTCGCCGAGTCCCTGTCAAATAAATAAAGAAAAGCTTAAAAAAAAAAGAAAACACAGGATTTTGAAAGAAATACTATAAAACAAGGACATGCAGAAGATTCTAGTTTCCATCTCTCTCTATCCTACTCTGCCCTCTTAAAGTTTTAAAAATCAGTCTTTATTTTCTCATGGTTTCTCTTTGAACATACATGGGAAGAAAAGTACGTGTGTGCACACGTGTGCATACAGAGACATTCTCATTTCTCCCCGTGTTACACGGAAGACAGCAGAGTCTGACAGTCTTTGCTGGCTGCTGTTTTCATACAACAACCGATCATTGCACAGAATACACTGTGGGGGATTTCATTCAGGTCACTCGTTTATAGTACGCTGCAGTTCACTGTATGGATATAAGACTCCTTCCTGGGGCACCTGGATGGCTTTGGGTTAAAGCCTCTGCCTTCGGCTCAGGTTATGGTCTCAGGGTCCTGAGATAGGGCCCCGCATCGGGCTCTCTGCTCAGCGCGGAGCCTGCTTCCCCCCTCTCTCTGCCTGCCCCTCTGCCTACTTGTGATCTCTCTCTGTCAAATAAATAAATAAAATCTTTAAAAAAAATAAGACTCCTTCATGAGGGACAACTGTGTTCTTTCTGATTTCTTAGAATTATAAATAACATACAGTTAATGGTCTTGAGCTCGTCTCGGGACAGACTGAGGAGTCTAAGAAGAAACAGGTACGAGCCTAGTCCCAGGGACCGTGGCGTGAAACCCAGCATCTCAGCCTGTGGTTTCACATGTACGGTCTCATCACGGGCAGGGTGGAGCACTGTGTCAAGGGTCCGAGGACCCTCTGCATGTATTTTCATGTCAATCGTCCATTTAGGTCTTCTATCCATTTCTCCACAGGGCCCCTGGTCTTCCCCTTCCTTGTTTTCAGAAACAATGTCTTACGGATGTCAGCTCTCTGTCGGTGATTAAGTCGCAAATATTTTCCATCTTGTCCTTTATCGTTTTACTCTGCCGATTTCCTTTGTGCTGTCTAGAGGGTTTTGGTTTTTTTCTGTTTTAAGTCCACTTAAATTTACCATATTTTTCTCTTACTGCTTTCAGAGTGAGCAGTGTGAGAGAGTCTCCCTAGCTCTCAGGGCACGAAGGAATCCGGTCGTGCTTTCTTCGAACACTTGCAGGTTCCGATGTTTTAACATGTAGATTTCTGTCATCTGGCACTCCGCCAAACCAGTGTGCACGGTCCATGGGACGGGTCCAATTTTAGCAAGAGATACTGGATGTGCAGTTTTCCTTAACGCCATTTATAGGACCATCCTTCCTGTCCTCCAGTGACCTGAAACATCATCTTTATCATACGTGCAATTCCCCAAAAAACTTGTTTCTATTTCCAGATTTTTCCATTTTGTCCCATTAGCCTGTCTCTTCGTGAGCTAAGGCTGTATCGTTTTGGTTGTGGAAGCTTTACGTTTTAAAAGCTGGTAGAATTACCCATGGTTTTTCTTCTTCAGGGACCTTCCTGGCTATTACTATTCACTTATTAATCTACATAAGCCTTATAATCAACTTACTTAGCTCTAAGAAAAAAACCCAAGGTCTATTACCGAGACTATATTAAATTTAGAAATTAACAGCAGGAGAAATGCAACGTAAGCCTTCCCGCCCCAAGCACCCGGAGTCAACAGGGCTGTTTTCAGGCAGGACACCTCCCTTCTCGTCCTGCCGTGATGACAAGAATCAATATTTTGAACAGCAGGATTAAGCAATTTGCTCAGAAATAATTTCTGTTGGGGCGATTTATGACACAAGGTTTTAAAACATCTGCGCCGAAGATATGAGTAACCCAGGAGGGGTGAACGCGGCAGTGTGGGGAGCACGTGGAGGTAGGGCACAGAACAGCAGCCTCAAACCGTGAATCCCAGAGCAGCCTCCAGGGCAACTTCTAGCAATCAGAAACTGGGTTCAGAGGAGTTAAAATGCACACCAAATCCTCAAAAATCAACTCCTGCATGGCTGAATGACCCTTCCTCTCTAACTCCTGGCAAAGGTGGCTTTCCTGGGGTTCCTGGGGGGCTCAGTCGGTTAAACGTCTGCCTTTGGCTCAGGTCACGATCCTGGGGTCCTGGGATCGAGTCCTGCATCAGGCTCCTTGCTCCCTCAGTCTATTGTTCCCCCTGCTTGTGCTCCTGCTCTGACAAATAAAATAAAATGAAATAAAATAAAATAGGGTGGCTTTTCGAAAGCCTGCTGTGCTCCCCCAGCTCTCTACTGCCCCCTCTGTTGGCTCTCAGACCCCGTCCCATTCCTCTCTCGACATTTCTACATATTCCTCTGCCGGCCAGCGGCAACCGGCTGCTTTTTATCATTCCTGCACTAAGGCAAGTATTTCTTCTGCCGCTGCCCTGAGAAGCGGTTCCAGGACCGACCGGGGGCTGGGAGGTAATCTCCTCTGAGCCATCCGCCCCCCGCCACGTCTTTCTACTGCACATTGCTTCCCTACCAACATGACTCTTCAAAATTCCTGAGAGGGTTTTTATCACTTACAAAACAGAAAATTTATCATATGATCATCTACGTTGTAAAACACAGGATTACTGGAAACAATGGCTGTTGAGAATTAACCGACTGATAAACCAACAGCAGAAATAAGGCTATCAGGCTCTTCGCAATCAAAGCCTGATAAAGTTTAGTACAGACGAGCGTTGCTACAGCTGCGGATACTCTAGTTGCTTGACTCTGAGCAGAACGTGTGAGGTGCAGAAATGTCTCAATTTCACTAACTACCCGGCTTACTACATACATGTGTGGTTCTGGAATTTTCTGGTTTGCTCCATCCAGGGAGTCGCATTTTCACACAGTTTTGGATAAACTCCTCGGATGCTTAAGAGCCCATTTTGCATCTCTTCATGAAAGCATACAAAGATTTGATACCAAAAAAGAGAAAACTCGATTTAGCCTGAATCTGGCCACAAAGGCAGAGGGGGGAAGTCAACAGAAGCCCCCCCTCCCCCCCAGCGGAAGACAAAGGATTGCAAACAGCCAGTCAGACAGTGAAGTCTGGACAGACAGGCACAACCAACGGGGGTAGCCAGACGCAGAGCTGAGGCCTCCTGGGGTTCAGACCCGAAGGTGACGGACGCGCGGAGGCGGAGAGAGCAGCTGTGAGCATTGCCGGTGCGGAAACCCTTCTGCCAACTCTCAGCACACGTCCTGACCTTGGGCTGCCGGCAGCAGAGGGGATGATGGGAAATCTAGCAGCATCGGCCCAAGGTGCTGGCGGGGCCCGGTGGGGGTGCCGTGGGGGAGCCGACACGGCCCCGCCCACACAGAAAGGGAAAGGGAAAGACAGCTCACTGCAGAAAACTCGCATCTAGAAACCAGCAAGCTTCTGAAGTTAGATTCCCATACTTCAGTCCTGCACAAGGGGAGAGAGCTCTGGGTCAGCGGAGGTCTTGGAGGACAAGGTTCCAAGTGACGGGAATGAAAGATATGCGGATAGGCCGCTGGAAAGGCCCAGGGAAGCCTGGTCAGCCCCATTCTGGAGCGTTCGGAAACTCATTACGGAGGTAGTACAGAGGAAGTACAGAGCTGTCTGCACTGACACAAAGCAGCCTGAGGAAAGGGGCAGGGGAGCCTGGGAAACACCCTGGGTGGACAGAGCAGTGGCCTTCGCACACCCTATGGGCCTCCTTGCAAATACTTGCCATTTAATCAGTCTGCCCAGAGAGCTGCTTACAACTGGGGCTGTTCTAGACGGAGAGACACCTGGTCCCTGCCCGCCTCTCCTGCGCCCCCATCCTGGGAGCCAGGGTCCCTGCCCGCCTCCCCCTGCACCCCCGTCCTGGGAGCCAGGGTCCCTGCCCGCCTCTCCTGCACCCCCATCCTGGGAGCCAGGGTCCCTGCTCACCCTCCCTGCACTTAAAATCTAGGAATGGGAGTGTGGGTAGGAAGCAGACAGATACGAAACATATCCTGTAAACGCGCAGAATGACAGATGGCAGGAAACGTGCCAGAGGAAAGGCGAATGAGTGCCAAAGCAATGGGGGGAGTGTGGGGGGGGTAACAATTTTAAGGGAGGAGGGGTAGGAAGGCCTCTGGTAAGATGAGCAAAACCCTGAAGGAAATGAGGGAGGGAGAATCCGGCAGAACAAAGTACACAGGGCTGCTGCCGGTGGGAGCCGAGGGCAGCAGGACTGCCGGTGTGTCAGAGCCAAGTGGGCACGAGGGATAAAGTCCAAATTCCTCAGCTCCACACTCAAAGGCCTTCTGTAATCTTGACCAAACCTTTATTCCTTTATTCACTGCCTTATCTCTTAGGAGCTTCCAAAAGAAAATCTCCTCTCCAGCCAGCCAGCTGCCTCTGGTTCTCGGGGGAACACATCAGGCCCATCCCCCCACCCTACTCCTCTGCTGGGACCGGTCTCCCTGCCATCTCCCTGCCATCTCCCTGCCCTCCTCCGGTCCGCCCCGCCCCATCCTGCCCCTCCCCTACTCGTTAGGGGCAAGCTTCCCCCACTGAGCCTTGTGGGCAGGGAGGGCTGGCCATAGCAGGGCCATTTTCTATGCTTCCTTCTAGACTAGATCCTTCTAGACCAGATCACTATGGTCACAACCTCTGCTCCAGGAAACAGTCCCTCACTGTCCTCTGTGCAGGACTGGCCACGAACTCCATAAGCGCTTCTGAAATTTACTGGACATTCCAACCAGCTGGGTGTCCCGTTCAAGCACAGGTTCTGATTCAGCAGGTGTGAAGGGGAGATTCTGGATTTCAGACAAGGCCCCAGGGGATGCCTCCGTGTTTGGTCCAGGGTCCACACTCGAAGGAGTCAGGGACCAAGAGCCAGGATGGAAACTGACCCTAGAGAAGCCATGCTATGACTCTCCATTAGGATCTGGAACCAAGACACAGAGGGACTAGAGGTGTGAGCCGCAGGCCCCAGAGCAGTGAGGGAAGGGTGCACAAAGGGTCAGGCTGAATATACGGAGCTGGGTGGCCTCGATGGGACAAGGAGGGCAGCTCTGGCTTCTAACGGGTCCAGAGTTCCCCGAGGTCCCGGAGGCCTTTCAGTCTCTGCTCTAGGATTCCACGTCCTCACGGTACCCTTAATATACACGCTCTGGCTCAGCCTCTCCTACGGCAGCTTGAGAACTAGAAGGAAGTCTTAACCAAACCAAGTCACGGTCGACAGCGGGTTAGGTTATCCAGGAATCCCGACAAGTTCAAGGGCACACATCTGATTACAGTTGAGCCAACCAGGGTGAGAATACTACTTTATTAAAGAACACAAAGACGTCACCGTGTGTGTATGTATGTGTATTATGTGTGTGTCTGTGTGTGTGTGTGAGAGAGAGAGAGAGAGAGAGATCAGCAGTATTAAGCAAAGACCATATAATAGTGAAAAAGACCTTGCATCTGACTGAAATGATCTACGTTACCTGCCACCTGTCATCACAAAGAGAAAGAACAGACAGCTGCCCCTTCCGGCTGGGGGGGCAGGCATCCACAAACGTGTGAGTACCGATCTACGCCAAGTCCTCGGTCGGGCAAAACCCAGAGAAGAGCCAGCCAAAGTGAGCCTTCAGAAATACAGCCAGTGAAGGGCGACACACACGGGGGAAAAGTTACAAGAGTGGTTCCAGAAATGCCATGATCGAAGCTGGCACGGACGGAAGGAATTCATTTATTTTTCACCCATTAACTCCAAGCCTCTCACTATTTCTGTAACTGTTATGAGTATATTATCACTTTGCGTGATTAATTTTTCTTGTTCAGCTCAAGTAAACCATAAAATGAAGTAAAAACATTGATTTAAATAGGAAATGCTTTAAAAATCAGAAAAACCTGGGAGTCAGAAGATCCATTCACCTGCTGAACATCAGGACCACACCTACAACATCCCACACAGATGAGGTTTTTCTAAAAAAAAAAAAAAAACAAATTATACTTCAATCCCTTAAGTACAAACATTGCAAGCCCATCGCTCTTAACCCAGCCTCTTCTGTCTTGGCCAACATTTGAAAAACATCTCCGCAACGACCTGCTTTTTTTTCAACTTTAATTAGAGACCATTTAGACAAGCAACCAACTTCTGCCATTCCCTGGGGTGTAGCTTAAAACAGATTTTTGTCTAATTACTAATAATGACTAGGCAAAAGCAGGGAAGAAGTAGATGATACAAGAATGAAGGGCCAAGGCTTGTATCAAGTGTCCTATTCACTGGGCTGGAAGTTTCAAAAAAGGAAAGATGGGTATTTTGTAGCACAAGCTGTGTTTTAATGCTACCAGCATTTAATTTTCTCCTTTAAAAGGAGTTTATATCTATTACGCTACATTTTATCAACTATTGTTTTGGCTCCCATGTTCCCGGAAAGGTTAGGGAGAAGAGAAGAAAAGAGGAAACGTGGCATTAAACAAGAGCTTGGAGAAGCTGAACGGGAAAAGAGCAACCGTATTTGAGAACATTCACCTGTCCGTCCCTGGGAGGGTGCAGAATCTTCCCTCTGGGCAAGGTGCCTGCCCTGCTCAGGAGTGAAGAGCAGCAGGGGTGCGCCGCCATGTTCTGGAAGGCACCCTCACCTCGGCTCAGACCCTGAGATGCTCCTTGAAACAGGAAGGCCGCTCCAAGCTCACCCCTCCCCGCGGCTGGCCCGTTGAGAGCCACGTCCCTGCAGCCCGGCCTTTCCTGGCTGCCTCCATTCCCGTCTTCCATTTATTTCCTGTCTTATTTCCACGCCCCACGGTGGTCTCCCTCCACTCCAGATGCCCATGGCCGTCTTCCAACTGCTTCCTCTCGCTGGGCTGGGACGGGCGGGCAGCAGAGGGGCTCCGCTCCAACCCCTTCCCTACTGACGTGCTTAGCAGCTGGGACGGGCTAGTTCATGCTGCAGAGACAAACAGCCCCCCCCCCCCCCAACCCAAGCAGCCTGAAACAACAAAGTTCATTTCTTGCTCATCTTGCTTAACAGCTGTGTGGTCTTGGGCACGTCACTTAACTTCTCTGGCCCTCTGTGTCTTCATCTGTGAAATGGGAACAATAACATCAAGAAGAGGGACGGAGGGAAGTACTCAGAACTGTGCCTCGCACTTAGCAGCACTCCGTACTAAGCCGTAACTGCTGTTACTCCCGGGAAGCTTCTGCTGATACCCCAAGTCTTAATGAGGCGGCTGAGTGCTGACTATCCACTTCTACAGGGTAACTCTCGTTTAACCATCTGTGTCCCAAACTGGACCATCAGCTCCTCGAGATTAAGAACTGCACCGGACTCCGCTTCCGGACCCCAGAGCTTAACAGGGTCTGGCACAAGGCAGACACTCCGTTGAAGCTTGCTGAGCTAAAGGGCATCACGTGGAGTCAAATCCCTGGTTCCTGAAGCAGCCCCACACACACACACAGAACGATGTTACGGAAGACACGTTCCCAGAGGCCCCCGGCCTGCACATTTGCCTAAGGCGCGTGCTGAGGGTCAGGAACACCCTACACAGATGGGAAAAACATACGGCTTTGGGGGCCCTGAACTGGGCCCAGGGGCTGGCCAAGACCACCAGGCCGTGGGCCACCGCTCCCAGCAGTCTAAGCAAAGGAATGTGGCTGGATTAGCACAAGTCTGTCTCCACCAGAGGAACAGAACACGATCCAAGATTCCGCCCAGTTCCTCATTCCTTACTTAGGGCCGTTATTCCCCGGCACAGAGAAGCCGGCCTCGACACGGCAGATCCTTTGGAGGTGACGAGAATGTTCTGCAGGGCTCGCCTGCGGTGCGAGCTACAGAGGCGTACACATTTGTCGACACCCATCAGACCGCTCATGACATAGCTGTGTGTTCTGCTGCCTGGAAACCAGAGCAAGAAGCTGGCCACTACGATCTGGCTTCCTTAGCTCCCGTGAAGGAGAGGGGAGAGGGAGGGGAACAACTGATGAGCGGCGAGGAGAACCTGGGGCCTGCTGACAACGTCATGAAACACGACTTACCCTGGAAGTCTGGGCCGCGTCAGCGCCTTTGCGAAGCCTTTCCCCTTCCTTCCAGCTTCAGAGCCCCGTGAAGAATGGGGGGCTCTCCACCTGCCCCGCTCTGTGCGCCACTACCCGGCACGGCCTTCTCACCTCTATCGTAAAAACACCACTTCTCCTTTCTAGCATCTTCCCCTCGGTGCTGAGTTACTCACGGACTAAGACCGCCTGCCGCACGTCCTTCCCCCAGCACTCAGCAGCAGGCTTGGCACACAGAATGTTCTTCCTAAGTACTGCTTTCTCCGGGGAAGGGTTTTTAAAGTTCTCTTCAAACATATGAAATATACCACCTTTAGATAAGAATGTTACTTCTCGGCAAGAATAATGTCTAAATTACATTAAATCTCGGTAACTCTATAGGGATTTAATCCCCTCGTTTCTGGATTGCGTGCATCCTACTGTCATGATTTATAAGTCCATAAAAGCCATATATTTACTGGGCAGAATAGACAGTAAGCCTGGAATGCATAACACGGCACTAGAATTCTTGCTCTAAAGATTACTGATGCCTCGGGCTTTTAAAAAATGAGATGTCACATGACGCTGTCCATCAGGAGCCTGCCTAAGTATAAAACATTACACACGGCTCTACCGATTCCACTTCACACGACCGCTCCTGGCGCTCTGCCGTGAGCGTGTGCACATGTGCGTGCACAGGTGCACAGACCAGTTTGTGTGTCAAATTAACCTGGCAACCTAAAACCGCATCTCCAGGTCACTGTCCACACATGAAACATGGCGCTAACGAAGAATTCCCAGAGCTATAGCCTGGCGCACAGCAGCGGCGATCCGGAGTCACTGTAATCCTCCCCCAGGAAGGTCCGTTGGTCAACACCAATCATTTGACTCTACAGTTCTGAACCAGAAATAATGACGCCCACGACTCCAGTGGGGAGATCTCAGGCCACAAGTAGGCCATGTCAAGTACTGGGCTTTTACACTGATCCAAGATGGCCAGAAGGTCTGCAGTGCCTCCGGGAGACACGGACAGTCCACGGCCACCACACCTGCCCGTGGAGCTTCAGGGAATTATCAAGATCACACTTCCTGGGGCAGGGGGAGGGTGTGTGTCACAGACCTAACTTCGCAGGGGTGAGTGGGGGTGGACAATTCGGAGCCAAAGGTCAGGCAGGAGTGACTATGGGGGCAGCATCGGGCACCCCCAACCGCTGGATCGGGCCTTCCTGAGGCCACTGTGCCAGTGACAAAGGGCCACATCATTCCCTGCCACACAAACGTTGAAGTAGTAACTGTAGTTTGAATGTATACGTCTTCCCACAAAAACTGAACTTTGTGTTTTCTCTTTTATAAATTTAAAATCAATAAACAGTATACACAGAAGTCTAAGAGATGCCAATTTAATCATTATAGCCTAAATGACTAAAGTTGCTTGGAAAAGAGTACATCGGGCTCAATTTTCTAATAAAGGCGAGCCACACTGTTTAATATAAACAACTAGTTACTTACAAGGCCTCTTGGAAGTAACACTTACAAGAGAATAAAATACCAATTAATTTGAGAATTTTAATCACAATTTTGATTAACACCTAAAATTCCAAAACAATGGGACTTATGAGGTTAGTACACGCAAAGCTCCTTGAATTCTACATGCCTATGGGGGGGAAAAGCCATTTTTACCGTTTCTGTATTTACCAACGCTGTATTAAGGTATCTTCTAAAACTGTTAGAAAGGATTTCTCAAGATTAGAAACAAATCTGTCTTACAGAGAAGACAGAAAGGACCAATTTCTTTCTCCCTTCGAAGTGCTGAATGAGACATCCACCCACACTCCTCGGGGAACCCCCCCACCGGGGCTGATGGCACTTCGGGTAGGGCCCCAGTCTGCACAGGGACCTTCAGGGCCACGATCCCGGGCCCCTCCAAGGGCTCCTGCGGGAGCACGGGGCCCGAACCGAGGAACCAGAGTTAGCACCTGGGCCAGGCGGGTGGAGGCCATGTTTACTAGAGCAGCCCTCTCGGCCCTGAAACACGGAGGTATTTTTTGTTGTGTTGTGTTGTGTTGTGTTTTTGGCTGGGGGACGGAGGAGGATGTCAGCGAAAGTTGCCAGGGCTGAAATTCCAGCAGGCAGGAGACACGCCCTCCCCTCCCGCTCCCAGAGGCCTGCTGGTCGGATTCTTCCTGTCAACACCCCCCTGCCACCCACCTCCCTGCTCAGACTTCCCCAGCCCTCCTCCTCCACACCCCCAGCCCCCCGGGCTGTCCGTTCTGGAGCTGCAGGTGCAGACCCAAAGTCGCTCCTTGCCACAGAGAGGAGGAGGGCGTGATCCCCTTCAGAAAACATCTGAAACTGCATCTGTCGTGTTAGTTCCGTCCCTCACAGTGGCTCCCTCCGCCACGTCTGCACGTCCAGCCCATGGGGTTCGACAGAGAAGGTCCACTTCGCCGGCCTTCATGCCCCCAACTCTGCCATGAAAAGGGCTTCCTCTGAACACTTCCCGTTGGATTTTTCCAGTAGGGTAAACCCAACACTGTCACTAAGTCATACCCAGAAATCAGTCTCACGCTAAAGCAGTTATTCAAATGTCCAAGAGTAACATGAGCTAAGTGCAGCTTGGGGAAGGATTTGTAACACAAGATGTACAATAATACAAATAACACAAACAGTTCCACCTGGAAAGGACAATCACCTCCCCACCACACACAAGGAAGCTTCAGACCGGCCCCTCGGCTTGCGAAGGGAGCAAGGTCTCTCGCACTCGGCAGGTGAGCCGCCGCGCCCAAGGGCCTCTTCAGAGAAGGTCACACAAAAACTGGAAAGGTCCTTTAAAAAGTTCACCATGGAGATTTATCAATTTTCTTTTAATGCTAATACTTGATTTTTCTTTACATGATTAAGCAACATATATAGTTTGCTTATGTGTGTGTGTGTGTGTTATATTAGCAGATAAAATTTTCTTTAATATAGACATCTTTTTAGAAGTCTTTCAAAGCTTAAAAATCTTCTGGATAAGCAAAGAGAACCCTATTTTAAACTTAATTTACGAAAAAACTTACTCTTACACCTGAAAGATTTATACTGGGTACTCTGCAGGGCTTCGCTGAAATCAAGTCTGTGACCATACACAGAGAACTAGAAGCATCACGTCTTTGGTTCACAATGTCCCCAGCGGACAGCTATCGCCGAGCCCAGCCGACACGGCGTCTAGGCCAAACGTGGAGAGGACAGCAGGTGGCCAGGAGGCGGCGCGGCCTGGTCAGGAGTGTGGACCTGGAGCCGAGTTACACAGACTCTTATCCGGCTCCCCCCGCTGACTGGCTGTGCCTGACTTTGAACAAGGTACTCAAGCCTGCTGGGCCTCCACTTACAAACCCGCAAGGTGGGACGACAATACGGCCTAGTCTAGGCAATGGCACGAGCATAAAGGCACTGCCAAGCGGAAGGGGCTGATACGACGGCTGCCACACCATGCACCATGCTTGCTGCTAATACTCCGACTGTTACTATTAGTCACTGTCGAAGTAATTTACTTTTCCAGGGTCTTGATTGAGGCTTAAAATTCTCTTTTTCCAACTGCAGTTGAAGTGCTGAGCTAACTGATGCCATTTCTCCAAAAGAAAATGTAGGTGTCCAAGTTCTTACTAGGAGCGTCGTGGAGAGTATAAGCCTTTAAAGAACAGACCACAGTGACCGGCGCAGAAGGGAAGCGTAGGCTCTCCGAACCATCTCAGTGCGTCTGCGCTCCGGAAAAGAGGGTAACACGTCCCACAAAGATGCACAAGACCGATAAACATTTCAGGTGTTTCCCCTCCAAGCTGGCTCCTGGGTGACCCAGTCGGTTAAGGGTTGGATTCCTGATCGCAGCTCAGGTCTTGATCTCGGGATCTTAAGTTCAAACCCCATGGTGGGCATCCATGCTACTTTAAAAAAAAAAAAGGTATTTCCCCTCCAAGGTGCATTTACACTTTACCCTAAATTTGAACTAAAAGACACAAAAGGTTTAGCATGATGGAACCACACAGGAAAGACAGAGGATCACAGAGAACCAGGGGAGAACCTTCCTCACTCAGGGGAAAGGCAGCTCTGCGTGGACTTTTCCAGCACAAGGCAGGCTCGAGACTGCCGGAAGCCAACCTAGGAGGCTATCCGCTCTGAGGGCGAACCTGACAGCATGGGGCCACGTAGGGTTCTCCTTCCTAGGGCCCCACGCCCAGCATTGCTGAGTTCGAGGATGCTGCCCAGCAAGAGACAGCCAGTCTGTGTCCGGAAGGCGGCAGACAGCTGTGCAACAATGGCAAACAATGTACGAACAGCTCACGGGCAGAAAAGGACCCCAGCCTTCTCCCTCTCTTGGTTCCCATTCGTGGGTGCTGTGTGCTCAAGAGCCTGTCTCCAAGAGGCTGAGGCCCTTCTCCGAGAACTTCGGGAAGAGCATCAACCCGGAGAGGGAGCACCGGGCTGTGAGCCAGGCCTTCCCTTCACGCTGACCCTAGAAAGGCAGAATGACCCAGGACAACGTGGGCTGTGGAGTTGGGCCGGATGAAACGAACCAGAGCTGTGAAAGCCCCCTCCAGGACACACGGGAGGCTGCACAAGAGGCAGTTATCCGTGTCATCACCACTGACAATAACTCAAACCTCACGAGAGACGCAGGTAGTATCTCATTTTATCGATGAAGAAACAAACTCTGAAAAGTTAAAATGACATGTACGAGGCTGCCTTGCTAGTACGTCAAAAAACAAATTTCAATTTTCTTTTCCCCCAAATCAAAATGTTCTCGTGCTGAAGGGCAGGGTAAGCAGACAGTCAGGGGAAGGCTCACACAGTAAACCCTGGAGCCGGCTTGCTCCCTGGGATCCAGAAGCCCACTCCTTGGCCGACAGGACTCACCTTTGTGCCTAACCCCTTCATGGCTCAGGGGTCCTGGGCATCACCCTGTCACTGGACAGACTTTGCATCACCCAAGATGCCAGAAACAAAAAGCCAGAGAGGCAGACAGAAGCAAAGGTGCCCAGCAGCCACCCAGGACGAAATTCCTAGAGGCTGGGTTTTCCCAATCACGGTGGGGCTGCCGGCAAGTGGCCTTCAGCCTACGCAGCCGCTGACAAGGAATGAAATCCCACAGCGCAGACTAAGGCCCCACCAGAGGCTGCCACTTTGTGAAAATCTCTGCCCACTAGTTTAATGAGGCTTATGCTTTGTCCAGCATGGGAGGGCGACTGGGGGGGCTGGGCCACGACAACATGTAGGTGCTGCATCCGCACTCACGCTGCAGGTGTGCTACTAGAACCTTTAGCCAAGAAATGACATTAATATGGAAACTGCTGAAAGGTGGGATGTGTGCGCCCTAACCGGTCCTAGGACATGGAAGCAAAGGAAGATCGCTCTGGGAGAACAAGCCCACAACCCAGGGACCAGGAAAACTGCTGGGAGCAAACCACAGGGAAGGAGGGAAGGAAGGAGCAGGGAGAGGGGAAAAGAGAGACAGAGACAGAGACAGAGACAGAGCAAGGCAGGAAGGAGAGAGGGAGACAGAGATGGAGGGAAGGAGAGAAGGGAGAGAAACTGGGTGGGGAGGTGACAGATGAGAAAATCATACCCCAAGAGCTAGAAATAATACAGCAATCTGAAAGAGAAGAGGAGGGAAAAGACAAAATGCACGGAGAGAGTGCAAGGAAGGAAACCTGGCTACGAAGGAGAACCAAGATCGTCCTCAGAGAGGAGAGGTATCTTAATGCAACTCCTCCAGCGGAGTTCAGAGCCCGGGGCCGGCACACAAAGCCCCCCACCCGCCCTTCCCCCTCCGCACGCCCTCAGGTCCAGCCAAGGCCAGCACGTAGCCAGGGGATACGCACAACCCCTCGTAAGGCCAACCGTTCCCTCCACCCGCCACCCTGCTCCTTGTCCCTCCCCGAAGGCCTCGACCCCAGAGGCTCTTCTGGAAGCGCCAAGGTGAACCACTTCCACCAAGCACGTACAACACTTCCGCCCCCACTCTGAACACACACAGCACGCCATCGCACAACCCGTTTTCACACCTGTCTCCCCCTCTACACCGCGCATTCCCTGGGAGGAAGCCTGGGGCCAAATCCGTTTCTGCACCCCCGTGTCTAGAGTCCTGGCTGATACACGGCATATGGCAGCTACATATTTGTTGGGCTGAACCAGAAGCTCTTGCCGCGACGCCAAACAGTGCGCGCCTTCGCACTTGGACTCAAAATCATTCCTGACTTGACTCTTCAGTGCGGCACAGCAGCAGATCGAAATTCAAACTAAAACCCACAGCTTGAGACTAAACACCATGCCTGGTCCATTAGAATGTGATGGGTATGAAATTAAATTCTATCAGAACAAGGTAAGCAATAGGCTTTTAAGAGGCTGGGGGAGGCAGTCCGACTGTGCCTTCAAGTCCTGATGAAAACAAGCCCATTATAGGGACATGGCTTTGATCCTTTTAATTTTCAGTTGCTGCCAGGGGGGGAAAAAAAAAGGAAAAAAGAAAGAAAGAAAAGAACCCGAAATATGCTAAAGATCAAAACTGTTTCAGATGTGTGACAGTGTGACAGACACCGCTACTTTATTCTTCAAAAAAACGTGAGAACTCTCCATTATTTGAAATCAGAACACTTTTCTCATTTAACCAAAGAAATAAAGCCTGGGGAGATAGAAAGAAATTTCACAATGTCAAGAGAGCGCTCAGACTTTCTCGGGGGGGTGGGATACGGAACAGAAAGCATAGACACTCGCCCGCTCGGCAGAAGCTCACAGACCTGAATCGCGACACCTGACGACTTGGGGTAAATTCAGATTCTGTTCCTTTGATGACGGAAAAAATGTTCAGCACACTGGAAGGATATTTTCTTCTTTCTGTTCTCTTCTCTCCCTCTCTCACACACCACCCACCACCTCCACCCCGGCTACTAATGATCTGTTAGCAATATTATCCAGATCTTGTGCCAACGTTTTACTTATTAAAATCTTTCAATTAAAAAATGTAACTGAAATTTTAACTGTTAAAGCCCCGGAACCTTGGCCAAGGAGGGGCTGGGATGCTGTGTCCCACCAGGCACAGGACAAAGAATGACGGCAGGCAGTAACGAGCTAAGTAGGTTCTCTTCTTACCAGGACCTCCAGCCATGTGCCCCTTTCCTTTTTTAACAGCACTTTCTTGGCTATTATAAAGTAATTCACATTCGCTGTCAAGACTACAAAAAGTATACAGAGACAGAAACCTGTCCTTACTTTTACACCCAGACACAGCGGCTACCGACGGAGTGTATTCACTATCGCGTGCGTATGTGTGCAATGTAAACAAACGTGAAAGTAGGGCTCGTTCCGTACAGCCCCGTGTCCTGTTCTGAATTCCCGCTGACCGCATTATCCTGAGTGCCAACGGAATCAAGAGAATGGATGCTCTCTGAAAACACGATTTTTACTGGATGCATATCATCTTACCATAATTTATTTAAACATTTCCAACTGACGGAAAAGTAGGTTGTTCCTAATACAACGTAATAATGTTAAAGTAAGTCTCAGTATAAAAGCTTCGCTTGTGTCCCACAAGTGGATCATCTAATTCACTCCTCACACCCACCCTCTGCCAGGAGTCCTACGATGGCTCCATTTTTGGCTACATAAACTGAGTCACGGAGAGGATAACTAATTCGCTTGAGGCCAGCCTCCTACTACCCAGCAGAAGCCAGGTACATGCTGGTTCAAGGCTGAGTTCCTCATTGAGGCACAGTCAAATCTATGATAATCTTCATTATTTCGACTCCACAAAATATCCCTGGTTATTCTGAAAAACCAATAAACTACTACTATTCCCGAGTCCCATGATTCTAGCTGTAACATTTTATTCCTTCATCAACGCAACTTTATTCAGCTTCTTTCACAATTTAACCAATTACGCCCAGCTCACGGATAAAACGAGTTTTGCCTCCTTTCTTGTTGGGGGGCTCCCCTGTCACAGGCCAACTTCTCACTTCTCGGGGGTCTGCTTCCCAAGAATATGCTCTCTTTCACTAACACATACACTCTGTACACTGCTGAGTATTTCAGCTGTAGATTTTAATACTGCTAAGAAAATTCCCCAATTAGTTTCATGATTTTTTGTCAAAATTCTGGGGTTTTTTTCCCCCTTCAGTAGGATTTTACTGGCCTAGCAATAAACAGACATATGGGTTTAAAGGCAATAGTTTTACAATATCCCACTTTTCCATCAAGCAACAAGACACTTCTCTCAGCTTATGTGGCTGGTTTTCCTTCACCTGAAGTCTCAGATATTTTCTGTTATGGATACTGTGAAATAATTGTTTTTACTGTTAAACACAAATCCGTTTGAAATCCCTGTTGTCTAGAAACTGATCAGAGGGCTCAGTAAAGAAAACGGAGTGGCGGTTGAGAAAACTGGACTCCGGGCTTTTATAAACTGCTGAGTCACCATGGACAAATCCTTGCCCAGTATCTTCCCTCTAGGTATGGAGGTTGTGGGTAAACAGCTGCTTCTCAGAATGCACAGCTCGCCCCAGAGATGTAGTTCTCTACATGAACCCCCGGGGGAGTCACAGACTCCCCGGAGCACTTGAGAGGACAAAGCAGCCCACAGGAACTGAGCGTGAGCACTGTTCTGAAGGGCTCTGCCGTCAGCGCCCCCTGCGCGGCCAGACTAAAGGTGCCGGCTCTAAGGATTCACACAAAGGTGGTCAAAGATCTCCAATGACAGGCCTCAAAGGATCAAGAGATGCTCCCTCTGGTGAGTGCAGAAACAGTGGAGTCCCAGTCTTAAGAGTTTGGCCCTGGACCTGGAATTCAGGCTCCGATCACTCCAAGCAAGGAACTTAACTCCTCCAGGCTTTGATCAGCCAGTTAAATGGGGCACTCATCCAGAATGCGACACACCAGGGGCTACCCCAGACTGGGTGTGAGCTGCCTTCCAAGAGCTCACAGCCACAGCCCAGTGAGGAAGACAGTGGAGGTGGCGGCATCGCCCGCATAGGCCTGGGGCCCAGTCTGTGTGCAACGATCAAGTAACAGACAACAGCAGACTCTTTCATTTCATTTACATATTCAGTACGTTCTTCCTTTTAAATAATTTGCCTCTTTTCTGCAAAAGAACATGCTGATCACTCTAGACAAGACACAAAAAGGGGTTTTGGGCCTTTAAAAAGGAAAAATTTACAGCTGCACCAAGCTAAGCCATGATATGTGTCCTCCAGATAGGAATGTTAATTTTACCTACTGTAACAGGAACTGTAGGTTCAGGAAACTAATGGTGACAGCTTGATTTATGAATTTTGACATATTTCTTGAACTGGGATTACATTACAAAGAAGAGGAATTCTAAGCAAGCCGGATCTTGCCTATACATTCAATCTTCGAATCAATAAACTGGGGTTCTGTGCAACTTGTTTCTGACAGAGGAAAAACACACAGGTTCACCGAGACAGGCCACAGGCCCGTCATTTGAAAGTTCTTAACATACTCCCAGAAGTGAGCTAGAACGGATTCATGGATCCACACAGAAAACACTTGGGCTCTTTACAGGACAGTAACCAAAGACAAATTCAACACAGAGAGCGTGCGTGGTCAAACAGGGTCAAATATACACTCCTTGATTCTCAGCCCGAAGAAAGTTCTCACATTTGCTTCACTTTACTAATCCTCCAAAATGTGCTGTCTGTTAAAAACAGTGATGGGGCGCCTGGGTGGCTCAGTGGGTTAAAGTCTCTGCCTTCAGCTCAGGTCATGATCTTGGGGTCCTGGGATCGAGTCCCACATCGGGCTCTCTGCTCAGCAGGCAGGGAGCCTGCTTCCCCCCTCTCTCTGCCTGCCTCTCTGCCTACTTGTGATCTTTCTCTGTCAAATGAATAAATAAAATATATATATTTTTTAAAAGTGATGAACACAGAATACAGAACGTGAGGATTACCTTCAACTTCATAAATACCTGTGAAATGCTGTCTATGAGCTTCTATTTCAATACACAGCCTGGGAGACACTGGCGTGAGCCAGACCCGCTCACAACAGCTGAGCAGCCGCACACGCGCTGTCGGACGCTTCACATATGCGATCACGGTTTCTCCTTCCACCCCCGTGGGCAGGCGTCGGGGTCTCTGTTCTTCACACACAGGAGCTGAGACTCGGAGAGGTGAAATCATTTGTCCAAGCTACATGGCTGAGATCGTGAAAGCATGAGGCCGATCTGGGTATCTAACGACGAGGTCCTGCCTGAGTTCTCCGAATTACTCGAAGTTTTCCATACGCACATCACCCGTATCTGTGTATCCGAAAGTGACACACCACGTAAAGATAGAGGAGCCACAGATGGGTGAAACCGCTGCCAGGATGTTTTCAGCAGCCTACCTGGAATTCCCCAAGCAGTCAGACGCTGAGGAATGCCATGGAAGATTCCGGTAAAAGGGGAAAAATATGTCCCTGGCAGAGAGTACAGATGACGCCATTATCAACCAGGAAGAGCAGGTTCATGACAAACGAATCATCAAGGAAGAAGCGAAGAACCCCTGGCTAGGGGCTGGGGGGCTGGGGGAGATGGGCCTAGATGGGGAGAGGGAGGACTAGGAGCTGGGCTGGCCAAGGTAGAGTGAGTGACGCCCAAATCCAACCTAGCATGACCTGCCGGGGTCACTTACATGTGTGTATTACACCGGAGCCCTAAGTAACAACACACATACCGGAAACAAGTTGGAACCCACAACCAGTAGTGTATTTACATTCAGAAAACAGAGGGGACACGTGCAGGATAAAGCAGGGCAGTGAGAGTGGTGGGTACAGGCTGGAGAGGAGAGTGTGGGTGGAAAAAGCCGTTCTGCAGTCATCTGAGAAGGTTCTGCAGAGAAGGCAGCTTTTGACCTTGAGACCTAAAGGGCAAGCTAAGGTCACCACCTGGGGAAAGAACACTGGCTGGGAACACAGTGCCCCTAGCACGGGCCGAGAGTGTAGGCGCAGGGCGTGTGTGAGGACAGAGCGCCTGGGGTCCACGGTACCCTCACGCTGACCTGGCATTCCTTTCTCTGCACAACCATCAGTCACCTGGGGGAGCTGACGAGTCCGCCACCAGTCGGCCCGTTCGGGCGCATTACCAGCCAGCAGGAACCCTAAGCGCAGCAACCTAAATGAAATGATGAGGAAACAGCAACTGATCGCTTAAGCTTCATGGTCTTAGAGGCAGATGCGCTGCTTGAGAACACACCAAACAGAAATGGTAAAATAAGGGTTTAACAGTTTGCCCACTCTTGACCCCTGGCATCTAGATGTGAAGACCTGAGGGTGCCCATCACCCTCCCAAAAAAAGGAGCTAAAAATTCATCACGTCATGAATACTTAACAATTGTAAATTTAATCGAAGACTTTAAGATTAATGAAAAAAGTATAGTCAGATCTACAAAGCCTAAAATTTGGATTAAAAACGTACCGTCTAACTCCTTAGAAATACTACGCTAGGTAGACGTTCTTAGAGTCTAAAATATAGATGTGGTCAAATAAGTCAAATAAAAATAAGGCAAATTACAGTAAGCTAGAGTATCCTCGAATATATCGTAAACATAAAGGATCTTCAAAAATAATTATAGAACCCCAAATTTAGAGGAACATTGCCTTTCATTTGGAAAGGTATTTTCTTTTTACTACGTCTCTGTTCGCAAACACAGTAAAGAAATTTTATAGTAAAATATACACTCCTTGAAGAGAAACTATGTTCAGTACAGAGTGGACACTCAACAAACCTTTTATTTTTCATTTTTTCAAAGATTTTATTTCTTTATTTGAGAGAGAGAGAGGGAGATCACATGCAAAGAGGAACAAGAGAGGGAGAAGCAGGCTCCCTGCTGAGCAGGAAGTCCTGTGTGGGGACTCGAACCCAGAACCCTGTGATCATGACCTGAGCTAAAGGCAGAAGCTTAACAGACAAAGCCACCCAGGCACCCCTCCACAAATATTTTTAAAATAAATTTGCACGCAAGAAAAATCTACTGAATGCCAACGATGTGGGAGGCACAATTTAGATGTTAGGAATAATGGGCCAAACATTTTAATGAAAAATATATTAGAGATTTTTTCATGTATATCAATGAAACCTACCTTCGTAATAGTTAATTCTGAGCTGGGACTCAGAATTGGCCAAACACAGTTTCCGGCCTTCACATCTGAACTTTTCCGAACACTACAGACTTATTTTTAAAATGCAGTCACGGATGTAATGAAAGCTCACTGTGTGCATATGTCTGAACACATGGGATCGAACGTACGTGTGAATGCTGGGTATCTTCTCTGCCGGGGAGGGGGAGAAGGAAAAGAAGAAACTGAGCAGCATTTCCACAAAACTTTTGGCAGAATGGACGGAATAATTCAAACTGTGGCCCAGTTTATAAATCAATACAGTTTCTTTGCGGGAGAAATGAAGGTAGACAAACTAGCTCATTGGTCTATCTGCTTTGGAAAAAAAAAAATGCAATCAACTTTAATGGAAAAAAACAGCAACCATGTTGGGGTTTTCTTCTCATCAAGAATGCACTCAAAGCATTTCTGACCATAGCAAAGGAAAGAAGAAGGGGAAAAAAAAGCACACCATGCATTCCTTACGCTAACAAAGAGGAAGCCAAAGAATGCTTTCTTGGTGTTTACAGCATTAATACCCATGTGCTGCTTACAATAGAAACCAAAACAGAATCTCCATTTCAGGTCCACAAAGGTTTAAAAGTAAACTAATCAGTACAGATGTAGCAAGGAAATACTGTGTTTTGCCGAGCACAAAAAGCAAGGTAAGAATAGAAGCCACCAAGGGTTTGGGAACGGCTCCCTACTATGACCTGGGAAAGGGAAGTCCGGCTACTCCTTTACAATCCAGGAAACACTACGATTCATCACGTGTGCAGAATTAAGAGTGGACGATCCATGGGAGGACGGGGAAGTAACTTCCTGAGGCAGACTTTTCATCTGAGGCCAGGAACATCTGACTCTCTTAAATACAGCCCCAAGACACAAACGCACAAGGGGGCTTATCACCCGTCCTATCATGATGGTGCAGGCCAGCCCCCGTCCTTGCTTCGAGGGGGCTGCTGCTGGCCCAGCCTGCCCCGAGGACACCACTCACCCGCTCTTCTCTGACGGGCTGACTACAGTGACTCTGGTCTCCCCCAGGGAAGGCAGAGCAGTGGTTCCCATTCAATAAACACCAACGGAATACTAAATCACAGGTTCTCTGAGCCACGGTTTCCTCATTTAGAAAATGATGGCAGTTTTCCAGACCTTTCCATGGAGACATCCTAAGGCTCCAAGAAACCAATGCGGATGTAACAGGGAAACTAATCCTCTGTACCAGGGAAAGGGCCACCCAGCCGTACGGGGCGCCATCCAGTAGGTGGGTACCACTTCCGATGAAATGAATGAAGGGACAAAGACAAGCCCAGAGACCCAGCTGGGCTCAGACGGCTTCTGATCAAACCTCAGAGCAACTGGGAGTGCACGAAGATCTAGGACAATCAGTCAGTCATCTTGGGATCCTAGTTCAGAGAGGCAAGGATAGTCCCCAGGTGCTCCTTCAGTGAAAGCTTCAGAGGAAGAGATACCGGTCTGTCTTCTCCATCAAAAGACCCCCAGAGCTGGGAACACGCACATCTAACGAACGGATGAGTCAGAGACAGAGATGTGATTACCCAGCAGTGCCAGACTTGAACCCAGAGCGGGCAGAAGGGGCCTGGCTAGCCTCGTAGACACAGATACACCGGCCTCTAGCATCTTTGGTGGGAAGTTGATCGGGAAGTCTGCTGACCTCCTCTTCCTCGAAACCCCCCGAGAAACTCCTGAATGAGGCACCGTGGTCCACTGGGGAGAGCACAGGCCCAGGAGCTCAGTCGGACAAATCTCAATTCTCCTTGGAACAATTCAACTCACCTGACACTTGACAGCCTCTCCTGGACGTGGTTGGCAGAACCTGCTTCCCACAGCTGATATAAAGACCCAAGTTGATAACACATGTAAGTCGCTATCCACAACCCTGGGATGTAGTAATAAACACGAAACAGGTCTTCAGACCCTCCTCCCGGGTGAAGGATGAACCGAATCTGTTTAGAGGATACGAAATCCCCCGAACTCAAATCTTTAGTCTTAGAGCAGAGACAGAGCCAAATTCCCCTTTGGGCACAAATCTGGGTAGAAGTGGAACAGTCATCTGGACAATACAATGAGAATTAACAGCCTGGTGAGAAAGACTGCACTACACTATCATCCATTTCTCTAAAATCGTAACTAAAGTCATCTTTAGGGCACATGACCTCTATCCTTTGAGGCAACAATGGGCAAGGGCAAGGTCTGTCACAGCCAGCCAGAATGAGGATTTTGTTGGCACAGGTAAGAGAGGAGGAGAAACAGAGGCATTCATAAACTCAAAGAATGAACGTCTTCATACCTTCGAGAATGTTTGCTCAGAAATCAGCAGCGCTATTAGCAATGGCACACGTGAAGGAACACAGCCCGACTTCCTGTGAGCCCCGATGACCTCTCCAGAGCAGCCCTTGGCCACACTCCGTATTTACTCACGGCGCAACCCGATCCTGACTTTGGTGAGTTATTTCATAAGCCTTTTAAGGGTTACTACATATTGTTCCTATAAGAGGCCAATCCAAATTAGCAACAAAAGAATAGTTAAACACAAGAAAAACCACCTCTTTTGTGATCCTCAAGAAAGGCAGTCTTGGCCATTAAAAAGGCAAAGTGTTTTATTCTCTATCAACTTTCTCTTAGAAAAATCGGTCCAGTAATTTTCCAGGCTGGGGAGGGGATTAGTAGTCTTCCACTCATGCCTGCTTGAAAATGCAGAGGCGTCGAACCGGTACACACCTCAGAGCATGTTCTCTGGCATTTGGTTCTGGGCCGTGTCCTGCCCTCAAAGGCTGCACAACACACCCATCTCCAAATGTCAGCACCTAAAGATGACCGCTGGATTTCCAGTCTTCTCTCTGCTCTCCAACTGGGTGATTCCTACTGTCCCGTCTCCAAGCACGCCGACTCTTCACTCTGCCATCTCTACTAAGTTGTCAAACAGATCAGTAAAATTTCTAAATTTTGTTTTGGATACGGTATTCTTCAGTTCTAGGACGTTCCATCTGGTTCTCTTTTTGGTGTCTATCTCTCTGCTGACTTACGCTATCTTTTCGTTCATTAGACGCATACCTTCCTTTATATCCTCGAGCTTAGTTACAATTGCTTTGAAATCTTTGTCCCCTAAACCAGCCTCTGCGTCGCTGTAGTCTCTGCTGATTGTCTTTTTTCTCTTGGAGAATGGCTCATATCTGCCCGCGCCTAGAGTAAGCCTGAATGGTACCTTGGACATTGTGAATGCTATGCTGGGGGAACTCTGGATTCTCTTATATTCCTTAAAATAGGTTGATATTTTTATTTTAGCATTTTTGGGTGCAATTACATGGTCAACTCTGGTGTGGCAGCTCAAAACTCAGGAGAATTATTTCATCCTTAGCTTAGCTGCTTGGATCCTGCCCTATGTGCATGGTTCAGGCATCAGGCATGGATTCAGACAACTGATACACAGAATTTGGAGCTTGCTTTCTCCTTCCCACGGTCCCTCCTTCACTTTCCAATAGTAGTGCTTAACTCCAAACTGCCATTACTTCTTTAGGATGAAGGGAGTGCGGATTTTCTCTATTAAGAGTTTTAAGTGCCCTACACGGTAAACACACTATGCCCCTGCCTTCTTCTGAGGGGCGATTCAATTCCAAAATCTGCCTGTTCATGTCAAATTTGATTATCTTCATACTGCTGTCTTTTGTTCAGAGTTTAGAATTATCATTTGCAGGGAAGGTGCAGTCCAACAGCAGCTTACAGGACCATCACATGGTCCTTACAGAACCCACACGACATTTTTCCCCCTGATCTGGGACTACCCCTCACAATCTTGTGGGTCACAAATTCAGAAAGGGTGCTCCCAGGCAGGCCGTCGCCGATTCATGTGGCATCAGCCGTGCAACTAGGAAAACTAAGGAACTGCACAACTATTCAAAAAACTTCCAAGTCGGTCTCCTGCTCACAGGCCCACGGCCTTGGTGTTCCCTGTCACGGCTCTCTCTCTCTCCTCATTCCGCCATGCAGACTGAGCAAATCACAGCACAGAGATCTCTGGGGATCTACACATCTGACACGGTTAGCCGGCTTTGACGAGGCTAGAAATGGAATATGCCAGACCAGTCCAGGCTCTCTCAGAAACGATACAAGATCACTCTCAGCACATGTGACTAGTCAAAACAGAAGTTTAGCCCTCCAGACTGAAGAAAATGGAGAAACAAATGCTAATCCTCGATGAGAGGACGGCAAAGCCACGCTGCAGGCCCGTTCTTGCTGCCGTCTTGGAAAAACAGGATCTGCCACACACGCATTTGATATTTGATGAAACAAAACAAATGCTGCCCGAAGAAAAACATGAGGAAAATACAGGTAGGCTAGTTAGTTTAGTGTGAAGCATGTGGTCCAATTCTCCTGCCATCTTGTTCATCACCTTCTCACATCTTCAGTCTAGCGAGCTCTAAGCTATTCAGCACAACAGAGGCTTCCAATGGCAGTCCACTAAGTTTCCAAAGATTCAATACTTAAATAGTATATCAATTTCAAAAGAGAAAGAAATGCTTATTTGCTATGATCCATTAAGGGTAGGTCACGATTAAAGTTTTGTTTGTTTTTTGATTAAGATAATGGTCCATAATAACTACTATTTATGAAATGTCTACCATGTGTTTGAAAATTTCTAGGCACTTCAACTACCTGTTTTTATTCACTGTTCTCTACATGATTTAAGAATGTGTTTAAATGCACCAGCTTAGGACACACACTGACAATTTAGGAGAAAGGAGACGGGAAAATATAATGCAAAATTACAAAAATACAAACCCTGATATAAACAAATGTGACCTAGGATGCGTATCTGTGGGAATGTGTGCACATACATATTATTTTAAGCTACCTTCTGAACACTCAAAAACATTCATTCCAAAAAATGGATATAGTCTAAATTCTAAATACCATATTCTCAACAAAGCCATATGTCTATGTCACATGCTGAGAAATCATCTTACCTTGTCTTGGTTGTCTTTATTCTTGTAACATAGATTTCCGATCAGTCGAATGAGATGAGACTTAAACCCCTCCCCCACACTGGAGATGTCACCCTCCGCCCTTATGCAGCCACTGCTACTGAAGATGCTTGCGGAGTCATTGCCAGCTACGTGAATCAGTCGCAAGAGATCTGTAACGAAAACAGGAAGCTTTATTTTCCGTAAGAAAATTTTTAGTATTTTGTACCGATTTTCCAGATACAAATCTAACTTATATCAATGAACGGAGATAAAATAAAGGTGGAATACCTTTAATGATTAGAAAACTCTTCTTTTGCTTGAAATTTTTTCATGACTCTGATTTTGGGGTGATAAGCCGTAACGATTATCCCAACTTGGACTTTATTTATCCACAAAGAAAAAAGTTAGGTGAAAGTTTCCTGCCATCTTTCTTTCTTTTTTTAAAGATTTGTTTATTTATTTATTTATTTGAGAGAGGAGAGAGAGGGAGAGAAAGAGAGAGAGTGTGTATGCGCTTGCATGTGCATGCGCGAGGGGGAGGCAGGGGGGAAGCAGACTTCCCACTGAGCTACAGAGCCCAACACAGGGGCTCGATCCCCCAACCAGGAGATCATGACCTGAGCCAAAACCAAAAGCCAGATACCTAAGTGACTGAGGCACCCAGGTGCCTTCTGCAATCTTTCTTATAAACAGGTTTCCAATCCCAAATTCTTTATGAAGGAACTCAGGTGAGAACTACAGTCAACTACATCTAAAATACAATCAGTACCTATTCTGTAATGAGCTGTAGGACAGAAACCAAGAAGTAGGTTGCTTTTTGTTTCTCATTGTCCAGATAACTGAAAGGCAACATGTACTCTCCCTAAATCTATTCTAGCTATATTTGAAAGAAGTAACAATATTATGCTCTATGAAATGTCTCCAGACAGCATTTGAAAATAGATCATCTTCCAGAAGCTGTGTTTAAGTGTTTCCACGTTTTCTCATTTAGCACCCTCACAAACCTATTAAATGCAAGTATTGTGATGCCTGGGGGGCTCAAGTTGGTTATGTGTCTGCCTTTGGCTCAGGTCATGATCCCAAGGTCCTTGGATCAAGTCTCTCATCGGGCTCCTTGCTCAGCAGGGAGTATGCTTCTCCCTCTGCCTGCTATTCCCCCTGCTTGTGCACTCTCTCTCTCTGACAAATAAATAAATAAAATCTTAAAAAAACAAAAAATGCAAGTATCATTTTCCCAATTTTATAATGAAGAAATCAAGCTCAGAGAAGTCAGTAATCTGGCGGAGTTGGGAAGACAACTGTCTGCCCTGGCTCCAAGCACACGTTTTTCTAAAAAGATTCTGTTTCCCAGGGTTTGTGGTGTTTCATTTTAATTACCACTAAAAGCACCACCCTCAGAATACAACACTGACACGAGAGTCTCAACATCTGCTATAGCTCACTGCTGAGTCATCTACCCACCTCAATACAAATTCACCATTCTTAGCATACCCATCTCCACAACAAGTATAATCCCTTTTTAAAGGAAAAAAATAGCAAACAGTGAATAACAACACCATAAGCATGGCTAACCACAAGAACAGGTTCTACTTGAATTATTTTGCAAATAGCTTTTTAGCAAAGATGGTATGCCAACCAATGGTTAAGAACCAAATACATAATCACTATGTGTAAGGCACTCTCCTTTGTGCTCTATAAAAGAAACTGGGGGGATGCCTGGGGGGCTCAGGTCATGATCCCAGCATCCTGGGATCGAGTCCCACATCGGGCTCCTTGCTCCGCAGGGAGCCTGCTTCTCCCTCTGACTCTGCCTTCCACTCTGTCTGCCTGTGCTCGCTCTCGCTCGCTCTCTCTCTGACAAATAAATAAATAAAATATTAAAAAAAAAAAAAAAAAGTAACTGGGAAAAATAAACTTAACGAATTTGGAAAACGAATATAAAAATCACCATCATCCCTGCGGAAACCATCGCCATCCCCAACCGTCCTCCACCATCATTACCCTCCTACCACGTCGCCACAACACGACTAAGGAAACGTCCACAACGTACACCGTGTGTAACAGGCATCAGTATTCCCATCTACTGGTCAGGCATCCTGATGGCAGGTAAGTGGCAGAAGCCACAGCTGGGATCAAAACAGTGATTCTTCCTCCCTCCCATCAAAAAAATTAAAAAATAAAAAAAAAAAAAATCTCAAAAATATACCAATACACCGAAAATTAAGGATCTGTGTTTGGGCTTACATTTCAGCATGACAAGCCAAAGATTCCTTAATTACAAATAATAGCAGGTGGAATACTTCACTCACCAAGCACTCTTTCCAGCAAGCCAGGAAAAACCTGCAGATAACTGAGCAGATCAGTATTCGCGGTCATTTCACACAAGACATCAAGAAGCCGGATTGTGGCCAACGCCTCCTAAAAATAGAAAGCATGACTTTTAAGTCAAGTGAAATGATCTGCAACTGTTATCGGTAACGGTGAAAGAAAGGAATATTATGAAAAATATTGAAGAGTTGGTGCCGGGAAAGAAGCATCCAACGAGAGAAAACAAAACGACCAAGAACGAAACACAAGTATTAAATCTGTATGTGAACGATTATTTTTCCTAACAGCAACATCTGCCATCAAGAACGCGAGATTATGTGTCATTATGTGTCTTCTTGGAGTGAGGAGTCAGAAAAGTTCTTATTCAAGCAAAAATACCTTCCAACAGTGGAATAAACGTTCAAAATTACTAGTTATGTACATAACATTTATGCAAATACTTTCTTTTTAAAGCATTCCCAGCAAGCAAATTCTACTTTAAAGATTCAACTAGCCCATGAAATACATTAATTTCTTGTCCACAGGAATCCTGTAAAATGCTGTGGTTGAAAGAACTCTGGTGGCAAGAACGCGCATTATTTCTGGATAAATATAAACCTTTATACAGTATCTTACAAGGCTGGAGAAGATAACGTTATTTGAAAATGTTAGTTCATGTGACTACTCAATAATTGATCATCAATGGACCAAATGAACTAGAAACGACCAACTACACGGCGTTAGGTAATCTGAAGAAAGTGGTAAAATCCAATTTTGTACAGATTTCGACCCTCATTTTTAAATTGCACATTATTTGGCAAAATGTGGTAGATGCTATAAATTCAGGTCATAAAGATAACATTCTTCAAAAGAAAAATAAACTATTTCCTTTAGTTAATTCTAAGCCTCTACTTACTATTCTCCAGTTATGAGATTTGAAGGTAATATTCTAATCTACCTTTCTGAAATCTCAAAAGAAAACACAACAAACAACATATCTTAAAAATTATTTGTTTGTGGGACACCTGGGTGGCTCAGTGGGTTAAGGCCTCTGCCTTCGGCTCAGGTCATGATTCCAGGGTCCCGGGATCGAGCCCCGCGTTGGGCTCTCTGCTCAGCGGGGAGCCTGCTTCCTCCTCTCTCTCTGCCTGCTTCTCTGCCTACTTGTGATTTCTGTCTGTCAAGTAAATGGATAAAATCTTTAAAAAAAAACAAACAAACAAAAAAACCAAAATTATTTGTTTGTTTGTTTGTTTGTTTATTTAGAGGGAGAGAGCGAGTCCAAGGGAGAGGGAGAGTCCCAAGCAGACTCTGCACTGAGTGCGGAACCTGACATGGGGTTCGATCCCATGACCCAGCAGTCATGACGTGAGCCAAAATCAAGAGTCAGACGCTCAGCTAACTGTGCCACCAGGGTGCCCCACAACACACATTTTTAATGCCCTGTATCTTTAATTTTACTGTAGCTTTCACTTGCTCATGAATGAGTTAAGGGAAATGTCCAGATGAGAAGGTGGAGATCGGAGCCCCATTCAGAGGACTCCTGAGCAAACCCACAGACGTCGCGCAGCATCAGCACCCCCTCTGTGAATGGGCTGCCCAGTCAGCTGCCCAGACTGGCACCTGTGGATGCCATGCCCCCTCCAAGAATGGCTGGTGGCTGTAGAGCTAGGTCAGAATACGTGTCATGGGATCCTGGACACCCTGTCACGCCGGACAGCAAACGGGCGATAAAGACGATCAGGATCACACTGGAAGGAACCAGAGGCCAGAGGCAGACTGAGGAGGCACCGGCTGGCAATGGCGCATGAGAACACGAGGGAGAATTACAACTGAAACGGACTGAAAATAATCAAGTGGTTTCAAGGGTGCCTGGGTGGCTAGGTCGGTTAAGCGTCCAACTCTTGGTTTTGGCTCAGGTCACGATCTCAGGGTCCTGGGATGGAGCCCCACAGCTGGCTCCATGCTCAGCGGGGAGTCATTTCCGCTCTCATGCTCTTGCTCTTTGTCTAAAATAAATAAATAAATCTTAAAAAAATAAAAAAGGAAATCAGGCAGTTTTAAAACTATGACATCACAACAGCGATGAAATCCAAACAAAACCGGGGCACCTGGGTGGCTCAGTGGGTTAAAGCCTCTGCCTTCAGCTCAGGTCATGATCCCAGGGTCCTGGGATCCAGCCCCGCGTCGGGCTCTCTGCTCAGCAGGAAGTCTACTTCCTCCTCTCTCTCCCTGCCTGCCTCTCTGCCTACTTGTGATCTCTGTCTGTCAAATAAATAAATGAAATATTAAAAAAAAAAAAAAAGAAATCCAAACAATACCACCTCATAGCTGATGTCGTAAAACCAACTCACTACTTATAAGACTGGGAATCAGATTATACCTTGTACAACCTAACAGTTGATTAGGAGAAGTTTGTAAATGCTAAGAGTCAAAATACCATCATTCCACAACCCCCCAAAGAATGAATTAATCCAGGTAACATCACAAAAGATAAACCAGACGTTACCTGCCTCTTGATGAAAGCATGTATCACCAACAATACAACATTACTGGAAAAAAAGACATGAAAACCTAACCCAGATGTGAACAGGCTCTCTGGAATTATTATCATCAGTCAGAGGAATGTGTTAAACACCACCATGGAGATAAAATCAGAATTCACACTGCAGAAAACTCCAGGAAAAACGACCCAGGTTCTTCAATAAACACGCTAGCAGAAGAAAAAAGGAGAGAAAACCAGAAGGAGCCGGCAAGAGTGGAACATATACACATGAATGGGCATTTGGGACACGACCACCGACTGTAACGCATGGCCTCTGTTGGTATCCTGCTTCAAAGAAATGAACTTGAGCAGGGGCGCCTGCGTGGCTCAGTGGGTTAAGCCGCTGCCTTCGGCTCAGGTCATGATCTCAGGGTCCTGGGATTGAGCCTTGCATCGGGCTCTCTGCTCCGTAGGGAGCCTGCTTCTCTCTCTCTCTCTCTCTCTCTCTCTCTCTCTCTGCCTGCCTCTCTGCCTACTTGCGTTCTCTGTCAAATAAATAAATAAAATCTTTAAAAAAAAGAAATGAACTTGAGCAAAACTACTAGATGATGGGGGAAAATCTGAGTGTTGTTTACTTGATGTTATAATTATACTGCTAATTTTTTAGGTGTGCTTATAGTTGACTTGGGTGTGACTCCTCATCTTCTTTAAAGATACATATAAAATAATGCACTGATGAGACATGCCCAAATTTTGCTTCAATCCAGGGCAGTTACCACAAGATCAGGCTAGGATCACAGACAGAACAAGAGTGGTAATGAACTGACATGGCGGACGGGGTTCAGGATGCTTTTCTCGCTTAGTCTGCTTGAAATCTTCCATGATAAGAAGGTAAGAATAAAATCAGAGAGTTGGAAGGATCACGTAGATGTTTCCTTACAGCTCCTAAATTCTATAAATTAATCTAGTTCCACCTAACACATTCCCAATCTTAATTATTAGAATCCCTTTATTAATAATGTATTCCTAAGGAGCATCTGGAAACCAACAATGAAAAAAGAAGCCAGGAAAATGATTCTCTTGAAACCTAAGGGGAATATTTGAGATGCCCTTCTAGTATTTGTTAAGTATCACACAACTGTAGTCATTAAATTGGGCACTGGGGAAACAGACACAGGCACATCAAAGGAATGAGGCTCTACAGCGGGCAGAAAAGGGGGGAAAAAGATTAGTCTCCTGTCTAGATCATCCGTCTGGGTTAACTTTCCCCTTTGGAGTCTTTAAACAATTTTACAATATTCGAAGTTGTAAAAAAGTGATAACGGTGCAAATGACTCTTGTTCACAGAAACACGGATTCCTTGGGTCTGGCTGGAATGCAATTAATTCCTGCCTTGTGCACAGACCAGCATTCGCACCTGTCAGTCACGTCACTCCGGCATTCTTTCATTGCATATAAACACGCGGCTCTCAGAATTCTCTGATAGCTATTAGTATCTCACTGGTTCTCTTTGTAAAACATCAGAACACAGAAATGGATCCCCAAACATACAAGAATGTAATATATGACAAGGGCGGCATTAAAAAACAGTGGAAAGGATGAGATTACTCACTAAACGGTATTGACATAACAATTAACAGCTACCATTTGGGGAGCGCTAACCAGGTACCGATCAGTGTAGTAAATGCTTACGTCAAAATACTATTCATCACTATTACTGCTATTAACGTACTCATTAGTTCATTAGAATGTACTAATACATTCTCTGTGCAGAGAAGCTGGGCACAGAGGACAAGCAACTCTTCCAAGGTCACATACCAGTAATAGAGGAAATCGGGATTCAAACCCAAGTGGTCCTTGACCAAAGATTATAGAATCTTGAATCATCCAAAGACAGAACCTGGATCTATACTTCCCTCCTTGCTCAAAAAGAAATTCAGTTAAAAATGTGGATCAAGTACTAAAAGGATGAGCACATACAGGGGCATATTTCCACAATCTAAGTGAAGATGGTTTTACAGAATATGTAAAAAACTTCAGAAACCATAAGGATAAAGTTGGTAAGCCTAACAAATTGAAGACCAAAATATAAACTTCTAAAAGGCTGAGGATACCATAAGTAAATTCAAACAAAAAATTAACTATGGGGGGGAAGTTTCCTGTATATATAACAAAAACATTATTAAATGTATTTTAGAAGGTAACCTAACATGAAAAACCAATTAACATGCTGGATACTGAAAACACAGTTACAGAGAAATGGGAATTAAATCAGATTAGGGAGAGGCTGTAAACCCATATACTCCCATGCTCTTTTGTCTGGCATTTACAAGTATTTCTAAACATTTTAAATAAACAGACTCTTTGACTCAGTGATTCAACATCCGGGAATTTACAATTCCAGATTTACCTGCCCCAAACTGCAAAGATTTCCACGCTACAGCATTACTTGTAAAGGTCTGAGGAAAAACCCTGGCAGCAATTAAAGTGTACGGCGACAGAGAACAAACAAGAAAATTCTATCTCCTCTGTCCAGTGGAATTCTGCTCAACTGTGAGGGAGAAGGAGATGAAGGCACCATCATGTGTTAAAGTGGAAAGATGTATGAGACACTTCAGGCTAGGTAAAACAAGAAGTTGAAGAATAAAAAAAAGTATTGTTAAAAAAAATAAAAAGAGGGGCGCCTGGGTGGCTCAGTGGGTTAAGCCTCGGTCTTCGGCTCGGGTCATGATCTCAGGGCCCTGGGATTGAGACCTGAGTTGGGCTCTGCTCAGCGGGGAGCCTGCTTCCTCTCTCTCTCTGCCTGCCTCTCTGCCTCCTTGTGATCTTTGTCTGTCAAACAAATAAATAAAATCTTTAAAAAAAAAAAAAGAAGAAGAAGAAAAAGAAGAAGAAATGAACCAAAAAACAGGTGTGTACTTACAAAAATCTCTGAGATAAAAACGTATATATTGATATGTCCACAGAAAACACACAGGGGTTGGACGGGAATGAGGACTTTTGTTTCACTGACTTCAGTGTGAATTTTTTGTATTTAATAAGCAAATATTATTTGCACAATACAAATATTTAATCTCTTATCGGTCTGTGGGATGAAAGATTACCCTTTCTTATTCCACAAGTATTTATTAAATACTATGTTAACAGATACTACAGATACTACAACGTAAGTTAGGCACTGCATGGAATAAAAGAGTGAACCACCCCCCCCCCCACCTGAGGATAATTCTCGTTAACAGATGAATACGAGAAACTACAGAACGAAAAAGAATTTATTTAACTTCCAGAGGAAAGGCCATGCCCCCTGCGAGTGACAGGACTAAGACTCAAGGTAAAGCTGGACTGAACCCTAAGTCCTACAGGATAAGAAGCGCCTTCGCACCGACGACAACGTTCTCAGACACTGGAAACAAGTACCCAAAAATACCAAAGCCAGAGACACACACGTTCATGTGAGGACCCAAAACTGTTTCTATTAAGGAAGACTGAGGACAAGTCTCGGGATTTTAAAGCCAAATGATTACGCAAATACGCAACAGATGACCCCGAGACATTTTCACTCTAGTTTTTTGGTCACGGCCTCATGGGACCCTTACTAGGTATACTGTCCTAGGGACATCACAACTGGGTAAGCGAGAGGTTTGCCGTTCTGCTGGCTGTGGGGAGAGGGAAGAGGAGGCAGGAGCACGGAGCGCTGATCGGCAGCCGCTGCGGACTCCCGCCGCAGACACACTCCCATCACGGCGGGTCTCAGGCTACCAGGAGTTCAACAGTCAGCTCACGGATTTCTGAATATTAACTGACTCTCGGTCAGCCCGTCCGGGCCGGCTCCAGGAGACCGCTGGGTATATGGTACATTTAAATACCGAGGTGAGAAGTCACCTTAAAGAGACTGTGGCATTTTTTTTTTTTTTAAAGATTTTATTTATTTATTTATTTGACAGAGAGAGAGAGAGATCACAAGTAGGCAGAGAGGCAGGCAGAGAGAGAGAGAGGAGGAAGCAGGCTCCCTGCTGAGCAGAGAGCCCGATGTGAGGCTCGATCCCAGGACCCTGAGATCATGACCTGAGCTGAAGGCAGCGGCTTAACCCACTGAGCCACCCAGGCACCCCGACTGTGGCTTTTTTAAAAACATCTGACTGAAAGGAGAACACATATATACTAACATGTCCAGGTCATGACTATATAGACCAATCAATTTTTAAAATTTTTTCTATTCATTTGAGAGAAGTGAGAGTGAGAGCGTGACCAGGGGGAAGGGTCAGCAGGAGAGAGAGAAGCAGACTCTATACCAAGCAGGGAGCCCGACGCAGGGCTCAATCCCAGGACCCCGGGACCACAACCCGAGCCTAAGGCAGACACTTAACCGACTGAGCCACCCAGGCACCCGATCAATGATTTTTTAAAAAGTGAACTCTCGGGGCGCCTGGGTGGCTCAGTGGGTTAAAGCCTCTGCCTTCGGCTCAGGTCATGATCTCAGGGTCCTGGGATTGAGCCTTATATCGGGCTCTCTGCTCAACAGGGAGCCTGCTTCCCCTTCTCTCTCTGCCTGCCTCTCTGCCTACTTGTGATCTCTCTGTCAAATAAATAAATAAAATCTTAAAAAAAAAAAAAGGGGGGGAACTCTCTGGGCTTTTCAAAAGAAAACTGCCTAAAATTTTCTATTTATTAATATACAGTAATTCTTCCCATTTTAGAGAAAAAAAAAACTGCTTGAAAGAAAATACAAATTTTCCTCCATATACAAAGTTCCATTAGGTAATTTCTTCTTATATTACTGTAGTCATCTATACAGCAAATACCAGGGCCCTGAAAAAGTTTACAGCTATAGTTTAACAAGTAGCAAGTTTTACTTCCTTTTCTGTCTCCTAGAGAATTAATTTTTACAACTTTTTGAAGCACAGCTCACTGCTCCTCCTGCTGGAAACGGAGGCAAATCCACCTCCAGAAAGGAAAGGCTCCTGTGAGCCAAGGCGTGTGCGCTCCTGTCACAGAAACGAGAAGGCAAACACCAGCTCTGTCCGCGAGACCCAACGTGGTCTGCAGGACGAGGTACAGAACACCCAGGGCAAAGTCGCTGGGAAAAAGGTACAGTCACAGAGAAGATCTACCACCAGAGTCGCAAGCATGGGCTGCACGCAGAGGGAGCGAACCGTTCACGGCATCACACACACGGATCTAGAAAACATGAACCGATCCGGAGACAGTGGATGGCCCCACAGAAGGGCAGCCCCTCCCGTCTCCCCACCCCACATGAGTCGCTCTCCACCTGCCACTCCCATCAGCACAGAAATGTTTTTTATCGGTGTTAGCGCGATCCAGTCCACATGCAATAAAACACGGCCATCTCGAGCGCGCCGTGCGGTTTTGTCGAGGTACGCAGCTACGTACACTTTTCTCTTACTCAAGACATACCTCATATCCTTCACATCAAATCCACCCCTTCCCCTCCAGCCTCAGGGGACGTCAGACCTGCTTTGTTCACATCAGTGAGTTTCGCCTGCCACAGAATTTTGGAGATGGAATCGTAAGATACGTTCTCGGGTCTGGCTAATCTCGGGCCGGAAGCTCGTGATTCCTCTCTGCTGTCGCATCACAAACCCCTTCCTTTCTACTGCTGCGCCACTTTCCAGACACAGAACCGTTCTAACTTGAAGACGGAAGGGAAGGGGGATGGGACGGACAAAAATCATGAGAATTTCTCAAGTGTGAAGGATTATCAATGCTTCCATCGCCTTGGTAAAGACTGGACTAATCCAAGGTGGCCTCGAGGAAAATAAAATAGAATAATTACAGGATGGTGTATGATCAGGAACGTCCTATATTGACAGAAGAAACAAACATTCTGGAAGGCAGTTTAGAAATGTATACCTTAAGCTTTAATACTGGATATACCCTGGGCCGCCTGGGTGGCTCAATCAGTTAAGCATCCGACTCTTGATTTCGGCTCAGGTCATGATCTCAGGGTCCGGGGATGCAGCCCTGCATCGGGCTCTGTGCTCAGCGCGGAGTCGGCTTGAGATTCTGTTCCCTCCTCACCAGATGCTCCTCCCCCATCCCAAGTGTGTGTACTCTCTCTGTCTCGCAAATAAATACATCTTTACCAAAAAAATAAAAATAAAAATAAAAAGAAGACAACACAAAGCTGGATGTATCCTTAACACCCAGCACTTGCACTCCTGAGTTAAGGGTGGAAAGGTACAAAGATGGAACTGCCAAGACATACAGGGTAGCACTAACTTCAGGAAACAGAAATAAGAACAACCTGATGGTCCAACTGACAGCTGGACAAATGAACTATGGCAAATTCTTCACTTTTAATGTTACACTGACTTCATTCCGCAAAGACTAAGTGCCTGCTGTATGCACAGTACTATGAAAGGAACAGTCAAAACGCCTACTCTCCTCATAATTACATGCAGGAGAAGAAAAAACAGAAACTTACAAATAGCACAGCCTGATTTCATTTTTAATACATATATATTTGTGTGTGCATGGATGAACATATATATTTGATGTTATCTGCCTGGAAAAACATGTTCGCTGGAATTTGCTTTCAGGTTGGGTGCTGGGTGGTTCAGTGGGTTAAGCCTCTGTCTTCAGCTTGGGTCATGGTCTCAGGGTCCTGGGATCGAGCCCTGCATCGGGCTCTCTGCTCAGCAGGGAGCCTGCTTCCCCCCTCTCTCTGCCTGCCTCTCTGCCCTCTTGTGCTCTCTCTCTCTGTGTCAAATAAATAAATAAAATCTTGAAAAAAAAAAAAAAAAGAAGAATTTGTTTTCAGGTCATTAACTCTGGACAGCAGGAATAAGGGCGCTGTTTCCCTGCCGTATTCTCGTAACTGTTCTAAAACAAGGACACTGTCCTCACCCATCCGGGCCGTGTAACAGACTACCACAGACTGCGCGGCTTAGAAACGACACTCAAGGCGGTGGAGACCCAAGTCCCTGATCATGACGGCTGGGTTCTGATGAAGGCTCTCTTCCAGGCTGCAGACGGCTGACCTCTCAGCGTCCTCACGCAGTGATGGGGCAGAGGATGACGGCAGGGTCTCTATCAGGGCACTAATCCCATTCCTGGGGGCTCCCCCCTTAAGACCTCCTCACCTCCCACAGGCCCAGCCACTAGCTAGGACCACCACCTTGGCCATCAAGTCTGCAATGGATTTGGAGGGGAGGGGACACAAACATTCAATCCACAGCAGTCCACACATTAGTCAAGCGATATTTTTAAAAGCTTTTATAAAAGAATTCTCAGAGAGGGCCTAGCTGGGTCAGAAAATCCCCTGCTCTCTCCCGTCCAAGACTCAGGAATCCGTTCTCTCACCTCACCGTCCGCGTGCTGCTCCGACGTCAGTTTGGACAGCATCTCGCACCGGTCCACAAACGTGCTCGCGATCAGCTCCGCATGGCTCAGGAACACAGGGATGTCATCCTTGGTCAGCGGCTCATCCCCCACTAATTTCGCAATTATGAGGTCCAGCAATGTAACTCTGGACAATGTACAAGAGTTTCAGGTGAGTATGTCATACAACGCTAGAAATACTGAGCGCGCATTCTAAGAGAATATGCTTACTTTTAAATTTCTCACTTTGTTTCTAATGTCTAGCTAAGGGAAATATTTGGTGTGAATAAAATCAATCTTCATCAATTACGTACTTTTTAAAATTGTGGCTTCTTTGATGGGACAGGACGACAGAAACCAGCACCTTTTCAAGACACATTCCTGTGGGCCCTTCACTCAACATTTCAGAAACGCTGTCGGTCAGGTTTTGTAACACACACACACGATGACAACAGCAGCAAGGTTCAGTGAGCTAAGAACGTCGATGCCCGGCTCACTGCTGCGCTAACAAACGTTCGACACACACGGTCTCCGAGAGGCAGCTACCATCCCTGGCCTGCATTCCGCACGGCGAACAGGGCTCACTGAGGCCGACTGACCCGCCCAGATCACACGTGCCAAGCTGCCGTGTCGGGATTCAGGCACAGGCTCCCCCTCTCCCTCCTCGGCCACAGGCCTCAGCTCCTCCCTGTACTGGCCTTCTTGTAAAGGCTGGCTTTGTTTGTTTCGTTATTTTAGCTCATCAAAACGTAAATCTGGAGACTAAACCCATGACATTTTACATCAACACTTAAATGATCCCATAAGTATTTTTATTCAACAAACTCTTTCCTTTTCTGAGGAAAAAAAAAAAAATGTACCCTACACAGGGCAGTCTATCCAGCATACACCAAGCAGGATGTTTCCCAAAATCACACTGTGACTTGGGACTAAAGGCATAACTCTCATTTACTTCCAAACCAGAAAAGACGCAGATACTCCGTAAATGGGGAAAATACGCTTAGAGCAGGCTCGGAGCGTTTCTTACCGAACAAACAAACAGAACTTGTTTACTGCTGTAAGCTTCGAAGTGGAATAAAACTGTACCAAACTCTTCCCGTATTTTTGCTAAATGACAGGAAAGATAGCAGTCTGGAAAAATCACACACAGACCGTACCGGTTTTCAAGACTCCTAATGGCCTCCGATTTCTTACAGCAAAGACTAATTCAAAAGAAAACAAATAATGCCCTCGACTGAGCACAGAAGAACAACAAGTAGTTCAGTATTAGGATATTTTCATTTTCCCTTATTCACACAGGAACTTTACAAATGAATGGGGTCCTCTCGGGCCATAAAACCAGGCTTCCCACTTCTCCCAGGCAGGTAGCTTTCCGGAAATGCCAGGGAGGAGGCCGGCTAAGGAACCCAAGTGTCTGCTCTAAAAACACTCCTTTTAACCTGGGACACGGGGGCAATGCTTGTAGGTATGTGACGTCATGAGCTCTGGTTTCCGGGAATCGAGCACCTTGTGTGTGGGCTGATACTCAGAACAGAAAAGAAGGAGCAAGTGACCGTGATGGAGCTGCAGGAGGTCGGAGACAGAGGGGCAGGCCCAGCGTGGTACCCGAGCGCGTCCAGCAGGACGGGGAACACCGCGGAGTCCCAGGGGACATTCTGAGAGAGCCGTGGAAGCTGGAGCTGACAGGTCAGCACAGACGCGGCCTTCCTTACAAGCTCACCACGGGCCGTCCGCCCCCAGACCTCCCTCTCCTCTGCACTCTACTGCGTCACTGTAACACAGGGCACAGGACAGCTAAGCAGAAGAGCTGAAAGTGATTTTAAGGTCAAAATAAAAAATAAATGTTCAAAATATAAAAACACAAATCAAGCTTAAATATCACCTGAGAATAAATGAGACTTCATTAAATGATCTACTTCTACTGTGTTCTCTGTCAACAAAAACTTTTAGTGGCTCTAATTATTAGGGAGTGGGTCCAAAACTTCAGGGGCATCCCAACTCGAGTCCCCATCAAACTCTCCAACTCCCTCTACTCTGAGCCACCATCAAAAACCAACCTTGCCACCAAATACAGGAATCACGTGTGGGGCACTCACACCTCAAGGAGGAAACTGTTTTCAAAATCACTTATAGTGGTGCATTATATCTGCCACCTCCTTTCCAAGCCAGAAACCACAGGGAACCGTAGGTGTCCAGAAATGTCCTGCAGAATCCAGGAAAACGGGACACAATGGGGAATGTCTTCGTTCTTCCAGCTGTGGCGGAACCACATTAAACCCTTCCCTGAAAAGGTGACAGAATACAAATGCTATGCACTCGCTGATTTATTTATTCCCTCCAAAGTGAAGGATGAAAAAGCAAGAGATCTAGTTAAAAAGGTCAGGGACTAGCTGTCCACAGCCACACATCGGTGTGAAAGTCCTGTGTCCTAAAACCCCAAATCCTGGTAGCCTCAGGCTACCAGACGCACCCCTCAATTCAGGCTGGAGCTTCTAGGATTTTCTCCCTCAACAGCTGGCTGTCATTCGCAATCTTTCTGATCCACGTCTGGTTAAACACTTCCACAGTCTGTCCTCAAAATGAGGCTCTGTTTCATTAAAAAAAAAAAAAAAAAAAAAAAAAAAAAAAGGCAACATATATACACATGAAGAGTTCTAGGGGAAAATTCTATAGCAAAATTTCTATTTGAAAGTTATGCTTAAACTAATGGAGGCTACAATTCTAACAGCCACACCTGCGCTGTCCTGCGGCGGGTGCGGGTCGGTGAGAGGACTAGAATGCACGACAAAGAAGGACGCGAGGCGCGTGAGGGGGGAGTCTGATGAGCCGGGCGTGAACAGTATCCCCTAATCCCAGAAATACAAGGTAATTCAAGTTTCAGGACGGATGGCTCCAACAAACCATGGATTTACCTCTGGGCTCCTCCACATGTGCCCATTTGTTGAATGCTGTGCCCACAAAGGCCAAACCTTTCATTAACCTGAATTAACCAAGATACAGGTACAAAAGTATGGCTGAAATCTCTCTGTCCTTTAATAAGTTACAGAGATAAGAAATTCTTGGGCCGTGGGGAAGAAGATCACTGATTTTGGCACCCAGCAGACTGCGTTCCAACGCTCCCCCAGCTACCTCTGTAACCTGGGACAAACGCCCGACCCTACAAGACTGCAGAGCCCGGTGTGGCAGAGGGCAGGAAGGCACTGATTCCCTAGGGTCACAGAGGCAGAACTAGCAACTCATCTCCCGAGGGATAACCGTGCCCCAAGCGCTAAGCGCTTCCTTGCAGATCTCAATCAGTCACAGCAATTTCACGGGCGGCTACTGTTCTTATCCTCATTCTGCAGACAGATCCGACTTCCCCAAGAGCAGGCAACTGACCCCAAGCCACGAGCCGCGGAACTACCTCTGCAGTTCACTACTCTGCTATACAGACTACAAGCCTGCGAACCACCCAAGCATTTCCGGATATCAGCGAGTTTCATCTAATAATACTGGCATTTATTGCGAAGGACCAGAAAATCGTACACAGGCAGACTGGTTTCCGCTGAGTCAACCACATAAACGGGTTTTGACTCCCTATCCTCAACTTGTCACCGAGTGGTGGAGTTGATGAATGGTGACATTCCAAGCACTTTCCCTCCGGAGCCACCCACACTGTCACCGTGATGCCCCAGGGAGACCCATTAGGCACTTAGTGAACTCACTACCTGTTCTACTCACTGATCAACAGACATGTTTCAATCTGGCAGCCCCCAGCCCAAGTGGACGTTCTGACTGAGCAGGTGGGCGCTGCAGCCTGGGCATTCCTCAGGGGATTCTGATGTGTGTTCCCAAAAGTACCACTGTGTCTCCCCAGGGGTCTCTAGGGAAGTTCCTCATCTGAACCACAGAACACAGAGAACGTGCTCAGTTCTCACAAACAAGGCACGCAGCACCATTCTGGATGCACAGGAAAGAAATTCATTACATACCCCTGCTGAGAAAAACGCTAATTTTTTCAGTGCTATTAATCTGTGAATGCACAACTGTGAACAAAGAATTGCCCATTACTGCCTCAAAAGGAGTCAACAGGGAACCCATGAGCTCTACTTGACCGCAGACTGAGTGCTCCTGCCAGGCCCCCTTTTACCTCCTTGTGCCTCCCCGCCCCCAACGCACACACCCCAGCACACACGCCATCAGCACGGAATGTGTCAGGCCCTCCGGCCAACTGCTCGAGTCAGTCACCACAAACAGCTCACACAAGCCCGGACAAGGGCCTAAAAGCATGAGTGCACAGCTGACCCCTAGACACCACAGGGGTTGGGGCCCCGACTCCCCCACACACAGTCAAAATTCCAGGTTATCACTTCTGACTCCCGCAAAACTCAACTACTAACAGCTGGCTGTTGACCAGAAGCCTCACTGATAACACAAGTCAATTAATGTGTATTTTGTATGTTGTTATGTATTACATTGTGTTCTTACAATAAAGTAAGTTAGAAGAAAATGTTATCAAGAAAATCAAAAGGATGAAGAGTGCCTGGGTGGCTCAGCAGGTTAAACACCCGACTCTGGGTTTCAGCTCAGGTCATGATCTCAGGCATGTGAGATCGAGCCCTGTGCTGGGCTCTGTGCTCAGTGTGGAGTCAACCTGAGGATTCTCTTGCCCTCTCCTTCTGCTTTTCCCCCTGCTCACATCCACTCTTTCTAAAATAAAACTAAATAAATAAACTATTGAAAAACAGAAAACCAGAAGGAAGAGAAAATACACTGACAGGACTGTACTTATTTTAAAAACCTGCCTTGGGGCACCTGGGTGGCTCAGTGGGTTAAAGCCTCTGCCTTTGGCTCAGGTCATGATCCCAGGGTCCTGGGATTGAGCCCTGGATCGGGCTCCCTGCTCAGCGGGGAGCCTACTTCCTCCTCTCTCTCTGCCTGCCTCTCTGCCTACTTGTGATCTCTGTCTGTCAAATAAATAAAGAAAATCTTTTAAAAAAATAAAACAAACCCTGCATATACGTGGACCCGCACGTATTCACACCCATGTTGCTCAAAACTCAGCTATACCTGCACCAGAAGGAGACGCAGTGGCCAGGACGCTCCAGGCAGAGGAAAGGCCATCTGCAAAAGCACAACATCAGAGGGAAGGCCTCGAGAACGACAGAAGTTCTGTGTCGCCGTAATGTGGTAACGGGGAGCAGGGTCGGGGAGGGAGTGGGGAAGGGACCAGAGACGAAGCTGCTCGGTGGAGGGCCTCACGCCACTCAGGAGCCACCAGAGGGGGCCTGCAGGGCTCCGAAGGTCCCATCTCGGCCAGACGGTGGGACGCTAACTGGAATGCACCTGTTCGCGAGTGAGAACATGCATTTGCTTCCTCTCGGTTTCACCTAAACAACTTTTTCCGGCAGCCTGATGTGCCAAGGACCGTCTGGGGAACACGGCCACCCTGGAAGAAGAAGGTGGAGCCCGTGCCCTCGCAGGGCAGGCAGCCCAACGCCAGGGTCACACAGCAGCACGCGGGTGCACACGTGATACGATGCAGGACAAAGGGCGCGAGGAACGAAAGCACGTCCCACGAGGAAAAGCCATGAGGGGCCGTGACACGCGGGCAGACGCGGCTGAAGGGGCGCAGCGGCTACGACGTCTTTATAAGAAAAACAGAAAATGTTCAATCTGGCATCTCCATTTGGCTACATAATGGAGCAGTTTAAAAACTGATCCCTCGACAGGATTATGGGAAATATAAAACTGAGGATTCAAGTACCACTGACCCCTGTACCACTCTCCCGGCGTCCAGGCATCCCTTGCGGCAAAGCAACTTTCCAACTGATAGCACTGCTCTTCACGTCACTTATTTTAGGTCAAAAAAGCTACAAATGATTCTTTTTCTGCAACAGAAATATGCAGCTTATGGGGGGGGGCACTGGATTTAGAAACACGGCCTTTAAACTGACTTAAAAGCACGCACTTCCCTTTTCATTTAAGCTATTAAAGAAGAAATCTCCCTTAAAGAGACTACAAAGGAGTGTAAAAGCTGAAGTGTTGGAAGCCACGTAGATCGTAAGAATTGCAAAACCACAGCATTTATAAAAATTCTGACCACAATCAAAAGATTAACATTTTTTTCAAGTGTTTGATCATCAGGTCTGTGACTTCGAACTAAGTTTTATTTTTCCTAAGGCAACCTTTCCATAAGGCTAGGGAACCTATGAGCTACGGCAGTTACCCGGGGCACCGGGGATCACGTCAGTCCATCCTCTCATCTTCCAGGCCGAGAGACTGAATCCGGACCTGAAGAGCCTGGCTCTGGTCACAGAAGGAACGACCATCACAAGGAGGCAGGGAACCACGGTCTCCGTGCTCCCAGGGCAGTGCTCTTGCCACTACAACACTGGAAGATCACGCATGGGTACCCAGGCTCTGTCCAAAAGGACCACGGGAAAACTACACGTGCGTGGGGTACGTCCCAAATCATCACACAGTGGCGTGAACACGGGAGCGCATTTCCAATCAAATGCAATGAAAGGACATGCACAACATTCTGTTCCGGATGTTTCTGAGTTTGCCTTTTCTGAATGATGGCGCCAACCTGGACCGTGCAGCCCCACGTAAATTACTGCCTGTTGTGGCTAAGCTGTAATGTCAACCAACCAATTTAAAACCATTACTGACACAGAAACATGTATTTAGAGACTTGGTGCCAACTACGAAACCACATCGTTTCTCAGTCACGTGCACAGGATACTGTGTATGGAATGCTAAGTACTTAAAACCACACTGGTTTGGGGGTTACCTTTCTTGACTGCTCATTTTGGCATACATCGCTTTCACCAATTCCGGGCTTTTCAGAAAATGGTCTGTAATAATCAAGAACCTAAGAAGAGAAGGAGGAGAAAGTGTGGTTACTAGAAACATAGAACAATGGACATGGCCTTCCCGACTTGATGGGCATTTTACACATAAAAGTTCTTTTTTTGAACTTTTCATGGCTGTAATCTTAAAATGTTTTAAGAGGGTCACGAACCATTTTTCCATTAGCGGCTAGAAGAAAATAAAAACCCTCCAAATAGGTTTCTCCAATTTTACTTTGGAAAAATTTATTGAACTGATTCAAATTCATTCAATTCTAGGTTCTATCTAAGTTTCATTTCAACTGGAAAATGAAATTTAGCTACAAGTTCAGGTATAAACAGTAACCATAATCAATTGCTTAACTCAGAAGGTGAAGTGCTAAAATTAACTGGGGAAACGGACATGTCACACATATTATTTAAACACATGCCAACGGGGCACCTGGGTGGCTCAGTTGGTTAAGCCTCTGCCTACAGCTCAGGTCGTGATCCCAGAATCCTGGGATCGAGTCCCACATCGGGCTCCCTGCTCAGCGGGTAGTCTGCTTCTCCCTCAGACCTTGCCCCTCTCATGCTCTCTCTCTCTCTCAAATAAATAAGTAAAAATAAAATCTTTAAACACATGCCAACAACCCAGTAATGCACACTGGCTTGGTCACCTCGTCTGTAAGAGTTCTCGAGTTACCAAGAAAACATCCTCACTGTCAAGCAACGTACTCATCTAAACTCAGAGATCAACTTATGGAAACCCTGAGGCAGAGATTATAAGCATATTTCTTTAAAGTACCACTGTGACAACTAAAAAGACTGAATAGTATTATTAATTAATTCTGAATCATATTGGCCAGAGGGCATATTTGCAGGCTTAAGAACTAAAGAATATACTGTTTATAACCAAGGCTACAGCAGTAAGAGTGACTGTAAAGCATTAACTCTATTTAGGAACACAGTTTACTTAACAACTTAAAAAAATTAATTGAAATTATGTGTTTTAGCATGATAACCAAATGAACCGCACCAACTACCACAACACAGTGTCGCTCATAGAAAAGCAAAATCCAAACGTGTTCTATTTCTTCCACAGTCCTCAAAATAACTGATCGGCACTTAGATATACGGTTTTTCTAGTAATGATGAATATATTCAAAATTCTCCATTTTTTTACCAGTTCAGGTAGGTCATCAGACTGCAGTAATAAAAATTCACACATTTTAAGCCAGGTACACAAAAGCGAACCTAAAACTCATTCATGATTCACCTTTTTGGAGCTCAAAAGATTTTCCCGGAAGACCATTTCTTCAAAAATGCAATGTTCTGGGGTACCTGGGGGGGCTCAGTCCGTTGAGCACTGTACTCTTGATTTCGGCTCAGGCCACGACCTCAGGGTCCTGGGATCGAGCCCCGTGTCAGGCCCTGCACTGGGTGTGGAGCCTACTTAAGATTCTCCCTCTCTGCCTGCCTCCGTGCTCCCCTGCTCCCTCCCTCTCAAAAAAACAAATACATAAATAATAATAAAAAATAAAAAGTATTTTAAAAAACACCACAAATGTTCCAGAACTGTGCTAGGAGCTAGATCACAATCCATATTCCAAAATGCTAACAGCGGAGAAAAGCCCACGCGTAAATAGGGAATTAGACGAAAATGTCTTAGGGGCAACAACACACATGCTTTGTGAAACAGAGAAATAACGAAGCTGACCTAGCCAGAGGGTCAGGGCAAGACATTCAAGAGGCTGGAGGAGGTGTTCCAAGAGTCCCTCACCGCAGGGGGACACGGAAGAACAGGATGGCAGTGGGCTCAGGGAACTAGAGCCAGGGAAAGACAAAGAGGGTCTAAAGAGGGGCACGGGACCGAGAGCCTCCACCTCGGAGTGCGACGGGCCCCCAGCTGCGGGCCCTCCCATCCTTCGGCCCCGGTGCTAGGACAACACCCTCCTGCACCATGTCAGCCAGTGTCCTCTCTCTTTCTTTTTGATCAATTTGTGTTGTTCTTCCTAAAGAACCAGACTAGCCTTAGTTCATCTTTTCTATTGACTTCTGTTCCGTGTCCCTATTTTCGGCCCTGATCTCCTATCAGTTGCTTCTTTCCGCTTACTCCGGCTTTTCTGTGCTCTTGACTTCTTCACAAAGAACCTTCACGGAGGTCACTGCTTTCAGACCCTTCCTCTTTCCCGGGAGAAACATTCAAAGCTACACATTTCCCTCCAAGCCCTGCTTTAGCTTTATCCCCCAAATCTCTGTATTTTCATTATCCTTCAGTTTGAAAGACTAATTTGCCCTATGATTTCTTCTTTGACAAACTGATTCTTTAGATGAGCTAATTTCCAAAAGCCTGGAATTTTTCTTAGTACCATCTGATTATGGTTTTCTAATGTAAGGTCACCGAAGTCAGAGACTATATGTTTGTATCTATATGTTTGTAATCCTTTCTGCATATTTACTGAGCCTTTTTACAGCCCATATTACGGTCGATCTTGGCGAACATTACACAGGCAGCTGACATCAGGTGGATTTGGCAAGTGCTGAGGTAATGCTCTACAGCGCTGCTCCGTGAAGGCGGCTCTGAGATCACGCACGCCTACACTGAAGTTGGTCTGCTCCAGTCGATGGCTGAAAAGTGTTAAAATCTCCAACTACGACTTCCAATTCTAGGCATAACGGACAACAATTTACCCTCCTACCTCAAACAACTATAAAAGCAGCCAAAATATATGAAATCATAGTTTTTCAGACAACGAACAACAGCCCCAAGTCTGACTACGGAAAATAAAAGTTACTTCAGCAAACTTCCTTTTAAACCAACAAAACACTCTCGTACGTGTGTGAGAACGTGACTTGAGCAGGATGTTTATAAAATCCTTAAGGCCCAACAGCAGACGGAGACACACTCGGAAGGAGGTGGAACCTAATTTAAAAAGGCTTCCAGGTGCGCGGGGCTGTGAGGGAGAAGGTGATGGGGACGGGCAGGGGAGAGATGGGTCACAGCCACTCTGCGGCTCAACCGCTGTGACCATCAGCAGCGTCTAGAGCAGAAAGGGAAGGGGACCCACACTTTGGCCCTTCTACAGAGAAAAAACACGAGCAGATCAAACACCTAAACCTCAAAGCTGAAATGATACAATAGTGGACGAAAACTTCAGTAGAACTAAGACCTTCATAGCCACTACCAAAAATCTACAGGACACAGAAACGACTGACAATTTCATCTACGAAAACATCAAAGATTTTTAGACAGAAAAAAATCCACACACAAAGTCAAAAGATAAAGAAGTGAAAAAAATCTGCATTTTATTTCACACAAAGGACTACTGGCCCTAACTTAGAATATCTTCCTTCATACAGGTAAGGACACAACTGACATCCAAATGGAAAAATAGGTAAAGAAAACGAGAACGCACATAAGAGAAAAACGGGCTCTTCAACATATAAATAAAAACGATGCTCCAACTCTTAAGGGAAATATAAATAAAACTCTGTAATGATACCATTTTAACCCTCGGAGGCTGGCACATCCTCTCCGACAGCACACTCTGTCAGCAACGACAAGAAACCAGGTCCTCTCCAGTGGCCAGCAGGACTGCAGACGGGTACCAAAGCTAAAAGGGCTACTTGGCATGTTTGTTAAAATATAAAAAAGCATATTCCCTTCGACCTAATGATCGCACTTAACGGATTAAGGGACAATCATACCAGCCCAGGTGCGATCTGACATATGTATAAACAAGGCTACTCCCTGCCGAATTCTGTATTTACAGGACACTGGGAACCTAAATGTTCACCAGTAAGGAACCGATTAAATAAACTGCGGTATATTCACACAGCGGAAGATAGAGAAAGCTCTTTATATACTTACATGGAAAGATCTTGAACATGCACTACTGGATTAAAAAAGTAAGAGGCTCAGGAAGCCTGGACGGCTCAGTTAAGCCTCCAGCTCTCAGATTCAGCTCAGATCATGACCTCAGGATCCTGGGATCGGGCCCCACACAGAGCTCCGTGCTTGGCATGGAGACTGCTTGAGATTCTCTCTCTCTCTCCCTCTTCCCCTCCCCCTGCTCGCACACTCCCTCTAAATAAATAAATAAAATCTTTTAAAAGAGAATATAAATATAGAAATTTTTAAGAAAAGCAAGAGGCGCAACAGTGTGCTGAGAAGCAAGCAAGCAGCTCACCTGCTCCGGGGATGGGGCTGGACGGAAGAACTAGGCGGATGGCCGGGAGGGAAACTAAGCTTTCCGAGACTTGAACCACAGGAATATATTATCTATCAAAGAACTAGATATGTGACTGAAGCGTATCCTGGAAAATTCATCTCAAATTTATTTCTGCTTTGTAGACACACCACTAGGCAGGAGTGAAAGCATGGCCGTCTCTGGGCAGGACAGCTCAGTGGAGAACTCAGACATGTTTCGTTGGACCAGAAGCTATTTCTGGGCAGACATATTTAAATTCCTACTAATAAAACAGCAAATACTATCCACTGTCTACTGTGAGCCAAGCACCATCTAAGGAGCAGCTCAGTACATGAAACATGGTGCGTATTTTTCTTCAAAGCATTCATCTGGCGCAGTATACATTTATGGGGGGGGTCATTATCTGTCTCTCACTAAAATGTAACGTCTGAATTTTGAATCTCCAGTGCCACGAACAGCACCTGGGCACACTTCACTCAATCAGTGTCTCCATGACTTAGTTTCTGTTTAAAGTGAGCATTTCTAAGTTTTCCGAGTTTCCTACAAGCCTGAGCGAAGAAGGAGTGCCATCTACCTCACGAATTCGACATAGAAGAGCATCGGATCCTCAGGAAAAGGGCAATTTTTCCTAGGCACTGGGTTCAGGTCAAGTGCAAAACCATATGCTTTAGAAGTCACCAGAACTGAATACTAGCTCATTCACTTTCACCAAAGATCATTAAAAATCCAAAGCCATCAAAGCCAAGGGCAAGAATGACATCTTCCCGTGATGCTAGGTAGAAGAGGGTGGGAGAAGTACAGCCATTCAAGGCTCAGAGCGACAGCAAGAGGAGACAGCGTTGCTGGCCAACACTCCTGGTGCCAAACCAACACTCTAGTGAGTTTCTGCACGCCTTTCACCAGGTGGGGCGTGAAGCTCAAAAGCCTGGAAACGTCTCATCTAAATCAGTCCCTTCATTTGAGAAATAAGGACGTATGGAAAGAGAGGCCCACAGAGGCTGAGCGTCCCGGGGAAACCCCCCCATTACCCAAAAGTCAAGACAAGCCCATCTCAGTCCGACTCTGCCTCCCGTGGCTCCTCTGAAAATGCTCCCCTTTACAGGGCTCGCCCTTTGCTCACGCAGCCCTTCTGGAGAGACGTTTCAGGAGAACTTAGGGTCCGGTTCTTTGTGCCACCTTCAGCTCAAAATGATCAAGGATAAAATTCCTCCGTTCTTTTTTTTCTTTTTAAAGATTTTACCTTTAAGTAAACCTCCACACCAGTGTGGGGCTCAAACATACGACCCCGAGGATCAAGAGCAGCACACGCCACCGACAGAGCCCGCCAGCCGCCCCCTCCAGTCTTTCTTCCACTCCACAAAGAAGAAACGTCCACTGGTGAGTGAAGATGGGGCATTTTTCCTTTAACTATCTGGAGGACAAGAATGGCTGCCCCTCACATTCAATTTATACAGAAGGCAGAAGAAAACGCTCTGCATGAATGTCCATACAAACCACTAGAGCTCTTGGCTACACCCAACGGGCTGACGTTCAGCGGACAGTACCGACGGCCAACACACACACAGGGCAATGCGCACAAGATGCCGATGGGAGGGAGATTTTCTCTTACAACTGGGAAGTGGTAACTGCACGGCTGTCAGTTACGGGTAAGTCTGTGCTCGCTGCTGAGACTGTTTTTCTAAATATAATATATTCTCCATCCCAGCACGCTGCCTAAAGTTACAAGCAAAATTCTCAGCTTTCATTCAGAATTCACTGCAGTTACTTTCTCACCAAACATCTGCTCAAGGGAAAGACAAAGATGTGAGACCCAATCATGGTCAATGTTTTCTAAGTAACAGACTTTAAATTTGTGATTGAATTCTCATGCAGAACAGCTATGTCTGCAAATTCAGAAATTCTGTGGTAGTCCTGTGTGAGGGAGACAGGGTTCCACTAATGGGAAACCTAAAATGCCACAAGGATATCTAGAGACCGTAAGACTCAAGTAACACTCCAAACATTATGAAAAATATGACAGATGGCCTTGGGGGAGCGTCACAAATATTCTCTAGCAAAGGCAGAAGCTAGAGTAGAAAAGGCATCAGAGAAACGAATTTCTTTTATGAGAAGAAAAAGCTAGAAAAGTTATCTGTTTGCTAAGCCCTGAATTTCACACACACAGAGACACACAGACACACAGACACACAGACACACACACACACACACACACACAGAACCTGAATTCTCTCCCTCTGTGTACATGAGGGTCACAGGCTTGCTTTATCTACCACTTTCTGTTTCTGATGCCAAAACTGACTCACACAGGCAGTCAGAGGCAAAACTCTGGAGTCTAATCTTGAAATTCATCATTTAAATGTGATTGCAGAAAAGCTAACATCCACAAAGAACTGAGCACAGTTTTACATCATTTTCCATACTGGCTACAACCCAAAATGCAGGAAGGTCCGTCTTTCCATCTCCTTCTTTCTCTCAGTCTTCCTCATTTATCAGGGGTGTTAAAGCGCATGAATAGTTACAGACAAGCTAATTACCATCTACAGTGCACTGTCTCTGTGTCATGTAGAAGGTGCTAAAAGCCATCTCTCTAAGCCTCAAGGAGCATATGTTAAAAAAAAAAAAAATACAAAGATTATGATGTCGGTAAACAGAGGTATTCCTGAGGTCAAAGTTTTAGGGAAGTCTTTTTCAAATGAGCCATTTATTATTTTCATTTCCATATAAGCATACAATATCAAAGCTATACTTATGAATAAAATAGACTTCAGTGACTCTGAAAACCCAGAAAACTCTTTTACAGTTCCCTAATTAAATGAAAAATCTGATTTAAACACTGCTCCAGAAAACAGATGCCACTCTCCTATTCTGATTTCTGGGAAATCAAGCCCACAGCTGCTTCCATCAGCAATCGAGACAAAACACCCAAAGCCGCCATAGAAACAAATGGTCTCCTGTCTGACGGGTAAATAACCTCTTCGGGGGGGTCGAATGTGAGGACCGTAAGGCAGACAATTCTACTAGAAAACAAATGAGTTATAATCTCTAAAAAAGACAGCGCAGGAGCCAGGACCTCCCGGGTACCCTTCCTGGGCTGTGGGATCCAGATGAATTCAAACACCCAAACCCAACCCGTGGATTCATCCCGGGTTATCTAAGAGCACAAAAACATCCCTCACACGTACAAACAAAAAGAGCAAACATTTTTAGAAGGACATTATCCCAATAACTCCAGTGCGCCCACACTTTCCTGTGTCTCTGGTATACCTAAACAAAAAAGACCCGGTGACTGAAACCTTACATTTGTCCCTTTCCAAGAAAAGAAACTAAACCCATGAATTCAAACACCATCCAATTTTGTACTTTGTCAGCCATCCCCTAATGTTAGCAGGTAGGAGGGCAAAGAGTGGGTGCTCTCTAATTTTCAGAGATGGGTTCCTATTTTACGGTAAAAAGTAAACAGTTTTGTTGGAAGCCTCTGGATGCCGGTGTAACTCATGTGACCCGAGCCTCGCTGCACTCCACTTCGCCAAGAATGCGTTTCTTAAAAACTGAAGGTCTGGGGCAACCCTGTTTGCCCCAAGTCTGCTGGCACCCGTTTTCCAGCATTTGCTCACTTCGTGTCTCTGGTCACATTCTGGTAGTTTTCACGATATTTCAAACTTTTTTATTATTATATTTGTCACAAAGATCTGTGATCAGTGATTATCATTCACTGAAAGCTAAGCTGATGATTAGCATTTTGTAGCAAGAAATAATTTTTTAAGTTAAGGTATGTACACTGTTTTTGCAAGAGAAAATGTTCTTGCACACTTACTAAATTACGCTATACTGTGAACATAGCCTTCACGTGCACTGGGAAACCGAAAACTTAATTTGACTCTCCTTACCCCAGCTTTTGTTGCACTGCAGAGGTCTGGAACTGAACATGCAGTACCTCTGAAGTATGGCCATTCTTCAGGATCCTGTTTCTGTTAAGCAAATGCACATCTCCTCCCCCAGGCATCAAGGCGTCACTGCTGTGCGGTTAAGCCATGAGCTACTACCACTCCTTCCCATCCTTTGTCCTGCTATCTCCACCTGCTGACCTCTGAGAACTCGAACTTGAGCTCTCCGGAAGTGGATTCCATCTTTTGCCCTTTACCCCAGTGCTGCCAGAAAACCTCCCCTGAGCTAAGATACTTAAATGAAACAGAATTCAGCTAGAAAATTTTTCTAAGTAAGCAGACGCTGAGGATTCATCCATCGTGTTTACAAAGCATCAGAATCTGGAGGGAGGTAATCTAAGTCAAGCACAATATCATACTATTTTCATGCACCAACTTGTGTTTGCGTGCACTTGGTAATTCAAATACAAATAAATATTCGGAAAAATAAATAATTTAAAAATTAGGGACAATTTCAATAGAACAATAAAGCTTATGCTGAAATAGACCCAAACTCAGAAAACCAGTCCCTCACCCTTGAAATGCAAGTGGCACTAATGTCAGCTCAAGGCACACGGACACAACCTGTGCCCGTGAACACGTTGACCTGTCCGTGAAAACATGCACGAAGTAGATCCTCAGGAAAACTGGAGACCAAAACAAAGCACAACAACATCTTTGATGATTTTTATCATGATGAAAGGGTCAATGCCACAAGACGTAACAATTACAAACATAAATGTGTACACCTAACCACAGAGCCTGGGAAGAAGAGATGCAAAACCCAACAGATCTGACTAAAGAAACAGAAAATGGTGTGGTGCACTTCCAGTCATGAGCGGAACAGGTGGATGGAAGACCACCAAGAAACAGAAGGCCCAACAGGCGTCTACATGGCACCAAAATCTGAACCCACAATGCTCTCCATGCAGGTGGGACAGGCTCTACGACAGGCCAGGTGCTTGGCCATAAAACATGCCTCAATATATTTAAAAATTAAAAACAAAATTTTATAAAGTGTGTTCTCTGACCACAGAGGAACGAAACTAAAACTCAAGAGCAAAAGGAAATTTGGGAAGTACAGAAATATTGGAAACAGAACAAGCTTGTAAATAACCAACAGGTCGAAGAAAAAAGTTGTAAAAGAAATCGGATATAACCTGAGATGGATTAAGATAAAAATACATGAGACATAGCTCTTACAAAAAAATTTACAGTTCTAGGGGTGCCTGGGTTGCTCAGTGGGCTAAAGCCTCTGACTTCAGCTCAGGGCATGATCTCAGGGTCCTGGGATCGAGCCCCGCATCGGGCTCTCTGCTCAGCAGGGAGCCTGCTTCCTCCTCTCTCTCTGCCTGCCTCTCTGCCTACTTGTGATCTCTGTCTGTCCAATAAAATTTTTAAAAAATCTTTAAAAAAAGAAATTTATAGATGTAAATACCTACATTTTAAAAAAACTCTTTCAGCAATAACCAGAACTTCCAGTTTCTTAAGAACTAGAAAAAAGAGCAAAGTAAACACAAATGGATAAGAAGGATAAATAAGGGTCACAGCAGAAATAAACAGAGAATAGAAAATGAAAAGGGAAAGAAAAAAATATCAATGAATCCAAAAGCTGGTTCTCTGAGATCAAAACCCTGACAAAGCTGAAACAACCAAAATACAAACCGAAATTACTAAAATCAGGAACAAAGAGGAAACATTCCTACCAACCTCACCTAAATAAAAAGGGATCATAAGGGAGTACTATGAGTAACTGTGCCAACACATCAGTCTGCCTGGGCCAAGTGGCCAAGTGTCTTTCCGGGAAAGACACAAACTACTGAAACTGACCCGAGAAGAAGTAAACCATCTAAACAGTCCTATAACAACAAGCAGAAATGGGATGAGTCATCAAAAAACCTCCCACAATGAAAAAAAAGCCCAGGACCAGAGGGCTTCACTGGTGAATTCTACCAAATATTTAAAGAAAAATTAACACCAGTCCTTTGTAAACTTTTCCCCAAAATAACAAAACAAACATAAGAGAAGGGAACACCTCTCAACTCACTCTGTGAGGCAAGTGTTAACCTGATACCAAAACCAGGCAAAGGCATCACAAGAAAAAGAAAACTACAGCCCAATATGCCTTATCAACATAGACACAGAAGTCCCTAACACAACATGAGCAAGCCAAGTTCACAACACACAGAGATGATATGCCATAAGCAGGTGGGATCTATCCCAGAAATGACAAGTTGACTTAAAATAAAACAAAATTAGGGGCACCTGGGTGGCTCTGTCGGTTAAGTGTCTGACTCTTGATTTCGGCTCAGGTCATGACCTCAAGGTTGTGAGATTAAGCCCCCCGCTGGGCTCCATACTGAGCTTGGAGTCTGCTTGAGATTCTCTCTCCCTCTCCTGCCTCTCCCCCACAACATGCATGCAGTCAATCTCAGAAAAAAATAAAAAAATTAAAATAAAACAAAATTAAGCACCATAATATACTATAGCAATAAGATAAAGAACAAAAACCTCAACAGACGCAGACAAAGCACTTGATGAAATCTAACAGCTTCCATGATAAAAACATTCAACCAGCTGGGAGTAAGTACAGGGACATTCCTCCCCCGGAAGAAGGGTAACTATGGAGAACCATACTTCACACTCGGTGGTGAGAGACTGACGCCTTCCACCTGAAATCAGGAGTGAGACACAGAGGTCTGCCCTCCACGACTACTCAGCATTGTACCAGAGCAGCTGCGTAAGAAAAAGAAAGAAAGGCAACCCAACTGGACAGAAAAAAGTAAAACTATTTGCAGATGACATGATCCTGTATAAACAAAGTCCTAAAAAAAAAAAAAAAATCACACACAAAAAAACCGCATCAGAACGGGGGACCCTGTGGCTCGGCTGGTTAAACCACTGCCTTTGGTTCAGGTCGGGATCCTGGAGTCCCAGGATCAAGTCCTGCATTGGGCTCCCAGCTCCTCGGGTAGTCTGCTTCTCCCCTCACCTTCTCCCCTCTTATGCTCCCTCGCTCGCTCGCTCTCTCTCTCTCTCAAATAAACCAATAAAATCTTAAAAAAAAAAAAAAATCAGAATAAACGAGTTCAGCTCAGGTCACAGGATATAAAATCAATATAAGAAAAATCAACCAGGGGCACCTGGGTGGCTCAGTGGGTTAAAGCCTCTGCCCTCAGCTCAGGTCATGATCCCAGGGTCCTGGGATCAAGCCCCGCATCGGGCTCTCTGCTCAGCAGGGAGCCTGCTTCCCTTCCTCTCTCTCTGCCTGCCTCTCAGCCTACTTGTGATCTCTGTCTGCCAAATAAATAAATAAAATATTTAAAAAAAAATCAACCATATTTCTATATACTTGCTGTTTACAACGCATGAATGGAATTAAACAATTCCCCTTAAATAACATCAAAAATAAAATACTTAGAATGAATGGAACTAAAGCTAGGTACGACTTGCATACGAAGATACTACAGAGCTTCACTGAAAAAATGAATAAGGCCTAAGTAAGTGGAAAGATACCCCTCCACATGGACTGGAAAACTTAATCTAGTTAAAACGACAGTATTTCTCAGAGTCATCTATAGATCCAGGTACTGTCTACCAAAATTCTAGCTGTCCCTCTGAACAAACTGAAAAGCTGATCCTAAAATTAATACGTAACACAAGAGACCCAGAACAGCGCCAAAAAATCCTGAAAAAGAGGAGCAAAGTTGGAAGACCCACAGTTTACAGTCACGGAGACAGTGAGGTACCGGCATGAAAGAAGACGGAATGCAAACAACATCAAAACACGAAACATAAAACCCTGAGCAGAGCCTCGGGGACCTGTGGCGCAACAACGGAAGATGAAGGTTTGTGTCACCAGACTACAGGGACTGCTCCGAGGGCCCTGCGGCCTCCCACACATGCCCACAGGCCATGCAGACAAAAGCACAACAGCCTGTGATCCTCCCAGAACCCAAGGACGGGCAGCCTGACCTCTGAGAGGGTCTCCTTCCTGCCCCGTGGGCGGCTGCTAGGGACACTCGGATGAGATGCCCTTCTGATGAGATTTGGAGATGTCTGCCCACCTCCTCAGAATGTAAAACCACCTCAAGCAATGAGGCATCTCCCTACAGTCACTGTCCCAGTCTTCTGGTCCCTTGTCAATATGTGGGACAAGGACCAAAGCTTCTCCTCCCTGTCCACAGAAGTAACAAACTGTCTAAATCTAACAGTGGCTTGTTATGTCTCTACTGATTACAATCAGCCTCCGCCTTGGCCTTCTGCGGCCTGACACATAGGCCACGAAAGAGAAGCTGAAAAAGGATTCAAACAAATAGTGGCTGGTGAGGCGCCTGGGTGGCTCAGTGGGTTAAGCCGCTGCCTTCGGCTCAGGTCATGATCTCAGGGTCCTGGGATCGAGTCCTGCAACAGGCTCTCTGCTCAGCAGGGATCCTGCTTCCCCCTCTCTCTCTGCCTGCCTCTCTGCCTACTTGTGATCTCTGTCTGTCAAATACATAAATAAAATCTTTAAAAAATATATAAAAATAAAAAACCACTTTCAAACAAATAGTGCCTGGAAACTCCCCAAATCTGGCAACATAAACCTACAGATTCGGGCGCCTGGGTGGCTCAGTGGGTTAAGCCGCTGCCTTCGGCTCAGGTCATGATCTCAGGGTGCTGGGATCAAGTCCCGCATCGGGCTCTCTGCTCAGCAGGGAGCCTGCTTCCCTTCCTCTCTCTCTGCCTGCCTCTCTGCCTACTTGTGATCTCTCTCTGTCAAATAAATAAATAAAATCTTTAAAAAAAAATAAAATAAATAAATAAACCTACAGATTCAATAAGTCTAGAGAACGCAGAGAGGATATACCCAAAGAATTCCACACCAAGACATCATAATTAAACTTCTGAAAGGACAAAGAAAAATCTTAAATAAGCAAGTAGAGAAGCATCCAAATTTCTAACTTCTAATTTCTAACTTCTAATTTCAGACATTCTAATTTCTAACAAGAAACTTACGGCCATTCGGATTCCGGCTGCTTTTGGTGAGCTTCGATGACATCAATGGCAATGTTCAAATTTTCCTCCAGTTCTTTCATTCTCTCAGAATTCAGGGATGTGAACAAAATCATTGATGAGTAGGCGACAATTTTTTTGTCTGGATGATTTAAGCAAGACCTTCCAAATAAAGAAATGAGAGTGTGAGCCCATTCAGCAATACGGTAAGATATGATTACAACACATACATAATAATCATCCCATTAACAAATTCAGTGCCTAATGATGTTTTTTAAGGATTTAATGAAGTACAACGCTTTGAAACAAATACGCTATTTACTGTAAAAACAGCAACGTAAAACGAGTCACAGCACAAAGCATCCAATATTAAAGACGCAGCTGACGTACGACTCAAAAGCAAATACCATCTGATTAAAGAGAAAGATAATGATTACATTTACAAAAAATTAAAATGTTCACTCTTGTTAGAAAAAAAAAAATCAAAGGCAAAACAGGCTACGTCATTATCGACAGGAATTCCTTCACTAGTTACGAGGGACACAATATTCAGAGGAAAGATGGTATCCCGACAAGAGAGAGAGAGAATGTGGAGGCAGGAGCGCCAGTGGGAGTCCTGCCTCACCGCCCCCACCAGCTGTGTGATCTCAGCGAGGTCACTGATTTATCAACCGTCAGTAACATTATGGGACATGCACTATGGCAGGATTTCTTTTTTCAGTGCAACTTCATAAGACCCTTCTGGAGGAGATATCATCCTTCTATTATAGACAAAGACTGTGTTGACTTTACTTGCCCAAGGGCACAAAGCCAGTGCCTTCCAAAGCTGGAATTCAAATTTGGTTATATTTCTCTCAAAGATATATGCGGAGTATCTTTGATGCATATATACATGCATAGTATACTATGCAGAGTGAAGTCAACCTCTTTCTGTGTGTTTTCTGATATAAAAATGGAATACAATGACCTCCTTGGCCTATCTTACCGGGCTTCAGAGAGGATCAAATCTGACACTATCAGTAAAACCACCCTGTAAGCTGTCTTGACTTCTCTGAGCACCCTATTGAAGGGCCTCTCCTCTGCTTCTTCTACTTAAGCTTAATTATCACTAATTGTAAAGATTTTAGGCCTCCAACTCTTAATTATTGGCAGGAATCTGAGGGCCAGCTACAGACTCGGTGAATCATACCTGTTTCTATCTAGCTGATCTGATCTGAACATCACCCTCTCCACACAGCCCAGAACACTCCACCACCAGGGAAGGCGGCAGAGACTTTAGGCAGCTGTTGTCTGAACAGGTGCAGCCTTTGGATCCAGAGAGCAGCTCGGCCACCTACCAGCAGTGTCAGCTTCCCCACCTGTCCCAAAGGGGACAGCGCCACCTGCCGTGCAGGGCTGCTGACCAGGACAGAGAAGGCCCAGCCCAGGGCACGTGGACAACTCCTACGCTACAGCTTACACTGTTGCCACAACCGAAGACACCCCACTCGCTGGTAACCGAGCCTGGATGAGGAGCCAGGCCTCCCACTGTCAGTGCCCCTCCTATTACCTATTCTTCCTCTGCCACCTGCACACCTTTTACCTCTGTGCTCCACTTCTCACGAACCAACAGAGCTGGTCAAAACAAAACAGTAATCCCCAGGAAAAGCACCGTGAACCAATCCAGACCAAGAGATTGGTTGTCCACGTCTTACAGCTCTCCAGATCTACCAAAACATAAAGCCCCGGGCCATGTATAAAAGAAGAGCTTGGCAGGGACGCCCGGGTGGCACAGTCGGTTAAGTGTCTGACTCTTGACTTTGGCTGAGGTCAGGTCAGGGTCGTGAGTTCAAGCTCCACGCTGGGCTCCGTGCTGGGCATGGAGCCTGCTTGAGATTCTGTCTCCCTCATCCCCAGCCCTCCACCCCATTTTTTCTCCCTCTCCCCTTACCCTTCCCCCAATAAAAGTAAGTGCTCACTAAATAAATAAATGACTATTCATTGCCCATACTTGGGTTTATGGCTTTTTTATTATAAATTTGTTTTTCTTACCAATTATAATAAACCTAGTACTTCTTAATCAAAATTTCTATTTTCTTAAAATACAACTGACATGCAACAAAGGGCGTCAATCTTAAGTGTACAGCCCCCAAAATTATTATATACAGATACACTTCCATAACTACCAGCCAGACCAAGACGTGAAACATTCCCAGAACCCCAGGAGACTCCCCCATGACCTCTCCCAGCTCCTCCTGAACCTGCCACCAACCACCAACCACCACCACTATCCTGAATTCTATCATTAAAGGTTAGTTTTCCTATTTTTGAACTTCATGTAAATGGAATGATATAAACACAGTCTTTTCAGAAGTCAGAAAACCTTTTATCAATATACTCACAGAAAGAGTTCTGGGAAGGCATGCACCCAAACAATGGACTGGGAATCTTCATTCCTTGAGGCGATGTTGCCTAGAAACTGCAGGCCACAGCGAAAAGCTGAGGATTTATAAAAAGTAAAAAAAGATACAATTTAAAAATTTTTTGACATACTGAATAAACATATCTTAATAAAAAGAAAACATTCTGGATTATTAAACAGGAAGTTTTTATTAGCTTCTTTTACCTATATAAAGTCTCTCACCACAATGAAACTTTGGGCATAAACTTAATATTAAAATGCCTTACCAAAACAATGTACACTAGACAAAATAATTAACTTCTCAAAAAGACTGTAAATGTACACAAAATATACCTCCAATTTACATTAAATATCACTGGATTGTGTGTTCTGATCGAGAGAGCTACTCTTAGAGTGGATTTTGTAAAATCTAACAATGCTATTTCAAAATTACATCTAAAACATAAGACAATAGTAATATTTAAAGTTAAAAAATAGTAAAAAGATATATTGGGCAAAACCAGCCTAAAAAGGAAGTCATACATCACTTAAAATGGGATGTAATAAACATTAAGGCAAAAAGCATTATTGGAGATTATTATTAAAAGTCATTTCAGGGGTGCCTCGCTGGCTGTCAGTGGAACATGCAACTCTTGATCTCAAAGGCTGTGAGTTTGAGCACCACATTGGATACAGATATTACTAAAGAAGATATACTTAAAAAAAAAAATCCATTTCAGAATGACTTAATTCACCAGGAAGATATAACAATTTTAAATCATAATTATCTAATAATATGGACTCATATGTATGTATGTGTGTAAAACTGACAAAAGCACAGAAGAAAGAAAAAAATCCACCATTAAATTTAGCAGTAGTTACACATCTTTCTGGGTAACTTATAAAACAAGCAGACAAAAATTAGTATATTTAGAAAACTTTAATAGCATTTAATAACAACCTAGTTAATAAATACAGAATATTTCACCAAATAAAAGTGCAGAATATTGGACAAAACCTAGGATGCTGACAGCACCTGGGAGGTGGAGCAACAGGAATGCTTGTCCACGGCTGGTGGAAGGGCACAGCCACCATGGAGGACAGTGTACTGAGTGGTTTCTTACAAAACTAAACATACTCTCAATATATAATCCAATGATCAAAATCCTTGGTATTTACCCAAAGTAACCAAAAACTTATGTCCACTCAAAACCCTGTACGTTAATGTTTACAGCAGCTTTATTCATAATTGCCAAATGAAAGCAACCAAGATGTCCTTCCATGGTGAACAGATAAACATGCTGTGGTCCAAGGAGACAATGGAATACTATCCAGCACTGAAAACAAATAAGCATCAAACCATGAACGGACATGGAGGAAACTTACACGCACATTACCAAGTGAAAGACATCAATGAAAATGCCACACACTATATGATTCCAACTATGACATTCTGAAAAAGGCAAAACTAGGGAGACATTGCAAAGATCCATGGTTGCCTGGAATGAAGGCAGGGACAGTGAAAAGGCAAAGCACAGGGCAGTGAAACTACTCTGTGTGATACTATGATGGTGAAAACATGTCACGGAGAGTCACGGGAGCAGGAAGCAAAGAGAGAAGCAGGCTCCCTGATGAGCAAGGAGCCCGATGCAGGACTTAATCCAAGGACACTGGGATCACAACCTGAGCAAAGGCAGATGCTTAACCAAATGAGCCATGCAGGTTCCCTCAACATATTTTTAAAAACTGACACAGAGATAATGCTCAGTTACTGCATCACAATTATGTTTATATATAATTACTTGCGGGAAATAAGCCCCCAAAATGAACAGAAAATCCCCACATATTTAAAAGTAGAAGACAGATCCTAAATAACCTATGGGGACAGAAAAGAAATCACAATGGAAATACAATATTCAATCAACAAAGATGCCAGAAGCCAAAGCTTCTAGATGCAGCTAACACAGTACCCAGAGGAATATTCATAGCTTTAAAATGCATACTTTGAAAAAAACAAATAAATAAAAATTAAAAAAATAAAAGGCATACTTTGGGAAAGAAGAATGAAGAAAATAAGCTAAGCATTTGCTTCAAGAAATTACAGAAAGAATAATAAAACAACCCAAAACAGTAAAGGAAGAAAAAAAGATTAAGAGCAAGAAATTATTAAAATTGAAAGCAGTCATAAAAGAGAACATCAAGATCCAAGATGTGACTCTTCAAAAAGCTCAATATTGACTAACCTTTGAGAACTAATCAAAAAGGAGAAAAGCCACGAAGAATAAAGACGTTAAATTTTCAGAAGTAACAGGACACGGCCATGGATCTTGCAGACATCAAAAAATAAAGTCAGAAGATACTACAAATACCTTTAGGCCACACTGTTTGAAAATTTAAATTAAATAAACAAAACCCTAGAATACGGCTAAGAAAAAGCACCTCTGTAAAAAATTCAGGGAACGCCTGCAGTCTTGTACCATTAAGGTCTTCTAATCAGCAACCAGAAATTTTCCCACAAAGAAAAAAAAAAAAATCCTAGACCCAGGCAGCTTTACTACCCATTCACATTCAAGTAGGAAATAGCTCCAATTTATACAACTCTTCCAAAGGACAGAAGAGAGAGCAGACCCTTAAACCAGCTTGGTGAGGCTTGCGTAACTGTGATACCCAAGTCGGAACAAGCACAGCAGGAAAAAGGAAGGGAACAGAATGTAAAAAATACTGAAAATGTATTCCACATTGAATCCAGTTGTATAGAGAATGACGAAGCTGTGAACTTAACAGCTGTACTGCAAGCTGCTTTATTATCACAAAGTCAAAATTTGTAACCGACCACATGAACCTACAAAGGACAGAAACATACAAAAATCTCAAAAACCGCAGGGAACACAGAGATGGTGAAATTCAACACTCATTCATTTTCAAACAACAAACAAAACAACTACCAGCCAGGAAAGATTACCAGGGGGCTTCTTTAACCTAAAAATGGGCAGCCCACAAAAAATCAACAACACAATATAATTGATAGCCAACTGGAGAGAGAGAGCCTTCTGAAAGGGTGGAGACAGGAATACCTGCTATCACCATTTCCGGTCGACATTCTCCTGAAAATCCAGGCCAGTAAGACTAAGGATGGCCAAACACTAGAAAAGAAGACACTAAACGTTTTTCCCCCTCACAGCTGAAGTGTCATTTGTACTGTACGTGGAAAGTATTTTTAAGTATGTAAGTTGTTTGAATTAGTAAGAGTCACCAAAGTTGCTGCATACAAAGTCAGTATTTTAAAAAGTCAACAGGGCACCTGGTGGCTCGGTGAGTCAAGCATCTGAGTTTGACTCCGGTCATGATCTCAGGATCCTGGGATGGGGCCCTATGCTGGGTTCCCCACTCAGCAGGGAATCTGCTTCTCCCTCTCCCTCTGCCCCTCCCCCTACTCGGGCATGTGCACACACTCTCTCAGATCAATATGTAAAATCCTTTAAAAATAAATAGCTGAAAATAAATTTTTAAATTAGAGTCAATATTTCCATATAGAGAGAGAACAAGCAAAAAAAAAAAAAAAATCAAGAAAGGAGACCATGTATGAAAGCATCAAGAATACAGCTATAAGTGATGTACAGTGCCACTAAGCAAAAAAATTCTAAAACTTGACTGAGTGAGGAATCACACCATGATCACAGAGTAGAGGAATCCACTTTTCTCTAGAGAGTAAGTGCAATCTGAGTCTGAATCCCAACAGGGATGTGCGTGTGCGTGTCTGCGCACACGTGTATGTGTACATGCATATGTGTAATTTTACACAATCAGAGGCTGTGTATAGGTTTGTGTGGGTATCTGTGTAACTTGACAAGATGACTCTAAAATCTGCCACTATACAAAGGGCCAAAGCTGAGAAGCTGTTGAAAATCATTAGGTAAGAGGATTTGTTTTCACAAAACAGTAAGCAAGTGCGTGTAACAGTACGGTGCTGGGGCAGGAGGAGATAAGCAGACCAACAGAAAAGAACAAGAAAGAGACTCAAACCGAAACTGGCGAAAGATGGACAACAGATTATTGAGTACAAAATGGTCTTTTCAAAAAATAACACTGGGACGACTCGGTACCAGTACGGAAAAATGGAAATTGGACTCCTTTCTCAAATAACACAGAAAACTCAATTCCAAGTACTAACCTAAATTGAAAAAAGTAAAAATAGAAAGCTTTTAGGAAACAACACTACAGAATAAAAAGACATTTTAAACAAGACACACAAAATAACACCAGAGAAAAACATTAACAAACTAAACTTTCATGTTAAAACACTTGGGTGCCTGGGTGGCTCCGTTGGTGAAGCGTCTGCCTGTAGCTCAGGTCACGATCCGGGAGTCGTGGGATCGAGTCCCACATCGGGCTCTGCTCAATGGGGAGTCTGCTTCTTCCTCTCCCTCTACTCCTCCCCTCACCACTTGTGTGCTCTTTCTCTCTCTCTCTCAAATAAATCTTTAAAAAACACAAAAAACAACAACAAAAAACCTAAGAACACTTTTTTTTCTCAGAAGATATCCTAAAGTATTTTAAAAACATTATCCACAGAATAGGAAGAGAGACAAAAACGTAACAGGAACACTTAAGTATCAAAGGACTTATCCAAAGATTCAAACAGCTTTTATAAATCAGTCAACAAGACAAATTCAGTAGAAAAACGGCGAGTTCAGCCTCCTCTGTCCGCAGGCGCCTCGCGGAAGGCGTGCAGGTACTCGGTTCCGGGCGACTCCCTGGCCGGTTTCCGTAGCACGTGGTCTCCTATGGCGAGGGAACAGGGATGAGCTCCTGCAGGGTGTGACCAACCGGAGGTCTCCAGCAGCCAAAAACTTCCTCAGGATGCTTCAAAGCAACTTCCCCAGCACCCTAGGGGTGGATTTCCAGCAAGTTCCACCAACAGGGCCTCTCAGTGACTTCTCCACGTGACAAGAGAGCCATGACCAGGCTGTCTCCAAAAAGAGCTGGATCTCAGACCCAGGGAGGGGGAGTCTCTCTCTTGGACACTCCTCTCAGCCCGAGGGGTACCGACTGCCCAGAGTGTCTACAACTCCTGTATGCTCCAGCACTGTCCGTACTTCTTAGTAGTCAACCCCGTTACTTCAAGCCCTGGTTAGAGTCCGTGATTCTTTACATCAAGTTTTCCCTGTTCCAGGGATGATGTGGTTTCCACCGCCCGGATGCGTCCTCGCCGGCAGAGTGGATGGAGCAACGGAAGAGGAGGAAGGGGAAGCGCGGAAGAGAGGGAAGAAGGGGAAGGTTCCAGCGGGAGCAAGAGAAAAAAGCCCCAAGCACAGGCCTCAGAACACAATGACCGCTCAATCAGTCAGGACCAAGTCAGGCGGACAACGGTACTCATTCCAACAAAGAAAAACTAATATAAAGAAAGAAACCACAAAGGCAACACTGAGGTTAACACAGAGATTCAGGCTATAGGCAACAGCCGCCACCCTCGGAACTGAAGGCACGAAGGCAAAGTAAGGCAGGTAGGGTTGTGAGAAGCCCAAGCCGGCAGCGGCCCTCCAGGGCTAGAACCCAGGCCTTGGGAGAAAGGGGCTGCCCAGCTACCGTGTGGGCCTTGGAAGCACAGAGGGCGCCTCCGACTCGGGAAGGGCCCCGACCAGCTGACAATGGAACCCCTGGGTGAACACAGGGAGGCTGGAAAGGGGGAGCGGCTGCTGCTTTCCAAGGGGGACACGAATGGGGGTCACGTCCCAACTTCCCGCCTCCCGCCAGCCAGCTTCCCACCAGCATCGTTCACTGGCTGACCCTAACAGAAAGCAAAGGACAGCTGTGTTTGTGGCCTTCCAGCCCTGGCGACCCAGTGCAAAAACAGAGACAGAGGGGTGAGCTTGAGTTGAATACCAACAGCCCAAGATCCAGAACAGTCTCTGCATTAGGCAATCACCAGCGTGATACACACATGTCATTTCTGTGCGTTCTTATTTTATCTTCACAATAAGGCAGACCGCATCATCTAACATTTCACAGATGAAGAAACGGAGGCAGAGTGATTCAGTAAATCAGCCGAGGTCGACAGCAAGTGAGGGGCCCAGCCAAAACTCGGGAGCCCACGGTGTGCCTTCAACGCCAGCTCTTAACCAGGCCAGGAGCGCTGAGAGAAGCCAAGAACATTCGTACAGTTCACACGGGTGGAGAGAAGCTCATCGGGGAAATACTTAAAATACTTCTGTGCTCTGTGGTAACCGGACACGACCGTGAATCCCTGCCGGCCCACCCCTGCCCAGCCCCTTCCTCGGGACACGCCCCATACCTAAAAGGCCACTGCCTGACCGAGCCCCAGCCTCCCAGGGCCATGCCCCAACTATGCCTGGCATGCACGCCGAGGTGTCCACACCCGCGCCCTCCTGTTTGCTCACTGGGTTTGAAGTGGTTCACATCAGGGCCAGGGCAGCCCATGCAGGCGGAAAGGCATGCGATGCGATCCCGAGTGGAAAGAGACCGAGACACTTCTGGGGAACCAAACCCCATGTGAGTGGAGCGTCAGGAAGCGAGCAATGAGGCAAAGAGGCAGGAGGGATCAAAGTAGTAGCACCTGCTGAGTACTTACTGGGTGCTGGGCGCTGTGCTCTGACCGCGCTATCACCTAACCCCCACCACAGCCTTCTGAGCTCATCGCCAGCCCTTCCACACACAAGCAAACTAAAGCTCTCGGATCACCTCACTTGCACGGCTAAAGCAGCAAACCTGGCCAAAGCCAGAGGTGGCTCTTCTGCCCCCAGGAACCCAGGCCAATCCAGGAAGGTAAAAAGTTGCAGGAACAGGAGGTGAAATGGAAGATTCCACTCCATGAGAGGATCCCCACCGTGCAGCAACCACGAAGCAGTTTTAAGAGCAGGGCACTTCTGAAGTCTTTAAACTTTCTAGACCTCTGCTTTGGCAGAAGGAGGATGGGCAGGAGGAGGGTCCCGCCCCAGAGCTCTGGCCCTTCATCCTCATGACTCTCCCAAGATCCGAGATCCATCCGGCCTTCCCTTCCAGCCTTATGGCCCCAACCCCCCCCCCACCCACAATAACCCTGGGCTGGGCACAGAACCGGCTGCCCCCAAGACCTCCCAGGCAGAGAGGCTGCAAAGATTAAGAAGGAAAAGATAACGTGACGTGCCTGTGCTCAGCACTTGCTCACAGGAACTCAGCAATCGCCGGCTCAGAGAGTTCTGGAATGGTGGCCCAAAACAGAAACACTGAGATAAGAATAGGAAGAAATACTGAGAAATACAAAGACAAGAAAATGATAAACCAAGAACTTCACAACTGACTTCACATTACAATCTACAAGAAGCAAGATACAAAACTGCCACGTACCGGTTCATTCCCGTACACACAAATACTGACAGAGGATGAAACAGTCAAGCGTGTGTCTGAAGCAGCCTACCTCCGGGTGATGGCTATTTTCCTTTCCCCTTTCCTGAGTTTTTAAAAATTACTTTGTAATGAAATTATAGGAAATGTTTACAATGAAAAGCTCTACCCTCATTTTTAAACTGAAGTCACAATTTAAAATGACAATTTATATTTTTACTGAATAGGATGTTAACATTCAAATCCTTGTAGAACTGAATTTCTCTCTCTCTCTCTCTCTCACACACACACACACGCCAACAATACAAGCTGGTCTGAAAGGCAACTGACCTAAAGATCATTCAGGCAACTAAAAATTAGCACTCTGAATCAGAACGCAATTCCAGGAAGGAAAAGGTTTAAAGATGTCCCAGCAGCAAGAAAAGAAAACCCCAGACAAGTACTAATGACAGTTTACTTTTACCAAACAGCTTATCAAGTGATCTGTGTAAATACTGCAAATGTTACAAAACCATTCCAAAATCCCAACATTATTTTTACAGATTAAAAATGAATAAAGGCCAAAAACAACACCAATAATTCAATTAAAATAACTCATGCTTGTGTTTACATAAATTTGATGAGCGTAATATATTCATCACACCACTGCAATTATTCTCTGAAAATAATACTCTAAATATTATTTTGACAATGTAATTACAGTTTTTACCTCAAGAGTGGTAACAAAACGCTGGCACAGATATGCTGCTAAAAATCCACCAAGAATAAGGTTCTCACAGAGAAAGAGTCACAACACAGTATGGGCACTTTATTAAGAACCAGAGTGCTTTTATAAGGCTTGTATTAGGCTTGAACTAATACACTATAGAATTTTTTTAAGTTTTATTGTTGAATCCCAATTTCACATGGAATTCCAAATTCAGGCGCATCGCGGACCGCCCTCTTCAAGAAAAAAGAGAGAAATACTGTGGAACTTCCATTGCCCACCCCCGCCTCGCTAACATGCTTCCAGTTCTGCCAGTAAGCACACATCACCTCCGTAAAGCCGACACAACTGAAAAGTAAAGACCTAAATCAGGGGAGAGATGGCCCATGTTCATGGACTAGAAGACTCCGTATAGCTAAGTTGGCAAGTCTCACCAAACGGATCTATAGATTCCACCTAACTGCTAATACGCACGACATAGACATACTCTTAAAAAATCAACAACGGGAGGGGCGCCTGGGTGGCTCAGTGGGTTAAGCCTCTGCCTTCGGCTCGAGTCATGACCCCAGGGTCCTGGGATTGAGCCCCACATGGGGCTCTCTGCTTGACAGGGAGCCTGCTTCCCCCCTCTCTCTCTGCCTGCCTCTCTGCCTACTGTGATCTCTATATGTCAAATAAATTTAAAAAAAATTTTTTTTAAATTTAAATTTAAATTTAAATTTTAAATTAAAAAAAAAATTAAAAATCAACAACAGGGGCGCCTGGATGGCTCAGTGAGTGAAGCGTCTGCCTCCGGCTCAGGTCATGATCTCCGCATCCTGGCCTGGAGCCCAGAGTCCGGCTCAGCAGGGAGTCTGCTTCTTCCCCTTTTCCTCTGCCCCTGCTCACAAACACTCACTCTCCCTCTCTCCAAAATAAATAAATAAATAAATCTTTAAAAAAAAAAAAAAAAAAAACCACAAAAAGACAAACAGCCCAATTAAAAACTGGGCAAAGACCTTGACATTTCCCCCAAAGGAGATTTACAAATGGCCAAAACAAGCACATAAGAAGATGCTCAGCATCATTAATCATGAGGAAAACACAAATCAGAACCACAATGAGATGCCGCTTCCCAAGCATCGGGATGACTCCGACCCCCGGAAAGGAGAAGGAGCGCGGGCGAGCACGTGGAGAAGCGGGAACACTGTACACTGTCGGTAAAATGCAAAATAGCACAGGCGCTGAGGAAAGTCTGGTTCCTTAACAACTTAAATAGGAAGTGGACCCACAATTCCACTGCTAGAACTGCTGAAGGACAGAAAGACCATACACCGATTAGTATGTCCACAGGCACACCCGGAGCAGCGCTATTCTGGACGGCCCGATAGCAGTGCCACAGCCAAATGGCGGAAACCACCCAAATGGCCGCCAGTGAACAGATTCATGAAATGTGGCCCATGCACACCACCGAGTCTTACTCAGTCGTCACATAACTGAGGTACTAGTACCTGCAGCAATGTGCAAACACTCGGAAACACATTCTGCTTCCTGAAAGAAGCCAGACACACAGGTCCCATGACTCTCTGATTCCACTTCCATGAGAAACCCAGGACTGGTAAATCCAGAGACAGACACAGGAGAGGGGAGAACGGAAAGCAGCTGCTCGGCGGGGAGAGGATGTCCTCTCGGAACTGTGGAAGTGCGTCACTTAGATGTGGTGGCTGCACGGCACTGCGAACGCTCTCAAGGCCCCACGGCTGTTCCCTTTAAAGAGGTTACTTGTCGGCTGCGTGAATGTCAGGTCAGTAAAAGGCGGATTCCTTAATTAAACTAACATACCACAGCTGCCGAAACCGTAAACTGTTCCAAACACACCAACACAACACAACACAACATAACACAACAAAACACAACACAACACAGGTGTATGAAGACGTGCCCTCTGGCTGGTACCAATTGGTGGTGAAAAGCCAGGCCGCCAACCACACAAGCAATTTCTCGACCACTGACAAACTGGGTCCTAAAAAGTGTCAGAAATCACCTCCTTTAAATTTTCTGTGAGATTATGGACTTGTTTCAGCGAAGAGAGAATTGATCCTGCGAAACACTGTTTTATCCCATAAACATCACACAAGTCTTCTTGCCGATCAGGGATGGAGCAGAGCAGCCGTCAGCATCCAGGAAGACAGGAGGGCACATGATGTGCGATGGAAGCATGGAGCCCAGGGATGGGGCGATTTTAGGAGACGCGGTGCTCAGTGGCCACACAGGGATGGGCTTCAGTGCGCCAGGGGAGGGCTGGCCCACTCTGATGGCCCTTGAATCACTGCGTCCGTCTGGTGCTTCCTCTCAGGTGTCTCATTCAGAAATACTTCGTGGCCAGGGAAACCCACTTCTGTCCACCACAGGACCCACTATCTACCATATCAGCACTTTTCAGTCATTATAAAATGCACTACATTCTGAACTCTCCTTCGGAATGACCATACCACACAGAAACTTCAAGAAGAGCTGCTTTTCCATGCAACAGTGAAACCTGGACCGGACCTTACTACTGATTTTTCATCCCCCAATTTGAGCACAGAGGCTTCTGGTGTATCATAAATTAGAGCTACAAAAAGATCTTTAAATCTCTAACATCTTAAAAACACTTTCCTACGAAACCCCACACCCTACTGGTTTCTTGACAATACCTGAGAAATTACTGCTGCCCAAAATAACAGAGAGCAAGCACTTTGTGTGAAGGGGCGCAGATGATGCGGAAGACAGACTCTTATCTGCTCTGCTCAGCGTCCGGATCACAGTCCGCACCGAGGACAGGCATGCCATGTCCACACAAAACACTGTATGACTATGCGAGGGCCGGCCTAACAAAGCACCAGACTGTTTGGTGTAAACAATGGATTTATCTTCTCAGAGAAGGAGGTTCAACGTCCACGATCAAGGTGTGGGATGGGCTGGTTCCTTCTGAGCCCCCTTCCTGGGCTTGCAGATGGTGGTCCTCTCGCCATGTCCTCATGTGGTCGTCCCTCTGTGTGTGTCTGTGTGCTGACCTCCTCTTCTTACAAGGACCCCAGCCATCACGGGTTAGGCCCGCCTGCAGGACTCCATTCTACTGGATTTAGCTCTTTCATGGCCCGGTCTCCAAACACAGTCACATCCCCAAGTGGCAGGAGTCGGGGCTCCGCCGTACAGAACTAGGGGACAGTCCGGGAGCACAATTCACCCCACAACAGAGTGAGGACAGGAAGCTGTGACAACTTCATTTATGATCATTCACTAACATCACCAAATAAGTTTCTCTGTATCATGAAATACAAAACATTTGCTTTAACTAAGATGTGGATTTTAAATCCTTTCCAAAGGTCTGAGAAACCCATGAATCCCACAAGTTACAAGTTACCTGTCAACAGGGACTCCTGCTCCACCCGTAGCTCACGAAAAAGAAAAATCAGATCAACAGCCACGCCAATTGTATCCAAGTTCCTGTAGGAGATTTTTTAAAAAGACAGAGTCAGACCCATTAGTTTTCTTAGGCCTGCGTTTCAAATGATCCAGGGAACAGAGCCGCAAACTTTCCACATCATAATCTCATAACCTGCTGACGTGTTACCCCCCCCCCCAAGGCAAAGGGGACCTTCGGGCTGTGAGTGGATTCAGGATCTTGAGATGGAAAGATCACCCTGCACTAGCCAGGTGGGACCAATATGGTCACAGGCACCTTAAAAGAGGAATACAAGAGGGTGTCAGAGTTGGGGAAGGGAACATGAGCCCAGAAATGCCAGCGGCTTCTAGAAGCTTCTAGAAAAGGCCAGGAAATGGATTTTCCCCGAGAGCCTCCAAAGGGAACTCGGCCATGGTGACCCATTCCAGCCTTCTGAATTCCTGAACCAAAAGATAACAAATCTGTGTCGTTTGAAGCCATAAAGCGGGTTGAGTAACGTGTCACAACAGCAGGAGGAAAGCAATCAGATTTGGGGAAGCAGAAGCGGTGATGCACATATAAACACCCGCACACATGGGAGCAGCTCTGGAATCTGGCAGGGAGCAGGGGCCAGAAGAACAGTGAGCAGCCTCTGAAATGCTAGACGCTTTTAGACTTCTGGTGGGCACGTGGATGCCGAAGGCACTGCCAGTGAGGGCTCAGAAGTGAGGAACCAATCCCTGGAAACCGGGGAAAGAGGACCCTCTTCCCACAGGCGCAGAAGCTCAGCAAAATGATGAACTCGGATGTTTAGCTGAGCCACGATTATGGTGGGACCTGAGTGCTCCACTTCCTGCTGCACCTAACAGAAAGGAGATGAAGAGAGAACCAGGTCTTGCTTCGGAGAATTCTTAGTCTAGCCAGATGGCAAAAGACACTAAAACTGGGACAGTCAGTGGCAAGAAAGCGTGCTCTGCCGAGAAAGCCAAGGGGTTAGCTGCACAGCTTTTGCTCCTGCCTGGGAAGAATCAGAAGGTCAGTGTTGAGTCCCAGGTGAGGAGGGGCTCTTTGAGCAGATTAGGGTGGGACCCACTCCCTTCTGTCACCTCAGCAGAACCCAGGAGTAGAGACGGGGTTATCTACGAAAGCTCTGTGCAGGACCCTCTTGCCTAACGATGGGAATCCCCATGACAGACACGTGAGACCCACACGGTTGTTAAAAATGTTTTATCAGGAGAAGAAAGTCTGCCAGCTTGGACAAAAGGCACAGAGAAAGGATGAAATTTAAAAAAAAAAAAAAGGTGTCAAACTCCCAAAATTCTACTAGCGGGAAGTAGGCTGATAGAATGACTCAGGTGCAAACACATGCTCCCTTGGGGAAAAAGGAAGGCTGACTCTGAGGGCAGGGCCAAGGGCACAGCCTCAAGCCACAGATGACTCTTCCCAGGCCTGGAAACCGAACTGAGTTTTTTGCCAGATGGGATTCTGAAACTGCTTTGCTTGGGATCAGTGATTCCTCTTTTCCTTCGATTTTCTCCTCTTTCAAAGGATAATGTCCAAAACAGTTACCCTAGGCCTGCCCCAAACTGCATTTGGGGAGCAGAGAACCTGTCCAGTTTCACAGCTGCACCAATACAGTCAAATTCTACCCCAGAATGGATGTGCTCCATCCAGAATCGGACATGTGAGTAATTGAGAAAACTGAGTAATGCAATTCGGGACTTTTAGCTGATGAGACTTAGATGAGATTCTGGACTCCAGCTAATGTTGTCGGGGTCAAAAATGTGGGGCACTGGGAAGGGCTGAAGGCATTCTGTATACTGACTCTCTAGGGGCTCCAGGGTGGACCATGGTGGGGAGAATGGCCCCCGAAAGATGTCCACACCCTCAACTCTGGAACCTGTAATTATGCTCTCTTATATGACCAAAGAGATGTGGTATGTTAAGAAATATGTTTTTGGTCTTTGTCCCACGTTCCTAGCACAGAGCACCTAAAACCCTTGGAATTTCCAGTGTGATAAGGAGTTTTTTGATATTTAGAGCAAGCCCCTCTCAACCACAAGTGGGTTTATCCTGATAAGGCGGCTCTAATGGGGCTTCCACATGGCCTCACAGCGGGGCTGACTGTCCCCCAGAGGGACCAACCAAGTGATTATGGGACTGTAACATTCAGCCCCAACCTCCAGACCTCTGCAGAGGAGAAAGGTCTAGAGATTGAGTTCCATCACCAACAGACAACAATTTTTCCAATCAAGCCTATGTGACAGAAGCGCCATAAAGACCCCCACAAAATGACAAGTTTGGAAAACTTCTCTGTGGGCTAGTGAACACATCAGAGGGAGCAAGACCGCCCTGCAGCGACCCACTTGTCCTACGTAGCTCCTCTCTTTGGGTATCCCAAAGTTGTGTCCTTCACAGGAAACTGGTAACCGTATGGCAAGTGCCTCCCTGAGTCCTGGGAACCGTTGTATCAAACCCGAGAGGTGTCACGGGAACCTCGGAACTTGTCAGCTAGGCAGAAATGGCAACCGGTTCGCATCTCAAGTGGGGCTATCTTATGGGACCGAGTCCTTTACGTTATGGGATCTGATGGCACTGATTCCAGGCGGGTGGTGTCCGAACGGAAATGAGTCTAGACCCGCAGCTGCCACTGAGAATCAAAGTTGGTCAAAAAAAATCAGAAGAGACTTTTTAGGTATGATTACTGGTTCTGAGAGGGGGAGATTATCCTAGATACTGGCTAGGGCATCATTAATCCTAAAAGTCCTTATCAGGGGGTGCAGGATGGTGGGAGCTGCAAAGAGACTGGAAGATTCTCTGGTGTTACTTGGAGGCGGGAGGACGGGGCCGCAAGCAAGGACCCGGGCAGGCTCCAGAACGTAGAGAAACAAGAGAACGGATTCTCTGCTAAAGAATGTCTACTACCAGCCCCACTGGTTCTCACTGATTTTGGACTTCTGACTCAGAAAAAGAAGATAAGAAAGACTGCTCTGTTAGAGCAGCAAAGGAAACCACGACGGCTCCCTGCCTTCACTTCCCCACGAGAAGCAGAATGAAGCCACGACACTCACTCCTTAAAGAACAAGAGGGTCCGGGTCCTCTCTTCCCTCCCCACGGCCGAAGAGCGGCTTAGTGCCCACCTCCCAGAGGAGTATGGTGCTTGCTTGGATGGCCCTGCCAGAAGACAGCTGGTATCTCATCTGCCACACTATTTTTCCTTGCAGTGCTTGAATTTTTATAGTTTGCGTATTACTTGTATAATAAGGAAAAGCAAATAGAAATGAACTGCAAAGGAAGTTGTATTATCATACACTTCGAGTGCACTAGCATTCCTGAGGGCAGAACCAAGCCACCGGGGGACCTGGGCAGAGCGGCGGAGGCAAGTGGCGTTAAGCAATCTCATCTGAAACACCCACAGCCCTGGGTGGGAGATCCTGCTTGCCCTGACTTCCAGAGGGGAAGACCGGTGCTCATGAAGGTCAGGGTCCCGATATAGGGTCCCATGGCTGTTCAAGGGACCGAGCAGTCACCCACGACAGGGTTAGCAGGTGTCTCTAGGCAGATACGACAACCGCGTTCAAGCTGAGCTCTGGAGTCCCAGAGAGCGTTCCCTGGCTCGTCTACTGTTCATGGAATGAGGGACTGTCGGGCAAGTTCCTTAACCCGAGCCACAATTTCTTCTTCTGTAAAAGTGGGAAAACGGTAGCATGCTATTTCTTGGGTTTGTTCTAAAAATAAAATAAGACACTGCAGTTAAGCCCTGGGGACAAAGCCCGGTGTGGAGGGCAGGCCCACCAAATGCTCGCATCCTTCCCAGCGAGGCGAGCCAGGCACCACGATGAATTCGCCAGCCCGCACTCAAGAGTTTCTGTTCTAAGGCTCTCCCTTTGCTCCCCGATCACATCAGAGGGGCGCCCCTGCCCGGAAAGGGACAGAACAAACTAGCCTCTGCCCCTGGCTTCGGTTTCTAGCACATTAACTAGTTATATTTTAAGATGTAAACTATTATTAGCAACATTATTACCATTTCTATGCATTTACCTGCAAAACGGACAGCAGGGTCTGCTCAGTATGGAGTGAAACAACCTCCGCATTCTCCACCCCCCCCCCCCCGCCTTGATCTTAAAACTCTCACTCATCACATCAAAGCCTCAGGTCGAAGACTGTCTAGGCAGCAAAGGGGGTCCCTCAAGAGGCTCTGGACTAGCCCAGCTCCACCCACCGCAGCAGCGAGAGAGGCCTGGAGGCTCTGTCTACTTCAAGCCCAGGAAAGAAAGGGGAACGTGCTCTTTGTGGCTTCCGATTTCATCTCAAGTAAAAATTTGTAATAAAAAGCAGATTCCAGGGGCACCTGGGTGGCTCGGTGGGTTAAAGCCTCTGCCTTCAGCTCAGGTCATGATCTCAGGGTCCTGGGATTGAGCCCTGCATCGGGCTCTCTGCTCAGCGGGGAGCCTGCTTCCTCCTCTCTCTCTCTGCCTGCCTCTCTGCCTACTTGTGATCTCTGTCTGTCAAATAAATAACATCTTTAAAAAAAAACAAAAAGCAGATTCCATTAAACCGAAGAGGAAAGGTGCTCAGCTCTGGGAGGGGAGACCAACAAGCAAAAGAACGGGAACAGCATCTGGCAATTCTCTTCTTAACTACTTCCAACAAGGTGCCCCTTCTAAAACAGGCGGAAGGAGAGCTCGCACCTCTGCACGGTCTAAAGGAAATCTTAGAATAGGCCATTTTAGAAATCTACAAGGCACGCTCCTTGTTCCAAGCCAACACAGGCTAACTAATTAAAACACTAAAACTAAATATTTACAGCTACGAAAAGTGAGGCCCAGAACTGCATATGCCTTTAGAAAGGCAGAATCCAGGATTGGAGAATTAAAATTAAGTTGAAATCGCTGTGCTGTATGTCTATAACCTAAGAGTTCAAAACATACATTAGAAATACAAAGAAGAAAGGACCTTTGTATGTAACCCCTAATGTTAAAAACACTCTGTCATAGGTCGTACCGTTTATATGCTCGCCTGCAAGTGTCCAGTGGCAAGACCGCAGGGTGCCTGTCGCCTGGAGACGGAATCTAGCCTTGTGGTTACCATTGGGTAATAACACTGTGATCCCCAAACTATTTCTTGCCCGTAAACCTGCAAGACAGCCCAGCACTCACATACGCAAGGAAAGAGGATCAGAGGATCAGTGGGCACCACAAAGAAGGCTACCTGATAGAGTTCTGGTTCACAGGACACTCGATGCAGGCATTCCGGAGACACCGGAAGCACTCCGTTATCAGCTGCAGGCTGGACGCCAGATGCTCCGCCTGGGACGGGTCTCTGCAGGCCAGCTCAACAGCATGGGTAGATTTCTTCAAGATGTCCAGGACTCTCTGGAAGATAGTCCTGGGTGCAGTTTCTCTGAAAAAAGGATGAAACTGTTACAAACCAGAGGAAAACAAATCTAATCACTGAATGTCCTATTCAGAAAGCTGCTTGCACTTACTTCCATGGACCGGCGGGCCAACCTGTCCATTCTCACTCTGTAACTTACAACACAAAATCAAAGAGCTACAAACCTGAAGCGCTTAGCCAGACACATTCTCAGAAACCTTTTCATGTGTTATTAAGACAAGTGAAACCGAGAGGAATTGAGTAACTTGCCCGTATCACTGGGCTAATAACGGGCAGAGCCCCATTTCTGAAAGAAGCCATCTGACGTGGTACCCGCACCGCCTGCGACAACCCAGATGCCCGTCTCCGGGGAGGGTCTGTGCTTGGGGATCCATCCTTAATCAAAACAGAAGATCTACATTCTCTGTTCTAGAAAGACAATCTAGCCACACCCACCACCGCCCAACATGTACCAAAATACAATTTCCAGAAACACTATCCATTAAGCTGTCTGGGAGGCCAACCCGCTCACTGTTCATTTTCTAGATACAGAGAAGCCAGCAATACGGCCGGTATATACTGGACTGCACAGGGGAGCGGAGGAGGGAGGGAGGAGATAAACAGGGAGAAACACACAGAGACTGAGATCGGGAGAAGGGGGAGGCGGAGAGGGGGAGAGGGCGAGCAAGCAGCGCGAGCGAGCGAGGGCGTCCTTCCACCGAGAACGCATGCCCAGGGGAGAAAAATGAACATGTGGCCAGTCCCCCGGGGCATCTCAGCTCCCACATGCTCTCCTCCCAGGAGCAAGGCCCACACCGGCAACCACTACAGGGCTACAAAGGTAAGCAATTTCGTGCAACGTGGCTCAAAAACGTGAAGCCGCCTTCCTCGCCCCACGAGTCTCCTGAAGCAGCAGCCCCTGTCTGACAGTCAGAAGAGCGACTGCTGTGCCGGACAGCTGGGGAGCTTCTTGCCGAGGACCCTGACCGCACGAACGCTCGCCTCTGGCCCGGTCACGCCAGCCCAGCACCCTGCAGCTCTTCCTCCCCTGTGCCAGGTCAGCAGGGAGCCCCCAGTCCACACGAACCGTGGACACCGAGCCACCCAAGTCACTGGGCTGGCTCAGGGGCTGGCAGAGCCCCTCCACGCATCTCCCCCGCGCAGGGCAGGGCCCAGAGACATGCCGCTCCTTGAGCTTCAGGACCCCAAGTCCCTGTCCTGCAACTGGCATCTTTTCAGCTCATGGACAGAGGACGTAAGTCACATGATTTGTCAGCGACTGGGTGACCAAATGAAACCGTAAAAGCCCAAGGGTACGGTACTCACCCCATCTCAGGGACTGTAAGAAACAATTACCCACATAAGCCATTTTCAGTGACGATTTGCCATAAAGAAAATTCGCGAACACTCTCCAGACATCTTTAAGGAGTACTAAATACAGTGCAGACATTGACATGCTAAGAAAACACCAAAGAGTTTCCAACACGTCAAAGGATGCTGAGTGTGATCAGGAGTGCTCCAACAGGGAGTAAGTCTCCTCATGTGCCCCCACTGCGCAAGGTTTCGATGGCAGCCGTCATGGAATGTCACGGTCAGATAAAAGAAGCAACCACCTGAATCGCATGCAGTAACGCCTCTTTTCCTACCGAGACGGCATCATCCGGCCCAGGATCAAGAAGCCGACATGACCTCTCCCCACCCGTCCTTCGCAAGGTAACCTCACACGGACACTACCTCGCTACTCTGAACGGTCTTCCCAGAAGCCATCACATCGAAAGCTTCGGACTCAAACTGTGGTAGACGGAAAAGCAAGATGGGAAAAAAAAAAAAAAAACCACTGTTCTTGGGAAAACTGGAGGACTGATATTCCAACCACGCAACAATTAGTAAGTTCGAGAACCTATCCTATGAGTGACTCCCGAGGCTGCACAATAATGTGTCACATGTGCACCAGGCCTTTCTCCTTGGTTAGACTTTTAACCAAAAGAAAAATGTTTAGCTGAGCTAAGGCCAACTGCCATCTTCCTAAAGTGACTACTAACGGCTGCCAGAGAATCATCATGGTAGCCCTCCCTGGGCACAAGGCAATTCGCACTTGTGCCGTGAAGAGAAGTAGGACCGCCTGGGGCTGTGAGCACTGCCATTTGCTCTCCCCGGGCTGCGCACCCATGGATTCCTGAAAACACCAGGCATTTGCAAACCTCTCTGCTCCAACGTATGCCCTCCCCCCAAATGCGCCTTCTACACAACGCCCACCCAAGTGTCCGCCTGCAAAATCCTGCATCTCCTTCCTGAAGCCTTTGGAAAACTCCCAGGCCGGAGAAACTCTCCACTTCTCCAGGTGGACCAGCACCCCCGTCAATGTCCCTCTGTCACTCCGCCCCTCTGTCACTCCGCCCGTAAGACGGACTACGGACTACGTAAGACTTCCCCACATCAGATGATACTCCCTTCTCCAGCACAGCTCCCCGGCTGGCCCATAAACCACCGGGAAACAGAGCCTATCCTCTGTATTTCCCTACCTCTAGGGCCCAGAACTGGCATCCACTAATTGTACTGACTCAAGCTGCCAACAGCGAAGAGGCACCAGCGCGCTCGGTGGCATCTGCCTGCCTCACGGATGCACACTGGGCGGGACCTGAGCAGGTGAGCAGCGGCACTCACATCCGGGGCTGCAGCAGCGGCAGAAAGAGATCTACCCAGGCATCCGCCCGACTCTCCCCCTCCGGTCAGGAAATCCATACGTCCTGGCTTCCACATCTCCTTTACCCTCGGAAAAGGGACATGTTTTCCAAAAGATGGAAGACGTCTTATGACTGAATAGTTCACAAACATCAAATTTTTCCTTCTCCGTGGGTGACATCATGGATGACCCTAAAGGGGGAAATGTAACCCTACTGATAACCGTCCCGTAAATTTCCGGAGAGCAAAGACTATCTGTTAGAGATGTCTCGCTCCCCTAGAAAGAGAAGGAAAAAACCCGTTCTCTAGAGCGATACAATAAATGGTTGTATTGTGTACAATACCTGATCAACTTCCACCAGGTGGGGAAAGAGCTTTCATTCGCTACCAGCAAGAACTGGGGAAACACCCAACAGTCTCGTGTACACTCTGTGCTCCTCCACAGCCTTGAAAGAAAGTTATTTGGTATAACAGATCCCAACAGCCCTAATGTACTCTGTCTTCAAGTTTGAAGCTCACCGTCAAGGCACTGCGGCTAAAGACCTGAAATGATCAACAACAGACCCCAGAGCAGTAAAGATCAATCGCTCCCACATTACAAATGTTACTATTAATAACAGTAATTGCTGTCACTTCTGCTTTCACCAAACGAACACAAAATATTCAGAGTCTTTAAAAAGCTTAGCTACTTTATCCACAGAAGGCAGAAAGTACTTAGGAGGACAATTAAAATTCAACTGTTAGACACTCCTATTAGATAGGAATGCATACCCCGAAGACAACGTACAAATGAAATGTTACATTACAGAAACAAAAAAAAAAGGCTTTGAATTCTACAAAAGGTAGAATTTCATTTCCTTCAAGTCTGAACAGATCTGTAGGTTGAATCTTGGCAAGTCCCGTCTCAGTAAAATTAAAGAAAACTCCCCGTGACCGTATATCAGAGATTAGACAGGCCCGCGGTCCCATGGGCACACACTTTTTCCCGTCAGTCATTCGTAGGCTGGACCTCCTCCTGAAAAGGAAGCCAAAGGCTCATCAGGCCGGCCCAGCCCTGCCCTGCTGAGACTTCCTACTCCAGAAAAGAAGGATTCACACCTTGCAGACAAGTTCCAAGACTAAGAATCACTGGCTGTTATTTAAAACCACAGCCCCACCCCCCCACACACCCCCTGATCTGACCAGGATGGACTGAACAAAATAAAACAGAAAATAAAAACATTTGCCCTTCCTGCCGGAAAGAGCTGAGGGCAGAATTCGGAGGCTCATCTCTGCCGGCCTGGGAGCTCTCCGCTTTCCCTCTTCTGCTCCATCTGGGACTCTCAAGCTGTCCCTGAAGGCTCAGACCAGTCCATTTACCGAGAACAGGCCAGCGAGTAAACACTTGGGACTAGAGGGCCTGACAGGCTCAGCCACCACTCGACAACGCCACCCTCAGAGCAAAAGCAGCTGCAGACGACATCTGAGCGCACAAACATGGCTGAGTGCTAACAAAGCTCTCCTTGGGGACACTGACATGTAAAGTTCATGCAGCTTTCTTGTGCCCCAAAGTTTACTTTTTCCAACAACTTAAAAATGTAAAAACTACTCATAGACCATTTAAGGAAGGAGAAAAAAAAAAAAGGAAAAGACAGACACGGACATTCTTAAAAGGTGGCAGGGCCCCACCGCGGCCCCAGGATCAGTCTGGCTCCCCTGCTTTAAAGAGTCCATACACATCAGCCCTCCCCCACCCCCCAAAATGACACGCTTCCCCTCTTCTCACTGTCCTCACGATAGTCAAAATTCATCTCTCATCCGAATCAGACTGCAAATGCACAACGCCGAGTGAAAGAAGCCAAGAAAAGGTGCAACCGGCAGGTAAACCACTGGCTGGCGTGTCCAGGAGCAGCACTGCCTTCAAAGAAACCCGACGGGTGACAGCGTGGCCACGGGCTCTGTGGGGGGTCAGAGGAAGGCACCCCAGATGCATCTAGGACGGCGTGTTAGCCACAGCTATCAAGCTTTGGAAGAAAATATATGGAGAATGTCTTTATAATCTCAGGCAGAGAAAGACTGCGTATATAAGGCCTCCTTAAGAACCTTATTTGGAAAAGTGGTCTCAGAGCAGAGAACCGGATAAGGAAGCGCCAGGCCCCTTCCTGGGAGACGGGGATGGAAAGCGAAGGCGTACCTGGTGCATCACAGGGAAGGCGGAGGGCTCGCGGAAAGGCAGCCCGGCGAGGGAATGGAAAGGTAAACTGAGTCGGAGGCAAGCCAGAACCACACCGTGCAGGGTCGAAGGATCCTGGCTTGTATCCTAACGGGAAAGCCCCAGAAGGCTCTAGTGCCCTGCATTCTGGGGGACCCCTCTGGCTGCTCTGTGATGAACAAACCACAGGGGATGAAGAGAAGGCACCAGGAGACCAATTAGGGCCCTGTTCTAGGACAAGAGCGGCAGAGACGGAATAAGCAAAGATCAGACTCTGATATATTCTCAGGAAAGAGCGGATGAGATCTGCCGACAGAATGTGTCATGAGGCCATCTGAGAAAGGGGACTCAGGAGAACCCCAGAACTGTGGCCCACGCCGCATCAGGAAAGATGTCCGTGCAGCTCGCCACAAAGGAGAAGGCTGCCCGGAGATACCCAGGGGGTGGGGGGCTCTGCGAGCTGGGGCTGGTGAGGCGGGAGGTGCTTTCCAGAAACGACGAACCAGGCAGGAGGCAGAGCGATCCACAGGTCTGGAATTCGGAAGGAAAGCACAGCCAGGGCAGATGTTCCAGCCACCAGCAGACGGAGAGGACTGGAGCACGAGACTGAACAAGGTCGCTCGGGAGTGAAGCGGGCACAGGGCAGGGGAGAGGAGCCGTCTGAGTCTGAGGATGGAGCCCCCAGAGCCCCTAGAGCCCCTGAGCCCCAGGAGGGAGCCGCCAACGAGAAAGGTGATTCAGAAGAGGGTGGCGGTGTGCAAGGCAGGCGAAGGAAGTGTTTCCAGGAGGATGTGAGCCCCCAGCAACGGCGGCCGGCAGGGCGGGGGAGCGAAGAACGAGGAATACCACTGGTTAGCGACGTGTTAGCGACTTGAAACGGGCTCGAGAGAACGAGAAACGGAGATGGGTAAATAGAAATCACTGTTTGGGGAAGTTCCATTAGGACGGGGAGCAGGAAAACGGGACCACAGCTCAGGGAAACAGAGCTTTCTCACCAGGGGAGAAACTACAGCAGATGGATCATCGGATGAAGATAATCCAACAGAAACGGTAAAACGGACAATTTAAGAAGTGGGGGATTATGGGAGCAATGCCTGCGAAAGGGAGGGAGGTCGAGCGTGCAGGTCCGGGGGTGGGGGGGACGGGTGGTATTCGGAGCAGGACTGTTCCTCCACAGCCACAGAAGCGGAGGCAGGGGACAGTCGCGGAACAGGTAGCTGGGGGGAGGGGGCCGGGGAGTCCTGGAAATCACCTTCTGGCCGCTCCTCTCTACTCAGTGAAACAGGAAGCCAGGAGTGAGGATGAAGGAGACACAACGGAAAGTTAAGGAAAGGGAAAGGCGGGACCTGGTTGACCAGGACAGCAGGAGGCTGAATGGAAGAGGGAGACGCAGAGCACTGCCAGGCCGCGCTAAGGCAGTGACCTTAATGACCAACCTAAACACAGACCCATCAGCACCGCTACGCAGGGATCGTCAACTTCCCTCGAGACCAGTGAGCAAGGCTGTAAGCTTGCCTCGAGCCTGGCTCAGCTACCTGGGTGCGGCCACAGAGGACACAGCAAGCTGGCTTTATCCCGAGCCAGAGACGTCCCAGGGAAGCCTGAGGCCAAGTTAACAGAACAGACAAGGGAAGCCCCAGTGGATACACCAGCAACTGCCTTACCACCAACCCATCCATCTAAAGTGGCTCAGAAGGACAATGTGAACCTGAGGAACGCAAGGGACAGCAATTAGCAGCAGGGGGATCGGGGTGCCGGGCTGGCTCCCTCGGCAGCGCATGGGACTCAATCTCAGGGCTGTGAGTTCAAGCCCCACATGGGCATGGAACCTACTTGAAATTTAAACAGAAACAGAGAAAAAGTAGTAGGATCAACCAACTGTAGGTCCTGGTCGGACTGAAGACCCTTGCGGGAGGTGACCTAGAGAAGATCAAACAGGGGGCCAGAGTGGGACCCCTGAACAGACTGTGGCGGGAAGGCAGCTCTGGTTAACGAGAAGGCCCCAGTGGCGCTGACAGTGAGTGGTTAGCTGGGGTGAAGGTCAAGCTCATTGACAGAAAGAAAAGTCAAGGAACAAAAAGGCTGGAGCAAAATACGTGAACACCGAAACAGCCACGATTTAAGACAGGACAAGCACTGCAGACTTAACAGCGACCTCGAGTTCATTCTTCAAGGAACGAGGTGAAGTGACCCAAGGAATTCTTCTAGTGGCAAGAGTGACCACACATGTGGTACACACTGATGGCGTGAGACGGAAAGCTGGAGGAGCTCCAGGGGAGAAGGTCTGGAAGCAGCCAGGGCCCTCCAGGAGAATGCCTAGCACGCCTTCCACTGAAGGGCACACGGGAGAGAGCAAAGAGCCTCCCACTTGGAAGACCTTCCGGAAAGGCATCCCTCAGAGGCAAGCTGAATTTCACTTTGATCAAGAAGATCAATGTTCAGAGAAGGAAATGAAGACGCTCAAATTTTGGGGGAGGACAAATGTGAGGGCTTCGAGAGCTGAGGAGTCAGAAAAGGTTCATACAAAGCCTTGAGGGAATCGGGGAGTAACAAAACCTAGCTCACCAAACAAATGAGAAAATCAGCTTGTGCATTTCCACCCATAAATACGCCTGTCGAGTTTATTTTCAGGGGCACAGAAACCACAAGTCACTCTGGGGAGACGGAGGTCTCTGCGCTACTGAGGTTTTCCATCATGTAATGGTATATCGCACCATTCGTCATCTTTAACGCCCTTTGATAAAGCTGTAACTATTCTCAAGGACAAAGACAACCACAAAAACACATAAAATCGTGCTTATTACGTGCCAGGCGCTTCCCTGAGCCCAACATACACCATGGCTCCAATGAGAGCATCGCTGGCTTACACGCGGTCCCCTGGCTAGGACATGACTCGTCCACGTCTGCGGCCGGCAGGGCGGGGGACAGCGCAGGCAGGCCCGGGGTTCCTGGCCTCGGCCTGACTTCCCTTGCCCACGGTCCAGGGACCACTACAGAAGACTAGAAGAATGAAGCGCTGAGAAATTCTGCTCTGAGGGCACTGGCGGTCACAGTCCCAGCCTTATTTATTTTGACTTGCTGGCTCCAACGCTTTCCTGTCTGTTCTGTCCATTTAAGAGAATTGAATGAGCGGTGGCTTACCCTGACCACATCTGTATTTTGAAGTTGAGTCAGAACACCTTACCAAATCATTCCATGGGGTCCTCCAGCTCACGGCCTAGGTAAAAATAAAGCAAACTGTCATCCTGCTCTGTGAAGTGCTTTTTATAGCATCACTGAGTTGATGTTCTCGCTCAACAAAGCTGATCTGAATCACGGTTGAGTCAAGATGCCATATGGTGACCTTAGCGAGGCTGACGACTCCTGTGGGTTTTTGGGGGGTTTTCGTTTTGTTTCATTTTTTGTTTTTGTTTTGGAGCAGCCGGAGATTGTTGCTGGCCAGAGACTCAGTAATGTTTGGGGAAAACCTAGGTGAGTATGCATATACACAGAAAGACAGGTTTATTTCTGAGTTCCATAGTACGTTGACTCTAACGTGCTCATTCTATTTCCTTCCTGAAAGTTCATCAATGCAGTTATACAAGTAGTTAGGAATACCAAGGCTTTTTTTCTTTACCTTCAAAATCATAGTCCTCTGTCGTATTTGGCATTTTTTTCTATACTTTCCTTGCTAGAGTCCTTTGTCTACACTCTCTCTTTATGCTGAATGACTCAAGAAAATATTTAAGAAACAATAAACACCCCATCAAGTGCTCATTCCGTGCTGGCTCTTCGAGCAGGCTCTGAGGATACAGAGTTAATGAGGAGAAGCCTGCCCTCGGGCTGCTCTCACTCCAGCAGGTGGGCAGGTGGTGACAGGTGATTCTGACACTCCGGGAAGTTCTTTCCAAGAGGGAGGCGCAGAGGGCCACAGGGAAAACAGGGCAGGAGGCAGGCTTTAAGGAGGAGGTGACATGGTGATTGAGGGAAAAATGATCTGTGCGTACGCACAAAGGAATGGAGGCATCAGACAATACTTACAAACGCAGTATCCCAGCATTTGAACTCTGGCTATGTTCCGGGCCGACTACAGCTCTTCGCACTGATCAGCTACCATGACAGTGCTAAACGCTGGCACGTGTGCAGTCAGCAAAGAAAAGCAAACCCAACTAAAAGCTCTGGAGTGGCCAGAACAATCACTACAGACCGGCTCTTGGACACTCTTCTCACAGCCAGCGGCTCCCCACCGCGCTACGCAGTTTGACGCGTACGGAGCTGCGTCCGAGACCCTGGTCCCACCTGCCAGGTCTCCCCTCCATTCCAAACAATGTAATCAAGGTTCTTTTAAGAATATATAAATACACAGCCCGGCCTTAAAACAAGACACGTATGTCCATGCTCAAAAACTGAACGGAAACGATCAGCTACCATCACGTCTAAAACTGAGGAGTGAAGCTCGCTCGCCCAGGACGGGCAGAAGCCCCCTCCGCCGTGTGGCAATCAGGGCCAACACGAGGAAGTCAGCACCAGGCTGGGCCTCCCCTGCACTCGGAGACAGAAGGGTGCAGTAGGAATTACCAAAACTCCAAGGCCATCCAAATATCCATCGGTAAGAACAAAGGGAAATTATCATCTATCCCTGTGCCGGGAGACCTTACAACAGCCAGAGTTAATGACCTGGCCCTCCGCGCGTGAAAACCGGCAGCACTCAAAGGCACAAGGTAAATGACAGGCCAACCGTACCAGTGTCCCCCTTCTGAAATCAAGAGGGAAGTGCAGGATCAGAGTGAACAAGGAGCCCTCCTACCACCATCCAACCCCCCGCTGGTGATCAAGCCCTGACGTGTGATCCCTCCCGTGACCATGACAGCGCGCGGTAGAAAGGACAGGTCACTTCCACGATTCTAAAGACGCTCCAGCGTCCACCTTGAGCACACTCTCCTGGCTCGCTGAAGAAGGACCCTAGGGAAGGGTCCACGTGGCAAGGACTGAAAGCCTAACCCAAAACCTGGCGAGAGCCTGGAATCAGGCCTCCAGCCAGTCGATCATCAGGCTGGCTGACCTGGTGAACAGCCTGACGGCGACCTCAGGAAAGACACTAACCCAGATCCACCCAGCCAAGCATCTCCCAACCCTCACAGGCTGCAGGACACCATAAACGTGTGGCTTCAAGCTGCTACCTTGCGGGGCAATTTGTTCCCATCCAGAGGGCATTAACAGTCTGGGTAACATTTTGGCCTTTGAGAGAAGACAAAACTTGAACGTTTGTTGATTTTGCTAGTGAAATGTGTGGGTACTCGTTAGACCATCTCTTCTATCGCCCACCGTAAAGCACGGACATTTTTATGTATTTGTGGTCTTGATTTGTCAGAAGTTTAAAAATAAGCAACCAAACCAACGAAAACACTAGGATGAAAACTAATGAAAAGCCTCAATTTCCTTTTCCAAAGACTACACAAGCATGGGTGTTCTGAATGTCAGTTCCTAAAGCAGTCACTCCACGCAAACACATCTAAATTCCTCTGCCTAAGCACAACACTGCTCATTTCAAGTACCTGCTTTTTTTTACTGGAAGTTCTTACAGCTTCTTAAAATTATTTAATATTGCCAAAATACCTTTCTACCAAGGGATCATAACTGTGGCATGAAATTACTGCCCACATCTTAGATCTGAAAAACCATTTTTCTTCCACTAAGTTTCTTGTTCTTATACCTATTTTTTATTCCAAAGTTTCAGAGGCCATTCCAAAAGCTTATTAAAACAAGAACTGGGGCTCAGTGGGTTAAGCCTCTGCCTTCGGCTCAAGTCATGATCCCAGGGCCATGGGATCGCGTCCCGCGTCGGGCTCCCTGCTCTGTGGGAAGCCTGCTTCTCCCTCTCCCTCTACCCCACTTGTGTTCCCTCTCTTGCTGTCAGATAAATAAAATCTTTATAAAAAAAAAAATAAAGTAAGGACCTGACCATAGAAATGAGATGAAATTAAAGACTTTACAAGCGTGACTTTAAAATACACAAAATTGGGCGCCTGGGTGGCTCACTCATTAAGCATCTGCCCTTGGCAAAAGGTCATGATCCCAGGGTTCTGGGATCAGGCCCCACATTGGGCTCCCTGCTCATTGGGGAGCCTGCTTCTCCCTCTCCCTCTCCCTCTCTCTCTGCTTGTGTTCCCCCTCTCACTGCCTCTCTGTCAAATAAATAAATAAAATCTTAAAAAATAAAATAAAATAAACAAAATTCCCAACAGCCACCACTCATTTCTTTTCACTTTGCACCCTGCCTAGAGCCTGCAATGTCAGGGTCTGCTGGGCACCAGATGCTCACCAGGCCCTGTTCTGCACTAAGCATATACAGCACACTCTAATACCTGCATCGATCAACCCTACAAAGCAAGCATTGTAATACCCATTTTCTTTCCAGAGGGAGGAGAAGAGCAATAGCTTACAGGCAGAAAATTGAGATACAATGTTACATGCAGTGAAATACACAAATCATGTTAAGTTTAATGAGTTCTGACCAATGCATGCCCCCAGGCAACCAATACCCCCAGTAGATAAAGCCCACTTCCTTTACTCCAGAAAATCCCCTCCTGTTCCTTTCCAGTCACTTCCCAGCCTCTTTGAACAAGCACCGTTAGAGGTGTGTCCGTGTGTCGGCACTGATCAGCCTGGCCTGTTGGGAGAACTTCCTAAACACAAACGCGCACTGCGTACTTGGCGTCTGGTCTCTTTCACTTGCCATGTCCCTGGGATCTGTCTGCACTGCGTTCTGCTGCACTTGTGGTTCGTTCATGTAAGTTTCCAGATAGTTTTAGCTGTTTCCACTGGGGGAAATCTGAGGTGTTTCAAGCATTTGGCTGTATGTCTTCTGTGGATGTATGTTCTTGCCAGAGTCATAGGCAGGTGTATGTTAAACTTTACAGAAAAACTGCCAAAATGTTCCCCAGGGCAGGTGCACCATTTACGCACTAGCAATCTATGAGAGTTCCAGTTGCTCCACATCCTTGCCAAAATTTGGTGCCGTCATTTTAATCGTAGCCATTCCGATGGGTGTGCAGAGGTATCTCACTATGGTTTTGTTTGTAAAAGCTTTATCGAGGGGCGTCTGGGTGACGCAGTTGGCTGCCCATCTGACACTTCATTCAGCTCAGGTCACAATCTCGGGGTTGTGGGACTGAGCCCCACGTCAGGCTCCACACTAGACACGGAGCCTGCTTAGGAGTCTCTCTCTGTCCCTCCCTCCTCTCAAAAATTAATTTTAAAAATTCAAAAATAAAAGTTTTATTGAGATATAATTTACATAACACATAATTCACCCATTTCGAGCGTATAACCTGACTCATCTTTGTATAATATTAATTTTTTTTATTGTGGTAAAATGCAATACAGTGGTCCCCCTGCCCTTATCCACAATTTGGCCTTCCACAGTTTTGGTCACCCACAGTCAACCACAGTCCACAAGCAGACGACCACTCTCTGATGTCCCATCAGATCAACAGCAGCCTAACGCTACGTCATGATGCTACATCATTCAGCTCACCTCATGGCGCCATGGCGTGCTGTTATCATCTCACGTCATCACAGGAAGGGCGAATACAGCACAGGGAGATACTCTGAGAGACCACACTCCTGTAACTTTTATCACAGTATGCTATCACTGTTCTATTTCACTACTAGTTACGGCTGTTAATCTCTTACTGTGCCTCACTTATAAATTAAATGCTATCACAGACAGTATGGATAGGAGAAAACATCTACAGTTTCAGGTATCCACTGAGGGTCCTGGAATGTGTCCCCCGAGGATAAGGGGAGAGTACTACTGTGTACCTAACATAAAATTTTGTCATTTTGACCATTTTTAAGTGTAAAATTCAGTGGCTTGAATTATGTTCACATTGTTGTATAACCACCACCATCTAATTCCAAAACTTTTTGAATACCCCAAAGAGAAACTCTAGAACCATGGGCATTAGCTCCTCCCCACCCCTAACCATGGGTAACCTCTAACGTGCTAGGTACTTTATAAAGCGAATCGTGTATTTGTCATTTTATGTCTCGTTTCCTCCATGGAGCATGTTTTCAAGGTTCATCCATATCATAGCACGGATCAGCACCTCACTCCTTTTTGCTGCTCAGTAATATCTCAATGTATGGACAGACCACATTTTATGTACCCACTCATCTGCTGATGGACACCTGGGTCATTTCCATCTTGTGGCCGTTGTAACGCACACCAAGCCGTGGCACACGAGCACCTTTGGAACCTCTGCTCTCAGGTGTGTCTGCGATGCCCACCGATGAGTGGGGCTGCTGAGTAGCACTGGCCTTCTGAGGAGCCCCCAAACCCTCTTCCACAGTAGCTACCCCATCTACCACTTCCGTTGACAATGCCCAAGCATTCCAGTTTCTCCAGCACTTACTTTCCTTTTTCTGCTATCACAGCTTTCTGAAGAATGTCAAGTGCTACCTCAATTTAATTTCCATCTCCTTAAAGACCAATGACATGGAGCACTTTCTGTGTTTTTTGGACACTTATGCACTATATCTTCTTTCATGAAGCAGAGAATTTTTTCACCCAATTTTTAAATTAGTTTCATCTTTTTACTATGGTGTCGTAGGAGCACTTCGTATATTCTAAAACATGTCCTTTGTCAGACATAGGAATTGCAAGTATTTTCTCAGTTTATGGCTTGCCTTTTCATTTTCTTAATTGTGTCTTGGGATGAGTGTATGTTTTTCATTCTGATAAAGTCTAATGGTAAAGTCAATTTTTTCTTGCATGGTTTGTGTTATCTGTGGGCTAAATAAGAAATGTTTATCTACACTCCAGGTCACAAAGATAATCTCCCATGTTTTCTTCCCAACACTTTACAGTTTTGGCTTTTATGCTGAGGTATTTTTTGTGGAATATGTGGGCCAAAGATCATTTTATTCCAATCAGATCTCAAGTTCTTCCACCACCATTATTAAAAGAAATAGTTTTTAGATTGATTTTGATTTTGAGTTTGCAGATATTTGTCAAAGGGAAGGTATCTAGAAAAGGCCTCAATTTTTCATACAAACATTCGGTGTTCAATAAAAGAGACAGGATCAAATTACTGAACACAAGAAAACTAACATTAGAAAGTTATTGGGCACATTTTTTTTTTTTTGGTAGTTTTTAAGTAGGCTCCACACCGAGTGTAGAGCCCAATGCGAGGCTTGAACTAGCAACCCTGAGATCATGATCTGAGCTGACACCAAGAGTCAAATGCTTAACCAACTAAGCCACGCAGACGCCCGTCAGGCACATTATTTCAAATAACTATAATTAATATGTTCAAGAAGTAATGAATCTTTTTTAAAAATCAGAGAGAAATTCTGCAATAAGATAACTCAAAATATGTATCTGAAACTAAAAACACAGTGGATAACAGTAGACTAAACACAGCAAAATAGAGGATCAGAATACTAGAAAGCAGATTAGTAGCAAATTTTCAAACAGAAACTCTGAGAAGGGACAACAGAGAAAGGGGCATGTGATACATACAAAATATAGCAAGGGAGTCCCAAGATGGCCCAGTCAGTTAAGCGTCCAACTCTTGATCTCAGCTCAGGTCATGATCTCAGGGCTGTGAGATCAAGCCCCAAGACTGGCTCTGTGCTCAGGGGGGAGTCTACTTGAAGATTCCCTCCCTCTGTACCTCTCTCTTGCTCTGATGAATAAATCAATCTTTAAAATATGTATTTATAGTGAAAGGTTTAACGTATAACTAGAAGGAAAGGAAAGAATGGGAAAGAAGCAACATCTGTGAAGAAACACCAGCTGATGTACTGATGAAAAAAAATCAAATTCAATGGGGGCGCCTGGGTGGCTCAGTGGGTTAAAGCCTCTGCTTTTGCCTCATGTCATGATCCCAGGGTCCTGGGATCGAGCCCCGCATCGGGCTCTCTGCTCAGCGGGGAGCCTGCTTCCTCCTCTCTCTCTGCCTGCTTCTCTGCCTACTTGTGATCTCTCTGTCAAATAAATAAATAAAATCTTAAAAAAAAAAAAATCAAATTCAAGACGCATTATCCAACAGAATAATTCAAAGAAAAGCCAAACATCTCTATCCTCCTGGGCTTTCTATTCTGGAAGGAGGCAGAGCATCAATAAAAAAATCATTACAAAATAATACAAAGTATGTTAAAAAATAGTAAGTGCTCTCTTAAGAAAAGGAAATAGAGTTTATATGGCAAAAGGGGTTCAGAAGGCTGGAGGGAAACAGTTGCACTATTCGGCGGGATGTACAAAACCTGGAAGAAAGTAAACAGAAAAACAATTTTACTTTTTTTTTTTTTTTTAAGATTTTACTTATTTGAGAGAGAGAGACAGATGAAGACCGTGAGAGAGAGCATAAGCAGGGAAGAGAGGGGGAAGCAGGATCCCCAGCGGGCAGGAGCCTGATGCAGGACTCAATCCCAGGACCCAGGAACCACCACCTGAGCCAAGGCAGACACCCAATCTACAGACACACCCAGGCATTCCCAGAAAAACAAGTTTAACTAAACACAGATTGAAGAGGAAAAATAAGCTATCCTGACAGAAGTTAAAAAAAATATGTATGTATACAAACCTGTATGTTTTACATGAGATTGGAATTAAAGACCAAGCATGTACCATGGGTAATAGGCTACATGTACCAGCAATTCCACAAAAATCTGTCAACGGGGCGCCTGGGTGGCTCAGTGGGTTAAGCCACTGCCTTCGGCTCGGGTCATAATCTCAGGGTCCTGGGATCAAGCCCCCGCATTGGGCTCTCTGCTCAGCGGGGAGCCTGCTTCCTCCTCTCTTTCTCTGCCTGCCTCTCTGCCTGCTTGTGATCTCTGTCAAATAAATAAATAAAATCTTTAAAAAAAATAAAATAATTGTCAAGCACCTCTAATTATCAGACTCCATGCTAGATGCTAGGGATACGGTGAATGTGATACGCTCGCTTCATCCAGAAGCTTAGCAAATGGGGGTACCTGGGTGGCTCAGTGAAACATCTGCCTTTGGCTCAGGTCATGATCTCAGGGTCCTGGCATCGAGTCCTGTGTCAGGCTCCCTGCTCAGTGGGAAGCCTGCTTCTCCCTCCACCTCCCTTCCCTGCTTATGCTCTCTCTCTCTCAAATAAATAAAATCTTTAAAAAAAAAAAAAAAGCTTATCAAATGGAAGAACAATGAGGTATCAGTTTAAGTTTGAGAAAAAATTATAGAAAGGAATATCCAAATGTTACATTACTTCAGGAATGCTCAAGAACCAGAACATAATCTTGCCAAAAAAAAAAAAAAAAAAAAAGAGAGAGAAGAGAGAGACAGCAGCACTATCTGTAACTTTCTACAACGATGGAAACATTCCACATCTGCACTGACCAACACAGCAGCCACTAACCGCATGTGGTTACTGAGTACTTGAAATGTGACTATTGCCAGTAAGGAACACAACCACTCATTTTACTTATTTCTAATTAATTTAAATCGCCACACACAACTAATGACTACTCAATGGCCAGTGGAGGCACAGAGTTCGACAGTAAGCTCCATTAGGCTCCACATGTTAACCTAAGGGTCCAGCTACATCACAGACAGATGATGGAGAGGTACACCATGAAGGTAACTAAAGGGTTGGAAAACCTCCAGCAAAAACCCCAAAACAGAATTTTTAATGTATCTATATCTTATTTTGTTTCAGAAAGAATTTAATGAAGACTGACAGCACAGCAAAAAAAATCACTTGTTAAATAAATGTTAAAAAACGCAGATGTGTACATTAAACAAAAGGTAGAAAACAAATGTAATCGGTAAGAAACAGTATTACATTCCATAGAGAAGAAACAGCTAAATAGTATCTTTTTTTTAAATATTTTATTTATTTATTTGACAGACAAAGATCACAAGTAGACAGAGAGGCAGGCAGAGAGAGAGGAGGAAACAGGCTCCCCGCTGAGCAGAGAGCCCGATATGGGGCTCAATCCCAGGACCCAAGCTGAAGGCAGAGGCTTTAACCCACTGAGCCACCCAGGTGCCCCTCTTTTTTTTTTTTTTTAAGATTTATTTATTTCAAAGAGAGAGAGAGAGAAAGAGTGGACAGGAGCCAGCGGAAGGGGCAGAGGGAGAGGGAAAATCTCAAGCAGACTCCGCACCGCACACGGAGCCCAACACAGGGCTCCACCTCATGCTCAGGAGGACATCTGGACCTGAGCCGAAACCAAGAGTCAGACACTTAACAGACCGCACACCCGGGGGGGCACCCCGCTGAGTACTATCTTAATACTGGTATTTTATGACTCTAAGCAATTTTTTATGGATTTTTGTGATTAAGACACTATTCAAGAAGTAGGCTCTACAATCCAGGGCATGAAGAAGTTAGATTGGTGTATTCATGATCTACTGCTATCTCACAAATGACCCCAAACACAGCAGTTTAAAACGCTACTGCTATGGTCTCATGCAGGTCTGAGGATCAGGAATCTGGGAGTGGCTGAGTGGGGTGGTTCTGGCCTCGGGTCTCATGAGGTTGCACAGATGGCGGAGAAGGTTCCCCTGGATTAAGAACATCACTTCAAAGACAGTTCACCACATTCCTGGCCAGACGGATCTCTCTGCACAGAGGACAGCGTCCTCCTGACTTGGGACATGGCAGCTGACTTAGTGATTTGAGAGAGAGCAGAGAGGGAGCGGCTGCCGTTTCTGACCTAGTCTCAGAAGTCACACACTGTCACTCCCACTGTAATCTATTATATTAAAAGCAAGTGACTAAATTCAGCCCACAAAGGAGAGAGCAATTAACCTCCTCTTGAAGGATAGAGTATCAAAGAATCCGTGGAACATCAAAAACCGTTATAATGGATGGGGCGCCTGAGTGGCTCAGTGGTTAAGGCCTCTGCCTTCGGCTCGGGTCATGATCCCAGGGTCCTGGGATCGAGCCTCACGTCGGGCTCTCTGCTCGGCAGGGAGCCTGCCTCCTCCTCTCTCTCTCTGCCTGCCTCTCTGCCTACTTGTGATCTGTCTGTCAAATAAATAAATAAATAAATACCCATTATAATGGGATAGGAGTTTCCATTCACCCGGGGGTTGTAATGAGATCCTGGGATCCCTTTCCCTGGACATCTAAAAATTAGAATACATTATAACCTTTTCAACTGCTTTCTAAAAGGCAAGAGATTAAACACGACTGGGTTCTCGGTCACTTCCAACCCAACCGTGTTTTCACAGCCAGTACTAAAGAAGTAGCAAGAAACACTGCGCTGTGCGTACAATGTTCCAGCGCCTCAAGTGATTCCACCAAGGGAGCAGTTTCATCCCCACTTTCAGACAAGAGGTCCAGGGAGATAAGCCACAAGTCCTGTCCAGGTCTACCTGGTTCCCAAGGTTTTGTGCTTCTACCTCAGGATGCTTCTCTGACTCCAGCTACCACAGAAGCTGGTGTGTGTAGCGTCACACATATGGAAAGCCCCACAAAACCTATTACTTCAGCCAAGATTGTCATCTATTGTTCCATCAATCACTTTCTTTCCCAGTCTGGTTTGGTGTTTTCTATAGGTTGCTCCCAGGCCTCATTTTGCTTCACTTTGCGTCCCATCCAGCACAGGGTCCGCTGGCCCATCCGCCCTCTGGGTCCCCCTGCACAGGAGGAGCAACGAGTAACTTGCTCAAAGATGGAGGCAGGGACAGAACCAGCACCACAGCCTGTCCGTACAAACCCTCCTGCAGGGCTCTCTGCACCACCAAATCCCACCTCCCCATCCCCAGACCTGCACAGCAGTCCGCCTCCCCCTGGTCTCCAAACTCTGCCTGAAACAAGGACACTGACCCAGAAAAGCTCAAGTCAGATGTGGAAAGCTTCCTTTGCTCACTCTTCCCCAACAATCCAGTTGGACCCTGTCCATTCGACCCTGTAAATATTTTTCAGTACTTACCCTATCCATCCTCATAAACAATGTCCTAGTTCAGGCCATTTTCCCCCCCTTGGGCTTCTGCATCAGCTTCTTAAGTCTCCTGCCTCTAGCTAGCCTCGCCCTCCCTAATTTATCCCCCACATGGCAGTCAGACACTTCTCTGTAATGCCAAGGGCTTATCTTGCCACCCCCCAGAAAGAACGTTCAGGGGCTCCCCATCCACACTCCTCACGACCATCAGGAAGGGCCTTGTAAACTGGCTCAGGGTCTGGGATTGTATCCCAAAGATTACAAAAAGGGATCTGATGTGTGAACGTCTCCTCTGTAGCAGACCTCTTACCCATGTGATTTCATTTAATCCACTCAGGAGCCCTGCAAAATCTGCACAGGATTCCTTTGCATATACTGTCTTAGTTAGCCCTCTCATCTGTCCGCCAGGCAGCCAAAATAATCTAAAGCCTTTCCTTCCCCACCATCTATCCAACGGGTCCCCAAGTTCCCTCTGGGGAACCTTCTTATCCAGACCATTACAATTTGCTCACATGGCGTCGTGCAGATGCTCACTCGGTGCACGGCTGACAGCTGAGAATCAACTGCGAGGGGCGTCCACCAGAATGCAGAGGTGCTGAAGCATTAACTCCATCGCTGCATCTCCTTGGAGTATCTTATCAATTACCTACCTCCCCCAGACCCCACAGAGAGCCCAGGGCTTTCACCAGGCCTTCAACAGCTCGCTGCTTCTACTGTGATCTAAGGGAGCCCCAGGGCTCAGACCAAGCTGTCCCACTTCAAGATTAGAGGGCCTCTGGGGCCTGATCATCTGGCCCCGCCGGCATGCGGCGGTCCCCTTCTGTGCTCTCTGTGTGCCCACCCCCCAACGATAAAATTATCTGCCGGCTCCCCCACAGCAGAACCTCCCGGGAAAGGACTTCATTGTCCAACTTCACCTCGTAGCACAAAGCCTGGAGCACGGGGGCCGTCGATAAACGTCTTAAAGGAAAGGCACACGAGCTGGCGTTGATTTGGTCCTCTGTACCAGCGACCTGGTGGGCATGATCTCCTCTAATCCCACAGCCACCCTCCCAGGGAAATGCTGCCGACCCGGTTCCCCCCGCAAACCGAGGAGGACGCCGAGGCCCGGGGAAGACTCAAACACAGTAAAACAAGCGCCGACGGACAGTGTCACATACTTTGCATTTTCACACGCTTTATTTATTTCATTCACCCCACTGTACAGTCCCGCGATGGAGTTATAGGTGATAGTCCCATTTTAGACATAAAAAAATCAATAAATGAAAAATAAACACCCACGAAGGCGTGGAGAAGTCGCCAGTACCGCGCGGGCTGGAAGGCCAGGGCCCGGGCAGGTCCGCCGAGTCGCCCTGCGACGGCTGCCAGGGCCCGCCCGGCCGAGCAGGGCGCTCCCGCTCCCCACCCCGCGCGGCCCGAGCCCCGGGGGCGGCCCCACCGCGCCGCGAGGCGGTCCCCGCGGCCGCCCCGGCGTCTCCGCCACGCGCCCCCGCCCGCCAGGACGCCGCTCCCGGCCGGGGCCCCCCGCGCGCGCTCGGCCAGCGAGACGGGCGGCCGGTGGCGCCGGGCTGGCCTGGGACGGGCCCTTCCCGCGCCCGGCTCCGCACCCGGGCCGGCGGGCGGGCGGAGGGCCCAGCCCCCCGGAGCCCCTCGGGCCCGCCGCCCGGGAGGAGGGGCGCCCGCTCCCCGCGCGCCCGCGCCGCCCGGCCGTTACCGGTTCCGCTGCTCTTTGAAGAGCGCCGTCAGCGCGCGGAGGGCCTCCAGGTCCTGGATGGGCGCGGGCACCATGACGCCCGACAGCCGGGCGGGCGGCGGCCTGGGCGCCGCCATCTTGCCGCGGGCCGCGGGCCGAGCCGGGCGACGACGACGAGCCGGAGCCGGAGCCGGAGCCGGAGGCGCGCGGGCCGCGCAGGCGAGGGGGGAGCACGGACGCCGCCGCCGGACGCCGCCGCCGCACCCCGCACCCGGCGCGAGAGCGAGGACACGCCTCCAGCCTCCCCTCGGGCTGCGACCCGGACGACGCGGCGCGGGGAGGGGGCGCGAGCGGAAGTCCCGCCCGAGGGGAGGGGGCGCGGGCGGAAGTCCGGGGGGAGGGGCACCGAGAGGGCGCTGGGTCTGAGAGGCGGAGCGCGGGACCCAGGCTCCTCGGGAGGGGGAGAGTCGGCCGGGCCCTAGGCCGGAGACGGGGCAGGACAGATGCACCCCGAGGAGGAGATGCGGGCGTGGAGGGCGCTGGCAGAACGGGGTGCAGGGCAGGGGCATCCTGAGGAGAAGCGGGCGTGGGGGAGGGGCGGCGGGTGGGGGCAGGGACAGATGCACCCTGGGGGAGGAGGGGTGTGGGCACAGGGACAGATGCACCCCGAAGGGGAGATGCGGGCATGGAAGGCAGTGCAAAAGGGGGTGCAGGGACAGGTGCATCCTGAGGAGAAGCGGGCGTGGGGGAGGGGGCAGCGGGTGGGGACAGGGACAGATGCATCCTGAGGAGGGGGAAGGGTCTGGGCACAGAAACGGCTGCAACCTGAAGAGGAGATGCGGGCGTCGGGGCGCTGCAAAAGGGGGTGCAAGGACAGGTGCACCTTGAGATGGGGGCGTGGGGAGCTTGGCAGGGAAGGGCGTGCAGAGATAGGTGCATCCTGAGGAGAAGCGGGTGGGGACAGGGACCGATGCACCCTGGCGGGGGGGAGGGGTCTGGACACAGATGCACCCTGAAGGGGAGATGCGGGCGTGGAACGCAATGCAAAAGGGGGTGCAGGGACAGGTGCACACTGAGGAGGAGACGTGGGGGTGGAGGGTTCTGTGGGAGGGGGTGGGGGTGTCAGAGAGTCATCGGAGGCTCCTTTTAAGAAGGTTAAAGACCTCATTCTGCTGTTGAAATGGGTTGATTGGTGCCCCCATGGACCCACTGGGAAGTGGAGTAGTCTGTCCACAGAGTGCAAGTCCCAGACCCTGAGAGCTCAGTTCCCAGGATGTCACTGGTGATTCCAGATGGTTTACCGGGTACCCGTAAGGTGCTCCCGCTCATCCAGGGCTTAAAATAGAATTAGAAGTTAAGTAGCTGCATTCTCCATCAGTAGGTTAAGAATTGTTTTTTTTTCTAAGGGAAATGAAAATATTTTTTTCAAGAAACAAAATTCTGTAAGTGGTTGTAGGTAATTCATGTATTTTCTTTCCACTACCCTTTATCATATCATGTACTTTCAGTATTGTCAGCAAGCCCTGTGCTGGGCGAGGGGATTCCAGCCCTGAAGGAACTCAAGGCAAATGATAACTGCTGTGGCAGAGAACCGCCCAAATTGCTTTGGGGCATTTCGATTTCAGGAGTCGGAGTGTGTTTATAACGTGGCACTTTTGATATTCTTTGCTAAGGAAAATTTAAAGACACAATAAGCACCACCAGAGTATGCAGGAGAAATGAATCATGCATGTGCAAGTTAGGGGATCACGTAATTCAACCTTACCCGTTCAGTGGGTTACATACTCATTTCAGAAACATCTCTGTGTGTCATTTATGTGCCAGGCGTTCGATCACCTAGCAGTCCAAAAGACAATTCAAAATCTTTAACAATCCTGAGACTAGCAGGGCGAAATCACCCAATATTGCCTTGAGGAGCTGGGGCTGGTAAAATGCATTGTCATGCCTCAAGTTCTTCCCGCTGAGTCCTCCATCGTCAGGTGTAAAACAAAAGTAACTACTCTGATTCTTCCAGAAAACATTCACCATAATATTCCCATTTATTGCCTGGAATCTTGCAATCTCTTCATGGGTTTCTCGGCTTCTTCTCTCACCTCCCTATATTCTTGATTTTTTAAAAGTGTAAGTCAACATTTCACTTTTGTGCAAAAACCTGTAAAAGGATTTCCATTTCACTCAAAGTAAAAGCCAAAATGCTTCCGGTGAAGAAGTCCCTGAGTAGTCTGTGTCCCTCCTCCTGCCCACCCCCATCACGCTGTCTTCCTCCCACACTGGCCTCCTTGTGGTCCTCCACTAGGGCAAACGCACTCCTGCCTCAGGACTTTGCACGTGCCGTTCCTTTAGTGTGGAACTTTCCACACTCTCCCAGCAGACACCGGCATGGTTTGCTTCCTTCAACTATATGCTGAACGGATTTCTTAATGAGCTTCCCTGGTTGATTTTTAAAATTGTAAACATTCCACTCGAATCCCTGATTCTGAGAAATTGTTCTCCATAGCATTTAACACTTTCTATACCACAGTTTACTTACCAATTTTGTTTCTTGCCGTAATGTCTTGCAGCACTGAGGAAAGGACCGACCACATGGTAATTTCTCAATAAATATTAGTTGAATTCATGAACAAAGAATTTTTTTAGAGAATTTTCAGAAAGGAGAAAGAAAATAACATGCCTCTAGAAGAGAAAAAAAAAAAGACACCAATCCAAAACATACAGGAGAGAGGGAGGATGGATGAGAGGAAGAAAAAAATTATAAGAAGATTAGAAGAGGTGCGTTAACAGCACAGACGAGTAGTATGGGCAAGCATGAGAAACAAAAGGAGATTAAGTTGGTCAAACGGTAGATGTTATTGATTGCCCAGAATCGACTAGGGGATATCAATGTTGACTGAATTGACAGAAGTAAGTTAATATTTCACTTGTGTGAAATGGCATTTTTTCCTTTCCCTTTTTTTTTTTTTAGCTTCAAGTATACTTTTTTCCCTTTCTCTCTTTTTTTTCTCTTTGACTAAGTGTTTTTATTTTAACTCCAGTATAGTTAACATACAGTGCAATATTGTTTCAGGGGTACAATGTAGTAATTCAACAGTTCTGTACACTACTCCGTGCTCCTTATGATAAATGTACTCTTTAGTCCCCATCACCTACTCCTCTAGCTCCATCCATGTTGTTGCAAATGGCAAGATTTCATTCTTTTTATGGATAAACAATATTCCATTCTATATGTATACCACATCTTCTTTATCTGTTCATCTACCAGTGGCCACTTGGGATGTTTGCATAATTTGGCTATTGTAGATAATGCTGCAGTAAACATTGGGGTACATGTGTCCCTTTGAATTAGTGTTTTTGTATTTTGGGGGGTAAATATCCAGTAATGCAATTGCTGGGTCATAGGGTAGCTTTATCTTTAATTTTGTGAGGACCCTTCATACCCTTTTCCGCAGTGGCTGCACCAGTTTGCATTCCCACCAACAGGGCATGGGCGTTCCTTTTTCTCTACATCCTCACCAACGCCTCTTGCTTCCTGTGTTTTTTATTTTAGCCATGGTGACAAGTGAGAGGTGATTATCTCACTGTGGTTTTGATTTGCATGTCCCTGATGATGGGTGATGTGGAGCATCTTTTCCTATGTCTCTTGGCCATCTGTATGTTTTCTTTGGAGAATGTTCGTTCATATCTTCTGCCCATTTTAAAACTGGATTATTTGTTTTGGGGGTGTTGAGTTGTATAAGTTCTTTATATATTTTGGATACTAGCCCTTTATGGGATATGTCATCCTCAAGCATTCTCTTTCATTCAGCAGATTTTCCTTTAGTTTTGTTGGTTGTTTCATTTGCTGTGCAGAAGGTTTTTATTTTGGAGCAGTCCCAATAGTTTGTTTTTGCTTTTATTTCCCATGCCTCAGGAGACACATCTAGAAAAATGTTGCAATGGCCGATGTCAGAGACATTACTGCTTATGCTCTCTTCTGGGACTTTTTTTTTTTTTAATGGTTTCAGGTCTCATATTTAGGTCTTTAATCCATTTTGAGTTTATTTTTGTGTGTGGTGGGAGAAAGTGGTAGTTCCATTCTTTGGCATGTAGCTACCCACTTGCACGTGTTAAAGAGAATCTTTTTCCCATCACGTGTTCTTGACTCCTTTGTCAAAGATTAATTGACGTAGAATTACGGGTTTGTCTCTGAGTTTTCTATCCTGTTCCATTGATCTATGTGCTTATTTTTGTGCTAGTACTATACTGTTTTGATTACTACAGGTTTGTAATATAACTTGTAATACAGAATTGTGATACCTCCAGGTTTGTTTTGCTTTTTCAAGGTGACTGTGGCTATGTGGGGTCTTTTGTGGTTCCATACAAATTTTAGGACTATTTGTTATAGTTTCATGTTGGTATTTTGATAGGGATTGCATTAAATCTAAATGGCATTTTTAATGTTACATCAGTGTGGTTTGCCTTAGATAATGTGTCAACTGTGTTGATGTACATGAATTAAACTTTAAATGAAGTTTGTGATATAAACATGTGCCTTGAATCCAGTGTAGAACAGGGTTAATAATCAAGAAGTAAAATAAGGGGTGCCTGGGTGGCTCAGTGGGTTAAGCCTCTGCCTTCAGCTCAGGTCATGATCTCAGGGTCGTGGGATCGAGCCCCACATTGGACTCTCTGCTCAGTGGGGAGTCTGCTTCCCTCTCTCTCTCTGCCTACTTGTGATATATCTCTCTCTGTCAAATAAATAAATAAAATCTTTTTTTAAAAAAAGAAGTAAAATAAATAATTTTTAAAAAGAAGGAGGTGGGGGGAGGAAAGCAAAGGAGAAAGTAGGTGAGGTTGAAGACAAAAAGATTTGGACTCAAGTGCATACATATGTTTATTGCAAGGGAAAGAGAGAGGATGTAAGTGAATAGTGGCAAACGGTAGAAAAGATGAGTGACAAATGGATAGAAAAACTCTTGCCTGTGCTGGCTCCTCTGTCTGCAATCTTCTCCTTGCCATCACTGCCTATAATTTTCACTAGAAGGCTATGCCATTATCCACTACCTACTGCACCAAAATACCATGTGTCCATCAGGAAAATCTTTAGTCAGTCTATACCCCTCTTTTGGCACTGAGTAGTCAGCTTGGTACCATGGATGTGTTCGTGTACCATCTTTGGCACCTGAGGTCCCTCAAGGCAGGGCTTTGTCTTCCTCTTCCCCTCCAGGATGAAGCTCAGTGCCTTGTGCTTAGAAACAATGTTATAAATACTTGTTGAACTGAAAACTTTGGAGATGAAAGGGAAAAAAATAACAGAATAGTGTAATTGTTGAGAGCAGGGATCAGCAAACTAGTCTGAGAGCCAAATCTTTCCCACCATTTTTGTAAATGTTATCAGAAACTGTCACATTCATTTACATATTGTCTATGGCTTCTCTGAGGGTACAGTGACAGAGTTGAGTAGCTGTGACAGAGACTGTATGTCCTGCAAAGCCTAAAATGGTAGCCATTTTGTACTTTATGAAAAAGGTTTGCCAATCTCTGAGAAAGACCATGAACTCTAGAATCAGACAAACCAGCCTGGTATCAATCCTGCTTTCATCAATTAACATCTGACCTTGGACAAGTAACCAACCTTTAAGCCTATTTTTTTCATCTGTAAAAATGGAATAGTAACAATACCTAGATAATTGGGCAGTTGGGAGGATTCAATGAGATATTCTAGGTCAATCCTGTGTTATTATTTATTTAGGTTAGCTCAATACATGTTGACATTGAACTATGTACAAGATAAGATTGAGTAAACGGAAGTGATAAAGTAAGCAAGGAGGCAGAAAGCTGCTTGGCAGTTTGGCTAGTTAGGAACACAGGAGTAGGCAGGAAATTGTAGGTAAGCTCAAGGTATAATTGAGTGATTGGCAATAGGCTACTGGTGTTTCAGGCAATAATTCTGATGTGATTAGCAATAGTTGTGTTGCCCAGAGGAATGATTTTTATACAGTTTGAAAAGTTAGTACCTAACTTTAGAAACAAGAAAATGGAACACATTCTCAAGAGGAAAGAAAATTAAGTAAATCCATCCATGTGATGAACTAGATGTTGGAATGGACAAAAAGATAAAGGCAAATATTCTAACTAAACTTGGTGAATTAAAACAAAACATGACTTTAATGAATAAAAACCTCAAGAGAGAAATAATCCCAGCAGAAAAAAAATAGTAAAAAAGGACCAAGTGGAAATCATAGACCTGAAAAAGAATGAGAGAAGAAAGAAACAATAAAATTGAATCAAGAGACAAAGAGATGAGAGAGAGAAAGTGAGAGAGAACATGTCCAAGAACAGGAAGAGAAAGAGAAAACATTGGGAAACAAAAACAAAAACAATGAACAGAATCTCAGGAACCTGTTAGAGATGTCAGATGTTCAAATACTAGTCTAATTGTAATACCAGAAGGATAAAAGAGAACACAACACACACAGAAAAGTGTGAAAGTGGAAAGTGTGAAAGTGAAAAATAATCACGAAAATTTTTGAAGTTTGATGAAGGATAGAAATATGCAGATACAAATGTTAAACTAACACCAAGCAAAATAGACACAAAGAAGCCTATACCAAGACACATCACACCATTGAAAGCCAAAGAAAAAGAGCACATGCTGAGAGCATCAAGAGAGAAAAGATGTATTATATACAGAAAAACAATTATCTGAATCGTGGCTGACTTATTAGAAACCATAGAGGTTAGGAGATGGTGAGACATCTTTAAGCTGCTGGAGGAAAAATCTGTCAATAGGGAATTCTGTATCCAGAAAAAACACCACTCAAAAATGAAAGCGAAATAGAGGCATTTTAATATAAAGTAGAACTAAGGGGATTCTTCCCCAACAGAACTGCACCATGAGGAACACTAAAGAAATTTCCATGGGCCAAGGAAAGTGATGTCAGATAGAAACTTAACTCCTCAGAAAAAAAACTGAAGAGTATTAGAAATGGTAAATATCTGGGTAAAATCAAATGACCATTTTTTTCTATTTTTCTAATTGTTTTATGAGCCATATAATGGTTCATAGCAAAAATTACAACATTTTCTTTTCTAATGTATTTACATTACATTAAATATTCTTTTATAATGTAAATAGACATATTAAACATAACAACAACAGAGGAGATGGGTGAGATATGGACCCTTATATTGTATTCTCTAAGGCAATCACCAAAAAATTAAGAATTGAAAATGCAAAGTTATAGCTAAGATATCAATAGGAAAATTGAAAAAGAATCCTAAAAAACATTCTAAAAATTTTAAAAGGAACAAAGGAGCAAAAATGTAGAAGAGATCAACAAGACAAAAATAAAATGATAGACCCAACCTAACTGTGTCAATAACTAGTAATGGAAGAAACACTCTAATTAAAGGTTAGAGATAATCAGAATGGATTTTTTTAAAAGCCAACTGTATAAAGACACAGATTGAAGGTTAATGGATGGGAAATAGATAAGCCATGTGAATGATAAGCATAAGAAGGTCAGTGGGGCTATATTAACATTGGATAAAATAGAATTCAAAATAATATTTTACCAGGGAAAAAGAGGGATACTTCATGGGGTGCCTGGGTGGCTCAGTTGGTTACATGTCTGACTCTTGATTTTGGCTCAGGTCATAATCTCAGGATTGTGAGACTGAGCCCTACGTCAGGCTCTGTGGTGAGCATGGAGACAGACTGCTTAAGATTCTCTCCCTCTCTGGGGCGCCTGGGTGGCTCAGTGGGTTAAAGACTCTGCCTTCAGCTCGGGTCGTGATCCCGGGGTCCTGGGATTGAGCCCCACATTGGGCTCTCTGCTCAGCAGGGAGCCTGCTTCCCTTCCTCTCTCTGCCTGCCACTCTGCCTACTTGTGATCTGTCAAATAAATAAATAAAATTTAAAAAAAAGATTCTCTCCCTCTCCCTCTGGCCCTCCCCACCCTGCTCCCAGATGCACATGCATTCTCTCCTCTCTCTCTCTCTCTCTCTCTCTCAAAAAAAAAAAAAAAAAAAAAAGAGGGACACTTAATAATGGCAAAAGAACAAAATCATCATCAAAATGTAGTTATCATTGTAAGTGAAAATTGTAAGCAAAAATTGTAAGCAAAAATTGACAGACTTCAAGAGAAACAGAAAATTCCACAATCATAATTGAAAATTTTAACACTCTTATCTTTACAATGGCTGGAACAACCAGGTAAAAATTAGCAATGATGTAGAATTTCTAAACAATACTCTCAAACTCTTTCAGTATTTGTATGATGCAACACCCAACAATGATAGAATGCACATTCTTTTCAAGTGCACATGGGTAGACCATATTCTGAGCCATAAGTCTTAATACATTTATAATGATTGAAAAACCACAGAATACTACAGCAAATTAAGTGCTAGAAATTTAATTAATAATAATAATTAATTTGCTACAGCAAATTAATTGCTAGAAATCAGTAATAATAAAATAACCTAGAACACTTCCAAATATTTGCAAAACTTAAAAACAAACCTCTAAGTAATTTTTGGATCCAAAAAGGAATCACAGAAGAGATTAGAAAATGTTTTGGACTGACTGGTAATGAAAATGTCATTTCAAATATGTAGGATTACAAAGAAATGAGGAAAATCCCATGCTCATGGATTGGAAGAACAAACATTGTTAAAATGTCTATATTACCCAAAGCAATTACACATTTAATCCAACCCTATCGAAATACCACCAGCATGTTTCACAGAGCTGGAACAGAAACAATCCCCAAATTTGTATGGACCCACAAAAGACCCCAAATAGCCAAAGCAACCTGAAGAAGAGAAGCAAGCTGGAGGCATCACAATTCTGGACTTCAAGCTCTATTGCAAAGCTGTCGTCATCGACACAGTATGGAACTAGCATAAAAAACAGACACATAGATCAATGGAACAGAATAGAAAACCCAGAAATGGACCCGCAACTGTATGGTCAACTAATCTTCAACAAAGCAGGAAAGAATATCCAATGGAAAAAAAGAGTCTCTTTAACAAATGATGTTGGGAAAAATGGACAGCCACATGCAAAAGAATAAAACTGGACCAGTTTTTTATACCATACTGAAAAATAAATTCAAAATGGAGGAAAGACCTAAATATGAGACAGGAAACCATCAAAATCCTAGAGGACAACACAGGCAGCAACTGCTTTGACTTCAGCTGCAGCAACTTCTTCCTAGACACTTCACCAGAGGCAAGGGAGACAAAAGCACAAATAAACTATTGGGACTTCATCGAGATAAAATCTTCTGCACAGTGAAGGAAACAATCAACAAAACCAAAAGGCAGTCTATGGAATGGGAGAAGATATTTGCAAATGACATAATTGATAAAGAGTTAGTATCCAAAATCTATAAAGAACTTATCAAACTCAACACCCCCAAAATAAATAATCCAGTTATGAAATGGACAGAAGATGATGAATAAACATTTTTTCCAAAGAAGACCAACAGATGGCCAACAGACACATGAAAAAATGTGCAACATCACTCATCATCAGGGAAATAAAAATCAAAACCACAATGAGATACCACCTCACACCAGTCAGAATGGCTAAAATTAACAGCACAGGAAACAACAGATGTTGGGGAGGATGCGGTGAAAGGGATAGACTCTTACCCACTGGGTGGGAATGCAAACTGGTGCAGCCACTCTGAGAAACAGTATGGAGCTTCCTGAAAAAGTTAAAAATACAACTACCCTACGATCCAGCAATTACACTATGGGGTATTTACCCCAAAATATAAAAATACAGCTTTGAAGGGATATAGGCACCCTGATGTTTCTAGCAGCATTATCGACAATAGCCAAACTATAGGAAGAGCCCAAATGTCCACTGACTGATGAATGAATAAAGAAGATGTGGGGTGTGTGTGTGTGTGTGCGCGCGTGTGTATTACTCAGCCATCAAAAAGAATGAAATCTTCCCATTTGCAACAGTGTGGATGGAGCCAGAGGGTATTCTACTATAAACTAAGTCAATCAGGGAAAATAAATAATATGATTTCACTCATATGTGGAATTTAAGAAAGAAAACAGATGAATATATGGGAAAGGGGGAAAGAAAAACGCAGGGAGAGAAACAAACCATAGAGACTCTTAATGATAGAGAACAAACTGAGGGTTGATGGAGGGCGGTGGGTGGGGAACAGGTAGACGGGTGACGAGTTCTAGAGAACGCACTTGTTATGAGCACTGGGTGTGACATGTAAGTGATGAATTACTAAATTCTTCTGCTGAGACCAATATTACACTGTCTATTGACTAACTAGAATTTAAGTAAAAATTTAGAAGAAGGGGCACCTGGGTGGCTCAGTCAGTTAAGCATCTGCCTTCAGCTCAGGTCATGATCCCAGGATCCTGGGATTGAGCCCCATGTTGGGCTTCCTGCTTCTCCTGCTCACACTGGTTGTGTTCTCTCCCTCTCTCTCTCCCTCTTTCTCTGTCAGATAAAGAAATAAAATCTTTTAAAAATTTTGGAGGGGCGCCGAGGTGACTCAGTGGGTTAAAGCCTCTGCCTTCGGCTCAGGTCATGATCCCAGGGACCTGGGATTTAGCCCCGCATCGGGCTCTCTGCTCAGAAGGGAGCTTGCTTTCCCCTCTCTCTCTGCCTCCCTCTCTGCCTACCTTTGATCTCCGTCTGTCAGATAAATAAAATATTTAAAAAAATAAAAAATAAAAATAAATGAATAATTTTGGGGGAAAAAATTTAAAAAATAAATAAATAATTTTTAGTTAAAAAAATCAATTGCTGGAGCTCCTAGGTGGCTCAGTGGGTTAAAACCTCTGCCTCGGGCTCAGGTCATGATCCCAGGGTCCTGGCATCGAGCCCCGTATTGGGCTCTGTGCTCAGCGGGGAGCCTGCTTCTCTTCATCTCTCTCTCTCTCTGCCTCTCTGCCTATTTATGATCTCTATCTGTCAAATAAATAAATAAAATCTAAAAAAAAAATCGATTGCTAATACTTCAACACTGAAAAAGTTTCAATTAACATCCAAACTTCTGGCTTCTTTTGCAAAAAAAAAAAAAAAAAAAAAAATTGTACGGTATGGTTGCTACACTTGTAGTGGGCATAGCATAATCTATAGAACTGTTGAATCACTGCGTTGTATACTGATATAAAATTATGTGTCAACTATAATTCAGTTAAAAAATTTTAAAGATAGGTTTGTGGGATAAAGTTCAGTCAGTGCTTAGAAGGACATGTAGCTTTAAATGCCTGGTTTGGAAAAGAAGAAATATCTCAAATACATTATCTAAACATTCACCTTAAGATCCTAGGAAAAGAAAAGCAGATTAAACCCAAAGCAGGCATAAGGAAGAAAATAATAAAGACAAAGGAAGATCAATAAAATAACAGAAAAATATATGGAGTACCAATGAAACCAAAAGCTACTTCTTTGAAAAGAGTAATAAAATTGACAGACTTCCAGTTGGATGGACTAGGAAAAGAGGGAGATATAAATGTCTAATATCAGGAACAATAAAGAAGACATTACTACAGATTTAATAGACAGTAAAAAGAACAAGGATATGTTATGAACAACTTTTACCTCAATAAACATGAGCACCCATGTGAAATTGAGAAATTCCTTCAAAGACACAAATTGCCAGAGCTCATCTAAGAAGAAGTACAACACTTGAACAACCTGATGCCAATTAAACAAATTGAATTTATAAATAAAATATTTCCTATAAAGCAATCTCAGAGTGATATGGCTTCAGTAGTAAACACTATCATGAAGTTAAGAAAGAAAGAATATCCATCCTACAAAAACTTTCAGAAAATAAAAGAGGTAATACTTGCCAATTTATTCTGAAAACTAGTATTAACCTGATTCTAAAACCAAGCAAAGACCTCACAAGAAAAAAGAAATACAGACTAATATATATCATAACCACTAAACACAAAAATTAGCAAATCAAACCATATATACAAATGATAATACATTATGTATTATTTTATGTATGTATCATAAATGATGACAATACATCAGTACTAAATGGGGCATACTCTGAGAATGTAAAAATTGGTTTAACATCCAAAACTTGATATGCTTCATCATATTAATAGAAAAAAAGAGAAAAGTTCATTTCAAAAGATGCAAGGAAAAACATCTGATAAAATTCAATATGCTTTCTTGGCAAAAAAACCCAAACAAACAAACAAACAAAAAATTCTAGGAAGCCAAAAATAGAAAGAAACTTTAAAAACCTGATTAAGGGTATCTACAAACAACAACAACAAAAACAAACTCATACCCAACAGCACACTCAATAGTGAAAGACTTAATTAGGACAGGAATAAAGTTAGGATGTCTGTTCTTACTGTGTCTATTTTACTGAAAGTCCTAGCCAAGGCTAGAAAAATAAATGAAAGACATACAAATTAGGAAAGAAATGAAAATGTCTTATTTTGCAGACTACTTAATCATGTATATAGGAAGGAAGCCCTACTTAATCTATAAAAACACTACTGGAATTAATCAGTGAATGTAGCAAGGTTAACATATGAAAGTCAGTTGTATTTCTACCTGCTAGCAGTGAATAATTACACATTCAGTTCAAAGAACAACTTCACTTAGGATAACATCAAGAATACTTGGGGATTAATTTAATGAAAGATGTACAAAACCTGTACAATGAAAACTACAAAATATTACAAGGAGATTGAAAAAAACCAAAATGAATGAAAAGACATACCATGTTCATGGATTGGAGGACTCAATATTGTTAATATATCTGTCCTCCTCAAACAGATCTATAGATTCAATGCAATTCCAATTAAAATTTTGATTGATGTCAACATCGACAAGTTGATTTACAAACTTATATGAAAAGACAAAGGACCAAGAATATCCAAGACAATTTTGAACCATAAGAGCGAAGTTTATGGACTTAAACTATTTGATTTTAAGATTTATTATAAAGCTACAGTGATCAAGACAGTGTGCATTTGGCACATAATCAATGGAATAGAATAGAGTCCAGAAATAAGCCCACACTCATGTGGTCCATTAGTTTTTGGCAAAAACACCAAAGTAAATCAAAGGGGAAATCAATGAGAAACCACTGTGTAACCATTAAAAAGACTAAAGTTTTAAAAGACAGATCATAAGAGCCCCTGGCAGCAGAGTTGAAAGATAGAGTTGAAACAAGATGCAACACCAGATCTCACTCGTGAGTTCAAGCCCCACGTTGGGTGTAGAGATTACTTAAAAATATAATCTTTACGGGCACCTGGGTGGCTCAGTGGGTTAAAGCCTCTGCCTTTGGCTCAGGTCATGATCTCAGGGTCCTGGGTTCGAGCCCTGCATCGGGCTCTCTGCTCAGCGGAGAGCCTGCTTCTTCCTCTCTCTCTGCCTGCCTCTCTGACTACTTGTGATCTCTCTGTCTCTGTCAAGTAAATGAATAAAATCTTTAAAAATATATATATATATATAATCTTTAAAAAGAAGAAAAAAGATAATGGTGTCCTTGATGATACAGAGCAGCTGGTGGGAGGACAAAATGGTATGGCTCTTTGCAAAACACTAGGGTGATATCTTTAAAAGTTAAACATACACTTACACTACATCCCAGCAGTTCCATGGACACAAAGACTATGTATACGTCTTCCCATACAAAGACATAGTGTAGTAACATTATTCATAGTAGCTCTGAACTGTCAGCAACCCAAATATCCATCCACCGGTGAATGGATAGAGAAATTGTGGTCTATCCACCCACTAGTATACCACTCAGCAATAGAAGGAATGAAACATTAGCACACGTAATAACATGAGCAGTCTCTAATCATGCTACATGAAAGACCTCCAACAGATGGAGGGTGGGGGGGCATGAGGAAGTGTTCTAGGGAAGACAACTGTTTCCCATCACGATTGTTCTAGGGAAGACAACTGTTTCCCATCACTTGTTGATGTTGACATTAATCAAAATTTTAATTGGAATTACATTGAATCTATAGATCTGTTTGAGGAGGACAGATATATTAACAATATTGAGTCCTCCAATCCATGAACATGGTATATCTTTTCATTCATTTTGGTAATGGTCCCCAATGGAATACAAAGTTATTTAAACTATACACTAAAAAGATGAATTTGATTGAATATAATAATAGCGAGTGAAAAAAACTTCACAAGAAAATGGTGGTATCCCTAAAGGATAACTAATGGCAGACTTGCCCTCTTGCTATAATCAACAAGAAACTGGACAAAATATATGGGGGGAAACCCACATTTTTTTTTAAAGATTTATTTCTTTGTTATAGAGAGAGCGCCTTAGCTGGAGGGGGTGGGAGGTCGAGGCAGAGGGAGAGGGAGAGAGAGAATCTCAAGCAGACTCCCTGAAGAGCTTGGAGCTTGATCCCACGGTCCTGAGATCATGACCTGAGCCAAAGTCAAGATTCAGACGCTTTAACTGACTAAGCCACGCAGGCGCGCCAAAACCCCCCCTTTTTAAGACACTGAATAACAGGCCACATAGCACTGAGATTGCCGAGAGGGCAAAAATGCTTGATCTCCTGGCCTCCCTGCCTGGACTAACTTTTCACATCATAGCTCAGGAAGCAAGGAGCCCAGGTAGCGAGCCAGCGTCACCAAGCTAAGGAGACAGAGACGGCAGATTGCAAACCGAAGTGGCTGGAATTTGCGGAGGTGGGAACTCTGCAGAGAACCAGCTCCAGAAACCAGATAGGAATCTGCTCGAGTCTCTGACTAACCGTGAAGCCGTGTGTGCATGCACAAGGTGAGAGTCCACCAAGCCAGACAAGGAACAGCTATCTAAGAGCTGTGACCTTGACCGTCCCTAGAGCTCCCATGGGGTGAGGAGATGTTTGAGCCCAGGCCAGCCAGATGGGAGAGATACCTGCCACGGATGAAAACAACAGTATGGCAAGCAAAAGAAGCCAGACCGAAAAGAGACTACATATCTTGTGATTACATTTCTACGCGATTTCTAGAAAAGGCGAAAACGATAGAGATGGTAAGTAGATCTGTATTCGTCCAAGGTTGAGGGGGAGGCGAAGGACTGAAAATAAGCACTAGGGAAACCTGGGGGGATAATGGACATATTCTGAAATGGGGATGTTGGGATGATTACACAGCTGGGAAAGTCTACCCAACTCACCAAACTGTTAGAGGAAAAAATCTGGTGGCGCACTGTCAGGCCCCGGGCGACACCCTGCCCATGACAGCAAGGGTGTGTGTGGCCGGGGCTGCCCATCGGGATCTGAAGTCTATCCAGCCCCCCAAGGGAGCAACAGCAGTTCCCCATAAGATGGAAATAATGTGTCTGGGCTTGAGCACTAGCAAGGCCAGAGGGCAAAGGCAGCACTAGCAAGTGGCCCGAACTCATGCCCCCTATGGCTGATGCACTGTCACCTGTCCCTAAGCTCTCCCCACCTCTGGCCACGTGGATGGGAGGCCCTTAGGATGGGAAGGAGAAGGGCCCCAACCAGCCCTGGTGGTTCCCTGGTGGGATTGTTTGGTGCAATCTTCATTTCTGGTGGGTGTGGTCATGAATCATTACCAACTTAGTGGCTTTGAAACCACACAAACTTAGTATCTTCCAGGTCTGGAGCTGGGAAGACTGAAATGGGTCTCCTAACATGGTGTTGATGGGGGCAAGCCCTCATTCCTTGTAGAGACTTGGGAGGTGGGGTGGGGGTACGGTGGGATCTGTTTCCTTGGCTTTTCCAGGTTTAGAGCCAGGTTTAAACCATGGCTCTAAATCTATGGTTTAGAGCCATACATCCCAGGGTGTATGGCTCCTTCCTCCTCCAGAGCAAGCAAGCATGGGTCTGGAGGGTTGAGGCCTTCATGCACTGACCTCCCTCTGGTTCTCGGCAACCCATGTCCCATCTCTTTTTCTGTTACTCATACAGACTCTCACTTTACAAGAGCCCTTGTGAGGCCACTAGGCCCACTCAGGTCATTCAGGATCACCCCCCATCTTGAGTCACCAACCCTGATGTCATCTGCAAACTTAGGTGCCTCTTTGCCAATTAAAATGTGCAATTCAATGTATTCACGGGTTCCAGGGATTAGGACGGGGCCATCTCTGGAGGGCTGCTCTCCTGCTTACTGCCTTTGGTATGCGGGTGCAATCCAAAAGAGGGGTGAGGCTATCAGGCAGCTCCCTCCAGGGGTGGCCCGGAAAGACAGTGGTTAGTCGATGTGTGAAGGGACAGAGCTTTGGGCGGGGGGCCTGGCAGGCATTTCAGGTGGAGAGAGAAATGGCCCCAAGTAGGACTGCACAGAGACTGAGGAGCTGGGGCACAGGGCTTGGCGGCTTGGTCCGGGGTCTGAAAGAACACTGGGGACAAGAAGATGTAAGGAAGAAGAGGTGAATGAACCTAAAACAACGAGCACCAAGAAAAAAGATGTTTGTGTCCCATCTGACGGCCCGCCAGGAAGCCTCCGACACAGGAACTGCCCCAAACAGCCAAGCAGAGAGAATGACTTCGGCCACCAGCCCTTGTCATCAGCTACCCTGGAACGGATGCTGAATTCTCGTCAGCTGATGAGCCACGGTGGCCGGGGTGGAGACCAGGTGTGGGCCCAGCCGCACGGGGCAGGGCCACGGGGTGGGGGATGGAAGCCCGCATTGAGGCTGACCCACCTACTACCCCACCCGCGTCCGATCTTCTCCCTGCCCAGTCCTGCCTCCTGGACCCCCAACAGGCGTCGATCCCGAGAACACTTCGCAATAAGCCGCACCCAGCTCTCTGTCCCCAACTCCCAGGGGAACCCAACCAGGGACAAGATGCTCTGTAACTATTTGTTGGATGGACTGAACTCACCTGACTCCCTTGTGTCCTTCTATCCTCTGTTGGAGGACTGCAGTGGTGGCACCTGCCCAAGGCTGAGGATCCAGGTCTCCAAGGATGCGTGTCCTTCCTGGATGAATGACTGAGCCCAGTAAACCCTCGCTACCTTCCCACCACGGGGCCGTAGTAACTCAGCCCACGAAGCTTGTCATCGGCCCAGGAGACACCTGCTCCTGGCACGGGTGACATCACCTTGCCAAAGATGGCCTCCAGAGCAGGGGGTGGGCGCCACCGTTGAACAGGACGAGTGGGTAGTGAGCAGGGCCAGGAGGCCGTCAGCGTACTTTCCCTTCAGGGGTCTCCGCGGACCACCCTGTCCAAGCATTCCCGGCCACAGCATGTAGTGATTTAATAGAGTCATTGGTTTACGCGTGCGCGCTCTGCCCTTCTGAAGCACAAGCTTCACGAGGCTGGGACCTTGTCTACCTTGTTGGTTGTCACACGCGTAGCGCCTGGCACGGCACCTGGCCCTGCGGACACACCCTCCTTCGACCGCCCGCAGGCTGTGGAACCCCGGGGCCGTCGATGAGCCTCGGGTTCCTCATTCTGCAAAGTGAGCGTGCAGGGAGCTGTTGCGAGGATACGGGGAGGCCCAGGAACAAAGCTCTGAGCGTGGCGCCCACATAGGCACACGCACACGCAGGTGGGGGCAGCCTGGAGCCCCTGCGTGAACCACGGGCAGAGCCATCTGCTGGGGGGGGGGGATGTTGGAGGTTGGAAACCGATGCTGAGTAGAGCAGGAGGCAGGGCTGTGGGGAGCGAGCAGCTGACTCCGGGCACCGCGGCTTTGTGGGCACCAGACATCCTTGGTGTGGGATTTCCTCCGCTGGAGCGCAGAAGCTGGTGCAGGGCCGAGAAGACAGGTGACTTGCAAATCCCCGCCTGGAGCTGGGCCGGATGAGCCGGGCGGAAGGATAAAGGGGCACAGCAGCTGAGGGCACTGGCAAGCCAACGCTGGTGAGGATGTCCTGTGTGGTCTGGAGGTCTGCACATGGGGAGTCAGGAGGCGCTGGTCCACATGGGAAAGTCCAGGGAGTGGAGCTGGGGGTGAGGTCAGCGGGGGGTGTGGTGGGACGGAGGCGGAGCGGACTGGCAGCTTCGGAAGCTGTGGTCAGGGAGTGGGATCCTGGAGTGCAGTTGGAGCCCGCGGGGTGATGACAAGGCCAGGGGGTGTGGGCGGCCGGAGGGGAGCGGAGGTGAAGGTCACGGGCCAGGAGGAGGGGTGGGGAGCGTTGCACGGAGCTGGCGGCCCCCTCCTGTCTCCTCCGCTCACTTGCTTCCCTTCCTCTCTGGGGACCCGCTGCCTGGTTTCTGGGGTTCTGTCCAACCTCCCGATGACGCATGCATGGGCCCCTCTGGCCCTCACCTCTTTGCCTCAGTTCCGGTGGTTCCGCTTTGCCCTCCACCTGACGCGGGGGCAGGCTCTCACCGCCTCCCACGGCCGAGCAGTTCTCAAACGGAGCTTGTTTTCTTTCTACCAAATCCTTCCCTTCCCTAACCACCCTATCATTGTCTTCCCAATCCCCCAATTTTTATGTCACTCATTTCCTCTTCTTCTTTGCCGGTTTCGCTCCTGCCGTCCTCCATGACGGAGCCTTGTGAATTATTCTGTCCATAACTGTTGCAAGCCAAGCCCGTTCTTGCAATTTGCAGAGCTAAAATCCGACCCAGAGATTTGGCAGCACAGATCTGAGAAGTGAGGGTTGAGAAATGGGCGGAGTCCGTGGTGGGGGTGGGGTGCGAGGAAGAAGTCTTGGGATGGGGTAGAAACAGCAGCCGGGCAGATGGGGGTCCTCGGTGGGGCTCGGCCAGCTCTATGGGGGGCCGCACACGTGTCCTTTCACTCAGCCTCAGTGGAAATTGTGAATATTCGTTGACGTTAGCTCTTAGCATGCCTGACACATCATGGGTACCCGCCGTACCCTGGCTCTCCTTCTGGGAGACCTGGTCCAGCCCTAGCCCTACCCGCAGGGCACTGCATGGTGTGATAGGCTCTGGGCCAGAATCAGGTCCGGCTGCAGCCCCGACGAGCCGCGCACCCAGCTTCTGAGTCTCCGTGTCCTCCTCCGTCAGATGGGGTTACTAATATCTGCTTTGTCCCCGGCACAAGGCTGTTGGGAGAATCAAACATGGTGACGCGCATGAAGGGACCTTGTAATTGAGGGTGTTTCAGTCTCCCACAAGCTCGCAGTGCTCGTCCTGGCTTACTAAGGTACCGGCTTCCAACGTGGGCTCCTTCAGTCTGGGTCCAAGGAGAACCCTCTCCCTTCAATGCTATTGTGTTCATATCATTCACAACCCGCTTAGCGGAGGCTGGCCCGTGTAGACGGTCGCTGAGGCAGGAGCTCTGGAGTGAAGGGGCTTGCGCCCAGACCCCTGTCTCTAGCACCAGCGGCTGTGTCCTTCGACATGCAACCTTGATGTGACTCAGTTTTCATGGCTGAAGGGGGGGGATGGAGGGTGGTGGCAGGGCCATGTCATGGGGGAACTGTGAGCATTTAGCGGGCGGGCCTGGGGGCTCTGAGAACAGAGCCCGGCACACACAGGGAGTGCCTGGTCCTTTTAGCTGTTATTATCATCAGACCTTTCACGAGTCCACCCCACCGCCCGAAGGTCGTCCACACGTTCCCCCGAATGCACGGAGATCTCTGTCACCTGCCTTCTTGGGATAGTCACACAACTCGATGTCCCGGGCTGAGTGTCCCAGGGCTGGACCCCCGTCCCCAATGACCCTTCCCCTTCCTCAGTGTTTCCCAACTTTGTTTTCTATTCTTTTTATGCTACATAGAAACCCCACCAAGACAAGCAGAAACACCCAGAAAAAAACGTCAACTAACTGGTCATGGGTCACCTCGGCCTCCGGGGAAGGAGACCTTGGTGGGAGACATGGCACAGGGAGTGAGGCCTGGGTGGGAGAGGGGTTGGAGCAGCCCCCGAACCCATGGGAGGCCCCAGCTACCCCGCTGTCCCCTTAAGGCTGTTTGCTCTGTGTAGGCGTCTCTCCTTTCTGCCTCCAAGCAGCAGCACACGCCTTTCCCTGCACTTGGGGCGCTTGCTAGCCCAGCCCTGCCAAGGCCCCCCTTATGATGCAGGTGGACACAGGCACCCCCGCCGGAGCCCCCAAGCCAGCCCCTTGCCAGACCCAGCGTTCCTCTCTGCGGACACGCTCCTCCCAGCGGCCCCCGCTTTCACGGTTGAAATGGTTCCTGGCTTTGAACCTGTTTCCTACCTCCCGTGTCTGTGCTTAGGATGTTTCTTTCCTTTGTTTCTTTCCCTCAGTGTCATCGACCCTGAACACGCAACGTCCAGCCACACGCTTTGTTACGTGGTGCCGGGGACAGAGCGGTGGGAGATTTGGGGGGTTTGCAGTAGAGAAGGCGAGACAGAAGGAAGAAGCTGGCGTTCCTAGACAACCGTGAGAAAGAAGATGTTTGGGAGGGAGATGCGGGGGACAAACAACCTGCGTGGGGGGAGCAGGACCGGCCGCCGAGCCTCCAGGGGCACCGCAGGAGGCTGGGCAAGCGGGCCTGGCCTCGCGTTCTCCGGCACCGCAACCAGCGCAGCGGCCCTACGGAGGGCAGGGGGAGCTCATCCTGGAAGCAGGCGCAGGGAGCAACGAGGGAAGGCCATTTAGCAGAAAAGCAAAAACCTCTGTCATGGGGAATTTTGGAATGTTCGTGCCCGAAGCAGAGAAGAGGAAAGCCGGAAGTCGGTCCTGAGCCCAGGGCAGCGAGGGAGCCCGTCATTCGAGGCCACGGAGTGCCACCTAGTGCCCATCTGAGGAAATGCGCCCTGCTTAGGGGACAGGCTCAGGCCGGTGGCTTCTTCGAGCTCAGGATGCAGAGGGCAAGGAGAACCTGGGCCAGGAGCTCACCTCCCCGAGCTCACCTTACCCCACGCTAGGAGGATTCTGGATCCCGGTCCTGGCTCAGACACCAGCGGGGAGGCTCCAGCCCACAACCTCTGCGTCCGTTGGGAAGCAGCGGAGGGTCCTGGCTTCCACTCCCATGTTCTGGGTCCTTGTCCGCAGCCAGGCCCTGCTCTGTCCGTCCTGCCTGCCCCGCCCCGTGCAGCCGGAGTGAGTGTGGAGGAAGGGCAGCCTCCCCGGGGCAGGGGGTCCACCTGCCAGCAGAAGACGAGCTCCGATCACGGATGCCGGGGTATCAGCACGGCGCTTTGCTGGGGTGAAGTGCTCCAAGAAAACCCTGGGTCTTGAGTCAGACTCTAGCCTGGTCTAAACAGAAGCACCTTGGGGACGGGAGCTGACCAGTTCTTCTAGAAGTTTCTCTCTGTTCCTTTGGCCTCTCTATGATTCTACCCCATTCGTCTTTGTTTGGCCGTCTGAAGCACTTCAGAATAATTCTTTTTATTCCATACCTGCAAAGAGTTTTTACCTTCCCTGTAAATACCGTCATTTTGGGGCTGAATGTGCCCAACTTCCTTCATTCTTTAGACCAGTGACTCTCAACCCAGGACGATTTTGCCCCTCAGGGGACATTCGTCTGGAGCCCATTTGGTTGTCACACTTGGAAGAGCGAGGCTGCTGCTGACATCTAGTGGGCAGAGACCAAGACGCAGCTCACGTCTTGCGGGGCTTGCATCGCGCCCCCATCCCTGCCGCCCCACCGCCCCCCAAACACACAAAGACCGATGCAGCCCCAAACGCATTCGTGCGGAGTTTACAGAAACTTACCTGGGAGTTCCGAGACTTCTCAGCACCCCAGTCCCTTAGGGGAACGTTTTCCATTTGTCGTGGGTATTTCTACCATCCTATGGAGTGTCCAGGTCAGCTCTGACCAGCCTGGGCACCTTGGGGGTCTACCTGGCAGACACCTCTCAGCGGAGCCAAAAGCCTACATCAGTCTCCTTAGCAATCCTTTGCTCATGCAGTCGGTACGTTTCTGAACAAAGCACTTATCAACTCAACCACACATACGATTAAAACCTAGACACATACTACCTAGAAAAGCTAGTATTATATTTACACACACATGCATAGATGTTGGGTAAAATGAACATTCCTATAGATGCATTCAGCTTTAAATAATTATTATTCTATAACTTTTTTTTTTTTTTTTTGAACCATTCCCTCGACAAAGAAATGGTGAAGCCCGGCTGGAGCTCTGCAGGGCAGACAGAACAAAGAAAAAAAAAAAAAAGATGCTTGTCAAGTAAAATATGAAAGGCGTGCTCCAAGCTCCCCTAATTACATCTTGGAAGGGAAGCTTTGTCCTAGTGACATTCAGGATCATTTTTCATAAGCTCAGGTTACCCTCTTGAAGATTTTTAGGAAGTTTCATGATATGGAGACATTGTTGAAAAATTGGCTGCTTGACTTCTGCTAAGCAATCAGATTTGGAGATCAAATCCATTCCTGCCCGCTTAGCTTCTAGCTCCGCCGGTTATCTCAGGCAAAATGAGTTGGTGACTTTAACTTGGACTTTTCAGGAGGCGGATGGTTTGACCCTGCTCTTCCGTGTGTGGTTTTCACAAAGGCTCTCCGAGAAGGCTTGGCTGAAGGTGCAGATTGATTCTGAGATAGTTGACATGGTCTGAGGCCATAAACATCACAGCATTTAGGGGACAACAGACGTGGTTGTCATCTTTATACACGAGAAGCGGAGGAAACAGAATCCCTTTTGCCAGACCCTCAGGTCTTTCCTTTAGAATATAAAATTCTCAAGCAAATTGTGGGTTCCTCTTGCCCTGCCCTGAATTTTAAGTGTTGGACTGCTTAAACTATCATTAAAACTTAATGAAATTAAACTCGCTTGGCTCTGCAGAATCCTGATTTATGCACACCTGTTTTTACGCTCGTGGAGACTCTGGCGGGGGCTGTTTTAGTACGGGGTCAAGACAGTAAGTAGACCTCCTGTTTCTGCACTAGGTCTTCATTCTTGGGAACAGGAGTGTCTAGCAAATAGGAATATATTATAAATCACATTTTTAGTGAGAATGACAAAGCTTAGTAACCCTCGCCTTAGGGAACCTGTCCAATTTGTCAGTTAAAATTTAGCCTTCTGATATAAAACGAGCCCATTCATGTTGTGTGAGGGCTGATTCCCCGCGGAAAGAATCTGTTTGGGAGCTGCCAACAAAGCAGAATGTTAGTATCGTGGGGCGCAGTACGTGGACCTCTGCAGAAAGCTTTGCAGCTGTTCCTCAGTTTACCATGCAGCCCCCCCAACTCCCATGCCCCCCAGTCCCCCAGTCTCACAGCGGCAGGCGGACGAGCCTCTGAAACCACAGGGTCCCCATCCAGGGGAATTTCTGGATTGCAAAATGAGGACACAGATTAGAATCTGTTACTTGCACGAAGGGGATAATGCAAATATCCAGCCTAAAAACAATGACCCAAGTACAAAGCATTTCACTGAAGGCGAGGGAGAAGACAGGCACACTTGCGTCCGCGTTTGGGTCGAGACTAGACAGACCCTTCTGGGACGGGAGGAGGAGCGGGGGTTGGCCCTGAACCCTATCACTTGGTGCTCGGAGAGCATGTGGTGGACGGGGTCTGGAAGCTGTAGTGCAAGGGAACTTCATGCTTAATATCAACACGACTTTGGGGAGCAAAGAGGATGTGGTCTCTAGGCCCCCAGCTCCAGGCACTTTGCTCCCTCCATGCCCCAGACGTGTGGTCTCCACACCCAAACCCAGGGGAGCCCAGCCCCGTCGGCTCTGTGCGCCCGAGGCGGGCGGCTCCTGCCTACGCAGCCACCACCAGGGACGGCACCAGCCCCACGCCCAAGCCACCTGTCGCAGGCTCCGGCACCCACAGGGTGGCTGAAACCACACTTTCATGGACCCCACCCTGGGGCCTTTGGAGTCAGGATCTCCATGTCCCGGTGACTCGGCTGCCGGCTCCATCAGGAACCACAGAGCAAACCCTGCGGGTTTTGTGCAGTCGGACCTCCAGCTTGGCCGTCCTCGCACTGTGGGGCTCCCCTGCGACCTCGGGGAACAGCCAGAACACAGGCTGGAATCCAACCCGAGAGAGCCCCGCAGGTGAGGTCCCTTCTGGGCCCTGACACATCCCCACGGAGCCTCCCAGACCCGCCCCCCGCCCCCTCAGTCTCCTCCACCTCCGACAGCTGAGTGCCCTTCCAATGTAGGCCTGTTCCAGAAGGTCTGAGAGTCTACAGTATTGACTGCGCCCTTGAAGGTAGGGCACCCCGAGAAGAGAAAACCCACAGAACTTCCTGCCCCGGCCCCTGGGTTTAAGGAGGCTTAGGGCGGTTTTACCCTCAGAGACCTCAAGACTTGACAATGACATCGCCCCCTTGCTTGCCTACGGAGCTCTCCGAGGACCAAGAGTATTGATGGGGAGCATGGAGTAGGGAAAAGAGAGACCCCCTCTCTCCTGCTCCTCTGTGCCCCGATGTCCAAGGACAGCCACCACCCTGCACTCTCCCACCTTCACCGCCTCACTCCCTCAGCTTCTCTTCATTCTTCAAGACCTACCTCAAAGGCCACCTCCTCCAGGAAGCTTTCCCTGGTTTCGTCCTTAAAGCATGAACTACCAGAGCCTCTCTGCTCCCACCTGGGTTTCCAGGCACCTCTAGCTCACACGCGACCTTGGCTGTGGCTTTCCTGTCTCCCTTCCCACAGCGCGTCCCTGAGAGGACCGTGTTTATTTAACTTGGAGATGTTTCTGACATGCCTCTCCTGGTCGGCATTTCATGAAGTGGTTCTCGCTGTGGGGGTCCAAGCTGGGCCTTCGGCACGAGACTTCCCTCTGAACCTGCTGGGTGATGGGACACGAGTGTTTTCTCCTCTAGGGCCTGCAGAGAAGGGGCGGCAGGGCCTGAAGTAGCGCCTGAGTTAAAGGTCTGTTGATGGTCTGAATGCCCCCAGCACCCAGACCAGGAGCCGCAGAGTGGCACGTCGCCCACCAGGCTGACCCCTGCTTCCCTGGTTGCTCTAACACCCGCTATGCTCACCGATCCACCAGGGGCGAGGGGGTGCCTCCCAACGACCATGACAGGCAGGCTCTGTGGTGACCCTGGCCGATGGAGGAGGAACAGAGGCACAGAGAGGTTAAGCCACGTGCTCGGGTCACACAGCTCAGGTGGACGGTGCACCGTGGGCTTGTCCTGCTGTTGGCCGGTGCTCCCTGCTCCCCAGGCTTGGCCATGCGGCAGAGGGCCTGTCCCCAGCCTCACATTTGCTGGGTGGCAACAATCACAGACACTATTCAGACCCGGCACTTGCAATCCTCAGGGCAGAAGGAGGCAGTGGTCAAGAGGGTTTCTATGAAGGTGGTCTGGATCTACCAGAAGGTCCGGAGGCAACACCCAGCTGGGGCAGTTCACCTCTCGCTAAACTTGGCGGTGACCCCCCTGGCCTGGTGGGCGCAGGAGGAGAAAATGTTGACTCACTCGGGCGCCTGGAATAATAGAAAAGCAGAGACACTCCCTCCCTGCGTGACCACAGCCTCGGCCGGCCACATCCCTCCCAGGTTTGCACCAACGCAGAGATCTTTCCCATCTCGGCAGCTCCCCTGCCGTAGGGGACTCACGCCTCCTCCCAGCCCCGTCTGTGAGCCCCGAAATCTGGACATCATCCCGGGTCAGATAGCGTGGCTTTACCTCTCCTCTGATCTGTTTGTCAAACGGAAAGGTTGCTTTGTGTTTAAGTCAAACTCTCCTTAATGCATTTTCCATTCTCTACAGAAACCACAGCCTCCCATTTAACACACACACACACACACTCACACACACACACACACACCACGAAGCACACGTCCCTTGCCTGGCTGACCATTTTCTTTGATCCATTAAAATCCGAGAGCCAGTCCTCCTCCGTCTCTAGAGCGAGGCCGAGAGGGAGTAATTACCCATAAAGTGGCCATCCGAGTGTTTGCTCTGTGATGAAAGAAAACTTTTGAGAACTTGGAATAGAGAAGGAATATGTAAGCCACTCCAGACCCCATCAATAATGATATAATGAATTAATGATTTACTCAAGTTTTATATGTCTATTTGCTTTGCGATTCATAAGCACGCAGCGTTTCCTTAGTAACCTTGACATTGGACCAAACTTCATCTCTCTGGGAACTGAAGAGCACCTCTCAGGGAAAGGCTCACAGCTTCTCTGGCTTTTTTCAGTGTTTGCAAAAGAGAAAATGATGAATGAGAATTTTCTGAAGGAGGCATTTCTCGTCTTTCCTTTCCTTCCCATGATCACGGAGATCACGAAGGAAACACCTACCGTATCAACCTCTAATTCCACCCCCTCCCTCCCACACAATGGTCTTAACCAAATAACATCGCTTTCACTGTGTGTGTGTCGTTAATTTCTGGATGTGTAGCTGCGAGCACACACACACACACACACACACACACACACGTACATACGCCATCGATGTGTTACCGGCAAACACAAACGATCTGTTTTCTCAGTCGACTTAAAAAATGTCAGCACCCTCCGTGCCTCGTGCGGGACTGTGTGGTAGGCTGAGTAGGTAGGTCAAGGGAGATGGAAGTTTCTGGATGTGTCACCCGGAAAGCCCATTTATCCACGACAGCTCAAGTGGCAGCGAGTCCCATTTCCCTGGTGGGAACCCTTGCGGAGGAATCTGGTCAGACAGACGAGAGTCCGTGCCTCGGAACTGGATATCTGTAGACTGAGACCCACGCCCAGCTGGGTAACATTTTTTTTTGATCTGCCACTGGGGCCAAGAATCTTCTTGCGGGGAGGATTTTGTTATTTTCCTTTTGGGGTACAGTTATCCAAAGAAAGGGAAGAAGCGGGGTAAGGGGGACCTGCTTGCCGGGGAAAAATCAAAGGAGGGAGTCCGTGTTTTCTAGCGACCAGGAGACCAGGCACTGAGAACGGTTGTCCCCATCAATGAATGCCTTTCAGTGTTAGATGTTTGTCCTCCGAGGTTGCTGCCCTGTCTAGGGTCTGAGAAGCACGGGTCGCAGTCACGTGAGGCTTTGTGGTGAGAGTGGCTCAAGGTGGGAGCCAGAGAGAGGCATCCTGGGGCGGGCGGCGGGGGGCAAGACACATCCCTGGACCTTGGAAAGTCCCTGGCCTGACCAGTTAGATCCCCGGACAGCAGTAAAACGGGGTGCTGTCAGAGACGGGGAGCACAAAGGAACGAGGGCTTCCTTGGCCTGAGGGCTTGGAAGGGTGTTCCTGGACCCAGTGGTTGAGGAAGGCCTCGGCGGGTGTGCGAGTCAGGACAGGAGACATTGTTTTATGGCCAATATCAGAGTCCAAAGCTATCACGTGCTTCCCGGGTCGCCAAGATCCCCCCACAAGCCAACACCTCCGCGGGGTTACCTGCGCTGCCCCATCCCTCCCGTGGGCTCCTCTCCTGGCAGTTGTCAAAGCTGGTGAGGATCTCGCTTCTCAGATACACATCACTCAGCTAGTCCCGCAGATATGGAATAATAACTTGGGGTGAGCGGCCCCTGTGCTTGCTGCGCGGGCCGGCGAGGCTGGGCTACACGGCAGGAAGGAGCGCTGACGAAATGGCCCAGTTCTGCTGACCCAGGTGTCCTGTCGGTCTGAAACTCGTTGGGGATCTGAAGTTTAAGGCGGGACATGTTAGAACATCTTGAATGGAATCGAGTTGGCCGGGGGGCCCAAACCATGAGAAACCACCAAAAATTCCACTTGATTTTTAAACCAAATGTGGCCCCGCTTGTCTACAGTCTGACCCACGTTTTGAGGGAGAAGCCCAGCTTGCTTGAAGGCTGTAAAGGAACCTGAGACCAACCTGTCCTACCTCCCACCCACTCAAGTTTTCCAGAAAAAATGGGCCAACGCTCTTTACAAACTGTTCCATGACAGGGCAGCCGACCTGCACCCGGGGGCCGGGCAGGTGGACAGGGCCTTCGGAGCTGGCCCGCAGCAGGGAGGGGCTGGGATAGCACCGTCCACCCTTACCACACATCATCTCCCTCTCCCCACCTGACCTTCAGCCCCTGAGCCGGGAAGTGACACCGTGGAAGGCTCTAGAAGTTTCCGGAACCACGTCTCTACACCCTTCGGAAATGAAATGCCTGGCTTCTCTTGATTGTGTTCTGAAGCACTTATAAAGAAAAGTCCAACACAGCGCTTTAAAATCTCTCCGCAAATGGAATGTTCCCTGTCTTACTGCTGTTTGTCTGGTTGGGTTCAAGTCAAGCCAAGGGGGCATCTCAAACATTTCTGTGCGTATTGGGAGGCACACATGAGGGGGTCTCTGGTCCTCTTCAGTGGGCGAAGGCCACCTGCAGCTTGTTTGCCCTATCGTCAAGAAGGCCCCTTTTGGGGCTCCCATCACGGGGCTTTCTGGGGAGCACAGTGGGGGTCCGGCTCACAGATCTCTGCCCAGCCCCCGCCACCCAGAAGGAGGGCCAGTCGCTTACCGATTTTCCCTGGGACCCACCTCTCTCTTTTTTCTCAAGACCCCATTGGGTGTATTTCAACTGGACATTTAAAAAAAGAAAGATCCACAGTAACCAAAGCAGGTGGTTTTAGGACACCGTGTCTTGATTAACCCCCATCTGAGAACATACAGTTTTCAAAAGATCGAGAAGCTCTAGAGTGTAAGGGTGAGGGGCTGAGAGCCTGGCCCTGCCTGGTACCCCGGCGACAAATGCTGGTGCTGACGCTACGGCCCACTCTGGGCCTCAGTCCCCCTCCGCCACCGGTGTTGTAGGGCTCTGGCCTTCTGCCCGTCTCTCCCCGTCCCAGTGCCCATGACCTGGTGTCCACGTGTTGGGCCAGGCTGGTCTCACCATCAGCATTTCTGAGAGTCAGAGCCACCGCTCCCAGGATGCAGCAACGAGCTCGCTGACTCCTTCTCGGGTCTGAGACATCCGTCAGCCCAGGCCCTCATGGAGTTTCCGTCTCCATGACTAATCTTTTCCAGGGTCGACCATGAACTACAGGCTGAGGTCGCTTCTCAAGACAAAACAATAGCAGCACACTCTGGCTTGGTGGCTGGAAGTTAGGTCACCGTCCAGGGCTATCTGGGAACCGGGAAGACAAACACTGGTGGCCCTGCCCACCCACCCCTGCCCCCACAGGAGGGAATACAGCCTGTACACCTGCACACAATGCCTTCCTGTATCCATCGCCTGCTCTGGGGGACAAAGAATCACCTTCAACATGGAGTCAGCCAAAGGAAAATTAGCTTGTCCCCGACCCACGGGGCAAAGGGCAGGTTGGGCGCTTCTCCGGTGGGGGGCAGGATGGTGAGCAGCCAAGGAGGAGTTGGTCTGGTCTGCTGGGTGGAGGACGCTAGGCCAGGGACGCATTGGCCCCTATAGGCAGCGCCCACGAGGCCTGGCTCCGGCATCTCCCCCCGCCTGACGCTGAAGCTCCGATTCCCCCAGCTTTGCTCTCCTCTTCCTGCCTCCCACTCTCTAGCAGCGCACGTTTCCTGTACTTCTCGCTCTGCTGATCTCCGCAGTCAGGATCTCTCTCTCGGTCTGGGGATGTTCCTTTTCAAGGTGTTCTGTTCTCGTTTTATAAATGTGCTATCTCCACCCTTCTTGCTCGGGGTCCTCACCAGCAGTTTCTGGGGTTCCTGTCATTTCACTCTGGCCTGGTTCCTTAATCCATTGTCACTTAGGGATTCTCCTGTTGGTTGGCTTCAGTCCTGAATCACCCGAGCTGGCCGGGCCCTACGCTTGGGAAGGCCTGAGCAGCAGGTCCCAGGTGGAAGCCGCCAGTGGACCGTGGCTCCCGGGTGTCAGAATATGGAAAACTGGTCTTTAGGGAAGAATTTGGGGAGAGAGGAGGGGGGCAGGCACCAAACCACCTGGGGTTCTCGGTGAGTGTGGGGGTGGGGGCTGACTATTCTGAAAACCAGCTTTGAATTTCTCTTGGGGAGCCCCGTGCTCCATCAGCTTCCACCGGGCACAGCCTGGGCATCGCTAGAGCTTCGGATGGCTCTGTGTTCTGATTTGTAAAGAGATAATTCCAGCTACTTTTTGTGACTCCTACTCCCTCTGGTCTGTGTTGCAACTCCCTTACCCAAGCTCTGCCGCCACCATACGCACTGCTCATCTGACCACCGCCAAGTTCAGGGGCCTTCCGCCAGGTCTGCAGGACCAAGGGCCGGCGGCACCCAGGCTCGCGTGCCGCTCGCATGCCGCTCGCACACAATGCCGCGTTCTTCCTTCCTCTATCCTTTGTCTGCTGCACAAATTCTCTCCAGCGCCTCTTCAAGGACAGACCATGTGTGGTTCCTCCTAATTGCAATTTACCTCATTTGCATGCGGCTTTTTCATTATAATTCCCTGAACCCAAGCAGCCACGTTGCCAGGGCAACTGAGACCGCACTTCCCAGCCTGCTCACGGCTGTCTGGGAGACCCTTGGCACCGTGGGGTCTGGCTCCAGCTGTGCTCCCCTCCCCCCACGCAGAAGGCATGGTCGGCAGGAGCCTCCTGCCTGCTTTGTGTGTCTCTCCACGGGGGCTCCGTGACCTTTCCGTGTGCCCGACTCACGTGTCCCGCTCCCCAGATCGGAGCCTTCCCCCTTCCCCCCACCCAGCAAGCCCCATTTGATCCATGCCAGCTGGGCTCACCTCGGGGGTCTCGTGATGCCCAATGAGATGACGCGCCTGACGCACCGAGCGCGTAGACGCCTCGGGACCCGTGAGGACAGTTACCTGTGGTCACGCTTTAGCAGGTCTCCACGCCACACCAGGAACTCGCCCCACGTGTGTTGTCTCACCGAGATCTGTGCCGTGCCTCCCTGCATAGACGCCCCCCCGCCGCCCCGCTCCAGCCCCTCCATCTGCTCTCCCTCCATCGCCCAGCCACTGGCATCTGTGCCCGGGGCGGGGGCCAAACACTTCCTCCCCTTCCAGCAGCGGTCAAGTTGGAACTCAGGTGAATCCAATCGAACCCCCGCTTAATTACAGTCCTCGGGTCCTGCGGCGCTCGGCCAGGGCAGCCGGGGAATGAATGAACATGAAGGAACGAGTGAGCCTCCACCTCGTCACACCCCCACAATCCACTTCAGAGATGTGAACTTGGGGGCCACGTCGCTGTTTGATTGGGATACTCAGTGACAAAGGGCAAGGGCCAGATGTGGCGAAGCAGCCCGTACAGAAGCCTCGAGCTGCTTGGAGCCTCGACATCCACACTTTCCCCCACAGCGAGTAAGTGGCCCAAATGGCCAGACTCGCCCTACGACCCCTCTGAGGAAATGTAGCTGTGCTGTGAGGTTCACGGATGGGGGGAGGGCCGGTGGGGGGGGGGGCGGTCATCTAAGAAGGCGTAATGTGAGGTCAAGTGCATAAACCCTAGCTGACTCCTACCCAGCTAGTCTAGTTAGCAGTGGCCTGTGTGACCACAGTGTGTGGCCGGCCCCAGGGTCGTCCTCACTTCTGACAGAGGAGGCGAGGGGAGGGGCGGCCGCTGGAGAGAAAAGCCGACAATAATTCTCCTCATGACAGACTGAGTTAAACTCGAGTCGCATTTCTAAAAGCTGAGCTCATGAACACTTCTGTGAGGGATGGGGGGTAGGGAGAGGGTGTGTTGAGTGACAAAGGAAGAAAAAAAAGGGAAATTCTGCCTTTTGATTCCAGCTCAGCCTCTGACCAGCTGTGCGACCTTGGCCAAGTCATTCACGGGCCCTGTGATGCCATGGTCTCACCCTTTCCCCGGAATCTAGCAGGTTCTCCGTAAAAATTGTGGCCGAGACTGGCGTCTGTCATTGGGGTGGGGAGAGCCTATGACAAATTACGGTGGCCGTGGTTGCTTGTGAGGACAGTCAGCGTGCAGGGAGGACTCGGAGCTCGGGCTGGGTACCGCTCCCAGAGCAGCCCCGGCTCCCGGCGTGCAGGAGGGCTGCCACCAGGAGACAGGGAGCTGAGAGGACGTGTCCAGACCCAACCGCGGTCAGGTGAGTGGCTGCAAGTCTCTGGCTTTTTCCAGGGCTCGGCTGCTTGCTTGGAGCCCTTTGTAAACGCCAGACGCCGTATGTCCCTGCAGAGATGGGATGCTTTCTGCTGGATATGCCTCTAACAGCGAGAGCAGCATCACCAAAAAAAGAGAGAGAAGAAAGGAATCTTTTAAGGGTGCAGGGTGTCCTGGAGGGGGGCCCAGGAAGGCTGTTGCTGCGGGAAATGAGAGCCGCCACAGTCATGCTATTTTTGTTGGTATTTTTTTCACCGAGTGTATTCCTCCTGCCAGAAAGTTTGACGGCTGAGCTTGAAGCAGCCACAAATCTGTCTTGCTGAAGTGCGTTAGTTTACCTCTAAGTGTCTCCCGAGTGGTTCCCAGTGATTTCCAGGTTGGGTCCAGGGAGGAGACAGACGCCAAGAACCGTCCCCCTGGGGACCGTGCACCAGTCCCTCAGATCTGGGTCCCCTGGGCTTTTGGAAGCCTTTTACAGAAGCCAACGTGCTTCACCGCAGCGTTTTCATAGATCTGTTGGGTCCTGTTTCCTTAGAGGTTTTGGGGTTTGTTTTATGGTCCCCAGAAAGGAATTCCGGGGGAGACCTTCCCCGCAGAGAAGCAAAGCGGCAGAGGCCACTCCCTTGCCACGAAGTGTGTGTGGTCTGGGCCCGTGCAGAGAAGCCAGGTGTGCCCGGGGACCTGGGGCTGGAGACACCCAGCGCAGACCGGGCTGCAAACCCGTCCCGCCTGCGAGCCCTGGGGGCTTGGCCAGAAGGCGCAGACTCTGCAAATGTGACGTTTCAGTACCGTCGGTAGCTGGCTTCAGTGCATCAGACGTGGTCCGCTGTTTTGTTCCTTCTGCCTCTGTTTATGCCTCCGCTCTCGACCCGGAGGTGTGGGCTGTGCTCAGAAGAGTCACTGCGCCGTGAGGATGACAGACAGTGACCGCAGGTGTCCTCTAAGCAGCTGGGGCTCCTCCTAGGACCGTCCTCCCTGAGGAACGCTCAGGACAGGACAAAGGCCTGTCCCCACGGTGGGTGTTTCGTGGGGTATAATGAAAGAAAGAGGTAGCCAAATTCTTCCTCCAAAGGAGCCAGTTGTGAGCCCTAATACAAAGAAAATAGGACAAAACATGGCCAAAAGACCCTCACCTAAACGGGGTTTTCGTCTCTGCGGCTCGATATAGAAACTGACTCGACTTGGGTAGCCCGTGAGCTCCCCCGGCCCTGGTGCCTGCAGCCCCCTCCCCCGGCGTCCACACCTGCCTCCCTCGACCGCCTTTCAAGAGAGGCGGGCGTGCCACACAAGAGCTGTTTCTCGCACACATGTTCCGTCCTGGAGCCTGGCAGGTTTTGCCAAAGATGACTCAGGTAAACATGTTATCGAGCCCTGCTGCCAGGAGCCCGGCGATGATCCGGCCAGTACGATCACGCCGGGCGGCCGGCTCGACGCACCTGCGCTGCTCCCAGAAATTTCCCTGGCTTGTCTGCACTAGAATCGGGAGGTGGGAGAGAAGAGCCGCTGCCGGCCTACCCCCAGCCGCGCCCCAGGAGGAGGACGCGGAGAGTGTGAGCGGAGGACGGGGGAGAGGGGGAGAGCCCGGGAGCAGGGGGACGCGGAGGGCCACGTCCTCGGCCGGGGGCTGGGAGGACGGCCGGGAACAAAACAGATGAGCCCACGCCTTTGAGGAGCTCATGGTCTAAAAGAGGCAACATCTATGCATTACAAGATGACATAAATAACAAGACTCGTTTTGCCGTCGCAATGCATGGCAAGTGCTAGAAAGGAAATGAGAAGGAAATGAGAAGAAATGAAGAAAGGTTACAAAGGGGAACCGATTTGAATTGTGACATGGGTCCAAATGGACAGTTTGGGAAGGAATGTTTGAAAGGAAGGCCTGTGAGAGCAGAGCCAGCGAGGTCATGAGGGCCGGGACAAGCATGCTGACCGAGGGAACAGCACAAAGGACTCCGAGGTGGGAAGGAATTTGGACCATCGGAGGAACGGAAAAGAAGCCGATGGACCTGGAGCACCGAGAACAAAGGAGAAGGTGGCTTGCTGCTGTGAGTCCTTAGATGTCCACACAGGATACATTTTCCTCAGTTTAATGAACTGCCGTGGGATGAGCACCGCTGGGAACTGAGACAGCGCACCCCCCCCCCCCCCCCCCGGGAGCCTCGGGTGTCCCGTCCGGCCAGTGGAATTAATGGCTCCTGCTTCAGAGTGTGGGGCTACAAGTTGGTTGGGAGAAAGCATGGGGCGTGCCCGGTGTGGGGTCGGGCAAATGGTGGGCCCCCATTGGATGGGAGCTATTAAACAAAAAAACCAAAACAAACAAAAAGCAAAAACGAAGAGGCCCAGAGAATGTAGGGAACTCTACCTGCTCCTCATGTGAAGGAGGGAATTAACAGAGAAGCTGGAAGGAACGGCTATTGTTGTTGATTCTCTTAAGGACAAGTATGAATGTAGGAAAAGCGACGTTCCATTCCTGTTTTTTACGGGACCCGTACGAACATCGGGAGGACACGTGGAAGGTGGCAAGACCCCCAAGGGCGACGTGAAGGTCTGTGAAGCATTTCTCATTTTCGTAATCCAGGAGACAATAGAATGACGTCTTTAAATTATTGAAAGGACAAAAAAAAAAAAAAAAAAAAAAGCCCTTCCAATCTTTTTGTAGGTTGCTTTTTTCAGAAATGAGGGCTAACGCAAAATGCCTTCAAAAGCTATGAGAATCAGTTACCAAGAAGTCAACACACAAGAAATCCCATAGGATTTCTTCATGCTGAAGGAACATGACCCCAGATGGAAGCACCAAATTGCAGAAAGGAAGGAAGGACAGGGTAAATTTAAGGTAATAGGAACTATCTAGAGCAATCATAAGTGACCGAATGCTAAAATGCGTGATATCTATGGCACCAGGAAAGGGATAAATGGAATTGTGGACTATGTATCAAAATAGATCCTATGCTGGGCCGTAGAGCAAGTCTCAACAGATTTCAAAGGGCTGAAATCACACATTTCATTCTCTGTGCATTCTCTGACCACAGTGCAATTAAACAAGGAATTAATAACAGAAAGATAATTGTTGAATCCCCAAGTGTTTGGAAATTAAGCAACACACTTCTGAATAACTCACGGGCCAGAGGAAACATCACAATGGAAGGTAGCAAATACTTTGAACTGAATGATAATGAAAATAAACATATTGGAACTTGCGAGAAGCCGCTGAGGAAGTGCCCAAGTGAGAATTTTTTGTTTTAAATGCATGAGCTAGAAAATAAAGGGGTTGGAAGTCAGTGATCTAAGCTTCTGTCTCAGGAAAGGAGAAAAATCCAGTAAATTAAATACAAAGAAAATGGAAGGACAACAGCAAGCAAGAGAAGAGTTGACATCAGTGAACCAGAGAGGTAAAACAGACAAAAACAAAAACAAAAACAAAAAACCCCAGCAAAACCAAACTAGGTGTTCAAAAAGATGAACGAAATTCATAATCCCATCAAAACTGATCATGGAAAAAGCCCAGAAAACATAGCCCCAGATTTTTTTCACATCAATACTGGAAATAAAAGCAGGCCCTCAGTACAGAGCCCGATACATTTTAAATGGGATAACAGGATATCATGAATAACTTTATGCCAAATAAAAAGGACAACCCCAAAGAAATAGACACATTCTCTAAAAACTACAATTAGCAAAACTAATACAAGAAGAAAAGGAAATTCCTAAGAATCTTATACTTATAGTTTAAAATAACCAAATCTGTACTGAAAAACTTCCCACAAAGGAAACTCGGACTCAGACGGATCCACTAGTCATTTTCCAGACACTTCAGGAAAAAATAATACCGATCTTACGTCATCTTTCAGGGAGAGAAAAACGAACCCCTCCCAACTCATTTTATACGGCTGGCAAAACCCTGGTATTAAAAATCGACAAGGACATTACAATAAAAGAAATCTATAGGCTTATATCTCTCATGCATGTAGATAAAAACCCTTACATAAAACATTAGTAAATCAAATCCAGAGTCATATGAAAAGGGTAATACTTCTTGACCAAATAGAGTTTATTCCAGAAATGCAAGGTTGGTTTAACATTTGAAAACCAATCAGCGTAATTTGATTACACTGTAACCACGTCATGTCAAGTATGGTCGTGCCTGTTGATTCAAGAAAACGACTGATAAAATTCAATATGTATTCATGATATAAACTGTCCATCTATTAATAATAAAAAGAAATTTTCTTGATCTGATAAAGACCATATTTTAAAACTGCAAGGTTAATTTGTAATGAAACTATTAAGCACTTTCCTCTTGCCCACTATCACCATTCCCGTTCAACATGGTGCTGGAAGTCCTAGCCAGACCAATAAGGCAAGAAAAAGAAATAGATACAAAGATTAGAAAGGAAGAAATTAAAACTGTCTTTATTTGCAGAAGGCATAATCATGTACGAGAAAACCCAAAAGAATCTATAACTACTAGAATCAATAAACGAGTTTAGTGGCATCACTGGATAAAATGTCAATATATGAAATTTAGTTTATTTCTACATACAAGCAAATGACTAGACGATGTAATTAAAAACAACTTATAGCATAAAATTATAGACTACTTAAGAATGAATCCTTAGAAAGATGTGCAAGATTCACACTGAAAATTAAAAAAACTTTTTTTTTTTTTTAAATTTAAGACCTTTATTAACGGGTGCTTGCTGTTTGTTGACTTTTTTGAAAAAAATCAAGTTGTAAGCTTTTATTACAAATTAAAAATGAGGTTCTTAAAAAGCTCAACTTGACCAGATAACGAAACAATTTAAAAGCCTTTAAAGTTGGGGTGCCTGGGTGGCTCAGTTGGTTAAGCAACTGCCTTTGGCTCAGGTTATGATCCTGGAGTCCTGGGATCGAGTCCCACATCGGGCTTCTTGCTTGGCGGGGAGTCTGCTTCTTCTGCTGACCTCTCTACTCTCATGCTCTCTCTCTCTCTCAAATAAATAAATAAAATCTTTTAAAACAAAACAAAACAAAACAAAATCCTTTAAAGATGTATTGAGAAAAAACAGACTTTTTTTGTCTTAAAAAACACGTTTGTCATTACCAAAAAGAGACGTCTTTAGATAAAAAGAATAAAAACCCCATGCTGCATAGATAATGCAGATAGTTCTACTTATCTGGTCAATGGGCAAAAAGCAAGCACTTAAGGTCTTCAGCTCCAATCTTTTGTTCATTTCTTATTGCTGGAATTTCATCTTCATTCTTCGTGTTGGATGACTAAACCAGAATGGTTAAAATGAAAACATCCAATAATTCTAGCGCGGGTGAGGCTGTGGAATGAGTGAACCTCCCATGTGATACTGTAAATTGTACACCCATCAGAAGTGGGTGCCTGTGTCCACTAAAGGACGCGGACAAGGAAGCCCACAGCAACTCGGTGATACACAGACTGTATTCATTCTCACAGTGGAATACTACACAGCGATCAAGAAGAATGCCTGAGACATAATATTGAACAACAACAAAAAAGCCAGATACGGAAGAGTACATCCTACATAATTCCATTTATATGAAGTCCAAGGCTAAGCAGAATTGTGGTGGTCACTGCTGGGGGCTGGGCCATGGGAACTTTCTGGATCCTGGAAATGTTCTGTATTTAGTGGAGTGATGACAGGGGTGTATACAAATATAAACATCCTTTTTTTTCTTTTAAAGATTTATTTATTTATTTATTTGAGAGGGGTGAGTGAGAGAAAGAGAGCAGGGGAGACACAGAATCCCCACTGAGCAGGGAGCCTGACGTGGGGCTCGATCTCAGGACCCCTGGATCATGACCTGAGCTGAAGGCAGACACTTAACCAACGGAGCCACCCTGGCGCCCCCAATATAAACATTAAGTTGTGTGCTGAAGATTTATACGATTCACTCCATTTACATCAAACCACACTTCAAAACAACAAAGACCCAAGTGTAGAAATCATTTTTTTAAGAAATGATTGTAGTTCAACCAAGACTTCTGAGAGCCCGATAAAGTATTTTTTTTTAAAGATTTTATTTATTTATTTGACAAACAGAGATCACAAGCAGGCAGAGAGGCTGGCAGAGAGAGGGGAGGAAGCAGGCTCCCCGCTGAGCAGAGAGCTCGATGCGGGGCTCGATCCCAGGACCCTGAGATCACAACCCGAGCCGAAGGCAGCGGCCCAACCCACTGAGCCACCCAGGTGCCCCCCGATAAAGTATTTTATTAGCAAGCCTGCACATATGCTCATGGGGAAAAGCTCCATTCTGGCTTCTGCCTGAACCCAACACGGGTCACGTGAGCAAAGCTTGAAACACAGCTGGTCTAAGTCTTGGTCTTGTGGTCCTCCTGGACCATAGGAGCCTGGGAGTCTCGGAGGGTGGAGGGGAGCTGCCACCAGACCCTTTGTCACTCTCTTTCCTGGCCACAAAGGAGGCTGTCATAAGGCCGCTGGTGAAGCAATGGGAAATCCAGTTTGTCCCCCTCTGAGTTCTGACGAGCGAGGTATGAGACTTCCTGCCTTGACCCACCCCTGCATGAAACCCCTGTGGGCAGGCCAGGGTCAGCTCCCTGCTCCAGGGCGTCCTACCACTGGGGTTGTCACCAGGCCCCTTTGTCTTCTTGTTAGGGGCTCCCGTGTTTACTCTCCCTTTTGCTGTCTACATAAGCAACGAACCTGGTAAATCCAATGAGGCTCATTGTTCTTTACTGCCCGTTCAGTCAGGCCTTGGCCTCGCCTTACCTCATGGTTGCCAATCGTTCCATATGGAAAGTGGATCGTTCCTGTTCTGGGGGCTATAAAGGGAGCTGCTATTTACTGCAAAGCCAACTGTGTGCCCAACACCAGGCGTTACGCATCTAACTGCATTTTCTCGTTACGGATTTGCCTTCGGCTCCCTTGGACGGCGATCACGCTCTCTGTTTACCTAATGCTTCGCTGGCATCGTGATTGCTTCCGCCTGTTTTGTGGGTTTGCAAACTGTCATCCCGCAGTGACTAGGTGAGCAGAACATCCGAGTCCAGCCCTTGGGAATCAGCCCTGCTGATCTGGAAGATGCCAGCCAGAGGCGTTCTGAGAAGCGAATGGTGGTCATTGTCCCTTAGAGGCTGCCCTGCAGGGATGGAGGGCAGTTCGGAGACAGGCTGAGCGCGCCAGAGGGTGTCGGGAGTGAGCTGAGCCGGCAGGACCGTATTTTTCAGGGACGCTGATGGGGAAGAGGTTGGGGGCGGGGAGCTGAGTATCTGCCGTCTTGCTGGGAGAGTTCCCTAGTGGCATTGTGGTCCCCGTGCAAGTCTCGGAGAGGTTTAGCCACGCGCCCACACTACAGAGCTCATCGGCGGTGGGGCCAGGACTCAAACCCAGGCCGTCTGCCTCTGCGACTGGGGCTGAGACGGCTTCGGGGCGCTCCTGTCCTGGGCGGCCGCCGTGCTCTGCCCTGGCGCTCAGCTGAACGCCGGGCTGCTCCAGGGACAGCGCTCTGCTCGCCCACGTCACTCCTGTCGCTACAGTGGGCTTGTGTCAGCGGTGCCCCGTGGTCGTGGGCATGGTGACGGTGAGTCACCATTTGTGCGACGTGGACACCTCCTTGGAGCCCCAGAACACAACTAACTTTGGTAGGAGGGCACACGTGTCCAAAGGAGGAGGCTACGACATCATCCCTCCGCAACATGAAACATCAGAGGTTGGCCTAGGGCATTTTCTAGAAGACAAACGTTTCAGTGTTCATTTTCAGGTGATTTCCCTTCCTTCCTTCCTTCCTTCCTTTCTTTCTTGTGGTAACATATACATACTATAAAATTTACCGCTTTAACCATTTTTAAGCATGCTGTTCGGGGGCGTTAAGGACATTTGCACCGTGTACAGCCATCAGCACCATCCACGTCCAGAACGTTCTCCACTTCCCAAACTGAAACGGCTCCATCAAGCCCTCCCTCGGTCCCTGGCACTGAACGCTCTAGTTCCGGCCGCTCTGCGCTCCACGGCTCCCGGGGCTTCAGGCAGGTGAGACCACACAGCTCGCGTCCTCTTGTGGCTGGCTCGTTCCGCGGAGCAGAATGTCTTCAGGCTTCATCCACGCTGTCGCCGCTGCCCGGATCGCCTTCCTTCTTAGACTGCGCGATGTTCCGTTGTGCGGCCGGACCATGGTTTGTTTATCCATTCGGCCACCGATGGACACTCCGGTTGTTTCTAACTAGGCTCTTGTGTCAGGTGATTTCTATTGTGATATTCTCTTCACCTTTTACAAAAATCACAATTTATGTCTCAATCTAAAAAAAGATATGCGGGGCGCCTGGGTGGCTCAGTCGGTGAAGCATCAGGCTCCCGATTTCAGCTCCCATCATGATCTCGGGGTCCTGGGGTAGAGAGCCCCTCGTTGGGCTCAGTGCTGATTGGGGAGTCTTCTCGAGATTCTCACTCTTCTCCTGCCCCTCCCCCTACTCGTGATCACGTGTGCTCTCTCTCTCTCAAATAAATAACTCTTTAAAAAATAAACAAAAAAGAATATGAGATGATTTCCTCTAAAAAATGTGCTTTAGTACAGTATAGAGTAAGATAATGGAAGTCAGAAACAAGGCAGGAGGTAAAATTAAATTTTAAACGTACACAAGGTATTATTCAATTGGACATTAAATTTCACTTGAGCTTCCCAGAGGCCAGAGCGAAAAGGAAAATATGGATTATCGGGATTCTGAAAGCATGTGGTGCTTTTATTAGTAAAGTTAGTGGAGTTAAATTATGACCGAGTCATTGGAGGTTTCTTTTAGAATTTATTTCTCTAAATATTGGTGAAATTGCAATGAGTTCTGTCCTACCCATCCTGGTGCATAGAGGGAAAATTGACAAAATGAAAGAGATGAAAGCAAAACTTGGTCCAGTGAGTTGCAAGAGACAATTAAAGAAACTGGCTTCTTCTGGGCCTAAAAGACCCCACACCATCACCCTGCTGGCCTCTGTGCCTCATTCCCTGTGCCTCCGGGCCTGGCTCTGGACCTGTGTTATTGAAGATGTGCAATCAAGATTTGCCTAAAATTAAAAAAAAAGAAATAATGGCCCATGAAGTGACATTTATGGAGAGCCCACGAGAGTGAGTCTCTGGGGAGGGAGAAGAACCAGAATCGCTATCCTCGGAGCGCCATCTTGCTTCTTCTCCCCAAAGCCCCATGAAGCAGTGGTGATTGAACCCATTATTCAGATGAGAACACTGACACAAATGAAGAAAGTTCTGAGAAAGATCTTGACATGAGCTGGAGGAAGGTGCTAGACACTGGGTGTGGCCCTACAGGGAAAAGGGAGGAAAGGCCCCTTTCTGGCCATTCAGTGCCAGACCCATGTCTTCTGGAAGGTTTCATGCATGTGCCACAGAGGAGCCTGTACTGGGGCTGGCGTCCATGGCTGTTGGCTCGGTTATGATTGTGCTGTTGTTTTTATCGTAGGGATTGGCCCACAATAAACATTCGACTGATTTTTACCCAACAGGACTGAACCTAGTTGGTAAAGAGGAAGGACCGGGCTGCACAGAGCTCACGAGAGCTTAGACGGACGGTGGTCTCTCCTGTGTGTCTGTCTGTGGCAGAAAGAGCCTGGAAGGGCCCCAGAGGAGGGAGTGCTAGGCTGGGGGAGTCCATGAACTTCTACGGCTCAGGGAGGTCCTCTGCCAGGTGGTATTACTGGTATCGACCTCCCAGTGCTGCCTGGAGATGGTGGATGGTCTTTCTCTAAAGTAACCCATCCTGGTCCAGTCGGAAGTGCCTTTCCTCTCCCACTCTCTGTTAGAATGTGTGAGTAGCAGGTGGCGCCCATTCCAGAGCTCCTCAAGCCTGCCTACTGCCATGGGCGCCCTGCCTCCCCCCACCACCCTCAAGGGAGCCCAGCCCTGGGGCGCAAACCCACCACACCAGGACTCACCTCCAGCAGCATCCATCTTCCTGTCGCATAATAAACAGAACGCTTGGCAGGAAAGCCACAGACCAACCCATAAACTTTCTCATGTTACCCCAGGTTAGTGTTCTCCGCTGAAATTTTTGTGGGACAAAAAGAAAATAAATAAAGTCTTTTTTTTTCCTCCCGTGGACCAGAAGAAGTGTGGAATGTGGACAGTGGCCCCTAGGTCCCAGTTGGGTTCGTCGTGCTGGGAATGGATTTCTTCCTGTTCACCTACAACACTGATGTTCTCATCACGGACCAGAAGGGAGGGGTTTCTCTTGTGACATCAGTGCCGTTAGCACATGGCCTGGGACGCCAGGTGCTTTCTGGGCTGTGGTTTTGGGTTTGGAAGGCTGGCATGCTCAGGTTTCCACGGCGATGCTGCTGGTGGGCGGGGCTGACAGTGAAGGCTCCTAGAGGGAGACAAGGCAGAAATCATTTCTTTGTAGGATGGCAAACTCTTTGCACAGGGGGAGGCAGGCTCTGCTCTCTAGGACAAGAATTAAGCACCTGCTGTGTGCATAGCAATGTCCTGGTCAGAGAGGAAAAGACGTCCAGCAGAATTTGTTCTGAGATCTGTCTGCCTTTACCCACAAGGAGGGCAGAGTAGCATTTCGCCTCTCAGGAATGACCTGTGATCACTGGCCTCTTGAAAGACGGATTGGAATAGTTCACCTGTAAACGTGCAGGATCTGGGGTGGCGTGGCCGGGGTGCACGAGGGAGGTGAGAGGGAAGGGTTCATGCCATAATACAACATCAGGGTCATAGCTGTTGGCCGATGACCCATTACAGTTGGCCCTGGTACCTCCTTAGATTTCCCATTTAGGACCTTGGCCCTTGGCCGCTACACAGAGAGGTCTGTTAGCACATGGTTAGATGGCCACATTGCTTTGTGCCATTTTAGTAGCTCTGGGTCCCACCTTGCAGGTGACCCCCTCTTCCTTGGACCTCTTCAATGCCCAGAGCTCCGCGTGCCTGTCTCCTGCCTCCGTCACCACCCATCCCTGCCTCTCCTTCTTCATAATAGCCCTGCCCCAAACCAGGGCTCCTGGGCAGACTCTAGGTTCCTGTAGGGGTGTTGGGGGAGAGAGAGGTGCTGGAGGGGGGCTTTAGGCTTCCCTACAACGTGGGCTTCTGTCACATACGCTAAGGTTCTCCTGGGCTCCCAGGCAAGCGGTCAAGCTGACCATCACAGACACCACGTACTTTGTCCCAAGAGTGGGGCTGCATCCGTTCTCCAGCATCATGACTACCGCCAAGGACTCAGGGTACCAGCCCAGGCTCAGGTGTGTCAGACCCCTGAGCTACATGGACCATGGTAGTTGGCGGGGGGGGGGGGGAGGGGGCAGGAAGGAAGTAGAGTCTGGCTTTCCAGAAGAATCTCAGGAAACCCAAAGGGAGAATGGCTGAAGCCCCAGGGGACGCTTTCTATTCTTTTCAGCTTCCCTGCAACTACGCTGGCCGGGCCTCTGCCTAAGACTTGTCCCGTCATTACAAGGGCCACCAGACTACCAGGTCCGGCCATCCTTGGATCAATGCGTGCGCAGAAGACCCTGCTCGGGGGCGGAAGGCTCCTTCCCACCGGGGACCTGGCGCAGAGGCGAGCCTGGCCACCCTCCAGGGGAGTGGGTGTCGGGCTCCCCACCTCTAATAACCACCTCGTCTGCGTGCGCTACCTGCGCGCAATTAATTATGCAATTATCTAGGCTGGGTTGGAAGAGCAACCATCAAGCTGTCAAGATAGGCCGTGGGATAAGAGTGTTTCCACTCTGCAGAGTGGAAAACATTCCTTTCTAATTTCTAAACCCCGTGAGGCCGCAGTTAAAGCAACATCTAGGACTCTGGGGTTAGAGCCCCGCTTAGGTAGGTATGTAGCATTTTTTTTTTTTTTAAGATTTTTTTTTTTTTAATTTATTTGACAGAGAGATCACAAGCAGGCAGAGAGGCAGACAGAGAGAGAGGAGGAAGCAGGCTCCCTGCTGAGCAGAGAGCCCGATGCGGGGCTCGATCCCAGGACCCTGAGATCATGACCTGAGCCGAAGGCAGTGGCTTAACCCACTGAGCCACCCAGGCGCCCAGGTATGTAGCATTTTTACTAACCTAAACCGTAGTCACGGAGGTATCTAGCGCTTTTTACCATTGTGACTACCTCTCACCTCGACGTTGGCAGTGTCGACACAAGACGGCAAATGTGGAATTCGAAGGCGAGAAGGTGGTCCTTGGTGCAGACCAGAGGCTGGGGGCTGGAGGCTAGGGGCAGGGCAGGGAGCAGAAGCTGACTCAGCGCCTCGTCTTGGCCAACCTCAACTTGACCCGCCGACACAGGCATCACTTCGGAGAGGACCTCGACGGAGGCACAGAGGATCCCGGGGGCGGGACCATGGCCTCGGGCCTGCTTTGGGGCAGATGTGAGGTTGGGTCTTGTACCCGTGGGTGCTGAGCCTTTCCAATGAACAGCCTCTTTTCTGGCGAGCCTGAAGCTATGGTCTGGGGGAAGAGAGGCGGGTGAGAAGGGGTGGGTTTCGGTTGGATCTCAGACAGAACTCCAGCCAGGAGACCCTAGACTATCTCGATGCTTGCGACACCAGGATGTCCCCTGTCCCCCGGCCTGAGACTGCCCCGTCTTTTACTCCCACCGCCCACAGCACCCGCCGGCCATGGCGCTGTCACGGGTCCTCAGATGGCTCGACGGGCCTGCGTGTCTGCTGTGTGGCGTGGTGTGGCTGCTGGAGCAAATACGGCAGGAGGCCTTCATGTTTATTCATTCCTTGCAGTTCTGGGGCTAAAATCCAAGACCAAGGTAACAGGAAACTTGGGTCCTGGGGAGGCTTCCTTCTGCCTTGTAAACAGCCACCTGCTCCTTGTGTCCATGTGACGTCCGTATGGGGTCTCAGGGGCTTTTCTTCTTCCTATAGGGACACTGACCCTCTCAGGTCAGGGCGCCTCCCTGATCACCCTGAATCACTCCCATAAAGGCCCCATCTTCAAAGAGTCACACTGGAGAGTAGGGTTTGAACATATGAATTTGGAGGGGGGCCCAGTTCAGCCCACGGTATGGTGGTCTTACCTCTCCCATCCAATAAACATGGCCTGCGAGCTTATTCTGGGCCCGACACCGAGCCAGGGGAAACCCAGAACGGAGATGAGTCCCTGTCCTCTGGGCGCCGGCTCTCCAGTGGGCGACACGCACGCGGACGGACAAAGTAGCTCCCACGGGAAGTTTCCAAATGCACGGAGGAGGCAAGAACAGATCACACCTGGGAAATTGAGAAAGACGTCTCAGAGCAACAGGTATTTCTCTTTCAGAGTTTAAAAAAAAATGCTGGCCGCCTGGCTGACTCCTTCGGCAGCGCGTGCAACTCTTGATCCCGGGGTTGTGAGTTCGAGCCCTGTGCTGGGTACAGAGATTGCTTTAAAAAAAATCTTTAAAATTGTGCTAAAATACACATAGCATGGCAGTTATCATTTTTGTCTTTCATAAGTGTACGTTTTGGTGATACCAAAGACATTCACAATATTCTTGTCCCTTTCCCTTCAAACCTCAAAGATTTCCACCCTCCCCGACAAGAACTCTGTGCCCATTGGACACTGACTCCCTAAAACATCCCCTCGGCCCCTAGAAACCTCTGCTCTAGGTTCTGTTTTGATATAATTTTCCTCTTCTAGGAACCTACCTCTTAGAAGCAGACCGTAGAAGAGTTGCCCTTCGGGGTCGGCTTATTTCCTTCTTTTTTATGGATGAGTCATTTTCCACCGAATGGCTACACCATGTCTTGTCTACGCAGTCACCTGCTGATGAGCTCTTGGGTTGTCTCAGTCTTTCGGTTGTTGTCACCAGTGCTGCTCTGAACATGGATGTACCAATATCTGTTCTAGTCCCTGCTTTCAGTCCTCTTGGATATGGACCTAAAACGGCTGGCATTTTAGGCTCAGTCTTGTGGGGTCAGGAGAAGTTCACCTGGCGGGGAGGGTGGAGAGTGTGTCAGTCGAGGTGGAGGGATCTGTGCGTGTGGGTCAGTTCTGGGTGTCTGGACCCCGCAGGGAGTGGGCAGGGTGGGGAGTGGTGGGGAGTAAGGGGGGGCCGGTGTGAGGGGTCCTGTAGCCACACCGTGAGGTGGACACCGCAGCCCCTGAAGGATCAGGGACCAGGAGCAGCTCCAGCCGATCAGGGTTTGGTAGACGGCCTGGCAGCGGTGGGGAGACTGAGGAAGAAAGAGTCAGCTGGGGGAGGGGCGGAGTGGGGCTACTGATGGAAGGAAGGATGGACTGGGACCAGGTGGTGCAGGGTCTTGCCAACAAAGCAGAGGGGCTGGGACCTCGGGTCCTCTGCTCTAAAGGAGCAAGTTGCCAGGGGGCAGCGGGACCCGGAGGTCATGGCATTTGGAGGGAGAGTGTCTAGGCTGGCTCCTAGACTGGCTCCAGCTGGGTAGTGACCTGCGCTTGTTTCACGGGGCCCCAAATACACCATCCGGGAGACTGCTCCCAGGACGGTGGCACCAGACCCTGAGTCCCTGCAGAAAGTCAACAGGAACGAGCCACGGTGACGTTTCTCTGCAGGAGACCAAATCCAGGTGGTTTCAATGATCCAAAGCGAGCGCTTCACTCTGACTCGTACGGCTGCCCCTCTCCCCTTCGGAAGCTTATACGTGGGGAAAACACTGCTGCTCTCGTGCCTCTGAATCACGCAGGAGCTGCTGCGACTATGCATAAACCAGCTGCATTTACAGTGGATCCCTCGGCATCCCGTGCCCAAACCTCTTCATGCCCCACAATGTTGAATAATTAAATTGTGGCACCTCGAATTTTCGTGGCCACCAGGGACCGCAGCTGAACTCCCCAAATGGAAGGCTGCGGCGGTCCATCTTCTGGGCTACTCGGTCTCACTCGGGACGCTAGTTTTCACTGAACCACTCATGTCGAGGTGGACGGCTCCCTCGGCTCTGGCCACCCCCCCCACCAGCAGCAATTCCCAGGGAAACAGGTGCCTGTGACGTAGCTGTTGTCCTCAAGACTGAGACCAAAGAGACAGGCCAGGCAGGTGCATACACGGTCATCTGTGCCTCACTTTTGCAAAACATGAGGAAATAGCAGAATTAATTTCCCATTGATGATGTCGGAGGACTCTATAAACCAAAAAAAAGATGTATTATGGAGCAGGAATTTTTTTAAAAAATATACATATACATATGTGTGCGCACACACATGAGAATATCACTTCCCAGAGCTGTTGCAACAAATTACCGTGAACCTAGCGGCTTCACCCAGCAGATAAGTGTGTCCTCCCACAGCCAGAAATCGAGGTGTCCGCAGGGTTAGCCGCTTCGGGAGGCTCTGACGGAGACTTCTTCCCAGGACTCTCCAGCTTCTGGAAGTTGCTGGCAATCTCTGGCTTGTGGGGGCCTCACTGACCTCTGTGTCCCTTTCCAGGTGGCCATGCCCTCTGGGTCTGTGTGTCGAGTCCCTCTCTCTTTTCTTTTGTAATCACACCTGCCGTTGGACTTAGGACCCATCCTAAATTCAGGACGGGCTCACCCAGAGAGCCCCTGCTTGATCCCATCTGCAAAGACCCTATTTCCAAGTAAGCTCCCACTCACAAGTGCTTGTGATCAGGACTCAGACCTATCTTCTGAGCAGACTCTAACGCCTACATATAGATAAAGAGTGCCTTGGAACCCTGAACTTTATTTCACTTACCAAACAGTCAGCCCCCTCGCCTCGCCTCAGTCCCCCTGCCCTACTCTAGCCAGACTCGGGAGCGGGTGCGCAGGGGTCCTGTTCACTCCGTGCTCCTTCCCCGGCCTCTAGTTCCCAGCTCGAATCACTTGCCGTCTCAGTGCCAGAGCCCTGCCTGGAACCAGGTGAGCACGTCTGGGACTCCAGGTCAGACAGTCCCGGATTATTTGGGATACGTGCTTACGACATGTGTTGTATGAAGGGAAGTCCGTGCCCTGGGTCGTGGGGATCCAGGAGAAGCCTCAATTCCGAGAGACATGTTTGGGCTGAGGCTTGGAGAATGACGTGGAGAATAAAGCAAGTCCGTTTCCTGCAAGCCCTGAACACAAAGTGGAGGCTGATTTTGTAAAAACAGTTCCAAGGTGAGAGTCCTTTGGTACACAAGTTCCTTTTGTTAAGGAAATGATTGCCTTCTATTCTGCTCCCCATCCCCCATCCCAGGGATCAGATCTTTTTTTATCTTTGTGTCCTTGCCACCCCCGGTCCCCAGCGAGGTCCTTCTACCCATCTTGCTAAGTACTTGTTGAATTGAATTAGAAATACCATAAACCACTTATTAGAAATAATTAAGGACTCACCATTACTCTTTGGTGTAACAGGTGTGGTGGCCATGTTTTAGAAGCCCTCATCATTAGAAATGTATACGGAAAAAAAGTGTTTAAAATATTTAAACGTGAAATGACTCGATGTCTGGGATTCGCTTTAAAATATCCCCGCACTCTTCCCTCACGATGGCGGGGAGTAAGTCCTCATCTCTGACAAAGTCCCCGGCTCTGCGGAGTGACTTCCTCCCAAAGAGGACAGACTGGACAGCGGGACAGAGTGTCTTTAAGCAAAGAAGCCTACAGACCCACCACGCCTACACCGCCAGCGTTCAGCGCTGTGGATGGCAGGGGCCGGGGTCGGAGGGGCTGGGAAGGGCCCTTCCCTTCCGTCATCCCAAACCCATAACCCAGTCTAACCGTGAGAAAACCATCAGGAAATCCCAGTTGAGCGCCATCTGACAAAATATCTGCCCAGTATGCCTCCAAACTGCCAAGGTCATCAAAAACAGGGAGAGTCTGAGATATTGTCACAGCCCAGGGTAGCTGAGGAGACATGACACCCGAATGTAACATGGGATCCTGGATTGGGTCCTGGGACAACGAGAGGTTATTTGGTACAAACCAAAGGCACCAGAATAAAGAATGTGTTTTAATTAACAACGACGTATCGATATGGGTTCATTCCTTAGAACAAGTGGACCGGACTCACGCAAGACATTGACGATGGAGAAACCAGGGGCTGGGTGTACGCAAACTCTGCCTGACCCTGACAACTTTTCTGTGACTCTAAAATGGTTCTAAACATAAAGTTTATTAAAAAAGAAAAAATTCCTGTAAAATGAAAAGGAGCCAGGGGAGGGCAGAGATGAAAGAGGACTGGCAAAGCGTCTGTAATTGTTGGAGCCGGGGGACGGGTGCGAGAGGTTTCTAGACTCCTGGCTGTCCTTGACTGCCTCTGTGGAAGTTTTGAGAAAGTCAAGTCCCAGAGCACGGGACAGGGGGTCACGCTGTGAGTTGGGCAGCGATGGGAGTGAAGGGTCATCGCAGGGGTGAGACAGGTGTCTTCTTGAGAGAAGATGGCCCTGAGCTGACCTGGCCGTGGCGCTGGGCATATAGTGTGTGCGTGTGCGTGTATGTGTATCTGGGGGGACAGTTACAGAGGGGATCCTGGCACATTAAATGTGTCTACAAAACGTAATGATTATTCGGGGTCATAGCGACTGTCCCCACACTCCCTAAAGGTTATATTTTACAAGCTTTTCCGTGCTCTACGTATCCCTTAAAGACTCTGCGAGTTACTTAAGAGTCACTTTCCGGGGGCACCTGAATGGCTCAGTGGGTTAAAGCCTCTACTTTCGGCTCAGGTCATGATCTCAGGGTCCTGGGATCGAGCCCCGCATCGGGTTCTCTGCTCAGCAGGGAGCCTGCTTCCTCCCCACTCTCTCTGCCTGCCTCTCTGCCTGCTTGTGATCTCTCTCTGTGTCAAATAAATAAATAAAATCTTTAAAAACAAAATAGGGAAAGGACAAGAATTGATAAAAAAATAAAAATAAAAAGAGTCACTTTCCGTCTCATTCCACTTCCAGGAGGATGGTCGGCGGCCTCTAGGAGCCCATCTCTCAGGCACGAGTGATGCTGGCAAGTGTGACGGAAGGTGCGGGATTGCTGCCGGCACCCAGACCCGGACGTCATCGGGGCGAGCAGAGTGCAGCCGAGGAAGGGGGCACAATATGCGAGCTGGCCCAGGGGACAGTCCAGCGGTCCAGAAAGCAGCCCGGGGACAAGCGGACATGCCCCCTAGCAGTGGTGTCCCAGACGGAAGGGGCGAGCAGTCTGCAGGGGCAGCCAGCTCTCACGAGGCCACTTGAGGTGACTTGTAAACTCCTGCTGTGTCCCCAGCTGGTCCACATGAGACTAATAATAGAATAAAGAATAATAGAATAATAAAGAACGTCCCTTCACTCCACCTGTGATGGTAGCACTATTTACAGGGACCCGAAGTGTGTCGCTCCTCGTGCTGCTCACGTAACCGACCGTTTCGCCCCCGCAGCCGCCGGCGTAAGGCACGGAGATGACTTTCATCCCGCAGCAGCAGCAGCGCTCAGGGTCTGAGACATGAAGCCTTTCGCCCGAGGCCACACGGTCCAAGAGTGGCTGGATCTGAACTTGAGCCTGCGAAACCCAAAAGCTTTTTTTTTTTTTTTTTTTTTTTTTAAAGTTTAATGTGAAATTTAATAGCAGTAAGTCACCATTTCTTCAAAATGCAAACCGATCTTACAAAAACGATAACGGTAGAACCTCGGACGGGGGACCCGACCTTCGCCATCAGCTTCCACCTCTCTCACTGCGTGTTTGGAAATTTTCACGATAAAACATTGGGGATGAAAAATGTAGCACGACTTCCAGGTGTTTTCTTCACCTAAACTCACTTGAGGACCTTGACGGGACTTAGGTAAGGGGGCCTACCTCCTGTCGCCCTTCACGCTGGTCCCTCCAGGACGCCAGGAGACCCAGGCCCTCCTGCCACCATGCTGCAGTGGTCCTCGGAGCGTCAGTGAGGCTCCCTTCATTCACAACAGAGATGGTTTTCTGGTAGAATAGGACAGCCCAGACCTTCTGGAACCTTCTTTCCAACTTTCTTCGACTGCCAAATCAGCAAAAACGATCTGGTCTAGTGTGTGTGTGCCTTTGGCCTCTTATCCTGCTTATGAACTTGCTTTCCCTATAGTGATTGCCCTCTATTATTTTGTCCTAAGGCTGCAATTAAAAAGCGATCACTGTTGTCTGGGGCCCAGAGGCCTGACTGGTTCAGATTCGCCGGTCGGGAAGGCAGCTGAAGCTGGGCCCTGGCAGGAACTCCTTGGCAAGAATAATGGGACACATATTGGTCCGTTGGGTGCCCAAGCCAGAGCACGATATCAAATAGGAGAAGTTGGGCTCTTGTGTAATCGACACAATTGTCTCCCCGGGCTCTCATGGGTGGTTAAGAAAAGGAAACGCAGAGCACACTGGTGTGGCCTGGTTGACAGTGGCCATCGCTGTCACGGTCACCATCATCACTTGAACGATGAGTGAAGTAAGATCGGACAGGCACGCAGCTCCTGACAGGTGCAGAGCTGTGCTCCCGGTCTCCAGCGCCGCGGGCTGCCATGGAGGGCTGGGGAGCAGACAGGGATCTCTGCCTCCACTTTGCAAGTGCAGAAACAGGCCGGGCGGACGGCCCCTGCTAAGGTGAGGTCTGACTCGGCCTCTCTGGCTCTGTGTCAGGTGGGGCAAGGGCCTGGCTTGCTCTTCTCCCCTCTGCTTTCCAGCGGGCAGCTCCCTGCCCTCAGCACTTTCCCTCTGCACCCCTCCCACGCCCCCCAGCCCGGGGCCACGCTCAGGAAGGTTGATGGGCCATATGCTGCTCTGAGAGCCAGTCCGAGACAGGAGGCGGCTCTGCCCACCAACGGCAGCTCCCACCCGGGAAGGCCTTTTCCAGGGGGCCTTGCTTCTGTCGCCCACTCTGCCCCACCAGGAATCCGGAAGCGGGGGAAACCTTCCTCTCTGAGGGCCCGGGCCCAGCTGTCTGGCCCTTGCACACTTGTCCTCCACATTGCAAGCAGGAAACCAGAACCCCAAGTGGATTCTCACTTCCTGCCCATCACCCCAGGCTTCCATGCCTGTGATCGGACCCCAGGTCCCCTCTTCCCCACCAAGACCCCAATTCACAGGCATCCAGAGCTGCTGATATGGCTTCCTGGACTGTCCAGTCCCCCCCACCGTTTCCCCCCTTCCCAGCACCTCAAGATGCCCAGACCCTGCAGGTCTTGTGCCTGCCTGGCCCCGGCCTGGCTTTGACAGAACAATACCCTGAATGAGGGACCTTAGAAACGCAGAAGTCCCCAAAGACAGCTAGAGACCCCACCCCGCAGAGTGGGAGTAGCGCTCATTCGAATGACCAGAACACCAGCCACAGTGAAATCCCAGCAAGGGTGACGTCCCCTGGGGGGCTACGATCTCAGCCAGTGCCAGGGTCCAGGCTGCTGAGATGAGCCGGGGCATGGGAAGAGAGAGGCTCTGAGCCCCAAGCGGGGTCCCCGCCTAAGAAGCTGGGATAAACCCGGGGCGAGGGGCATCTAGAGGAGGGGCATGTGTGGGAGCGAGGGGCCCTGATGCTGAATCCCCGTGGGTCCCAGGGTGCTACCGAGCATGGGCGGGGCTGGGCTCCCTGGCGACGCTGAGTGTGTCGGGACACCTTATAGACCCGGCCTGACCACATCTCTCTGACACAGGGCTTCACGGATCGGCGTCTGATAAACTGACTTTGAATCCCGTGTCCCTAAAAAGCTTGCGACTTGGGCCGTGATGTCCCTCTCTCGGACCCCTGTCTGCTCACCTCAAACTTGTGTCCGGTCATGCCCACCTCGGGTTCCAGGAGCAAATAAATGAAGCACCATAGGCCGGGTGCGTGGGGACTCCCTGTGCCCTGGGGGTCTCTCCTTCCTGCTGAAGATCATCGTTATTTCTCCTCGCTGATTTCTAGAGGGGACCAGAATCCCATACGGAACACCATCTCATCAGGCAGGGCTGGGCGTGGGGCAAGGGGCCGGCTTGAACCGCACTTGTCAGAGGGCGGGCGAGGAATTGGAAAGGACCGGGGTGGGAAGCTGTTCGGACGCACAGGCTGGGCCCCACCCAAAACCTCCGCAGGGGGCCGGAGGCTGTCTGAGAAGGTGTGAAGGGACAGTCCCAGGTGCTTTGCTAGCGGAGAACCCCCTTCTTGAAAGACCCTCATGCACAGGCCACCAGGAGGATGACAGGCCACCAGGAGGATGACAAAGCTGTTTATTTCCCCACCTCCGATGAAAAAAGACGGATGCACAGTGCAGAGAAAACCCAGCCATTCCCTCGCTGACCGCGCAGGGTCCGCACTTAAACCTAACAGGCTCTGCCTCTCCCGAGGAAATTCTCCTGCTTAAACAGATCTGTAACGCAGCCTCTAAGTGCTTCCTGAGGCATCGGGGCAGAGCCGGTCATACTTGTTACTGGACAGCACCCGCGTCCTTGGACACACTGCATCCAACTGGTGAAAAAAATACCAGATGTCAAACTGTGTGATCAGTGCCGAAACTGGTTTTCTCTCGGCGTCTAGACTGGCTGCCCCCTGAAAAATATCTTTCTTTTCTTGGTCCTTACCAATGCCCAGTCACCCCCACCCCTCTGCCAGGGCAGAGAACGGGAGCAAACTTTAACCTTGGAGTCAAAAAATAAGCAAGGTTTTCAACAGACAGTTGAGTAACTGGACTTGTTATTTAAATACCAAAATACACCAGATGAACTTATTCATCTGGCTTAATACATGTTGGCCTAACGCTAAGACAAATACATCAATTTACGAAATGTCAACGGGGACAGGCACGGTTGGTGTGGCAACGACTTGGCCTGGAGACACAGGTGTGGCCGCATGGCACGGACAGGCCCTCAGAACCAGTACTCGGAGACAAAGATGTGCACGTTGACGACGTTTCTGTGGGACACCACACCCCCGACCACATAGTTCATCTCCAGCTTCAGGACGGCATGGAACGGGCCCACAATGGGCCGCACTTGGCGCACGACACCTGGGGAGAAGAACAGAAGCCATCTTAGACCTCCTCGCATCCCACGCTGAGCCAGATGTTTGAATCCCCTGTGGAGTAACGTCTACCTCCTGGTGGTCGCCCCTGGGCTCTGTTTCCACCTCCAGAGGTCAAATGACTGTGAGTTCATTCCGGCCATCTACCTGACAGAGGATTTGGAAGAGCCTGAAAGCGGGCCTGGTGTGGCGTAGACGCCCAGGAGACACCCATCCCTCTTCTTCCTACCCACCGTGTCTAGTTCTGACCCACAGGAGGAGCAAAGCACACGTGATCCTGTCTTCTGTGACGCGGAAGATCACAGTGGAGGCTGACACTTGAGCTCACTGCTCGGTGTTGGTGGGAACCGATGAGCAAGAAGCATCTGCCAACAGAGTCTCAGCAGTGCAGCCTGAGCAGCAGGGCCTGGCCAGCGCCATCGGCAGGAGGATAGGCGGGGACAGGCGACAGAGGGACCACACGAAGGCCATGACTGGCAGCCTCCAGTCATGGGCTCTGCCAAGGCTCAGACAAAGCCCAGCTTGGAAGGCACCCTGAGATTTGGAGGGGAGCAGGATTGGAGGGGAAGAGCAAATTCTGTAACTCTCCAAACTCGCCTGGCCGTCTCCCTGTCTCCGGGTCAGGCTTTGTGGGCACCTGCTTGCCTCTGCAGGACACCCGAGGCTCAGAGCAAACTTTCCTGCTCTCTGGGAGGAGACAGATGGGGCTATGGTGGGCATTAGCCTGGCCAGACAGAGCCTGGCCAGTCAGGGAAGGCTTCTTGGAGGAGGAAGCAACACAAGCAGTCTGCAGGTGGATAGATCCCCAGTGCATTGCCAAGCAGGTGCCACCAACAGCTGTTGACATCTATGCATGAATGATGTCCAAAGTCCTTTCTCCGTCTCACCTGCTCTGATATTAGGACCTGCCCCAAGTCACGTGCCGTGGAGGGTGGGTCTCCCGCTGGAGTGCACAATTTCCGTGGCTGATTTTTAGCCACAGAGGTGATGTCACTGAGGCAGGGGTGGGAAGTGCCGACCAGCACCTCTCAGCCGACTATTGTGGTGTGCTGCCCCAGCGTGCGGGCAGAGAGCAAGCTGGGGAGCCGCAGCTCTGCAACCACGCGCTGCGAACTTGCCCCTGATTGTTTCCTGCATCAGACTACTGAGCCCCCACCCCAGACCTCGGAACCAAGCCCAGGGCGTTGCGGTCAGGCCCCCACGCCTGCCTCTGTCCATGTCAAAGGCTCGGGGTTGGGGGGCCTGCAGGCTGGCAAAGGCCTCCTGCCGCGGCGCTGGTTTCTGATCAGGAACGCCAAGTTCACGGTCAGAAGGGGAATCTGGGTGTGCCATTCCCCCTTTCACTCTCTGGGCTTATGTTTCAAAAGTGAAATGCCCAACAGCCGCGGCAGAATTCCAGGCTATTCTAAGTAAACAAGGGCTTCTGCTCTGATGGAGAGATAGTCTGCAGGCTGTCAGCACCCTTTCTCTGCCCCTGCCTGGCGGTGACACTGTGGCTTTGTCCTGGGGGAACGCCCAAAACATCTGCAGCTGCTAAAGATGCGGGCTTGTCAGCGGCCCCTGACGACCCGGCCACTCCCGCCTGCCCCTCCCGGGCATAGAATCTGGACGGGTCGGTGGGGGCTCCCCCATAGCCCCCCTCCGTGTCACCCTCTCCTCTCCCCTGGCCTGAGGCCCACAGTGCTACCTGAGGCCACCAGTGGCCTGGGTTACCTCCTGACTTCTCCCACGCTGGCGACAGAGGTTACTGCTCTATTTCTAGCGCTCAGAGGAGTTTCTGTGTCTTCAAGGAAGAGGTGAGAGGCCGGGGGAGCCTGAGAACTATTTTGGGACAGAGGAACAGTGGAGTGGAGAGTACATTTCTCCAAGCAACGATCAGATATGTATTTATTTCTATTAATCATCATTCTGTTTATATAGCATATGATTAATATGTGATACAGATTATAATTTTATATATGTTATTATTATAATGCCAAATATGTAACTAGATAATATGAAATATGTAAATATACTTATTTAGAATATATTAAAAATCTGGGGCGCCTGGGTGGCTCAGTGGGTTAAAGCCTCTGCCTTCAGCTCAGGTCATGATCCCAGGGTCCTGGGATCGAGCCCCACATCGGGCTCTCTGCTCAGCGGGGAGCCTGCTTCCCTTCCTCTCTCTCTACCTGCCTTTCTGCCTAATGCGATCTTCGTCTGTCAAATAAATAAATAAAAATCTTTTTAAAATATATATTAAAAGTATTTTATATAAATATATAAATTTTAAACATATATAAAATTTTCTATACCTATATATTTTATATAAATTTATGAGTATTATATAGAAATAGAAAATGTATATACATTTGTACGTTAAATAGAAATATTATAAAATTATTATGCACACACATTTGAATAGCATGAAGGGTCCAGACCCACAGACGTTCTGGGTGTTGCCAAGCACACGCTAAGGAAATGTTGCGGCTCAGCGAGGGGACAGGGAACGGCGGTGCGACCCCAGAAGAGTTTGTTAACCTTCCTGCGTTTTAACGGGCTCTTCTGTGAAACAGCGATGAAAGAAAGCAAGCTTCAAAATCAGAAACAAAACAAGCAGGAGGACACCTTCCTCCTCCTCCCTCAGAAATGACGACTGGACGGCCACAAAGCATTTCGCGATTCCAGCTTGAATGTGATCTGATGTTCAAAGTATGGCTGAATTCTTGCCTGACAGGAAACCAGAGCAAGTGTGGAGTATTTTTACCAGATTGATTTTAAAACTGGACTGAAAGGAAGGCCCCAAATGTGTCGAAAACGTTTGTACAACATCCGTCACGTTGGGCACTTTCCCAGGTTTTGTCCCTGCCAGGCCGCGGCTCGTTGCTCGGCTGCAGCTCGGCGCTGAGACAAAGGGGCGTGGGAGGAAGCCTGGGGCGGTGTTAGCGAAGGGGGCACTGGGAGGGGCCCCGGGGAGGTGGGCCCGAATCTGGTGCAGGTCACGCTCCGAGCCGGGGTTTCCGCAGCGTCTCGGCGATTAACAAGAAAAATGATTAAGGCGGAACAAATATGCGTGTTGCCAGTGGGAAATAAGAAATCGTGAGTGCACGTAGGAGGGCTCAGAAGTGTGTCCCCTCTCTCCCACCCCCCGGGGCCCCCACCTCACCAGAAGGGGCTTCTCGGCCCCTTCCCTCTGACCCGAAGTCAGCACTAAACCCCCACCTCTAACCACAAACCCAGCCAACCCAGAGAGCCCTTTCCGGGCCACACCCACTCTGTGGACATGACCGTGGCTGCTTCTGCTCAGTCACGTTTCCCCTGGAGCTCTGGTTCAGGTGAGCATGTTCCCTCCATTCCCAGCATAGTCCGAGCTTGCGTTCTACCTCCTAGTCCTCCCTTTGACCAAAGCCAGGTTTTCTCTTGATATCACTACTTTCTTTACAGCTCTCCTACCCACTGATGCACTCACCACCCACCCACCCAACCATCCATCCACAGACCCAACCGTCCATCCAATCATCCACCCACCCACCATCCATATCCATCCATGCATCTACCCACCCACCCACCCGTCCATCCATTCTGGCTTCCTCCCCACCACTGATTCGAGACCAGCATCCATTCAGAACCACCATCAACCTTCCTACTGCAGGGAAACAAGCCAGGGAAGAAGAGAGACTCGTGCTGCCCCTCCGTGACCCCACAGAGTTTGGAAAGCCTCCCCCAGGGGGTCCAACTCCCCCGCCCCCACCCCGGCCCATCAACTCGATTCTGTAGATGTGATATTGGTGTCTGCTATGGACCAGGCTGGGGGACCAGCTAGACTGCTTAGGTCCTTTTGCATGAAGCCTCCCCAGCCCTGGGGTCCATGATACTTCGTTCCTGCAGCTATCATGCCGCCTCTGCCCATGGCTGGGAAGCTGCAGTCAGCTCCCCTTCCAGGGAGATGGCATCTGCAACTCGGGCATCCCACTGTCCCCAGCACGGGGCCTGGAGCCCCGCGCAGAGGGAGCTCCATCGTGATGACCGAGTGAGATCAAGGTGAGGAAGAAAGAAAGCAGGAGGAAAGAAGGGGCGGCAGTCCGTGAGGCCCAGACAGGACAGAGTTTTGTCTCCCTTCCTAGACTGTGGAAAACTCTGTCCTGAAGGAAAGAGGAACCACAGAAGGTTCTGGAAGGACGGTAGTTAATGACCAGTCTAGCAACAACATGCAGGCCAAAGGGAGGCATGCTTTTCCGTCGTGCCTGGCGTGTCCATCTGCCCTGCTGGGGTCTGTGCCTCCGCAGCTTCCCGGAGCCCCAGAACAACAACAAGAAGACCACAGTGCCGGGTTCAACTGTGTTCGTCTTCCAAATCCTCGTCTCTGGCATTTCTGCTTCAGGTCTCAGACGCTGCTGGTATTCCTCGGCGTGTCTGTGCCTCTTAAAGATATAATTAAGCCTTTTTTTTTCCCCTTTGAAAAATGTAGGCCCCTCGGGCACTTCACCTTCCCGTCTGGTCTCTGCTTTGTAAATTGCAGCTGATGTGCTGAGAGCCGGGAACCCCACAGGAAGCACACGGGTCCAGCGGGGACCCTGGCCATCCCGGGGGTCTGTGGTCGGCCTTTCTGGTCCTCAAGCCACCCCCTCCCCGCTCCCTGCCCCCAGCATCTGCGGCTTAGAGTGGCACCCGAGTGCCCGCCCGTTATTTGAAAGGACGGAAAGCAGCCGTGGAGCTCCCTGCACGGGTCTTGTCTCTGACACAGATGCTGATCTAGGAGGAGACCCGGAATCCTAGCCTCGGGTTCCGGGGCTCACCGCACACGGACCAACGGTGTGACCTTGGGCAAGTCACCATGCGTTCTCAAGGTCAGCTGTCAACCCAGAAGCCCTGTGATTCTGACCGACGAGGTGTAATGGCGTGAACGGGGCTGTCGGAGAGGATTTTCACAAGCCACATGACGCACCACGGAACTTCGCCGTGCTCTCGTGCCAGTGGAAATGAACCGTGCGTTTCAGAGAGATCCGGCTTAGGAAAGACGGGTAAGAAAGTCGCAGCCCACAGAGTAAAAAGAGTGAGGAGCTATCGCTCCTTGGAGACAGGCTAGAGGGCCATTGCTCTCTTGGGGGTCATCAGTCTCCGCACGGCAGTGAAAGTCCGGAGGCCAATAGCCCCGTCTTTCCAGGCCACTCCGGTGTCTCCTGTGTGTCGCAGGGAACAGGTCCTTTGTGCTACTTTGCACGTGACACACAGGAGGCACTCGACCTACATTTGCCGAATGACTGAACGAACGTACACGAAAACATTAAGTACAGTTCGTAAAGTGGAAACTGTCACCCGGAAGGGAGAACGTACAGTGGTTGCAGGTCCTTGAGTTTCCCGGCTCGGGTGGGAAAGGGACGGCGAGGAAGAGCCAGGCCTTATTGTCTGGCCTTGGCGGCCGCCACGCAGAGCCACGAGCAGGGGGGGAAGGCGGAGTGCTGGCCTGTGAGGACGAGGTGCTGCGACCGAGAGCCGGGCGGTCAGAGGAGACCCATGTGGCCCCGACAAACCCAGACGTGACGGGCAACGGGGACGGGCCCGTCATTACGCACGTCTCGGTGAGGTGTCCTCGGTACAAACGATGCTCCCTGCAGAGGAGAATGAAGAGCACAGACCAACGGCAAAGAGGAAAACCCAAGAAAACAAAGATACACTGTGGCTACATAGAAAGCAAAGCACTAGATGGGGTGCTTGGCTGGCTCAGTCGGGAGTGCGTGACGCTTTATCCTAGGGTTGTGAGTTCGAGCCCCATGTCAGGCCTAGAGATTACTTAAAAGAAAGCGGCACCACCAGCACTAGAGCACGGAGGGGCTGGGACAGGGACACGCAGCCGGTGAAGGGGAAGGGAAATGAGTGGATCCCACATGCCTATCGGTTCTGAAGTCCTCACCGCAGTGCCTTCGGGAACAGACCTCCCCCACCCTTCCCTGGGAGGAGTGGAGTGGGCTCGAGCGCTGGAGCGACCCAGCCCACACCTCCGGAAGCCATCCAGCGGGGACGGACCCGAAGCTCAGCTCTTCCCATCCCCCTGCATCACCTTCCTCCTCACAGCGCCACGTGACATGGAGGAAGCTTCCAGAACGTGCTGCCTCGGCCTGCATCGAAGGCAAGCACGGCAGAAAGGAACCACGAAGCAGTCCCATCTGTAATCGGCAGTGGAGGAGCTGAGCTCCTGAAACTCCGTGTTCCCTTCTTGCCCTAAGAAACACCCAAGCAGGTGCTTGGAAGGAAGGAGAAGGGTGTCTGGGCTGCATATTTAAAATACCAAATGGCCTTCAACATGTCTCCGCAGAACTCGCCCTCCGCACTTCTCGATTATTATAAATGTGCTCCCCACACCGGCCTCCCCGGAGCTTGAGCAGCTTGGACCAGGCGGATGCAAGCAGCCCCCCAAGGCCAGCCTTCCCCTCCAGGAGGAATGTGGAAGGCAAGGTCGCTCTGCGCTAGACCTCTCGGCCTCGCTCCCTGACACGGAAACCGATGTCTCTACGGTGCTTTGTCCTCAAGATGACCACTCCTGTCTGCCGTCTCGTCCTCCTCATGTCAGCATCACTGTCTGTGCTCCTGGAGGAGGAAACCGGCTCCGTGCGGGGAAGTGAGTGAGTTCTGAGCGTCAGGGAGTCAGTCCTGGGCCACGGCCCCTTCCACGGAGCTGTGTGGCTCACCAGAGGAAGAGGAGGCTGGGCCCTTTTCTGGAAGGGATTTGCCGTCTAACGCACGGACTGTAACAGTTGGCCAAAAAGCCGCCCATGATAGAAGGGATAAAAAAACCATTTCCTGTCCCTACCCCTGCCTGCTGGGGTCCTTCAGCCCCAGACCCAAGCTCATCTGCTCAGATCCCCCCAGACGGCCCCTCCCCCCAAATCTGCTGCCCTTCTCCAGTCTCCAGAGAAGGCAGGCCCCTCCTCAACAGGCCTCCTGGCTTCTCTCCATCCCACTCGGTCACCGTGGGGACAGACGGCTTCCATGCACAAGAGTGTCCAGACCCTCCTGTCTGCTCCAGCCCCACCCCACCGTGCCTCAGGGCATGCCTGACCTTACAACACTTGCTCCTCACCCCCAAAGCTCTCCCCTCACTGCGGCCACAGCCAGCCTTCTAGAATGCAGGTCTGATCCTGGGGTTGTGCTATGGCTCTGCCAAATATCCTGTCTCCCCCACCCCAACCCCCAGCTCCCAGCAGGTGAAGCACCTTGCTCGGGTCCCCCACATTGTTAGCGCTCCGCTGCTGCCACACTGAACCCCTCGCAGTCCCCCCAGGAGGCGCAAAGGTCATGGAAAGGCAAGTGTGTGCAAGTCTTGCCAAGGGGACATAGGATTAGGGCTGGGAGTACCGGAGAGAGGAGTCCTGCCCTCGGCTACATCACCTCTTTCTTCAGAGGTGATAAGGCCCCAAGGAATTAAGACGCCGGCCCAGTGTGCAGCTGCCAAGTTCAGAGCGGGCCCCGAAGCCCCCACCGCTGGCTGCAACACGGCGCCCGCTCTTCTCCCTCCTTTGGCAAGCACGGAGCCGGCGCTGTGGGCACAAGCTTGCCTGGAGCCAGCTGGGTCCTCGTGGAGCTCTCGGCCCCCTGGGGGAGTCGGCCGTAGAGGGCGAGGCCGCAGAGGCTAGGAAGGTGAGGAAAGAGGCTTCCGTGGAGTTTGGGGAAGCTCACCCCAGACTGGGCACCGGCCGCCTGTGAAAGTGTCACCGAGGAGCTCGTCTCGGCTGAACTTCGGCGGACAAGCCGGCCTGGCAGGAACAGTCTGGGGCGTGCTCAGAAGCGCAGCTGCAGGGGGTTTCAGGACTGGCCGGACCCCGAAGAATAGGACTTCGCCCTGCCCAAGGTCGCCCTGGAAGGTCATGGCCCAGGAACCCCACACGGAGTCCCGACACCCTGTGTGCTCTCCTGACTCACGCTCCCTGAGCCCGAGTCTCAGTTTCCTCCTCTGTGGATGGGGAGAATCACCCACAGGCCTGCTGCAGGCAGGATCCCCAACGTGCCGGAAGAGTGCCTGCCTCACAGCTGGCCCCGGGGGGCGATTTCTTTGTCTGCCGGCGGTGACAACTGGGACGCTGGGGTCCCCCCGTCTCGGCCATGGAGCGGACGTTCCTCGCAGAGTCCGTCCAGAAACACCTGACATCGAGGCTCTTCTGCTAACGGGTGACGAAGGCATCTGGGTCCTTTGCACGTTATGGTTGTGAGGCCAGGAGCCTCGAAATTTCGGATTTTCACCCAGCTTTCCTTTCCTGAGTTTGCATGACATGCCTCCACTGCTATTTGCCTAAAACACTGTATTTTTTTTTTTTTTTTAAATAAAGAACGATTTATGAGTGTGCCCGGTGCTATCAAAGGCTTTTTCCAAAGGTGCATGACAGTGGCAGCAGGAGGCTCACGAATCATCCTGGCTGAGCACAGACAGTCCCCGGGGGCCACCTCAGGGGACGCTGAGAGTCTGCTCTGGGATCGCTTTAACCCCGTGGTGACTCTGGAATTCAGCAGACCCTGGGCCTGGGCGGTGACCTCCTAGTGTGGTGGGTGTGTGCACACACACGTGTGTGCAAGAAAGACTAACGAGCAGGGTGATGGAGGGGGCCGTTGCACAGAGGAGCCCCTCGTAGGTCCTTGCCTCCTGGAATTCACAATCTTTAGAAGAGCAAATCCAGAAAATCCAGCAAGAACTTGCGAGGCCGTGAGCTCCGCGCTGCTGCCGTGGGCGCGTGCGGTCCTCGGCTCTTGTTCCAGCAGGAGCCTCCAGTTATCCTGCTCCGAGCATCTCCCCCATCCTGCTCTCTGGGAGGGCCTTGCCAGGGTCACCAGGGACCTGGGCGTCACCAGATCCAATGGGCGTGCCCTCCTCCGGGAAACGCCTTCCCCTCTTCCAGGCTGTCACGGCGCAGGCTCGCGGGCTCGCCCCGACCGGGGCACAAGGGCTGTGCGCCCCGTCTCGGCCTCTTCTCTCCGCGTCTATACTCGCCTCCTCGGTGAGCTCACGGGGTCTCGGGCTCTGACTACCATCCACACGCTAACGTCTCCCAGGCTCATCGGTTCCACGGAGTGCCGCTGTGGGGCCGTGGAGTCCTGATCCCAGTGTCCAGCTGACCCCCCGAAGCTGCCACGTCTCGGCCTTCCCCTCTCAGCGGTCTTCTCTTTTTCGGGCCAAAATCTGTGGGGTTATCCGCCCTACACTACCCCATAACAAAACGTGGCACCCCCTTCCAATGACACCTGAATCTGTCTCCCTCTCACGCCTTCTGCTGGGCCCACATGGGGGCCCACCATCGCGTCAGCCGGCTAGGAGAGCCTCGGCCCCACACTCGGAGTCAACCTTTAAAGCATTAGGTCATCTCACCTTTCACCTCAAGACCCTCCTGTGGCTCCCACCTCACTCAGTGCAAAAGCCAGAGGCCTCGAAAGCCCTTAAGACCCCGCCTCACCAGCCACCAGCTCACACCTCTGTTCCAGCCTCATCGGCCTCCCTGCTGTGGTTCAAAGACACCAGGCTTCCCTCCGTCTCAGGGACTTTGCACGTGCTCTCTGTCTCACATTTCCATGTGGCTCATTGCCTCAGCTCCTCGGGTTAGACAACCGTCTCCGACTACCAGATTTAAAGCTGTTTCTCTGCCCCACATCCCACCCAGCCCCTCCCCCTCTCCAGGCCTCTACGTCACACTCACCACCCCCTGACCATGAATGTATTCTACTCATTTCTTGTCTGCTCCCACCTTCTGGAATAAAATGAATATGCGGCAGGGTTGCATGTCTCTCTAGGTCACTGCTGTGTCTCCTGGACCAGGACCTGCTCTGCAGGGCACAGACATCGTTTGCTGGAAGAAGGGGTATGAGAAGGGTCCCCAAAGAGGCCCATCCAGGCTGTTGTGGAACACAGGGGAGGAGCCAAACACAGAGCCTTTGGGGGTGCAGAGGACAGGCAAGAGGAGAAAACAGGGCTTTAAGGGATGGATAGGAGTTCACCTAAAGGAGGAGGAAACAGGGATCATCCTAGCTAATGTCCAGAAGAAGAGAGAGGCCACGGCTTCCGAGGGTCTGAAGCTGGGGTTGCTGGACACAGGGGACAGAGAGAGAGGAGGGACAAGAATGCTGAGCGCTGAGGAGGACAAGGACAGGCCTAGGTGGAGGACATCTCTCTGGCTGGGCAGCGGGGGCTTTACAGTTGGCTGTGGGGGTGTGAGGGGAGCCACTGTAGAGGGTCCCCAGCTCCTGGCTTTAGGAACCGAGTGGCTAGAGCACCTTTTGCCATGACATGGAAACACTTTGCTGAGAGAGGAGGGATGTTTGGCCGAGCTCAGCGGGGCCAGCTCGGGCCTCCGGGGCCACTTGGGCAGGAGCGGGCTTCCCTGCGTGCCTCACTTGGGTGGACTCCAAAGCCCAGAGTGCCACCGAGCCCTCGGAGGGTCCAGTGTGAGCCTGGAGGGCTGCCTGGAGGCATCATCAGCTGTGTGATGGGGTGACCTCTGAGAGTCTGTCAGTGAAACTGGTGGTGGAGAGCCCTTCTCATAGGGTTCTGGGGCCTAAAGCTGTCATTTGAGCATGGTGACGAGGCCAGGCACAGCACGGGGCCCTGGGCCCTCCATCCCATCTCTGCTCCCTGGGATCCCAGCACAGGGGCGCAAGGAGTGTGTGTGCCTATCATCTCCCTGCCATCCCCTTCAAGAGACCCTCCCACCTGCCCTCTCCCTCCCACCGCCCTCAGGGAGGCTGCCAGCCCTCATGGTGAAGTCAGGCCACAGCCCATCCCGGGCCCCAAGGCAGCTGGGCCGTCACCCCAGGAAACATGCTGGCTGTGGGCCAGGGTGTGGCCCGGGGTGACAGGCGGGCTGTGCCTCCAGGAGGAGAGAGAGCGCCTAATCCCCAGGATTTGCCGTGAAAGCCGGGACAGGGCCAATCACTCGTCACCCGGCAGGGACAGCCGCACTGTTGTTTTTAGGTGGAATTTCTCAATGTCATCTGTAATGTGTACTGATCCCAGGCCAAGCTTTCTGAATCAGGCTGCAGGACGGGGTCAGCAGCACATGTTTAACCCCTTAGGGGGTAATGATTTTAAAGAGGTGATCTGCACCCCGCCTGCTGGGACAGCTAACAGGGACCTGAAGCCAGAATTGTTGGGCAAGCAAGCGCTTTGCTCCCTGGGGGTGGGAGTGGCGGGCAGAGGCGCTGTGAGCTTGGGATCTTCACTCACGAGGTCTTGTACCAGGGCTGCCATGTACTAGTCCGTATGTTGTGCAATGCACATGGAAGAGGCTGCAAATGGTAACCCCCTAGAGTTTTGCAGTGCACAACATATTCAGCTGGATGTGGCAGGCCTGCCACAGACCAATTCTCTCTCCCTCTGAGACATGAACAGCTACGAGGCCTACAGGAGCTCAGATGGCAGGATACTAGGGAAGCTAGGAGACAGCTCCATGAAAGCAGGCTCTATGGCTTGGGTGTAAGTTGGCAGCCCAGTGCCCAGCCCAGGACTTGGCCTAGAGTAGGAACCCAGGATGTTCTTGTTGAATGAACGAGCTAATTCAAGGATGGCAGAACTTGGAAGGCATAGCCTCCACCATCCTGCTTTTGGCTGGGCCTGCCTCGCCCGCCCAAGCCACAAAGATGGCCCCCAGGCAGCTGGAGCTGCTTTGGGGTGAACACTCCTGGGGCTGTAATTCCCTCAGGTGACACAAAGCTCTGACCTGCTCCAGTTCCGAACGGCTCCCCACGGTGGCTCATTCATCCCTAACACCCCACCCAGCTACGTTCAAGTACACATGTCCCCTCCAGTCCTCCCAGTTATCAACCCAGCAAGGCAAGTATTGAGGCAGTTTCGCTGAGATGAAAACTGGGGCTCAGAGAGCTGGGGTCACACAGTTAGAAACAGGGAAGCAAGAATCAAGCCCAGAAAGTCTCACCCTGAGTCCAGGGCTCTGCTTGTGGCCACATGATCACATTTTGCCCCAGAAGAGCCACCCCAACAACTGCTAATTTTCAAACAGTAAACTTGTAATTGAGTAAGAATCCTTCTACCCACCGATGAAATCAGAATGCTATTTCAAAGCTTATATGTTTTTAGTTTGCTTTAAGAGGGGGTACTGTATGAGGATGCCCGTGCCCTGGTTGGCACGGACAGCGGGGCAATGGGGGCCATCAACCCCTCTCCACAGAGGAGGCTCAAGTCTCACTAGGGCTGACTTTCTGCACAGTCATTGCGGGCCAGGCACAGCTACGAGCCTTCACACAATCCCTCCAACTAATTGCATTAATAGGTGTCTATAATTAGGGCATATCCCTTCTGCACGTAACTGGGAACCATCTCTAAGGTGAGTGGGACAATCACGCGATCCTCCATTCATTCCGCCTTTACTGAGTGCAGAACTAGCTGCCACAGTGCCAGGGCGAGTTTCTCGGGGGGCCCAGGGGCCTCAGAGCAGCCCACGAGGCCAGGGAGCTCAAGCCAAAGTGGGCATGTTGCCGCCCAGCTCTCCAGCTGCAGCTCTGACTCGCTGGCCACGGGACCCAGGGCTGGCCGTTCAGTTTTGTTTTACAGCAACAGTGATGCCGTCCCGCCAGGCAGCATGAGGAGGGGTTTGCACCCAAGTGTCGAGCTTGCAAAGGGCTCTGTGCACGGGGATGTGAACGCACATGGGGGCCCCAGATGACTTCTCCCCTCCCAGGTGAAGCTGTGAGCAGACCCTCCAGACCCCGGCCCTGGGTCCAGGATGGCTTAGCGCTGGGGACGCCAGGCTGAGCCTTGATCTTACAGGGTCACCCTTCTCCCAAGCCGACAAGTATCCCCCATCTCAGAAATCAAACCCTGTGTGTGTACCCCCGCCCGTCTTCATGCTCCTGCAGACCTAGATGCTTAGCCTCCCCCATGCCTACACACACCTGCACATACTCACCCAGAAACTCACACCCACCACCCACACGCACAACGCACACACGCACGCGCATGCGCACACACACACACTGTCAGACCAGAGGGCTTTCCCAGAAACAAAGTCACAACTAGAGTGGGATCTGAATTTCTCTCCAGACCCGTAGGTTATAATTAAAGCGTGTTTCTAGCCAGAGTCCTGCCCGGCCTACACATAATCCCCCTAAGGTGCAAGTGCTCGTAGAGGGTGTGGCTTGGCCAGGCTGAGCGGCTCCCCACGGCGGTCCCGGACCCCCATTCCCACCAGCCCCCCGCAGGCAGATGGGGAAGAGGCAGGCCCAAGGGTCACAAGGAGCAGCCCCTGCTGCGGCCGCCGGTGAGAACGAGAATGAGTTGGCCCTGGTCAGGTGAAGGATCAGAGAAGGTTGTTCCGGGACCTGCTCCCTCCCAGCACGCGGTGTCTGAACCCCGTCTCTTGACCATGTGGGCTTAGAGGGGCTCTTTACTCACAAAGGGGTGACCTGAGGCCCAAGACCCCACGGCTGGGAGCCCTGCAGCTGTTCGAAAGGATGCTTCATGACCTACCCCTCTGACTACTGCCACCAGCTGCTAGTGTAGAGATGCCCGCCAGTGTAGACCAGAGGAAAACGGGGCTGCACCATGGGGACCATCAGGGTGGGAGGCTCTGGAGACAGGTGGTCCAGGTCCAACTTCCATCCTCAAGTGCTCCCCAGCTGAGAGGCCCTGGCAAGCAGCTTAGTTCCCCTGGCCTCAGTCTTCTCATCTGCGAAGTGGGGACAACCGCCATGGCAGGCTGCAGAGGGATCTAGAAGCACCACGGGAAGTGCACACCTCCCAAGGAGCGCTGCACACCTCCAGTGGCTCCCTGTGGGCCACCGAAGTCCACAGAGGCCTGGGCCTGTGACGCTTCCAGTCTCTCTTCTCGCCCTGCTCTGGTAGCACCAGACTGTGTGGGTGTCTTCCCAGCCCCTGCCTCTTGTCCCGGTGCCCCCGGGCCAGGAATACCTCTTGGCCTTGCTCACTCCTACTCCGCTATCAAGACCCAACTCTCGTGTTCCCTCTTCCAAGAAGCCTCCCTTGACCACCCGTGGAGCCGGCTGGGCTGCCTCTCCTCTGCCTGTCCAGCACATTCCACTCCGTGCTGGAAGGGACAGCTTCGGTGTCTGTCTCCCTCCCTGGGCTGGGAGCAACCAGAGAGCACAGGGCGCCTCTCAACCACCTCAGCCTCCTCGAGCCGACCCGGGGCTGGGCCACAGGAGGCCCGCGTGTGTTTCTTGGACTCCAGGGAAGGGTAGGTGATGGGGCGACAGCGTTGACAAGACCGCCAGGTACGCTGCACTTGGCGGGAAGCAGGAGGGGGGGCAGAAGGCGAGCTGATGCGCGTGTACAAGGGCTCGCGCGCCTGCAGTCGCTGGAGGTAAAGCCTGCCTCATTCGGTGGCAGGTCCCTGGGTCCGTGAAGAGTGCGACGTTACTCCAAACCCCAGAACCTTCGGAGGGTACCGCTGAGAGGCGTTGCCCAGCGCAGACATTAAAGGCTGAACACTTGGGTAGAGACGCGTGTAGGAGGGGTTGTCTTGAAGCTTCTGGACCACATGTGATGGCTTAAGACCATGCCCCCTTGAAGTTGATATGGTCACGATGTTCAAAGCACCATCCCGCTGAGGGCGGGAACAAGGTCCGGGAACAGCCTTCTCTGGTTCTTCACCTGGTCAGAGCCGAGCCTCCCAGGTGCCACCTCCTCCCAGCAGCCCACAAAGATTTGCTCAGGCAGGGGTCACCAGGCTCTGCACCCCAGCACCTCTGTGCTCTCCTGTCCTGCTCCAGAGACAGTGAGCTCCCTAGAGGCAGAGAAGCAGGGGATGGCGTTAGCACGGCCAACGTTGGATCCCTGCGGAGCGCCAGGATGTGAGCAGAACGGGAAGCCAGAGCCGCTGCTGAAGGGCCGCGGGGACAGCGCCCAGGCGCAGCCCGCTCCGGAAGCTACGATTCACGCCCGTGGGAAGTCCACACGGGTCAGTTTATTTCTAGGATCTCTGCAGCCAGAATGCGGGGACGGTCTTGGCACAGTCTGAGTGGAAAGACTGGTCAGATCTCACGAGGCCCAAGACTAACATTGCCGGTGACACTGATACCAGGCTGTTCTCTTGTGTTCCTGTTTGTTTTAGTAAAAGTAGAGCCTTCCCCGCAATCGTGCAAAGACTACAAAAAGGAGCTCCCCACTCGCTGCGGAAGAGCAATTTAGCAAGCCCATCTTGTTGCCTTCAGCTCACCTTGGGGCTGGGAGGGCTCCTGAACTAGTAGTTTTAGGGCTGTTCTTATCTTAAGTATCATCATTTATAAGGGATGTCCGCGAATACAGTCAAATTTTAGGAACCTCACCTCACGCACCAGCACCCCGGTGTGAAGGACTCCACTCCAAGCAGGAAACGTAGGACCCAGAGAGGAGTCGCGGCTCCATCCCAGTCTGGTGGCCCTTTCTTGCCGGGGACGGTTTTTGCCTCGGGAGGTGGGACCCACGGAGGCTGTGTGACTGGGGTGCTTCTGTCCCTCCCGCATGGCCTTGGGTAAACACTCGATCACTTACTGTGTGTCCACAGCTGACGGGGAACCAAGGCCAGTCCTGGGCCCGCACAGAACTCACGCCGCACCTGGCTGACGCACTGTCCCGAGGCTCCCCGAGCACCCCCAGCTCACGAAACGGGTGTGCGGCAGGAGGGGCCGACTTGCAGCAAGCCACTAAGTTCCCCATCCATGCGCCCGCTGGCCAAGGATGGGCCGGGCCTGCACAAAATCAGAAGGTAGGTCTAAAAACTACTCGGGCTACACGCTGTCCAGCTCCTCTTGGATTTGGGGAGGTTTTCACAGAAATGTTGGCAAAGCTGACCCTCAGGATCGACAGATTTTTGTTCCTGTCCTCATAAAGAGCTGAAGAGAAGCCGGGAGGAGGGGGGTGGTGGGGAGGGTGAGGCTCTGAGACCCGCCGGGGCCCTGAGGCCTGGGAAGGGGGCAGGCCCCAGTGGCGGGGGTGCTGACAGGACCCGGCCTGCGCCCGCTTGGCCAGGGACCCCTGCGAGTGCCGAGCTAGTTCCAGAAGGAGCCCGTCTCGGCACAGCCCCTGACCGCAGCCCGTAGCCCGTGGCCCACAGAGCGAAGTCTGAGCGTGGGGCTGGGTGAGGAGGCCTTCGTCGTGGCCCGAGGGTACCTCAGGCATTAAGAGGGCATTTTTTCACAGCCTAAAAATGCTTTCTTCATTTTTCTCTGACAGCTGGTGAAGGAGGAATACAACAGGGTGGCCACACGGGCTTTGGGCAGACAGCAGGCTCAGACCTGGGCAGAGCCGCCTTTATCCCCACTAAGAACGGGTATTAGGGGAAGGCCTGGCCCTTTTACATTCTGAGTAGACTTAGGGCACTTTCTCCTTCTGTTATTCAGGGGCAGAATGAGCTCTGTGGCCTCAGGGTCCTGGCAGCTTGTGCACGCCACGTTTCTCTGGGACCCAAACCCTCTGTCACTTTGCCCAAGTCAGCCCCAGCCGTCAGCGGGCTCTAGCCCCGGGTTTTTGGGGAGCATGGGGCTCTAGGCCCGCTTTGCCCCCAACACCGAGTGGCCAAGGACAAGCCTCTTGCTCTCCTGGCTCTCACTAAGTGTTAGTCGCTTCTTCACATGTGTCGAGACTCAGCTCAGAACTTACCTCCCCCAGGAAGCCTTCCTGACCTCATGTCCAGTATCCATATAGGGCATGGCCTAAAGCGGGCAGGTGTTCAGCTGACACCTGTGAGTGGGTCAGTCTCCCTTCCCAGCAGTACAGGCAGCGTGGGGCTGCACATTAGTTCTCTTTGGGCCCCAGGAACCGCCCCCCACATCCTGCTGGTCACACAGAGAGCAGGTGTGAGTGGCCCCAGAAAACACTTTCTTCCTTTCCACTGACACACAGGGTTCCTAAGATGTTGCTTGAAATGAGAACTGCACCCCTAAAAACAAGTTGGCAAATACCCAGGCCCCACTGAGTTTCAGATGCCTGGTCCCAGTGTGGTGGTTTAACTCTGTTGCCTTCTCGGCCCCAGGGAGACGATCGCACCCATCCCTGAAGGTATTGGTGAGACCCGAGAGGCGTGCGGGGTAAACAATTTGGCTGCGGCTCGTGGGCTACTCATGCCTGGGCTCGGATCCAGCAGCAAACCATCCACCACAGGAGGACAGGCCTGGAGCTGCACCACCACGGCCACCCCAAGGGGCCCAGGAGCTCCTGGGGTGAACAGGAGTTATTTGGGGCAGAGGAGGAGAGGGAAAGAGGTGAGGCTAAGGAAACCCAAGGAGGAGACCCAAGTAGAGAGATAAGGCAGCCACCAGTGGGCAGAGACAAGAGCCCAACCTGAAAGCCAGCTCAGGTCCTACCCCAGCGAGACCTTGCCATCCGGACTCCCCTGGCCTCAGTCCTCAATCTGGGAGATGACATCAGCACGAGGACCCTGGGACCCCATGCCAAACCCCGGCCAGATGGATGCCCGGCAACCACAGTGAGGAGTGGAGGAGGCCGAGTCCGCCGGAAGCACAACGAATGCCCCGGGGCTGGCCTGCGCCCTCCTCCACGCAGCCCCAACCCAGATTCCAAAGACCAGGGCACGCGTGACCAAGCGCAGTGAGGGACAGCACATTCCATTCCCAGGGGCTCCATTCGGTTCCCCACTCTGCCCTGAGGCACCGTGAGAAGCCTGGCACACCCTCTCGCCTCTCTGGGCCTCGGTTTCCCCCTCTACAAAGCAGTTGGAAAGAGATGGTCTCTAGGAGCCTCCAGGCTCTGACACGCCAAGATTTTCTGCCCCAGTGGATGGGAAGCTGTGAAACGGAGGCTCCCAGGTTGACTCTGTCTGGAGTACAGATGCGGCTAGAAAAATGCACTGGTGGGCACTGGATCCAGGCCCAGCCGCTGCTCAACCCCCAGGCATGGGTCACCCAGGAAGGATTTAACTGGGACCGTGAGGTGCCACCCCCTAGAGAGGCCTTGTGGGGCCACAGAGGCTTGTCAGTCTCTTCAGTGTCAGATTTTGATGATCTGTTTTGGGCCCGTCGCTCTCCCCCACAGGAATGCAAAGCCCCCCGGGGCAGGGTCTGCGTGCTGTTTATTCACCTGTGTCCCCGCAGTGTCCAGTCCGGGCTCCCGGACAGATGGGGGCTCAGGGACAAAGCAGAAGGGAAAGAGTGAGCGGGTGAGGCAGAAGGTTCTGAGTCCGGCTCTTACAGTTCCAAAGCTGTGACTTTTTACCCTGCGAGGGGGTGATTCACTGCACGAGGGGGTGATTTACCTGCTATGAGGCAGTGTCGCTGCTCCCCCGCTGGCTCAGCCTCACGCACACGGGGCTGGGAGGAGGTGGGCTTCTGGAGGCCAGTGTTGGCAGGCCGCGCTCACCATGACCCCCCAAACGGGACAGAGCCTGAGCCTCCCTCCTCCCGTCTGCTCTCCTCCCCTGGGCCTCTTCGTCTAACGTGGGGGAAACTGAGGCCCAGGGTGGGCAGTGACTCAGGGCAAGCAGCCAGTTTTAGGACTGCTGACAGCCCAACTGCATCCCTCCCCCTGGAATCCCAGTGAGGACTGATGTACCATTAATTGTAATTAACTAATTATTCCTGCTGCCAACTAGCGGAGGAGGTGGCTGGGGGTGGGGAGCCCCTAAATGACTCAGTCGTGTTTACAACATGCAAACCCATTTAAGAGCTTGTAAAGTCGCTATAAATGGCTCTCTGGCAACAGGGGAGTAACGATCCCGGGTCTCCAGCTGCTGCGGTAACAACGGTTGGCGGCATCCAGCGCAGGGACCTGGTTCTGAGATCCAACAGCGCCACCTAGAGACCGTGTTCCAAAACGCTCTGCAGAAGGGCCACCGCTCGGATCCAGGGCCAGGACACCACCAAGTCCATGCCACCCACCCACAATGGAGAAACTGAGGCCTATGTGAGGACAGGGCGTGGCCCGCGGCTGCTCAACTCAGAGTCTAAATGGCCGCTGTGACAGTTTCCATCACCCACGACCTCGAGGTCTCTAAAAGGCGACTGTTCAGGAGAGGTTTATGGGCCGGTGCCCTTCCCCCACTCTCTGCTCAAGGGCTGTGCATGACCCGCCGGCAGGGACATTGACTGGACACATGGCAAGGCAAGCGGTCTGGGGCCGAGGCCAGAGCGCAGGCTCAGACCCCCGTTGGCTATTCCCTCTGTCACTCCACAAGATTAAGAGTCCCTTCAGGTCCCACTGACCAGGGGACTGTCCGAGCTCTGAGACAAGTGCGTCCCCTGTGTGATATCGTCGGTTCATGAGCGCGACACAGAGATCTAGTGAATCTGCCCATTCACAGGCAGGACACGGAGCCCCTCAGGGTCGCCCCCTGAGACCTGGTGCACAGCCAGGAGCAGATCCCGCTCCTCGCCAGTGATTGCCTTTAGGGGCGGGAGGAGGCTCCAGCTGGCCCCGAGGGACAGGAGGGACTTAGGAGGGGCACTCAGATGGAACCTGGGTTGGCCCAGAGAGGTTTCCCCAGCAGCCTGGTCGAACAGGCCTCCGTTGCCTGGGAGGACCTGAACGTCCCCAGCCACTCACCCACAGTCATGCCGTCCATGTAGCGTTTGATGATATCGAAGGAGTCCCGCAGGTTCCCTTCCGTGATGTCGAAGATGATGTCGGCGTGGTTGGCAGGATACACAGGCATGATGGCCCGGAGAAAGATGATCTCTGTGGGAGGGAGGCACAGCTTGGAGTCCCTGGAGATGCACCCTTGGGTCCTGAGAGCCCAGGCCAGCGAGCCCCGCATGGAGAAAGCAGAGGGGGCCGAGGGCTCACAGGTCATCACCTAGCTGCCTTTTGATCAGGGGGGAAACTGAGGCCTAGAGAAGCTTTGGGTGCTCCCTCAGATCCTGCTGCTAATGGGCAGCCATGGCAGGGCTAAGGCACAGTGAGTCATTAGTCACAGATCTTCGTGGAGCTGGGAGAAGGGGAAGGGGGTGGATGCGGGGCCACAGGGCAAGAGTTCAGCAAGGGCAGCAGAGCAGGGCGGTCTCCTGCCCCGCGGGGATGCGGGTCAGAACAGCCACTTCTCATGGTGGACTGGCCAGGCTGGTGGCTGTGTCCATCTCTCCGGCTACCCCGTGTAAAGCAAGGCCAGCTGCCCTGGGCTGGGGGCACAAGGCCCTGACTCTACCCTGGCTCTGGGCGATCTGGAGGTGTCTTCTCTCTGGGCCTCCATTTCCTCATCTGTAGAGTGAAGGAGGCAGACCGCCAGTGGCCGCTAAGGGTCCTTTCAGCCCTAAAGGTCAAGGTCAGGATTGCCCGGGCCCCAGATGTTAATAGACATCCCCAGCCACACTGAACTCCCTGTAGAATCCACGCCCAGACCAGCACGGCCCGAGAGGCCACAAAACCGGCTCTTAGGGGTTTGGGAAGGATTTGTCTGTGGTTTCGTGGAACCTGTCATTTGGCACAAGACAAGCAGCAGTCAGGGGTGTCCTCCAGTGCAAGCCCATGCCGCCCTGCAGAGTTTCTGGGCCTCTCCTTTTTCTAGAAGAAAGGGTCAGTGGGGGGGGGGGGGGCTGCCCGCTCTTTTAGGCAACCATATCCTTGGGGGCCTCCCCTGCCTTCAGCAACGGGGAGCTGTGCTCTGGCCCGCGCTCCCGTGTCTCTGTGGGAGGCTACCACAGTGTGTAGACTTGGGGTTCGGTCATGCTGGCTCAACTGCAACCTCTCCCCTCGGGGGGCCAGGGAGCTCTTCTTGATTGCTGTGCCCCAGAGCCTGGCTCTGAGCCTGATATCCCAGAGGCCCCATCCACGTTTGCCCCATGAATCAATCATGGTGAGCTCCTTCCCAGGCCAGGGATGAAGATACCACAGAGGAAGGGGTGGCCGGAGACCACAGCAGCCTCCGCAGAGGGGCTGCACTCCAGGGAGCAAGGAGTCCAGGTGCCAGGAGGGTGCCACGCCGCAGGTCCTACCCCCTCGGGAAGGGTGTTGTGATGGCCAGCCTACACAGCCGGCCAGGAGCCGCCTGCAGGGTAGGGCTGGGAACCCTGACTTACTCCTGGGCTCCCTGGATGCGGTCTAGCCCCTCGGTCTCCACGGTGACCTTTCTGTATATGCCCATAGCATCAGGCCCAGCCCTGTGATGGCTCCCAAGAGCCTCGCAGTGGAAACCTCCGTCCCAAATTAGGGCTTACCCTTCCCAGCCTGTCTCTTGCCAAGCCTCTCCCACTCCAGCCAGGAAAACTTGGCTTTGTTCCTCCAATACTCACTGCCCCCCAAACTCACCTCCAGACCTTTCCAGATGAGTTCTCCACCTGGCACCTTCCACTCTCCTGGCTCCCCACTTTCACTATTTACCTCCTACTGACAACGTGGGCTCCGGCATGGAAGTCACTTCCTCCCAGAAGCCCTCCCTGATGCCGTAGTACTTGGCGCAGAGTCAATGCTCAACAGCTGTTTGCCGAACAGCTGTGACCCAGAAGAAGCGTTCTCCTGAGTGGAGAGCCGGGAATAGGCCGGCGTGGTGCCGTGCGCACTGGGGACACCGGGAGCTGCCGAGGCCACTCTGTGTCTTTACCAGGATGTAGCTCCTTGGAGGCCGAGCTCTCGGCTCAAGCTCCACTCACCTTCAGGGCGGGTGAACTCTCGGAAGGTGGGCAGCGACACGACAGTATGCGAGATGGTATGCACCGGGTCCAGCACGCAGGTGACGTCGTTGGGACGGCAGGACTTCACACAGCGGACGGTGTCTGTCTTCTCCTGGCGGAGCCTGAGGGGAATCACAGCACAAGGGGCGGATGGGAAAGTCGGAACTGCCCCTCCCCCAGAGACCCAGGCTCCACGAGGAGCCGCACTCCGATGTCCATATGCCCTGTGCGCAGGCAAAGCTCTGCTGTTGGCCCAACCGTATGGGCTGGGCTTCAGTTTCCGCCACTGCAGATTCATGGGCTCGACAAGTGGGTATTGAAGCCCGACTGGGTGCGAGACACCAGGGTCGCCGAAGCAAACATGGGAGACGTGGTACCGCCTCCCCAGAGCCCCCAGCCAGGTGGGTCACGGAAGGGAGGGAGCTGCAGACGTAGTGCCCAGCTCAGTGCCTGGCACGAGGAAGTCAGACCCCCAGTGTCATGAGACAGACTGGGGGGGGGGGGAGGAAGGGGGTGGCTTGTTTGCCAGACAGATTTTAAATCCTCCTTATTGTAAAATAAAACACAGATGCAAAACCTACCCGGAACAAAGACACCGTTTAATGAGTATTACGACCGCCACTCAGGTCAAGAAAGAGATCCTCAGTCTGCCACCCGAGACCCCCTCATGTGCCCGCACCAACCTCAGCACCCCTCTGCATGCCTGCCCCCTGCCCAGGACCCCTGTCCTGACGGTGCCAGCGTCGCCCACCTGGCTTTCTTTATGGTTCGTATCACAGGGGTGCACGCCTCGAGACGTAACCGTTTAGATTTGTCCGTGAGAAAAGCATGCTCTCAAGTCCTTTTTAATCTATGGGTTTCCTCTGTCTCTTCATTTCCCAGAAGTTGATCTGCTAAGGAACTGGAAGTCTCTGAGCCATAGCGCTTTCTTCAGGCGGGCCCGCCTACTGCACCCTCCTGGTGCTACACAGCGAGGTCTTCTGTTCTCTGCATTTCTGCCACACTGGCTGCTGGATCCAGACCCGATCAGATGCAGCCCCAGGCCCTTTGGCAAGATGACAGTTGGTGACGTCTCTTCTATCGGGGGGCACCTGGTGTCTGGTTTACTCTCTCTCTGTGATGTCAGCAGCTGTCGATGCTCAGGGCCTAGACCCGCTGATTCATCGGGGATTGCAAAAGGCTGGCAATCTGATTCTGTCGTTTCTTTTCAGTATGTTAGTTGGTTCTGGAAAGAGTGCTGCCCCTCATACAGAGTCTGGAGTATCGTTCATAGAAGAAAAGGAAGATCAATGCCCGATTCTTGCCTTGTTTTTACAAGTTTTCAAGATCATGGACTTTCTCTCTCTCCATCATCACCCAGAGCATAACCATTGATTTTTTTTTAAATATCAGTATGAACTCATGGATTTAAACTATTTGATGAATTTCAACCCATTGCAATTATTATCCTTTTCTGGAACTCAAGCTTTCCCCTCTTTGGTCAGAGGGAAGATCAGAGTGGCTCCAGGAATCTTCAGTAGCTCTCTTGCTCTATGTCACAACAGGGTGGTCCGTCTCATCTTGTACTTTTCCTTCCCCAGCTACTTCTCCAAGAAGTCTTGGGTTTGTCTGGGTTTTCTTTTAAAGTGGAAAATGGTATTTCAAGGCCACACCTAGGTACCAGGTATGGTGGGTGCTGCTGGCTTCGCCCTTGCCTCCAGGCCTCTTCCGTGGATTTTTAAAGGTAAAATATATCATGAGTTCCTACTTCTATTTCTAATTCAAAACAAGAACCAGACAGTCTTTTAATATCTTCTATATTACAAAGGAATCCCTTTTCTTCCATGACAGAATCCTGGCTCTTAGGAACACAGGAGACGATAGAATAGTCCACAATTATTGATGTAATTATTCCATATTCCAACACGTTAGTCTCAGAAGGGCAATGCTAAAATTATCACCACTGACATAAGTACTTAAAATAATGTTTGTCTGGCAATGTACTCCCTACTCTACCTGCAGTTTTTAACAGATGTGCTCTTTCTACATTGTTTGAATGTAAAACAATTCACAGAATACGATTTCCTTATAACACTCACTTGGTTGTAGCTGGATGTGTAACTATGCCTAATGCTTGCACAGCAATACTTCTGCATGGTGGTAATACTTTGTGTCCTTTGTGCACACAAGTCTGTTTTGTTGGGTGTATAATCTTGGCCTATGTTTTCTTGAGGATCCTAAGTATTCACTTTCTTCTAGCATAAGTGTTGCTGTGAAGAAGTCTGATGTCAATATAATATTTTCCCTTAAGCACTGTTGCTGGTTTTACCTAGATGCCTGCTAGATGTTTGTCTTCTCTTTCTTTCATGGTCTGATAACTGTACAAGACTATGTCTTGGGATTTGCAGCTCTGAGTAGGTATGTTCGGGCATGCTGTGTGTTTTCTCAATGTCGATTTTCAAATCTTCTTTTTTTTCTTAATTTCTGGGAACTTCTTTGAGTTAGCATTTTTTAATACTTATTTCTTTCCTTTGTTGTGGGCTCAGTCCTCAGAGAATTCTATTATCTGTATGTTGGGTCTTCTTTGTGTGTCTTCAATATCTGTCACTTTCTCCTTAAGCCCTTTCATCTCTTCTATTTCCTTTTTGATCTGTAAAATTTGTCTTCTTCTCGGCCACTCTTTCTCTCAAATATTTATTTCTGCAGTTATAATTTTTTGCTATAATTTTAAATTATTTCCTGGGTTCCATCACTTCATTTCTCAATTTTTCCTAATTCTGACTTATAGTTTTCATCCATTTTCGACCATTTTCCTAATGCTTTTACTTTGTTTTGCTATAGGTTACAGTTTTGATCTGGATTTGGAGCATATCTTTCTAGTGTGCCTACATTAGGCAGAGAGATGCCATTCCATTCATTTTCATTCTTTCTCCTACAATAATTTTATATGCGATTCAGCATTGCTACTTTTTGGTTGATCATTTCCAAGTGAAATTAATTATCCTAAAATTTTAGAAAAAGGCATATTTACAGCAGCTGTTCTGTTTCACAGAGCTCCCCTTTCTGTCATTTGCAGCAACTTGCTTTCTAATATTCCTCTACATTTACCTGGATTTTATCTGCAGTCTATTGTCTCCTTCCTATTCAACTCTGCATTTCACTTCCAACAGCTTCTCCATAGTGTGAGATCCACCTTAAGGCAATCCTTGCTGGGTCCAGTTCCAAGAGTTCCTAGGGGCCAGATGGCTCCATTTCCTCTACACGTCCATGAGCTCCTCGCATGCACTGAGTAAAGTGTCTCCCAGTCTCAGCCGCTGCTCCAAAATTTTTCTATTGTATTTTCTAGGGAATGTCTGTTGACTCTTCTGGAGTCTTCCACTGCTTTCTTCTGCACAGGTGCTAAGACCATGCAGGTAGACATGAACTGTATCTTGGGGTTCTTAAGGATATGATGTCATCTTGTTTAGTTGGGCATGTTTTCCGTGATCTGTCCAGCTGTCTGTGTCTTTTGGGTTGGGATCCAGAGAGCTTCAAACACCATGCAGCCACATCTTCCCAGATTCTGTGTGCTAGAGAGTTCTCACACATTGTCTCATTTAATCTCTACAGCTTTTCCCTCTATACCACATTGCCTCCCTCTTTAGCTAATAAAACGTCCTATTCTATACCTGGGAATGACAGAATAGGGATTGTATCCATGATTTCAGAAATAAAGCCAGACTAACAATCTGACCAGCACTGACAAATCCTGGAAATCCCACCCTCTTCGCAGCATTTGAGGCAGCAGGGGGGCAGGGTTTCAGAGAAGACTCTAGAGCCAGGCTTCCTGGGTTTGAATCCCAGCCCCACCTGATACCAGCTGTGGGACTTTGGGCAGATTACTTATATCTTCTCTATGCCTCCAAGTCTTCCATGTGAAATGGGGGAATCATAACAGCATTTTCCTCACAAGGCTATTGGAAGGGTTAATAGAGTTAAATGCTTGGAGCAGTGCCTGGGCCTCAGTAAAGAGTACACGTGTTAGCTATCATAGCTATGATTATTATCATTATAATAATGACAATCATGATTATTATCATTTGCCCTTGGGAGCTAGAGTTAGTAGAGTGATAAAGTCAGAAGAACAGAGGCCTAGGAGTTAGTCAGAGGTGATGGCAGTGACCTTGGACACATTCAAACCCTCTGAAGCTTCATTTCCCATTCAACTCAAGGTCTAAATGAACACTCAATTCCTTCCAATGAATGAAGAAGCCAACACTTACTGACTGCCTACTATAAATACACCAGATAATGCAATTTGCAATTGCAACTAATCTTCAAAATAACCCGTAAGGAGGCCATGAAGCTCTGAAAGTCCAATGACTTATCTATGACTTTGAATAGTTCATAAAACTAGTAAATGTCAAGGAGGACATTCCAACTCTTGTTCCTTTTGTTATATTTCTGCCCTGCATTATCTCAGCAGCACGAGGTAGGACTATCACTATGTAGCCCCAAGGAACTACAGGGGCTACATAGTGATAGGAGATGAGCCTTCACGTAATGATAGGCTATCACGTAGTGATAGGAGATGAGCCATAGTGAAGGAGATGAGCCTTCACATAATGCAGATATAGCCCCTCATGTGCTCTCAGGCACACACACAGAGACAGCAGAGGAGTCCTAAAATGGAATAGGCCACCTTAAGATGTAGGGAGTTCCACAAACAAAGGAGAGTACAAGCAAACCTGGAAAGTCCATTGGTGGGAATATTGCAAAGGGGACTCTGGCAAATCCTGTAAGGTCAACGCATGGCCTCTAAAGCCCTTGAGAGCTTTCCCCCACTTGATACTCCTATGGACATGAAGGAAAAATGTTTCTTCCAACCTGAATAATCTGGATCATGATGAAAGAATAACTGAATGCAATAACTAGATCCCTGCTGTAACATGATGACTTCACAGAAGGTAATATTTGAACTGAACCTTGAAAATATCATCCATCCCTCCAACCATCTACCATCCATCCATCCAACCATCAATCCATCAGTCCGTCCAACTGTCCACCCATCTATCCATCCATTCATCCATCCAACACCCATCCATCATCCATCATCCATCCACCATCCATCCATCAATCTGTCCATCCAACCAACCATGCTTGCATCCATCCATCTATATGTTTATTCGGATGTTTACTGAACTCCTTCTAGGCCAAACACTCTGAAATTGTAGAGAATACAGACATAATCCCTGTTCTCAAAGGGCCCCAGTAGGGATAATAAAAAGTAACAACCATAAGATAACAGGGAAAATGTTCAGATGGAGTATGTCCAGGGCTATGAGAGTTCAGATTAAGGAAAGTCTTCATGGAGGAGGTGATCTTTGAGCTCACACTTCAAGGAAAATAGCAGTCTGCAGAAGGATGGCATGGCACATGTTAAAACCAAGGGCAGGCACTTTCAGGGAAGGGCAAGCAACTCTGCATGGCTAGAACAAAGAGGATTAGCTAGGATGAAGCTAGAAAGGTGGGCAGAGCCTTGAATGCCATTCAAGAGAGTTGAACTTCATCTCTTCATAGAAAAGAACCACAGAAGGTCCTAATGAGAGAGGGACATCACAGACCAGTCCTTCTGAGGGGGTCCTCTAGTTGTAACTTGGAGAATGCACTAGAAGATAGGAGAGTAGCAGGCTTTCCAGACCAGACATGAGCAGAGAGAGGTATGGGAGACAGATTGGAGGCTTGAGGTGACTGGCTAGAAGTGTGCATGGTTCTATGGCAACTTCATTGCTGCTTCTATCAAAAAGGACAGGGCCCAGTTTCCTGGATGTCCGTCTCCCCTACCAGATGGCAAGGCCAGGACACCCTCCCCCACCAACTTACATGTCATCGTAGAAAGGATCTTAGGATCCTGCAATATCCTTTACTTGATTCCTCTGTGGCGTTCTGCCTTCCCCTCTTGTTTCTGCTCGGAAACAGCATTGGCAGTTACAGAAAATGCTAGAGACATAAGCCAGTGTTGGCAGAAAGTCATCCTTTCCCTCAACAGACATGGACAGAGCATGTACTATGTGTTGGGTAGCTCACCAGGAGCTAGGGACACATCACCAAATGAGATGGAGCTGGTCTCTGCCATCACAGAGGCTTCTGGGTGGTGGAGAAGACATATGTGAAACACAGACACACGGGAAGTGCGAACAGTGATAAGCATAACAGTGGAGTGTTATGAGAAAGACTCATAGAGGAGATGACAAACCCAAGGGTGCTGAGGAAGACCTCACCAAGAAAGGAATGCTTAAGCTGAGCTTCAACCAACTTTCAAGCCGAGGGTGCAAAGCATGTGCAAAGGGCCTGAGACAGCAAAGAACTCAGCAGTGTGGCTCAAGGGAAGTGACCAAGGGGAGAACAATTCGAAGGCAGGCCGAGATGCATGCAAGGACTAAGTTACACAGGGCCTGAAAGGCACTCTGGGGCCTTGTGACGATGGTTTGGCTGGAATCATGGTAGGGAAGATGAAGAGAGGCAGGTGAGTCAAGGCCCATGCTGAAAGCACTGTGGTAGAAAGGAATCGTCCGAATTGTGGAACCCTGTGAAACCAAGGTTCAAATACCAGCTGTGTGATCTCGGGCAACAATCACCCTCCCTGAGTCTCTATGGGGATGAGACACCTGACTTGCACCCCTGGAGGTAATGCACAAAGGGCCTGAAGCATGCTCAGTGGCTCCCATGAGCCGGCACATGTATTGTGTTGTACTTTACCGCCTCCCGGCATGGGGACAGAACACCCAACAGAGGCAACCGACCTTATTTAGGCAAGAGCTGCAGCCAAGATTCTATACCTGTGTCCAGTGTTTTTCCACCACCAGTTCAGGCTTCTCATCAAGACAAACAGAAAAGAGGCTTGAATCTCAGAATCGAGTTTTTCTGACTCCAGTAAATGGTCAGCTCCATGCGGTACAGCAAGGAAACCAAGCAGGGCCAGAAGCCCTGGTCCCGCGGCCCAGCTCTACCACAAATGGGCCACAAAACCTTGGCCAAGCTCCCTCCTTTCTCTGGGCCTCGGTTTCCACGTTTGTAAAACGAGAGAGGAAGGAGCTCAATGGCTTCAATGATCGCCTCCTCCTTTGGGCTCAGCGCAAAATGGAGAAGAGATGTGTATCCAAAATGATCCAGGCGAGCTTCCTTCTCCCTGCCCTGCGGCTCCCTGGTGAGGTATTCAGTGACCTCCATCAACAGGGAACCCGCCCATGCACGGACAAACACTTCTCCGTCACCGCACGGGGGTGGGGCCGGGCAATGGCAGGTGCCCGGCCCCTCCCCACCCATTGGTAAACAGCGCGGAATCCCCACTGTGCGAAATAAAACCAAGGCACGCGAGGCACGCTGTGTAGGGATCGCCTGCTACGACTTTATTAAAATCCCGGAGGGGAGGGTTAGGAAAGCGACAAGAGGGAGCCCCCGGCGGCCCAAAGCAAGTGCTTAGAGCTCTGCGGACACAAAGATGAAAAGCTTGGCGACAAAGGAGCTGACGGTGCCGTGGCGGTAGAGGTCCATCTTGACGGTCAGGAGCAAGTCCCTGGGCTCAGGGACAGGTTTGGTGAGGGCCACCACCCCGCTGTGGTGGCTAACCTTCCGGGTGGTGAAAAAGCCCTCCTCATTGCCGCCGGTGATAGCCAGCTGCATGCTGTCCCCAGGGACGGCATTGGAGGGGCCCATGCGGAAAACCACCGCGGGCACTTGGATGTTGGTGGGGAAAGAGAGGTGGTAGTACGTTATTCTCAGAGGCAGCTTGGGGCACTCCTGATTCTCATGGCAAGGCAAGCGCTCGCAGCGGCTGCAAGAAAAGTGGACAGAGAGACAAGAAGAGGGTCAGAGCAAATTCAGCAAGCGGAGGGACAACAGAGCGCAAGGGAAAGCGGGGGGCTCGCTGTGCAGGGCCTCCCGCCACCCCTCTGGCCAGTTCAGCCAACAGGAAGAGCCCCCCTCACTCACCTGCAGGAGGTGCCGTGGACCTCCGGGGCCGCTGACTCAGCCACTAGCCTCTTCCAACACCCGCAGGGGGCGCTGGGTGGCTGGGGCCTAGGGCTGCGCCGGGAGTGAGGCGTGTTCCCTCTCACTGGCAGAGCCCCACCCCGGGCCACGCTCACCAGGCACGCCCTGCCCCCTGAGTGTCGTCCAGGCGCCTGGCCCCTCACCCAGACAGTGGTCGGGGCCATACAGGGCTCTTGGTGGGTCACAGAGAGGACCCCGGAAGTGATCATCTCCGCCATTAGCAGTCACGGCTGCCGCCATCTATCAGGCGCTTGGACATTGATCATCGAGCTTTCTCTAGTGGGAACACTGGAACTGCTCTGGGGCCGTGGGTTGAGTGCCATTCTTCAGATGAGGAAACTGAGCCCGGAAGAGTTCGGGGCCTTCCCAAGGTCGCAGAGTGAGTGAGGAAGCCAGATTTGTGCTCTGGCAGGGAGGTCTGTTCCTCCGCCCCCTCGCTGAGCCTCGTGCCCCAGGCGCAGGTCCCTGTAGACCCACAGGAACAGCCAGGGCTTGGAATGGAGGAGAAGACAGGTTCTAACTTGCTGTGACAGGATGGGGAGAGGTTCTGACTTCCTGTCACAGGTTCTAACTTCCTGTGACAGAATGACGACAGCCTCTAACTTCCTGGATAGAAAGAAGTTCTGACTTCCTGTTATAGGTTCTAACCTCCTGTGACAGAATGATGATGGCTTCCAACTTCTTGTGATAGGAAGGAAAGAGCATCTAACTTCCTGTGACAGGTTCTACCTTCCTGTGACAGGATGGGGAGAGGTTCTGACTTCCTGTCACATGTTCTAACTTCCTGTGACAGAACGATGACAGCCTCTAACTTCCTGTATGGAAAGAGGTTCTGATTTCCTGTTATAGGTTCTAATTTCCTGTGACAGAATGATGATGGCTTCTAACTTCCTGTGATAGGATGGAAGAGCTTCTAAATTCCTGCGACAGGTTCTACCTTCCTGTGACAGGATGGGGAGAGGTTCTGACTTCCTGTTATAGGTTCTAACCCCTTGTGACAGAATGTGACAGAGCCATCATCATGGCTCCTAATTTCCTGTGACAGGATGGAAAGAGTGTCTAACTTCCTGTGGTAGGTTCTACCTTCCTATGACAGGATGGGGAGAGGTTCTGACTTCCTGTCACAGGTTCTAACTTCCTGTGACAGAAGGGAAAGAGCTTCTAACTTCCCATGACAGGATGGGAAGAGGTTCTGACTTCCTGTCATAGGTTCTAATTTCCTGTGACAGAAGGGAAAGAGCTTCTAACTTCCTGTGACAGGATGGGGAGAGGTTCTGACTTCCTGTCACAGGTTCTAATTTCCTGTGACAGAAGGGAAAGAGCTTCTAACTTCCTGTGACAGGATGGAAAGAGCTTCTAACTTCCTGTGACAGGATGGAAAGAGCTTCTAACTTCCTGTGACAGGATGGAAAGAGCTTCTAACTTCCTGTGACAGAATGACGACAGCCTCTAACTTCCTGGATAGAAAGAGGTTCTGATTTCCTGTTATAAGTTCTAATTTCCTGTGACAGAATGATGATGGCTTCTAACTTCCTGTGATAGGATGGAAGAACTTCTAAATTCCTGCGACAGGTTCTACCTTCCTGTGACAGGATGGGGAGAGGTTCTGACTTCCTGTCACAGGTTCTAATTTCCTGTGACAGAACAACGACAGCCTCTAACTTCCTGGATAGAAAGAGGTTCTGATTTCCTGTTATAGGTTCTAATTTCCTGTGACAGAATGATGATGGCTTCTAACTTCCTGTGATAGGATGGAAAGAGCTTCTAAATTCCTGTGACAGGTTCTACCTTCCTGTGACAGGATGGGGAGAGGTTCTGACTTCCTGTCACAGGTTCTAATTTCCTGTGACAGAACAACGACAGCCTCTAACTTCCTGGATGGAAAGAGGTTCTGATTTCCTGTTATAGGTTCTAATTTCCTGTGACAGAATGATGATGGCTTCTAACTTCCTGTGATAGGATGGAAAGAGCTTCTAACTTCCTGTGACAGGATGGGGAGAGGTTCTGACTTTCTGTCACAGGTTCTAACTTCTTGTGACAGAATGGAAAGAGCTTCTAGCTTCCTGTGACAGGATGGGAAGAGGCTCTAACTTTCTGTTATGGTTCTAACTTCCTGTGACAAGATGGTGATAGCTCCTAACTTCCTGTGATGGAGACAGAGACAGGTTCTAACTTCCTGTGACAGGATGGGGACACGAACTATCTTCTGCCTCCTGAAGGCTGGCCTCCACACTCTGATGGCAGCCACCTCAGGAAGTGGAGCCAAAGTGCATAGCCCTATGGGGCATGGCAGAGCCTGTCCCAGAGAGTTCTGCCATCTTGACGGTGCTGGGACGCTCCACCCGGGAGCAGGTACTGTTCTAGTCCCCTGTCACGTCTCCCTTTTAGCCCTTCACATTTCCAGGCCTCGTGTCAGGTCACCTGGACTTACTTTACACTTGGCCAGTGTGGTCTTCTTCTACATCCTATCTCCAGCTCTTTATCAGGACTGGTGGGAAATCGTTTCACTTACTTGGCCACTTGCCATTCTGAGCACTTAGGAAGGACATCCCTGGAGTGAGCTCCATGAGGCTCCCTGGGGGATGGTCCCCCATGGTAGGCGACAAGTCAGGCATGGGGGGCCCAGAGACAGAGGGGAGAGACAGTAAAGAAGGTACGCAGAAGAGGGTGCTTTGAGGGGCGGCCTAACCCCAGGCACACCCAGTCCAGGCCACATGGGAGTGTTCCGGGTGACCTGGGAGACCCTAAGGGATGGCACCTGGCATCGGGCTGGGTTTCTCTTTTGTGTACTCACGTCACTGTCCCACTTTGTCATCCTGTTCTACTGATGGGAAGGTCAAAGCTCAGCGAGGACACGTCCTTGACTCCAAGCGGTGGACACAAAATTGCCCTTCCTTGGAAAGCCTTTGGGCGTGCGTGCGCAAACACACACTCACTGGCTATTTCAGGAAGGGTCTGGCCAGCAGGTGGCACTAGAGTCTCCTTCATGGGACTCAGGCTGGCCCACGTCTGTGTGGCTGGTATGGTACCCTGTCCAAGGACAGGGTTTTGATTGGTCAGATGGAAGAGTTAGCCCAGCGAGTGGTGTGGGGGTAGATCGTGCAGTGAGCGTGACGCTCTGGTACAGCTCCCGCAGGCCTCGCACACCAGAGAATGTGACACTCTTCCAGGGGCTCTCCTGACCCCAAAGCCAGAGCGCCCCTAGCACTTTCTTGAACAAGGCGGATCTGAGACCGGCCCTTTCTAGAGCTCTCCCTTCCCAAGGGCCAGGCCATGGCTCTATGGCTTCATCTCCAGCACCCAGCACAGGACACCAGTATGTGCTCAATAAACAGACACAAGTAACTACGGCCCCCATTTCCCCGTCAGTTCCAACCTCAACGGTCCTTCCCCACTCTACCCTGCACTTACTGACACATCACAGAAGTCCTTAACTACTGCATCTGGGAAACTGCCTGCCTGATTGGCCCTGACACAAAAGCCTTCGTTAGCGGGTATGTCTGGACCAAGAAGGGGCCACTGTCACGCAGAGAAGGGCCAGCTCCTGGGACCGCACGCCTTGGTTTCCATCTCATCGTGTACGAGAGAACAACATGCCCCACTTTTTCATTCAACCAGTTGGATCAGAACACCCTATTATCTGAGAAAGTACGATTACTGAAAGTTGGCACACACCGGAGAAGGAAGGTCCTCCAGGCCCAGCCCCTTCGCCTGGGAGGCATGGGCACCGGGGCCACCCCCTAGGCTGTCTCACGCTCACAGCCTTCCCAGCTGTCACTTCCCTGACTTCCATGCTCTTGTCATTCTGGAGAGAAGCCCCAGGAACAGGCTGCGGTGGGACACTCGCCCCTGTGTCCACCCGCATTATACCCTCAGGCCCAGAGCCACGCCAACCAGGGCTGCCCGGCCTTGCTCTAGCTTCCAAGACCACGAGCGTCAGGGCTCGGCCCTGCTGAGGGGATAAAGAGGATGTTTTCAGCCCCATCCCAGGCTCTGGAACACTTGGACATTCTTCCTGTGGGTCGGAGGGAATCGTGTGGTCAGGATCTTAACGCACGACATGATCCTAGAGGCCCAGCCCTGTGGCTTGTGTGGCTCAGCCTACCGGGTCATGCTCCAGTTACCACCCCTCAGCTGCCAGGGACACTGCCCAGAAGGAGGCTGTGTGGAGAGAAAGAAGAAGTCTGAGGCCCAGAAAGAGAAAGAGAGAACATGAGCGCCTTCAATCCTCCCTCTCGAGGCCCCCGAAATGCTCACCTCAGAAATGCTGGCTACTGGGTCTTTCCTAATACAGCTCTTCCGAATTTTACAAATTGCTTTCTGAAGGTCAGATAATAACTTCTCTAAGAGGAGTTTTGATGCGGAGGAAAAGAAGCCGTAAAAATGGTAAACTCCAGCCTGAGCCGTTAGCGGGGCTGAGAAGATGGGCCCCTCCTTGCTTGGAGCCCTGGCCGGCCTCCTGCCCGTGTTGCTTCACAACTTGTCCGAGGCTGTCACTAGGCTCACACTAAGCTCTGAGCTTCCGTTAACCCCCCTTCCTGGGAGGGGGCAACCATAAGCCCCGTCCTGTGGTCACTCAACCTGGGATTCCGGTCCCAGCCCCCGCTTCCTACGCTGGGCTCCTGGCTGGCCTGTGATTCTCCACCAGGATCAGCCAAGAAGAAAAGTGTAACCAGATGGGCTCCCATGTGTAGTGGTGGCGGCCCCGGCCACCCAGTCCTTCAGAGCCCCCACGTGGTCGCCCATCTGAGGTGGGGCAACTCCGTTGGTCACACGGTCAGCCAGCCACAGAGCAATCGGCAGAGAACCTCCCCGTCGGGCTTGCACCCCGAGGAAGAGAAATGGGGATGTCTGGTGATCGTTCTCCTCCCCACGACTTTTCCTAACCACGGGCACTGGGGTGGCACTGGGCTGGATGCCTGGAGCTCGTTACTGCTAATCCTCGCTAATCCTCGAGGTCTTGCCAAGCAGGTGTTGCAGACGCAGAAAGGACCCCTGGGTGGCCAAGACATTGACCTGAGGCCACAGCCCCAACAAACAGAACAAGTCTGGAAGCTTAAAATCCCAGCCTGGGTTCTTCCCATTTCCACGCAGCCCCTCAGGCCGAGCCCGGACCTGGACACCAGGGGCCCCGCCCACCCTCCCTTCATCCATGAACACTGGCAGTGAAATACGCTTTTGGGATGCCTACTCACACCCCACCAGGCTGAACCCAGTGTGAACCTCATGAGGGGGCTCCGCCCCACAATCACTGCTCATCTCATGTGAACGGGGCAGGGGGGACATCACCGTCCCCTTGACGGCTCGAGTATGGCGGCTCCGAGAAGCTCAACAGACCTGGAATGGGCTGAGCAGGGAGGCAGACATGTGTGAACCTGACTCCAGGCCAGCATCTTTCCAGAATGCCTCAGCATCCCCACGGGGCTTGAGAGCACTCAGAGGGGCTGGTGGTCCGGGAGTCAGGCTCCCAGCTCCTTTCTCCTCCCCCTCTGCTGCACCGCTGGGTGGTGCTGGGGAACAGGAACGTGTGTCAATCTTGGCCATTTTGGGGGTGTGGCTGGGAGACCCATCCTTCCCTTCTCGCATGTGTTGTGGGTGGGGGCCCACTTCCTGTTCTCAGGGAAAATGATGAGCCCCCTCGTTATCTGTTCCTGGTACCGGCTGATGAATCAATCCACAGACCAGCACAGACTGAGCCCTGGAGCATCAACCCCCCAGCGAGTGGAACGCGGGTCCCGGTTGCCTGCTGAGCGCCCCATCTCACGGCCGGAACCCCTTTGCTCCCCTGTCCGCGGCCCATCCCGCCCCCAACCCCTTCCCTCTCCGTCTGACTCAGCTCTTCCCTCCCCCTTCCCTCTAGCCTCGCCTACCTCAGCACGCCCCGCCCCCCACTCCAGCCCTGTGGGGACCCTGATATACCCTGTGGCCGTTGCTGTTCCGTCTTGTGCCCCTAGTAGGCACAGTTCAGGGGTGGGAGGCCTTGCAGCCCACTGTCTGCCCACGGTCCCCAAACCAGTAAATGACTTTGTCCAGTACGCGCCAACATGCGGCGGAGAGGGGCCCGGTCTGCCCCTTTCAACCACGACCTTGACACACAGCGCCCACCTGGCAGCCGGCGGCTTGGGAGACGTGCAGACCCCCACAGTGCAGCCGCCTCCTCTGGGTTTCATGGCTGGGTGTGAAGGGGAAGTCGTCCACACCCTGGGCCTGCCGGTCTTCCAGAGTCCTCAAACCCAGACACAGACAAAGGCCCCGGAGAGCAGGCACTTAAAACACACAATGGCAGCCCAGCCTCGAAGTGAGGACACGGAACCTTCTTAGCAGTCAGAGGAATGGCCTCGCTGCCCTCTGGACCTCCGGGTAACCCATGAGGTCTCTGGAAGGCTGCACACTCGCAGACCCAGCTCTGGAGGGGCTGGGAGCTCACGGGGGTGCAGGGAGGCCGCGAGCAGCTGTGTTTCCAGGAGGACAGATATACACATGTGGGGGGAACAGAGTGGGCCTGCAGAGCTGGGCAGCCAGAGGGTGAGCGCGGATCCCCAGGAGGAGCCCAGAGGGCTGCCGCGGAGATGGGTTATCTGAGCATCTCCCGTTCTGGCACTCGGCGAGCTGGAGGCCGGGCCAGAACCACAAGCCAGGGCAGCCGCCTCGAGGCTGAGCAAGTGGACACCGAGGCCGGGTGCACCAGCCAAGAAGGCCTTGACCCTCCAGCGGGAGCCGCCGACTTAAGGTTGAAAGGCCGAGTCATGGTCAGCCTGGCTGTGTGAGGGCTTTGAGTGTTTTAAGGGGTTGGAGGGAGGAGTCACGCATCTGTGCTCCCGAATCTGGCCCCCCTGGACAGCTCTTCCTGAGACTACGGACGGGGCACCCAACGAACCAAGGGCAGGGTGGTGTGTAAGGAGACCAGAGGGTCCTCACTCTGCCCTGAGGAAGGGCATTTCTAGAACATTCCAGCACACATCCCACTGGCCTGGGAGGGAGGGAGCTTCCAGGGACATGGGAACATACAGCTTCAAGTCTGGGACACAGACCCTTCGTGCTGGGCCCACACCGTCACTGGGCTGAATGGAATCTGGCTTTTAGGAAGTGGGGGGGGGGTCGTCGACGGAGGATGCCCCAGCAATCTCAGCTCACCCAGAACCAGCACTACCTTCATCTGGGTGAGAGGACGTGCATGTGAGAAAGCTGAGGTCCCGCGAGCTGTGCCCCTGCCCTGGTCCAGCCTGGGGAAAGCACAGGCCTGGGCTCCCCCAGGGCAGGCCCACCTGCCTTGAAGTCATTACCCAGGCTCTCTGTACTCTCCTGGCATGTAGGGGCTGGAGCCTCAGGGGCCCCCTGGTTTCCCAGGGCTCCCGTGGGGGGGAGGGGGTGGGCACAGTCAGTGAAGCACCTGCCCAGCCCAGGAGCCATGGCCCACAGGAAGGCTGCTGCGGAACACCCCAGGGCCCCGAGGGACTTACGTGTCTGCGGAGCGGCGGTAGTTCTTGGGGCATTCGAAGGCCAGGCAGCGGAACGCCCCCTGGATGTTGAAGCAGGTCTCGTTGATGGAGCAGTTGTGGATGCCGGTCACACACTCATCGATGTCTGTGGGAGACCCCAGGGCAGCCCAGTGAAGGCTGAGGCCGCCTGTGTCCTCGCCATCCCGGACAGGGAGCCCAGGCCTCCCACCACGGCCCCTTCTCTCGCAGGATATCGGTGTTTATAGCTTCTACTTATTATGCGCAGTTCCTGGGGTTGGGGGACAGGAGCAGGCCTGGAAGGGCCCCATACAGCACAGGTGAGGAGACCCGGGCTTAAGGGAATTCTAGGCTACGCCTGGGGCCTGGGGTCAGTGATGCTAGGGGCACCGGACTGAGAAGACCCTGGACGCAGGGAGCTGTCCCCTTCCCACAGCTCTCTGGAGCAGCCCCACGGTGGGGCCCAGGGGACACCACCACGCCTGGGAGGCATCTGCGAAGAGGGGCCAGGCGCCTGATGTTGGTGGCAAAAACAACTCCTAATGTCAAAGACGGAGGTTCAGGAATGTGCTTCTGCTGGTCCTGGCGGCACACCCGGGCTGCGGTGAGGGACCCTGGCCAGAAGCAAGAAAGTCATCTCCTCCGCCAGAAAGGAGAAAACAAAGTGACTTCCACCCAGAGCTGCAGGCGAGCTGAGTGGGTCCCTCCCAGGAAAGGCCACCGCTCCCGCCTGCCTTTGATCAAAGTCACCTTCTTCATGACCAGAGCTGACAGGGCAGAAAGTGGGGCCTCTGGAGCCTCTGGGTTGAGAGTCCCGTGGAGGGGGGGCTCTTGAGGAAGGGGCCCACAGACCCAAGCTCTGTGACTCAGCTTCTGGGGCTGTCCCTGGACCCATTCCTAGGGTCCTTCTTACACAAATATCCACCCGGCATCCCCTCTCAGTTGCCAAAGAGCTCAGTTCCGGAGCTCACGATGACCCCTAGACTGCTCTTAGACAAGGAGCCGAGTACAGATGCGTGTCACTGGTCCCCTCATTTAGCCCATGCTGGAGCTGACCCTGGCCCCAGGAGGACCCTCATGGCCATTGTGCTCAGAACTACAGACAGGTGGGCACATGCCAGAATGCACCCGTCCTCTTGCCCAGGCAGTCACCATCAACCCTTGGGGACAGGAGCCTCCAGCACCTGCTGCCCGTTCTGTCCTTCACTCGTGGCAGGCTCCCATCAAGGGTCCGTCGTGTGGGCAAATGCCATTTGGAATGAGCGGCCCTGTGCTGTGGAATGGGGTCTTCCGGCGCCGAGCTCCCCTGTCCTCCTCAGCTAGCATCTTCCTAAAGGCTGTCATCCCCCATTCTGGGCCCCTGGGGGTGTCGAGGGCCCAGCAGGAGGATCAGAAACCCCTGAAGACAAGTGTGCCAGGTACGGGAGACCAGGGTATGTGTGCAGAGTCCTCCCGTCCCAGATGCCCCCATCTATGGTGTCGCCCCTGGGCCAGGGAAGCACATCCCCACAACGGGGCCCGGGGCCGCCCGGACTCAGCTCCCCTGCCCTGCAGAGCCCTGTGCATGGCCTGGGCAACCCTACGGGTTCTGCAATGCTCACCTTGGCAGTTGCGGCCGTTGGGGGCCAGCCTGTATCCAGACGGCGGGCAGCTGCACTGGAAGCTTCCAGCGATGTTGACGCAGCGATAGGAACAGATGTGGCCGCCAGTGGGCAGGGCGCATTCGTCGATGTCTGCAACGGAAAACACCCTCAGCATCCCCACTGGGCCCCGGCCGGGCTACGTTCCCGACAGCAGGCCGTGATGGGGCATCTGGACACAGGAAGCCTCTGGATGCTGCGGCGGCCTCAGAAACTATCATGCCAGAAAGGGAAACTGAGGCCCAGAGAGGGGAAGGGGCTGGCCTAGGGTCACACAGCGAGGTGCTGGTGTAAAGCGTGGCAGACCGGGGACTCGGGGAGGGAGACAGCACACAGGACAAGTGATCTCCAGGTCTCAGGTTGAATGATGATGCTGAGTACAAATGTGCTCATAAAAATGACACCGGCCGGGGCAGGGGGAGCCCTAACAGCAGCTGCCTCAAGCGCCCGCGGTGCACCAGGCACCCTGCAAAGACCTTCCAGGCCGACCTCCGCTTTAATCCTCTGACAGCCTGGCAGGTCTGGGCTCAGCCCTTGGGGGCAGAGGACACACGGCCCCGGCCAAGGGGAGGCAGAGCTTCGGGTCAGGCCTGCGAGTGGCCCCCGGGGCCCCTGCTGTGTCCTAGGGTCGCCACCAAGCCCAGCCACATGCGGTTCCTGCCATGCTGGTTCAAGGTTCCGACCCACGGGATGGTCGCTGATTACGTGTTCGCAGCTTTCTATTCCTCACTTGCTATGGCTTCTCTGTATCCAAATAAATCTCAGCTGGAGGGGAAAAGGACCCATCACCCACCAGCCCGAAAGAGCGTTCAGCGGGAGGGGTTTGGGAGTCCCCTCGCCTCGGCTGAGTGGGGTGCCCCCACCTTCGCAGGTGACGCCGTCCACGTCGCTGAGCTGGTAGCCTCGCCGGCAGTAGCACTGGTAGGAGCCGTACACGTTGGCACACTCCTGGCTACAAGGGTTGCTGCTGCACTCGTTCACGTCTGAAAGACACGGGGCACCGCAGGTCAGCGCTCGGAGCCGGCCACCCGCCCCTGCTCCCGGGCGGGGCTGGAGACACAGCAGCTCCCTCAAGTCACCCCAGAAGAAGGGCCAGAAGTCCCGTGGCGCTCAGCACTCGCACTTGGGGCTGGGGACCCGCCTGGGGTTGTCCCGAGGGAGCACGGCCCCCAGTCCATCCCCCATGCCAGACAGCTCTGGAACCTCTCATCGGGACCACAGTGAAGCCTCCAGTCTGGGCTCCTTCCAGTGGGTTCCCCCCAGCCCATCGCCAGATCCATTCTAGTCCTCAAATGGAGCTCTGATCACAGCCCTCCCTGATGCAGCCCCAAGACAATGCCCTCTGCAGAGCGGGAGGCCTGGGTGAAGAGCCGAGATGCCAACATTCCCAACATGCCAGTGCTTGGCACGCACCAGCCCACTGGGCAGTGCTGGGCTCCTGCTCCTCAATCTCCTTCCCTTAGAGCAGGAATCAGCACACACCTGGCCCACCACCTGGTTTTGTAAATAAAGTTTTATTGGCACATAGCTACACTCACTCCCTCATTTACCCCGGTCTGTGGCTGCTTTGGCAACGCAGCGGCAGAGGCGATAAGCTACAACACAGAGCGTAGCTGGCTGAGCCTGAGATATTTACTATGTGGCTTTTAGGGGGAAAAAATTGCCAACCCCTGGCCTAGAAGTCCCTTCTCACACATATTTACTGCTAACTCCTAGCAGGGCAGGAGGGGTGAGCAGCTGAGAGTGTCCATTAGCTTCTCACCCCATGTTTTGTCCTACAGCAACCTCGTGCCCAGCCTGGCTATCACCTGCTCACCAGGTCGCCTGCTCAGCTCTGCCCACTGGGGTTTCTTGTCACATCCTACAGACACTCCTTGACGGCAGAGCCCATGTTCTCGCTCTCCACCTTGCCAGGGGGCCTTTATAGATGCTTAGTGGAATGATGCACCCAAGCTGGCCAGGCCCTGGTTTTCTGTCCCCAGTGTGGCCACTGATGTAGATGTGAGTATCTCCTCTCCGGCCACTTCGGAGTGACAAGGAATGGCATAAGCCATGAACGACAGCGGCAGGGACATCAGCGGTCTGCACAGACGGCACTCTGTCTCGTGCGGGATCCTGCCCTGGGAGGAGCTCGTCCCATGTTTCACCCCGACTCCCGGTAAGGTGGGCCCCGCCACCCCCCACACTTGTGGAGGAGGTCGCTGGTGCCCAGAAATGCTGAGTTACTCCTTCAAGGCCCTAAAATGGCAGAGCTAGGATTAGAACCCAAGCTCAAGGGAACCCAGCCCACGTGTGAAGAGTTTCCTTGCCGATACCCATGCATTGGGTCTGGTTCTTGGGGGCAGATCTGAAATTCTTGTGGGGACCCTAGGGCCCAGAACCCCATCTCACTGTCCAGCCTCCAGTTTGAGAACTGTGCGTCCTGGGTGCCTCTGGGCATAGTGGACTTTCATGATTCTTCCATGGTCGGTCCAAAAGTTGTGCAGGACAGTGGGAGAGGACCGCTGAGGGCTGCCAAAGCTCTGTCCTTTGCTGACCCCAGACCCTAATTCCCGTAGAAGATGTGATAGCTGTTGAGCACCTACTGTGTACCAGGCCCTGTGCTGAATGTATGACCCACCATCTCGGTCCATGCCCCGAGGAGGCCGGTGTTCTGTGCTAACCAAAACACTCGGCATGAACAGCTCCGTCCAACCCCCACCAGGCGGACGGAGAGACCCAATCAGACTTCAGCCTGGCTTCTACGGGCCCAAGACAAGAAAGCCTAGGGTGACGGGCTCGGACCCTTAAAATGCCTCCTAAAAAGCTCAGTGCTGGGGCACCTGGGTGGCTCGATTGGGTTCAGCCTCTGCTTTCAGCTCAGGTCATGGTCTCAGGGTCCTGGGATCGAGCCCCGCATCGGGCTCTCTGCTCAGCGGGGAGCCTGCTTCCCCCGACTCTCTCTGCCTGCCTCTCTGCCTGTTTGTGATCTCTGTCAAATAAATAAATAAAATCTTTAAAAAAAAAATAAATAAATAAAGCTCAGTGCTGCCCAAAGGAGAGACTCCGTATTCCGACCAACACCTGACAACATGCCCTGGCCTCCTCTTTCTTACAAGTATTTACTTGATAAAACTTGCAGATGCAAACCCTCTCTCTGTCCCTTCAAGATATAGCCTCTGCAGCCCAAGAGTCTTTCTCCAGGATGCAGGAATCATGCCTTCGAGATGTGATCATCGGGAAGGGGAGGCCCCCGCCTCCCAGTCTCTGTGGGAGGGAGGAGCTGGTTCGCAGGTGCAGCCCGCCTAAGCAGGCTAACCCCCCACCCGACATCGTGGGGGACTACCCCTGGGCATGGCCCAGCATTTCAAAAGCCTGTAGCCTTTTGTTCCAGCAGAGCCGAGACGGATCTGCACTGATGTCTCTCTCTGCTACTGCCACAGTCTGAGTAAAACCTGTCTTCCAATTTACTTGAAAATCTGACCTCCCAACCCCGTTTCTCCTGTCAGGGCACAGAGGCAGGGGACGTCGGCCACGGCCCCAGTCGGGTGAACACAGGGTCTGTCAGACGCCGCCAAATCCTACACTCTCGGCCCCAACCCACATGGTTTCTTCGGCTTATCCACCCCTGTGCTTGGCCCTGGGCAGATGCCACCAGGCGCTCCAGGGCCCAGGAGGGACTGGGTGAGCCGTCCTCTCTGACAAGCCACCTTTGACATGTGCTTCCCCAACCAGCGCGTCCCGTAATCCGTGCTGGGGAAACAAACTCGAGGCCATCCCACGGGTCTGCAGGTTGAGCGGTGGCTCTCCCCGGGAGCGGGCGTCCCGGAGCGCCCCGCCCTGGCCACATGGCCTCACCTTCACACGACCGGCCGTCGGCAGAGAGCCGGAAGCCCACAGTGCAGCTGCAGAAGTAGGAGCCAGGCGTGTTCTCACACTTGTGGCCGCATAGACGCCCAGGGTAGCGCCGACACTCGTTGATGTCTGCAACAGAGCGGGCGCGGCCGACTCAGGGCAGCGTCCCCCACCCATGCCACCTCTGCCCACGAACTCCCAGTGTCCCCCACCGTCCACAGCCACATCTCTAGGAGGAGAGAGGCAGAGTGACTGGTCCCAAAGCTCCCAACAGTCAGTGGGCGTGCTGGGGGCCACTCTTGGCCCTCCTGTGGACGTGCCCACCCACCAGTTCTCCATCCCAGAGCCCTGAAGGATGGTCCACTGGCTCAGACATGCGGCTCTGAGGGTGGGTGGGGCAGTTGCCAGCCCTCCCCTCCCCCGGAGCAGCCTGGTTTTGGGGTGGCAGGTGGCGGCCTACAGGGGGCTGTCCCTTTCCCAGCAGGGAGACGGCCATACCACCATTCATTCTTCCATTGTGAGCCCTGACTCTGGGAAGTCACTCATGCTTCTGGACATTTGGAGAGCCAGCTGTAGTCTCCTACACCCCTGCCCGCCTTGGGTCGAGCAGAGCACCTACTGTATGGGTGGGGGCCTGGGTCACACCTGGGAGCACAGCAGCAGGGCTGGAACCTGAATGGGGGTCCCCTATCGCAGGGTCTGCTCTCTGGGGCTGCTGCACCAGGACTTTCTCAGAGGGCCACCCGGGGCCTGCAGGGATGCCCACGTACCCACACACGTCCTGCTGATGCCGTCGAAATAGTATCCAGCCTTGCACTCGCAACGGAAGCTTCCGGGTGAGTTCATACACAGGTGCCCTGGCCCACAGGGCTCAGCGGGTGCCGCACACTCGTCCACATCTTGTAAAAGAGAATGACGCATTGAAAAATGTTTAGTGTGGGTTTTTCTTTTCTCCCTAAGATGATCAGAAAGGAAGACAAGAAAGCAGCAAACTAAAATGTACTTTAACAAAGCAGCATTATTTATTCTTCAAGGCGATGTCACAGGACACCTGCCGCGTGCTGAGCCCCGTGCTGGGGAGGCAGCTGACCCAGACGCAGCCCCTACACTCGGGGGCCATCTACTCTGGCTGGCCAGTGATGGCCCTGGGAAAGGCAGGAAGTACCTAGTGACCCGGGGGAGCCACCAGGGAAGTGCTCTGGGAGTCAGAGGGAGAAGGACTCCTTCCAATTAGCAGGGATCTGGGTCCAAAGGAACGTAGCAGCAGGTGGGCAGAGGAAAAGGTGTAAAAGCAGAAAACCACACAGAGAGGAAAGAGCAGAACTGGCTTAGGGAGCAGCAAGACCTATTTCATCTGAATTATAAGGTGTGTGAAGTTGGGGCCACCTCAGGAGGACTGAATTGTAAGCGGGGTCACTGCCTATCCCCTCTCACCACTGGAGATTGTGAGTGGGGAGGAATAAGGGAGCTTTCAGCTCAGGACACCCTGGACAGACTGAAAGGGACGAAGCTGGGCACAGTGGGAGGCTGGCATCCTACTGCAACAGTCCCAGCAATCGATGATAAAGGTCTATGCTTGGAGTTGAGCAGTGGGATGGATAGAGAGATAGAAACAACTTCACTTTGGGGATTTCTTCTCCCCTTCCAGGGAAGGAAGGGATATGCTGGGAGCAGACAGGAAAGTTCATAGCAGACTGGTTCTCTTTTTAAATACCAACCAACACAGCGGGTTCCCTCCTCGTTGAGATGGTAACCACGGCCACAGTTGGGCACATTCTTCTGGCATGTGTAGGAGCCCTCTGTGTTGATGCATGTCTGCCCAACGGGGCACGGGGCACTGATACTTAAACACTCATTGATATCTACAGCAAGGAAGACAGAGCCAAGGTGGTTAAACACGGGGGACCTCCAAAAACCCAACGACCCGATCTCCAAAACACCGCCACATCCCCTCCTCACTGCAAAGCCTCACCCAGAGGTACTATGAAGCCCGCTCACCCCGAACCACAAACCAGCCCCCCAGCTGGCTCCCAGATCTCGCCAGCACACGCCACCTCAAAGACAACGTGCCTAGGCCATCTCCCTGGCCTGAACCTGCAGCCCATCCAACTTTCCCTGCACGGCATCTGAGGCTGCCTGCCTGGCTCTCGGGGCTACCCACGGTCAAGTGGCCATGTCCCTTCTGAATCCCACACGCCCAGAGAGTGCAAAACAGTAAACGCACAAGGATAAACGCTTGGTTCTCTAGCTCCGCTTTGGTGCAAAATCACAGAGGCAGGGGCATCTGGGTGGCTCAGCCACTTAAGTGTTCAATGCGTGATTTCGGCTCAGGTCACCATCTCAGGGTCGTGGGATCGCGCCCCCCTCAGCCTCCATGCCGAGTGTGGCGTTGGCTTAAGATTCTCTCTCTCCCTCTCCCGCTGCCCTTCCCCTCACTCGAGTTCTCTCTCTCAAACAACAACAACAAGCCATGCAGGCTGAACTTCTTACTGAGGGAGAATTCTAAGGTTTTTAAGAATTGCCTTCTCAGGGGCATCTGGGTGGCTCAGTGGATTAAGCTTCTGCCTTTGGCTCAGGTCATGATCTCAGCGTCCTGGGATCAAGCCCCGCATTGGGCTCTCTGCTCAGCAGGGCACCTGCTGCCCCCCTCTCTCTGCCTGCCTCTCTGCCTACTTGTGATCTCTGTCTGTCAAATAACAAATAAAATCTTTAAAAAAAAAAAAAAAAAGGCATCCCCTTCTCAGACACTTACGAAGCATCTAGGGGACAAAGAGAAGAGAGTGATGGCAGAAGACTGCGGAGCTGCCGTCAGAAAGAGGGACCTGCTGTACTTCTCCCCTCCTGGCCTCACCCCTTCCTCCTCAGGCAGTAGGCGACCAGCCGCACCCTCCCCCTTGAGTCAGCCTCTCCAGCCAGTGTAGCACTTAGCAGCTTACAAAAGCACGTAGGTCCCTGCAGCCCTCGCCCGCCCTCAGCAGCTGGCCTGGGGCTTAGGCAGGACCAGGATTATTCTCTGTGTTTTATAAACAAGGAAACCCCCCCAGCACGAGACTGGGCCCAGGGACCACTCAGCTCTAGAATCAGGGAGCCTTGCCTCCCAGCCCTTAAATCAGGGGTGGGCGAACTGCAGCCTGCCGGCCCAATCCAGCCCACTGCCTGGTTTTGTCAATAAAGCTTTATTGGAACACAGCCATGCCCATTGTCTTACATACTGTCCCCAGCGGTTTCCACAAGCTACAACAGAGACCCCATAGCTCATGAAGCTGGTACTATGCAGCTGCAGGGCTGTCTGCCGGTGGCCCGAGGGGAACAGGCAGGCTTGTGGGGTACCAGATGGTTCCAGGATCCCCGGGAAGATGAATGTGGCTGCCCATGAGGTCAGAGCTTCCCACCACCTCAGGAGGGAGCGAGGGTGCCATGGGCAGAGGTGTGCAAGTCGAAGACCCGGGGAGAGGAAGCGGCCTCTCCCAGACAGCCTTGAAACTAGCATTGGATCCCGACACACTTCCTCCTTGTACAGAAGTATTTGGGACGACTTGGTCATTTTTTTTTTAAATGACATAAAGGTACTGATGAAAAATGATGTTGAAATACGATTGTTAAGGACTGGGTGGGGGCGGGGAGCAGGCAGCCGGCCGGACTCTGGCCCCATTTGCATCAGAAAAAGAGTCTCCAAAGAGCGGGAGCTCTGAGAGGCACAGACTCTGCTGAGTGAAACAGAAACGTTTCCTTTCCGCACTTTGGGATTTGCTTGCATTTTTGTAAAGAAAGATTATACATATATACATATTTTACATGTCTACAGAACTTTTGAAATCAAAAACATTTTTTAAAGAAAGAATCCTGAGTCTGGTTGCAAGGATCGTGGGCACAAGAAAAGGGGGCTGCCCCAGGGGGAGACGGTGGGGGGGGGCGCCTCCTGGTTGGTTGGCAAACATTCTCAATCACCAGGTGCTGGCCGGCGGGGCTCCCTTGGGGCTTTCCTGCACTCCGCCAGGCTCTCCCCGGATCTGGGGCCGCCCCCTCCCTCCGCGGCTCTCCCACCGGGGCTGCGCCTGCTGTGAGCCAGGGTTTCCATCCTGAACAGATGCCAGCCTCCTCGCAGAGCCCCTACCCAGCGCATGGCAAGTCTGGGCAGGCCCCTCCTCCCCGCTGGCCCTGGGAGGGCCGTCAGCCCCAGGCTCCTGGTCCCCTGCGCTGGGTGGGAGCTGGCGAGGGGCCAGGCCTGCGCTGGGTGGGAGCTGGCGAGGGGCCAAGCCTGGCGAAGTTGAGCCCCCCCCCACCTCATCCCTGCTCTGACACTTCCCCACACTCCCCGCCTGTCATGGGGGGCGCTGCTTTAAAGAAGAAGGCTGGGGCAGGGCTCCAAGGAGGCCCCTGTCCAAAGTGGGGGTCACTGTTGTATTTGTCTTTAAATATCCCGGGGTGGTTAAAAAAGGGGGAGGGCGAGGAGAGCTTTCAGTCCAAACTACCATTCCACATCAAAGAACAATACAGAGTTCTCTGAGAGAGGCTGAGCCAGACCTAGGACAAAACCCGGCCACCCCTCGTTCACAGACCCTTCAAGGAGGGTAGGGGGACAGCCCCACGGGGTATGGGTTCTAACAGGTGGTGTCTGCAGCTCTCATCTGGAGAGATGTCTTCCTGTCCTTAAGGGCAGGATCTAGAAAGCTTCCGCCGAGCAGAGGCTAAGGCCAGGTCTGCGGATCTAGACGCCAATGCCAACAGCACACGGTGCCTGAGCCAGGGGGTTAGCCAGGCTGAGTCCAGGAGGAAGGGCAGGTCCCTCCCATGTGTAAAGCCGGTGACGGTGCTCTGCTTCCTGCCCCTCGCACACGCTACTTCCCTGCCTGAGCTTCTGGCCAGGCCTCCTGCGTTTGCCAGTTCACTATTCCCATGGGATTTCCTTCCTCCCACAGCGGTGCGCTGTTTTGGGGCTGGGATACATGTGACAGAAAATCTGCCTCTTGCCCTAATCTTAAGTCTCCAGACAGGAGGCGTCAACTACGTTCGCTCTGCCATGCAACCATCACCGCCGTCCAACCACACAACTTTTTAATTTTCCCCGACTGAAACTCCCTGCCCAGTCAACACCAGCTCCCCACTCCCCTGCCCCAGGCCCTTGGCACCTCCTGTGCTCCTCTCCACCTCTGTGAAACTGATTACTAACACGGAGTATCTTTCAAAACACATTTTTAAGACCCCAGGCACTTCACCATCCTCTTGTTCGATCCTTGCCTCAAGCCTCTAAGGCAGACGGCATGACTGTTCCCACTTTACAGAGGAAGAGATTAAGGGTCAGAGGAAGGGAGTCGATCACCTTAGGTTCTAAACCAGGTGTAGACTCCAAAATTGAAGCCAAACCAGGGCTTTTGTCTAAACCCAGGGTTGCTAAACTCTAGCCCCAGGGCCAACCCCAGCCTGTACCTATTTTGGTAAATCAAGTTTTATGGGGACACAACACTGCCCACTCGGTCACGTATCCACGGCTGCTTTCTGCAGAGCTGAGCCCAGAAGGCCCACAAGGCCTCAATGTCTGCCCCCCCAGGCCTTCATAAGATACGCCTGCTGACCTCTGCTCGGAGGCCCCCCACCCTCCCCCGATCCAGAGACATGGCCCAGCTCCAGGGCGTTCGCCCCGCCTGGGGGACCCTCTCAGCCCTGGTGACAGCGTCTTACCAATACAGTTGCCTAGAGCATCCTGTATAAAACCGTTCTTGCACTGTAGCTGGGGTCTGCAGCGGAAGGATCCCAGAGTGTTCTGACAGATAAAACCGGGGGGACAGTTATGAATACCAGTCCCACACTCGTCAATATCTGGTACGTCATGAAAAAAGGAAATTGTTAGCAAGAGTCCTGTCAGAAACATCTCACAACATTTAAACATCACAAGAATGCTTTTTTTTTTTTTTCATATGCTCCTTACTCAGACTACAACCCAAAACATTCCAATGGAGAAATCACATTAAAAAAGAGCCTTGGTTGGCCAAATAGTGCTCGCATCGCTTAAGACTGAAAACTCTCTCTCTCTCTCTCTCTTTTCCCCAAGGCTCTTATGAGGCAAACTTTCTGTTATATAATAAATAACCCAGGCATTTTCCTGGCAGCATGTGGGATTTTTTTTTTTTCCCTTCACTTGAGGCTAAGTGCATGTTTAGTTTAGATAATAAGCAATGATCCTCGTGGCAATAAACACTGTCCCTCTAAAGTTATTCTTCCTGAAATCGTCACGAGATGCCAAATAGGAGCAATGGTGATTGTCATGACTGGACACGTTGGCTGCCCTTCCCCCGAAGTTCATGGCCGTCAAGTGTTCCAAAGCATATACTCAGCGGGCTGGGTCCCTGGGTTCTCAGGGCCCAAGCCGCCCAGCGAGGGTGGAGAGGAGCGAGCTTGCCCAAAGACCCTCCGACGTCAGGAGGGTGTGCCTGGCTTTTGAGTTACCCTCGTAACTCGACCAACATTTTCACACAAGTGGTTTTGTCATTATGGAGGGTTGGAAAGCCTTAGAAGAAAACTATGTCCTCAGAGATCCTCAGCAAAGCCTTATCTGCCAAATAACATCTACGGCCTGGCAGGGAGAGGCCGGCAGCCAGAAATGTCATGTTTTCATGCAGTGGAAGAGATTATGCTTTGAACTCCGAGGCAGCCTGGAGTCGGATGGAAGGCAGCTGTTTTCAAAAATAATTTGTGGGGTGGACGCGGGAAGAAAGCACATGGAAGCACCTGAAATTCACCTCGGGACTCGTTTTGAATTGATTCTGCTCTGAGCCCTTCCAGAAATGCAAATCACCCCTGTCATTAACTCAATGCTACAGTAAAGAAGGTAAATCTTTACCAACAGCTTAACTGGTCAGCGTCCCCGGGCAGTTCACGGGGTGCGACACACGGCACCAGGGAACCCAGAGCCCCCCGGAGCTCGGTGCTGCCTTTACCAGCACATCCTATGTAGTCGTGGGGAGCTGAGGTGTGCGGACCCAGAGCATGTCATACCTTTGCAGTCATTGTCCTCCGTGAGCTCATAGCCAGTCCCACAGCTACTGTCTCTCTGGCAGCGGAAAGAGCCCACTGTATTCACACAGGACTCTCCGAGCCGGCAGTTGTGCTCGCCCATGACACATTCGTTGATGTCTAGGAGAAATGGAGGCAAAGCAGGAGTAACCAGCCAGAACCACGGGTCCCCGCATGCTTTGTCGAAAAGAATGTTCCGGAAGGCGTGGTGCAATTGGTTCCCAGCCTCTGTGCAGTCCCCCACGCACATGCCTATTTGGGTCCCGGGCACCCACCACCAAATCAAAAGCAGTGGCTTCTTTCCCCTGCTCCATTTCAGATCTGCTGCTCTCTCTGAGCACCCACGAAGCAAGTGCCAGGCTCTGAACCCGAGGCACGTGATCCTTAAGGCCCCTATGAGAGGCGATCCCCTTCCTCCATCCGCCTTGCCTCAGACAGGAGGGGCCAAGAGAGGCCGAGGGACGTGTCCAGGGCCACTTGGCAGATTCTGGATTCAGAGCCTGCTCAGACCCCCAAAGCCAGCCCTCTTCCCCAACACGGTGCTTGGCACCATGCACCGTGGACTCCAGGGTTCGCTGGTTTTCACCTGCGGGGTGGGTGGGGGCCTGAGGTGTGCAGGGTGGGCCCTTCCCAGATGCCAAGTCCAGGCAGAGGCTCCCAGCGCGGCTGCGAGCCCTGCCGCGGGAGCATGGCGACGGTTACCTTCACAGGACACGCTGTCGGGCAGCAGCTGGTAGCCCACAAAGCAGGAGCAGACCACCTCCTCCCCCGTGTCTCGGCACTGTTGCTTGCAGGGCCCACCGCCTGGAATCAGAGCAGATCAGAGCAGATGTGAGCCACGAGCCCAACACACACCAGAGAACCCCTGGGTTTCCAGTTCTGTTTGGCCCGGGCCAGAGCAAATGCCCTCGGGGTGGACGACACACAAAGGTGGGCTCCCCATTTTGGAGGCCACCCTCTCCAGCCTAGCACCCCTCCCTTTCCTTGGGAGACCCCCCAGGATCTGGCCCGGGACAACCTTGCGGGCTGCTGCTTCAGGTCCCAGCCCTGGTCTGACAAAAAGGCAGCAGGTCGGGCCAGCCCTGCAGGCTGGAGTGGGGCTGGGAGGGGCCAGGCAGAGAAGCCAGAAGCTGCCGTCCAGCACAGACATGGAGGGGGCCATCCCGTGAGGGTCCCTCAGTGTCCCTGGTACCTCCCCTCCCCCACCAACCACAAACCCGCAGGCAGCTGAGTGATGCTCAAAGAGCAAATCTCCCTGGGACAAAACTCTACCAGCTAAAGATGCGGCCAGAGTTCTGACCGCTGCCCTGGGCCCGCGGGCCTCTGCCCGCCTCCCCAGCCTCTTCCTCTGTCCCCCGCCACAGCCCTCCCCCACGCCATGGCCCGCCAGCCCGAGTCTGGGTCCGCCTGTCTCCTACTGCCCAAATCTCTGTCCCGGGGCACCTTCCTGGCTAAGCCACCCTCATCCATTGCAGACCAGCTACGTCCTCCCCCAGGAAGGCCTCCCACACCCCCCAGGGAGTTTTCTGGGCTCTCTGCCCTCCTCCAGCACCCCATCGTCCCCCCCGACCCCCACCCCTGTGCTGGCGTGTCACCGAGCGCGGACCCCATCGTTTTGTGATTGTGTTTGCTCCCGGTCAAGGCGCCCACCGCAGGGCAGGCGTCCGAATGGAGCTGGGGAGCAGACTCGCCAGTCTAGACATGTGGGAATGTTCCATGAAAGAGAAATGACCTTTTATCACATGAAAAACAAACCTGCCAGGCCCCACCCTCTTTAAATTTGCAAACGTCTCCGTTTGAGACACATGGATACTGTCCACGGCACCCGCTGGGGCTCCAGGACCCAAGTCAAGGAACACCCCCCCGCCCCAGGTGTTCTCCCTTCACAGAGCCTGTGCTTAGGCGGGTGCTGCGGGGCGGGAGGGTGGGGGGCTTCTGACGCCCGCCTCCCGCATGGGCCCTCCCTCTGAGCCTCCAGGCCCCAGCTCGAGGGGAAGGAGAAGGGGGAGCCCAGGCGTGCAGGGCGGGCAGAGGGACCTGAGTCAAGTCACAGACTGAGGGCCCATCCCGCGTGAACCCCAGCAAAACCCAAGGTCCAACTCCCGATGGGATCAGCCCTGACTCTCCTCCGGGGGGGCGGCCTCACCTCTGCAGCGGTCGTTCAGGTACGGGTCCTCCTGCTCCCCCTCCATCTCCGAAATCTTGGCTGAGGGGAAAGAGAGGCAAACGCAGTGTCCGGCATGTCTCAACAGAAAGAAACCCTGAATACGTTATCTCTCTCTCTCTCTCTTTTTTTAATTTTTAACATACTCTTTTTAAAAAAAAAAAGATTTTATGTATTTGACCTAGGGAGAGAGAAAACACAAGCAGGGGAGTGGCAGGCAGAGGCAGAGGGAGAAGCAGGCTTCCTGCTGAGCAGGGATTCGACCCCAGGACCCCAGGATCATGACTTGAGCTGAAGGCAGACGCTTCGCCGACTGAGCCCCCCAGGCGCCCCGCTTTATCTCCTTATAAATATCAGGCAGTCATGCCCATTTGGGGAGCTCAGGGGTTGCCGAGGGACGTTAGGCACTCACGTTACCTACCTATTTCAGCAAAGGCAGCTGCGGCCCTGCTCTACACCGGACCACAGCCCCCAACCCTGAATCAATGTGCCCAGTAAAAACCTGCGGTGATGAGGTAAATGGTGTCCCCCCAGAAGATGTTGAGCCCTAACCCCCCAGTACCCACGCACATGACCTTCCTTTCAAGAAGAGTTTTAGCAAAGATGATAGAGTTAAGGTGGGTGAAGATGGGCTCCCGGCCAGTACATCTGTGTCCTTCTAGAAAGAGGAAAGCGGACACAGAGACAGGCGTGCACAGAGGCAAAATGACGGAAGACAGAGGGAGGAGACGGGCCACCCATGCCCTGAGGCCGACAAAAACCAGGAGAGCTGCTTGGAGCAGATTCTCCCCTGGAGCCTCGGGGCGATGCAGCCCTGCCGATACCTTGACTGGTCTGGCCTCCAGATTGGGAGATAGAACATTCCTGTTGTTTGAGGCCCCCCCCCCCCGCCCAGCTCCAGTCCACGGAGCTTTGCGAGGGCAGCCCCAGGAAATAAATGCATGTATACAGCCCACCCGCAAAGCCCTGTGTAGCGCCGGCCATCAGCAGGCACTTGCTGGGCGCATTCAGACAAAGCGTCTGAGTAGATCTGCTCTGTGGGCTGAGCCCTCGGCAGAGACAGGGCCCTACTCACAATAGGAACGTCACCCAGTGGATTCCCCTACTGTAGTCTGATGGGGTGGTTTTCCACTGGCCGTTCTGGGGTAAGAGAAGAAACAGATTCGTCCCTTTAGCTTGTGTAAGACAGCCAGGGGCAGGAAGGATCCCTAAAAATACCCCAAAGCCACACCCTGGGAAGTCGCGGCCCCGTCCACGAGAGAGGATGGCAGCCATCACAGCTCAGGCGCCAGTCGGCAGCAGGCGTGACCGCGATGGGCGGGAAAGCGTAAACCCGTATGTGTCCGTTGCATGTGCGAGAAGCAAAAGAGACACAGAGAAAACCCGGAAAGTGACCTGATGGAAACACAATTTCTCTGTGTGTCCATTTCCTCTTCCCTCTGCTTTCTATTATCTGCTAACACACCCACGGTGAGTGTGTAGCACCCTCACACCAGAAAAATGAAACATCATCAAAAAGAAACGTTATTAGGAATTCCGCTTTAAAATTCAATACAATGTAACGTACACACACTAGGCACAAGGCAGGCTCTTTTCAGGCTGTTAAAATGTGGTCGGGGTCCCCAAGTAAACCTTTCACTTGGCCAGGAACTAAGCAAAAGGCCTTTAGCGTATGAATCGTCTCCCCCAGGTCCGGAGGCTGGGAGCACCTTTGCTACGGTTATTCAACTCGGGAACTCTTGGCTCCCTTGGGGCACTCAGTCAAGGCCAAGGCACAGGGCAGAGCGACGGCCCAGAGGACTGTGAGGAGCTCTCGCCTAGGTAAGGAAGCCATCAAGGCTTCCGTGGCGCTCCTTGGAAGCCAGCGAGCCCGGCACAGAGCCACCGCCAATCCTGCCAGAAAGAGAATCCTAAACCTGGGCTCCCCCAGCCTCCATCTTCCCATCTGTAGAATGGGGGGAGCCGATATATATCCCAGCACAGTTCCTCCCAGACTCTCTGCGGTAAGGGGACGGGGCGCTTTCCCCCAGCACAGGTCATACCTTGATAGCATGTAATATGAACGAATTACCAGGAAAATTAAGTTATGAGAACAGACATACAAGCCTGTTTAGATGAAACTGGTATTAAGCTACACTCTCAGATGCATATAAAAGTTTCCAAAAGCTTCCTCTCGATTCCCAGACTTCTTTTGTTAGAGGCCAGCAGCGGTCTGCGGAGCCTCGGTGCGGGCCGGTGGCAGCACACAGTAGGCCCGCAATAAGGGTCTGGGTCTGGGAGGAGGAAGGGCAGGGAGTCCTCACAGAGACTTTGGGGAAAGCCTGGGGCAAGAATTGAAGCAGATAAAAGACAGAAGAGAAATAAGACATCTGGAGCAGCAGCAAAGCTCAGAGACGGTTATGGAAACAGGACATAAATCAACAAAAATCCTCCCCAGAGACACAGGAGAATATCTCCACCAGGACGAATAGTTTGGGTTTGTTTAAAGTGAAAATATCATCTCTGGTTTCAAAAGTCAAGGAGGGAGCCAGAATGCGGTTCCCGACCTTCTTTATGCCTGAGATATCTGAAATCAGCCCCACGGCATCCATGAGAAATCAAAACCAGAGGGAGGCAGGTCTGCTTGCCCCAGGACCACGAAGCCACCGGGGTCATGAAGCCAGGGTGATGGGCAGCGTGACTTAGGGAGCACCGTTCTGTGAACTCCTCCTTCCTAGGGCCTTTCTGCCCTTGACCCACTCAAGCTCCCTTGAAGCTGTCCTTGGGGTCACTCGCCTGTTTGCTGAATACGTATCTATTAGTTGAAAGAATACAACCACTTATTAATAAGGTACCCCTCCCTGCCTCTTGTCACCACATCACTGGCGCCAGATGGAGAGAAAAAGGGGCTGAAGGGTAGAAGGCCAGCGTTCTCCCTCCCCTGTGTGTGGGCCATGTGACCTTGAGGAAGGTCAGGGCCACCATGCTGCCCAGGGCTGTTGGAGGGACGAGGAAGAATGGCGATGGCCAGCATTCATGAAGTTGCCCAAATACTCCATACTCGTTCGCCCATACAATCCTCCAGAAACCTTACAGAGCAGGACTATGATTATACCCATTTCACAGATGAGGGAACAGAGGTCTGGTACATCTGATTACTTAAAATACATGTTAGGACAGAGACATGAACCCAGATTTTTCAGGTTCCAGCTCCCAAGCCTTCAGTCCCCCTCCAGGGCAGGGCTCTCTCAGAGCAGTAACGAACTTGAAACTGATCTGACCCCTAGAATCAGTCTGTGCTGAGTTAAGGCACACGCATGTGCCCCACTCCCTGTAATTTCATGTGTCCACTTGCTGGGATCACAGTACCCAGAGATAGGATCAAACATCAGTCTGTATTTGCTGTGACCATATATTACATTTTTTTTTTTTTACAGATTTTATTTATTTATTTGAGAGAGAGAATGAGAGAGCATGAGAGTGGTGAGGGTCAGACGGAGAAGCAGACTCCCTGCTGATCAGAGAGCCTAATGAGGAACTTGATCCTGGGACTCCGGGATCATGACCTGTGCCGAAGGCAGTGGCCCAACCAGCTGAGCCACCCAGGCACTCCTGACCTTATTTTAGATGAGATTAACATTTGAATCAACAGACTTTGAGTAAAACCAATGGCCCTCTGAAATGTGGGTGGGCCTTGCCTAATCAGGTGAAGATCATCAGCGCAGCCCCGCAGCAAGGAAGAATTCTGCGAGCAGATGGCCTTTGGACTCAAACTGCAACATCAGTTCTCCCTCCATTCTCTGGCCTGCTGGTTCAATCTGCAGAATACAGAATTGCCGGCCCCCACGATCGAGGGAGCCAATTCCTTAAAATAAATCTCTTTTCTCCGCATCCTATTGGTTTGGTTTCTTTGGCTAGCACTGACTAATGCCCTGGCCAGAAGGCAAAAAAGGCGTGGGGGAATTACCTGCTTCTTGGATGTCCCCAATGTCGCCGGGGGCAAAGTCTGCCGTCTCCTGGCCCTTGACACAGCATGCCCGGAACACCAGCCCACACTGGTAGCCGACCATGAGGGTGTACTCACAGCTCTGGCCCGCGGCCTGGGCCGCCCTCCCCAGCAGGCAGCAGTGGCAGCACCTCTGTGAACAGGAGTGGAGAGTCAGGGTGGAGAAGCCACCCAGCACTGGGGCGCCCCCAAGCCTCTCTGATCCTGTATCCACACCGCCCACACAGCAACGACACATGGGACTTACTCTCTCTTCTAAAGGTTGGCCATAAGCAGCTCAAGCATGCTAAGCCCGAGGTGTGCTGTCCCCCAAACAGGTCCCGGGTTTGAAAGGAACCTTAAAGGGGTTTGCGCCCCCCAAGTACTCCTCCGCACCAGACTGTCCCCATCAACATCCCTGCCCTACCCCACTCACATACCTCCCTCCAGGAGGAATTAGCTATGACAGGGGCGCTCTGAGGGTCACACAAGAGCTCCCCGAGTGTCGCCTCCTTGTGTGTGGTCTACGATTTCTCTACCAAGCCCAGAAAAAAGAACAAGCCCTAGTCTCTTCCCTCCCGAGTGCAGGAGGTCTGGGCAGCAGAAGCACATCGTGCATTTAAAAAGCACGAGGACCTCGAGACAGGTCATCAAGCGAGGGACAGAGTTATCGCCTGTCACCTGGACCCCGGTGTTCCCGAAAGTGACACCTGTATCCTGGGGATGGCACTCAGGCTGATACAGGAAGAGCCCTATTTCAGTCCTTACTATCCTAAGAAAAGCACAGAACTTTCCAAAAGGCCCAAAGCAGGGATCAGGTGGTGTGGCTTTGCCTCAGTTTCTCTGCGGGCTGGTGGGTCTTCCATCCCACTGGTTCTACAACCTCCGTGCCAGAAAAGGGGGGGGGGGCACCAGTTACCTCCTCCACCTTCCAGGACACGAGTAATCCTTCCTGGAAACACTGATCACCCATCGGCCAAAGTGGCCTGTTCCTACTCCTGCTAGAATGTTCCGTGTCTTTTCCATACCTCCCTTTCTCTCTCGTCTGGGGACATGGGCAGTCGGCGTCTGCAGAGCCCCAGCCCTGCCCGGGGAGGCAGTCGCTATGGCCCAGGCTCCTGGCTTCGGGGGCCCCGTGACCAGGCCTCCCCACCCTCACCCTACCCAGCTCCCACACCCCAGAAACCTCCTCCTGTGAAGGCCCAGGAAGGCTGAGGGTGGGCGATGGGGCTTTGGACCCCCCAATTCCTCTGTGGGGAAACTCCCTCTACCCTAATCGGTGTGAAGAGAGAATCCCCAGAAAGGAACCCACACACCCCCACCCCAGAATTCAGACTCCATTCCAATTGGTGCTCCTTGAAATTGCTGCCTGGCCCTCCTAACAGAGAATGGGAAAATGTTCTTCCTGGAAACGCAGCTCGGACAGGAACCCAGCTGCCCAGCTTAACCGCCCTGGAGCTCCTTCTTCTCTCGCAGTGGGTGGTGAGGGAGGGACAGCCTCGTTAATTTGTGGTTTCAGGCCCAGAAAGCAGTCAGGGACAGAGGCCCCGAGGGACCCTCGCAGACCCAGGCTGCAAGGCATCACTCACTCGGCGCTCACCTCCCCCTGGGCCCGATGGACCCAGCGCTGCCTCGCCAGACCCCTCCCCTGCAGGTCCTGGAAGCATCCCGCCAGGCCACTCTGGAGTGGGGGCCTCTCTGAATCTCTGTCTTGTCTTCTAGGACAGTTTGGGAGGTCATGTGTTCTCAGAGCCCCCGTGCAGGACCCTTGTGAGCTCCGGGCCACATGGACCTCGCCCTGGCGGGCAGGAAAGCTCCAGGGCCTCCTGCTCCTGGCAGACGGGGTAGGGACACCTGCCTTGAATAGTGAAGAGGGTTCTGAAGGCCCCAGAGCCTGGGTCACCTCTGCTCTGATCTCTGCGTTCTGGCGGGAAGCCCGGGGACTGGATGTCCACAGGGCCAGCCTGGGTCTCTTTGTCCCTGTCTCCTCCAGGTCATCCAGGCTTTCCTGATTAAACTGCAGGGGGGTAGGGGATCCGAGAAGCGCCCTCCTCCTTCCCTGCTGCTCAGAGGAGGCCTGGGCAGGGGCTGAGGCAGGAGAGCACCCAGGCCTCCAGCAGGGGACAGGGCGGCTGGTGGGCTAGTCGCACCTTCACGAATGTAGCCTCGAGGCTGGCGTTGTCGCCGTGTGGCGTGGCACAGCTGTCCTGCTCGTTGGCCAGGTTGATGCCCGTGGCACAGTGCAGCTCCTCCAGCTGGCTGTGACAGCACTGCTCCTGGACCATCCTGTGTCGGGGGGGGGGGGGGCGGGCACTGAGCACAGGGCCCTGGGAGGGTGGGGCCCTGGGAGGGGAGGGGTCCTGCGGGGTTGGGGGGAGGCGCTGTAGTCCCCCAGAGATGGGAGCTCGGGCCTCGCTGGGTGCCTCCCCTTCCCAACCTACTCCCCCCCACACACATGCACTTGCACACACACACTCCACCCACTCACCAACCCACACACACACTCACATGTGCACACACACATTCACTCCATCCACTCGCCCACCCCCATTCCCACACACACACGTAGTCACATGTGCACACATGCATTCACATGCCCACACTCACTCCACCCACCACCCACTTACACGCACACACTCATTCACACCTGCACGCATACACACACTTACACACACTGACTCTCCTACACACTTGCATGTGCACCCACACATGCGCACACTTACACACTCACACACGCTCACCCACACAGTCATTTGTACACATACTCGCCTGCACACATGCACTCACACATGCACACACCGTGCTCTCACATTCACACATGCAGTTGCGTGTGTTTGCACACACACTTGCAGGCACACACACTCCACCCACTCACCAACCCCCACACACTTGCATGTACACATGCACTCGCACGTTCGTACATTCACAGATGTCCATATGTAGTCGCCCACACTTGCACACACACTCGCAGGCACACATGTGCATTCTACATGCACACACACCATAGCCGGCAGACGGAAGGTGCTCCCGAAGTGTACAATTAGAAAGAATGAAAGCAGAGCGGTGTCAGGCCCCCACCCCACCATCCCCCCCACCTCCACGCTGCAGGGCTGGAGCTCTGCACCGGGCTTCCCGTTGCTTCTGGAACCACCTGGAAAGATCTGTCTATGCTTGTGATCCCGCACATTTCACTTGTGCTTTCGGTGAATTTACAGATGATAGGTATTCCACCAGATTGGACAGAACAGCAACCAGACAGGGGTGCATCTGTCCCTGCATTCAAGGATGTTGGCTGGGCCAAAAACAGTGTTAGTGACGGGGGGGACTGGAAGGGTTAGGCACTGCTGGTGGGAGTCACGGATGCTGTAGCAGCTGTCAGGTAGCTCCTTGAAAAATTAAATACACAACGAGCAAATGGTCCAGCGATCCCACTGGTGGGTATGCACCCGGAAGAACAGAAGGCGGAGGCTCAAGAGGTCCTTGCTCACACACATTCACGCCAGCATCAATCACAGCAGCCAGAAGGGAGAAGCAGCCCCATGCCGTGCCCACCAAGGAACAGCCAAGCAGAACGAGGTCTATCCGCACGGTGGCGCACGATTCAGCCTGAGCAGGGAAGGACGCGTTCCCACCCGCTAGGACCGCACGGACCTGGCCTCTTGTCCTGTTCTCCCTTCCCACAACACGGAGTACCTTCTCAGGAACCCCGTAGTTACCTTACTGTTCTATCTTCTGTATCCTGTAGAAGAGCTTTTGTCTGTGTTGTTCAATGATTCCTCCCTGTCTCATCGAGAACATGCCTGGTGCTCAAAGTGGCCTGAGGTCTTGGGCAAATTTAAATTCAGATCCTAAGACATGTGGGCCCTTGGTTCGGGTTGGGATGCAGGTGATATGTGCGTGGGGGAGCCTCAGAGCTGCTGTTCCCTGACGGCCCCCAAATGTGTCTCGTGTTAGAGGCTCCGGGGGAAGCTGAATGCCCCAGGCTAGAGCCCAAGTCTGCAGAGAGGGCTCAGCCCTCCCGTGGTCCTCTGGGGTCGCTCCGTCCCCACCCAGTGGAGCTAACTGCCCCCAGGAGGGCTCGTCTGCTGTGTTAGCCCATCCCACCTTGAGTGATGACCCACTTTGAGCCAACAGCCCACGCTTGGCCTCTGACCTCTGCAAACTATGTGGGGTTCAATCCCCAATGTTCCCTGAACAAAGCGGAAACTATGCAGGGGTCCGGAGGGGCGTAGACAGTGACACGGCTAGAGCCAGTTCAAGTCGACGGCTCCCTCTTCACCAGGAGGCCTGAGACCCACATGCAGCCCGGCCCGTGAATTCCCCAGGACGAGCCAACTAGCCTCCTAGGGCCCGTCTGGCTTTGTGGTGCTGGCTTTTTCCCTCTCCTGTGTCACCGTCCCAACCCTAAAGGGACGTTATCATGATCCTCCTTTTCCACGTGGGGAAGCCGGGGCCCTGAGCTGGCTCAGGTCACACGGCCGGAAATCCAGCCCTGGCCCATCCAAGCTGCCGGGCCAGGCTGCTTCTCGTGGGCACAGGCTGCAGACAGAACGCTCGGCTGCCCACCCAGCTCGGCCCCGGCCCCTCTGAGGTTTCCAGCCCTGGGTTGCCCTCGGGAGCCAAACTCCCAGCTCTCGCGGCTCAGATGCCCCGCAAATCCCAACAGCCAAGCGTCCTGTTTCCTCTTCCTTTGTTTGGTCCACAAGGCTCTGGACTTTTCAAGAATTTCCTAAACCGAGATTTACATCGTCCGGCCGCGCTGGCAGGCTGCACACGATGCTTGCTGCCAACAAAAATGCGAAAGTCCAGGACGAGGCGAACGAGCCTGCCCTACGCATTCTTTCCGTGACAGCTCTCGGCCCAGCTGCCCCCAGCCCGAGGGGGGCTCGGCTTAGTCCGGGCCAGGAGGCACAGGAGAGCAGGGGCTGCCCCAGGACGGAACGTCGCCTTCCTGACATTTGCTCCCCAGAGGAGCAGGTCTGGGTTCACGTCCTAATGCTGTCATCTACCAGCTATACCTGGGGGGGAGCCCCAGCTCGTCATCTGGGAACAGGGATTAATAACAGGGTTGAATGAGGTCACGTGCCACAAGGCATGGCGCAGGCGACGAGCTTCCCACAGGCTTGCTACTATTACTTTCATGGCGATGGTCAGCGTTACAGAGCTGCATCCTTCACTCTAAGCTTATCTCCTCCCAAAATACTGTGGGAGCTTGGGTCCATTTAAGGGAAGAGGAACAGCAGATCCATGAGCCCGTCTGGGGGACCTCTCTGCTCCAGATTGGCTCGTCTGTGTTTTTGGGGTCTGAAGGCTGTCCACACTTTCACTTGCCAGTCACGTGATCGCATCCGACCCCACAACAGATCCCTTTTTGTAACGAGGCGCCTGGCTTGGCCGCAGAGCCTGGCAGCAGCAGAGAGAACAGCAGAGCCAGGTCTCTCTGCTCTGCAGCCCGGGGAAGGGGAGAGATGCCCCAGGCAACCCAGGGCGGTCCAGGAGGAGGGAGTCCAGCCCCATACAGGGATGTGAGAGTGCAGAGGAAGGGGGCACGGAGGGACCCACCAGGTCTGCCACGGCCGGGGCCGGCGTGGGCCTCTGTGCCAGGCTCTGCCAGGGATCTTGGCTCACGCTGTCCCCCTCCTACGGCTGCATTCCACTAAAGGAACACCATTCTTGTAGAAAGGGGCTGTCGGCACACGTACCTGCATTCCTTGGATTCCGAGGCGTAGGGCAGCGAGCAGTCTCTGTGCTGTGTGGCCATGCGGTGTCCGTCCGCACAGCAAGCCTCCATGACGGTGTCCGCGGCCGCTGTGTGGGGAGAGAGCAGGGTGCCTGGTCAGGGGGGCGACTCTGCCCTGGCCCAACGGAGGTCCCCTCGGACATGCAGCCCCCCTCCTGCTTCCCTGGGCCCCCACTACAGGCTAGTCCAGTCCGAACAGGCCTGCACACGTCCGTGAGTCACTCCACAAACGTGAATGGAAAACCCACTGGGTCCTGGGCTGGAACACACAGCCGCTCCTTCCTAGAAGGGCCTGACACCTGAACAATTACCTTCCAGATCCAAATCTGATGGGGCCGCAGCTCAGCCCCGGGACCCATGCTCCCCTCCCTGGGCTGGCTCCCTGCTCCAGCCAGGCGCCAGAAACTCGGATGAAGAAAGCCCAGATGGGTCAGGAGGACAACAGCAGAAATGGCTGACAGAGCCTGAACCAGCCGCCGTCCGGCCCAGTAGTGAGGGGGCCCAGGCACCCCCAACCTGACTCTTAGAGGGTCAGAAATGGGGGCACCCCGGAGGTTCCCAGCAAGGCTGACACCAGGCAGTGGCAACCCAGGAAGGCTCCCCGCCAAGGAGAGAACCGCCAGGCCACTGGGGACGAGGTGCAGCAGAAGCAAAGACTCGGGGACGGAGTGGGAATGGAGACCTCACAGCCACAAGCCCCTCGGGTGGCAAGGAAGGAGCCAACCTTTCCAGACCAGCTTCTGGGAGTCACAGCTGTGTTATGTCCTGTACTTGCCCTGCGCCCCTAGCTAGCAAGGCGCCAGTCCTCCCCAGACGGCGGCCGGCAGCTCTTGCCCCTGTTCTGCCCCAGACCGCATCCTCACCCACAGAAGGGACAGCAGAAGGGCTCCCGTGGGTCAAGCAGCTGGCCGCGCAGGCCCTCACAGCTGGACGACGGCCCTCCAGTCCTGAGCCAGGCTCTCAGCCTCTCCCTAGCTACTGTCCCGATAAGCCCCACACCACAGGGGAAGGAGATGGCCTCGGTGTGCCCCAAGGGAGGAGCAGCCGGGCACAGAGGTGCCCTCTGCCCAGGAGACTCCTGTGGCCAGAGCAGTACCCATAGCCTGGGTGGGAGGCCGCGCTGTGACGGCACGAGCGAGCCTGGGCTTCAAGAAACGCCACGTTTTCTTACTGATGATGGCTTCCTGGCCCCCAGCAGGGTAAATCCTGTGGGGCTCGGCTGAATTTCTTGGCACCATGGGCCTTGGGTGTTTTGTTTGGGCTCATTATTCTTCCAAAGCTGGGCCCTCGAGGCGGCCCCAGAAGGGAGGCTCTCTCTCTTGAGCTTAACACGAGGCTATGACTTCCTGAAACGTCCCCCTGCCAACCTGCTCCCAACTGTCCCAAGTACATCTGTGGTCAGACTGGGTGTGGGACATGCTACCCTTGAACGCCATGCTCACTGCCCACCAGAGTGACTGTCTCCGGAAAGACCCTGGGACAGTCGGCACGCAGCTGCCCTTTCCACATGGCTGGAAGGAAGAGAGGTGGCGTCGCCTGGAACCAAGTCAGGGCCACCGCTTCCCCAGACTCCCAGGGATCTCTGAGCTGCTCCCCACAATGAGGGAGGTACCCCAGTCCGTTCTCATGTGCACGGGGTGGAGAGTGACAGACCACCCGGTCTGCTGCCCCTGGCCACTTGGGCCCTCCCCCGCTCAGCTGTCCCCCCTCCTCATTCCCCGACAACGCCATCTGTGAACATGGGAGAGTCGCCGTGGGGTCGGGGCCTGGACAAAGCTGCCTGGGGTCACGGGTCTCCCTGCGGCACAGCAGGGACATTGCCACAGAGCGCTGGGGACAGCGTTGGATGGGCCCACTCACACATTCCTTCATTCTTGCCCTGAATTTAAGACAAGCACTCATGAAACCGGGGACTTTATCTGTTGGAGATAAAATATGACCTGTAGTTCACCCCGGGATGAGTGTGACCCCGCCGGGAGGCTGATCTCCCCCACGCCACCCAGCCCAGCTCCCTTCCACCCTGGCTCCAGCGGGGCCCGCCCCCCTCCTGCCTGCCGTCTCACCCCTGGGCCTTCTCACAGCCTCTACGGTCTCCAGGGCCGGCCCGCCCCGCACCCCCCGATGGGGCACCCTCACTCCTGCAGCCTGCCGGCCCACCAGCCTGGCCGGGGCCCCTCTGCTCGCACACCACGCCTGTACGTGGAGCACAGCGCCCTCTTCCCAGTGATCCCACAGCCTCGCCCTCCCACCCACAAACATCTGCGAGCTGGGCCTGTCTCCTGTCATTACGCCCTCGGCACAAGGCTGGCCGGTAGCCGCTCCAGAGCTGAGCAGAAAGAGCCTGAGCTCCGGGCTCACAGCTCTAATCCTGGCCCCGGCTCCTTATGCTCCCTGACCCGGGGCAGGCTGCCTCACCTCTCTGGGCCACAGCTTCCCCGATGGTAAAATGGGGCTTGGAGGACCTTCGCAGAGTGGCTGAGCAGGTAGATATAGCTTCTAAAGTTCTTGTTTAAGATTTTATTTATTTGTTTGAGAGAATAAGAGAGAGAGAGCATGAGAGGGGGGGGGGGTCGGAGGGAGAAGCCGACTCTCGCTGAGCTGGACCCCAATGCAGGACGCAGTCCGGGGTCTCCAGGATCATGAGATGCGCCGAAGGCAGTCGCCCAACCAGATGAGCCCCCGAGGGAGGTGGCTTCAAGTTCTGAGCACACAGGGAGCTCCCGGTAAACAGTACTTGATTATGTGTTAAAGGAACAAAGGGGCTTTGCATGCCATGCGTGCCCTGTGAGAAATGGGGAACCATGGCCCTGGGCAATGCTGTGCAGAAGCCCCCCAGGGATGAGCAGCACCCCCAAAGCCTCCCTTCATCCCTGAGAAAGACAAGCATGGGGAAGCTCAGGCTCCCACGGCCCGCTCAGTGGGGTGAGCACTCTGTGCCCTGAGCTATGGAAACATCTGGAAAGGATTCTCACTGGGGAACCTGAGCCCTCTGAACCTTGTTCTCAGCAGGACAATAGCCTGGTAAGTCCTTTGCTCTGTCCAGAAATTCTGGAATGTCCCTGGAATGCTCCAAGCAGCCACAGAGCTGGAACTCGCGCAACGCAGAGGCCTCTGGGGGCGGGGCTGGGTGGGACCCGCACACAGCCGCCTGGGAGCCACAGGAAGTCCCCGCACGGCCCATCAGATGGGCGATGGAGAGCCCCCCTGGGGACCACGGCCGGGCCGGATGGTGACGAGGCCGATGTGGGGGGAACAGACCGGGGCATCACTGTCCTCACTGGAACAAGCGTTCCTGACACGCGGTGAACCTCTTCCACTCACCATCTCTCTCTCCCTCCACCTCCACCCTCCTGTTGACATCACCAAGCAGGGCGCATGCGTCACACTGTCGAGTAGAAGAGGCGTCTTTTCCGACCCCTTCCCCCTCTCTTGGCCCCTTGGCCACTTCCTGTATTCTATGCTCAAGGGAGGAACAGCTCTGGGGGGAACATCTCTCCACACACTGTCATTCCGAAAGCCCCGCGTGTCTGCTTCGGCCGGGTCAGCCAGAGCAGAGGGGCTGGATCACAGGCCAAACCTTCTCGAGACCCCCAGACACAGAATGGCAGCCGTCCCAGAGGCTGCCCGGCTCACACGGCGCTGCCCACCCCGCCGCAGGAGCACGGTGGCCGGGGACGGGTTTAGAGCCAGCACCTGTGGCCGACGGGCGGCCTGCTGGAGCTGGGCTGTCGGGCCGAAGCTCATGGGCTTCTGGTCAAGGCAGAGGCACAGACGGGGGGATGAGCAGAGAGTCCCAGCTGCCAGTCGGAGGGACCGAGGGAGAACGCTGGCCCCTGTGTCCCCGTGTTCCTCCGGAGAGCGGCAGGGCGCAGGGGAGCGCGGCATCGGTGTCAGGCAGACCTGGGCTTGAACCTCTGGCCCCCTGGTCCGCAACTCACCATCCCAGGGTAAGTTCCTGAAGCGTCTGCGCCTCGGATCTGGGTCCCAGTCTAGGAAACAGGGCTTGGCCCGAACCAGAGGGTTCTTGTGGCCGTCTGGTGCCCAGAAGGCAGCCGGGGGTCCTCCTACTCCCCTTCCCGCTCCATCCCCACTCGCCACCGTCCTGCAACCCAATGCCTTAAGTATCTTGCCGCCAAGCTGTCACATCAGTGGCTGCACGTCTGGAACCTGGACTTCGAATGTAATTATGAAGGGAAGCAGCCAAATGGCGTGAAGTCGCCACACGGTGATGTGAACATAAATGCTAGGGTGTCCTCCATCCCACCGGGACCGTGCCTTGCCCTCCCAAAACCAGTGGGCGGCCGGCTCTGCGCAGCTGTCACTCAAAGTCCCTGACGCTTTCCTGCCGACCTATCATCCCACTGCTCCTTGGCCTGGGCTCCGGGCCCTCTAGGCTCCAGTCCTTCTCTGGCCAGCCCTGTCACCCGCTCACCTCCAGACACTAGCCAGTTCTGTCGGGGTACCCCGCGGCACCAGGCCTCGCCAGCATCACTGCCATCGCTCAGGCAGGGAGTGCTCCTCACTGAGGGCCCCTCCGTCCCAGGCTTACCCAGCACTTACTCGTTCTCACAAGAACCCAGAGAGGCCGGCTCATGATGTTCCCCATCACGCACATAAGAAAATTCCAGCTCAGAGAGGTTAAGTGAGGAGGCCAAGGTCACAGAGCCAGAGGGGCCAGGGAGCAGCAGAGCCAGGCATCAGGCTTGGTTCTGACAGACTCCTAGGCTGGTCTAGTCTGCCTCCTGGGGAATTCGAAACTCCTCTGGGGCAGGGATGGTATCCTTCTCCCCTCAGTGACCCTGAAGCATCCACCCATGCCACACACCATCAGGGAGGCTCAGTGCCAGCTGAACGGGACAGATCGGCGACAGGCGTCTTAACCAGAGCCTGAACAGCAAGGCTGTCCTTGGAGTGTGGGGTTTACTGCAAACATGCCTCTTCACGGGGAGGGAATGACCCTAAGGAGCAACACGTGATCGGAGCCAACCACCCTGAAAAGTGGGACTGCTTAGAATTTCCGCAGGAGCCGGGGCCATGCTGGCACCAGGATCTGAGATTCCCAAACTGCCATTTTCTTGGCCTTAGAGACAGCTGTCCCCCACCCGTCAGAGCTGCAGGGACAGGAGGGGTCTTGTGGAGAGAGGGGAACACCCTGCAGGATTCTCTGGAGTCCTGGCTCAAGATGTCAGCGGAGATGTCCTCTGTAGCAGGTCAGTCTCCAGCAGACAGGGGAGCGCCCCGTCCAAGAAAAGATCCGAGGAGCCTCCCGTCCAAGAAAAGATCTGGTACTAACTTGTGTTCTGAAACAGAAAAAGCCTCCAGCCACTTCCCAAGTGTTTCCTTTCCATGGGGCGGGACCAGGCTGTCAAGGCCACTCCCAGCCCTGGACACAGCTCTTCCAAGACCCTTGCCAATTCGAGAGGGACAGAGAGCAGTCTTTGCTGTTTTCACACTTGTCCCCATCGGAGTGAACAAGCTTTACTCTGGTGACAAATACCACGTTAAGTCAGAAAGGAGGCACGGTGACCCAGGGAAAGAGGGCTAGATAGGGACCCCCAGGCCAGCGCCCCCACGTGTCCCTGGTGCTGACCCAGGGAGAGGGGCTCGCTACAAACGTTTGCTGTAACCTGGACAGAGAGAATGAAAACCACTGCCTACAGTGTTCAGAGGCAGGAGACCCCAACAGGCTGCTCTACTAAAACCAGCATGACTGTCTGGACTATTCTTCACCACCCCCCATTCCCGTAGAATAACGGCTATGCATGCGCCCTTGGGTTAAATTAAGTTAAATTAACTTGAACTTCCCCACAATGGTTTAAAAGCTGAGCATGTAATAGTGAACTAAATGCTTCACTTAAAATGTTTGTTGTTGGGACGCCTGGGTGTCTCAGTCAGTCACATGTCTGCCCTGGTCTCAGGTCATGATCCCGAGCTCCTGGGATCAAGCCCCATGTCAGGCTCCGTACTCAGCGAGGAGTCTGCCTCTCCCTCTCTCAAATAAATAAATAAAATCTTTTCAAAAAATGTTGTTGTTGAAGACGTCATGCTCAGTGAAATAAGCCAGTCCCCAAAGGATCAACCCTGTGTGATTTCACTTACGAGGTTCCTAGAGGAGCCACAGTCAGAGGCGGAAAGTAGACGGTGGGCACCGGGGGCTGCAAGAGCGGGACATGGGGGCTGTTTCCTGGGCACTGAGCTTCAGTTTCGGGAGATGAAAACATTCTAGAGATGGACAGGGCTGGTGGCTGCACAGCCATGGCAATGTATGTAATGCCCCTGAACATTGCACTTAAAAATGGTTAAAATGGCTAATTTTATGTTATGCGTATTTTACCAAAATAAAGAAAATACATTTAAAAAAATCGAGTGTTTACAGGACACCTGGGTGGCTCAGCCATTAAGCGTCTGCCTTCAGCTCAGGTTATGATCCGGGGTCCTGGGATCGAGTCCCGCGCCGGACTCCCTGCTCAGTAGGAAGCCTGCCTCTCCCTCTGCCATTCCCCTGCCCTGGGTTCCCTCTCTGTGTCTCCCTCTCTATCAAATAAATAGATACTTTAAATAAGTAAAATAAATTTAAATAAATAAAGCTGAGTGCTCGCCTGCCGTCTCGCACCGCCCTTCGTTCAGAAAGGACCTCGATGTTCTGCTGATGCCCTCACCCGCTGTTCTCAATCATCGTTGTTCTAATGTGCATACGTGCAGTGCAGACCGCAGGGAGGGCTGACTTGGTAAACGGCTTCGGGGCGCCCCCCGGGGCAGTCTGGTGGTGACCCTAGCGGTTACATAAGCAAACTAGGTGACCTCAAACGGGAACAGGTAAAATGTGAAGGAACGAGGTAAAGAGAGAGCGGCGGCCACTCCCAGGCCCAAGGAAGAGCCCAGGGCAGGCTCTCAGGAGGTGGCCGGGAGGCCGTGCTTCTGGAACCGCTTCCCCAGCCGCACACAGTAATTGTTGGTGGGAGGGAAAGCACGAGGAGGATCCCAGGCCGTGGCTCCTCAAAGACACAGGACATACAGCTGGGCCAGGGGTGGGGAGCAAGAAGACAGGGTGACACCTCCCCCTGGAAACCACCTCTCACTGGTACCACCAAGGATTTCACCGCGATTGACAGATCAACCCGGCACTGGCACTCCCACTGGCCAGCAGCCCTTCTGGCAGGACATCAATTCACAGAACTCCCACACAGAGGCCCCAGCACATCTGCACGGCCTTCGGCAACCTGGAGCCAATAAGGCCAGCACCGCTTCCACCCCTCACTCCCGGGAGCGATGCCAGTATCGATGACACTACGTCAGGGGACCCCCCCCCCCCGCTGGATGCCCACCCATGCCCACTGTGGGGATGTAGGTGCCCTTAAGAGAGAAGTGGTCTGCAGTCTTCTCTCTCAGATCACCTCCTTCCGTTCTGACCAAGAAGCTTTGATCGGGCACAGTTTTCATCTCCAGTTCCCGTAATCTGACTGTGAATTGGATCCACAAAGCATTACACTAAATATAAATGAAGAATAGACTCTCTTTCAGACCTCTTTAGCCTTTGACACAACCTTCCAAGGAGGACGACGGACATGTGGGTTAAAACCACCCAGACCGAGACCCGCCACCTCCTCACTGAGCCTCCTTCTCTCCATCTGTCAAATGGGGTAGTAACTGGGGAGGGCTGGGAAGATCGATGTGATAATTCAGGCAAAATGCTTAAATCGGTGCCTGACTGCAGAAAGACTCTTCAAAATGGAATCATCACGGAAGTTGCTGCACCACCGTGGGGAGGGGAATCACACAGGCCCCCAGACGACCCATCGCCACGGGCCTGACACCCCACCACCTCCCTCCGGGAAAGAGAGACCCTGCCCTAAGTCACTGGTGAGCAGGTGGACAGAGACAGCCTGGTTCACGGGCATCGGATGCCATATGTCACCCCAGACAGCAGCTGAAACGAAATTTCTTCCAGGCGAGTTCTGCGTTTGTAAAGACTACAGTATAGACTGTGAGTTGTGGTAGTTCTGATCCATGCAAAAGGCATGCCACGTGTTTGGCACCACGCCAAGGCTCACGGTCTAGAGCAGCACCCATTCTCGTCAAGTGGTAAAGATGTAGGCACATGTTCTTTCCAGCACTATAGATGCCAGCTGGCAGTCAGAGGATCTCTGCACTGCTCCCCAGGTGGAAGTTTCCAGAATATTAGCCTGGCACCTATCATCCTCCCAAGGGCTCTGGGCAATGCCTTAATGGCCCATGAGCAGGTAAGCAATAAGCCAAGTTGCTCAGTGTACCGTGTTGTGGTGGGGTAGGCCCAGGGCTGGAGCTCCAGAGGCCCAGGTCTGCTTACAGCTCTACCATTGAGGGTCCTTCCATCTGGAGCAAGGCCAGGACTCAGTCTCCTCACCTGTAAAGTGGGTGGAGAAGTTGGCCTGGAGTTCAGCAACGGCTTGCCAAACCCCACCGTGTATATGGACAATGTTCTGACAAAATTCCTGCTGGATTGCAAGGAAATGAGTGAGAAAGGAAATGGCCAGGGGAGGTTCCCCACAAGTCAGCCTGACCCCGCTTAAAAGGCTGTCTCTCCTTCTGAGACCTGCCCTTCCAAACGGCCCGCGTGTATAGGAAACGGTGAGAAAGGAGTTGGGGAGTGGTCGGATCTCTGCTCTCTATTTTAATATTCTCATGTGGCAAAATAAAAAATAGACGAGTTCTGGGCATAAACAAGAAGGGAGGGGAAGGTGTGTCCTCAGAACTAGCCAACAAGTCAATCTTCTTGGTTTTCTCGGCCAAGCTCAAAGCAGCAGAGGGCCTCGGGTGTTTCAGAATGTGAACGGGGTCCTAGTGTGTCCCGTGGGTCCCCTGAACTTGACACCCTGCAAAGTTTGTGCCTCATCGGCTCCAGAGCAACTGGCTAAAGCTATGGTGAGAGTTGGAGGGGGCCCCTGGGGTGTCCAGGGCCGACATCCCTGGGAAGCCTGAAATGCAATGAGACACCCACAGGAAATCGGGACCAAATAGAACTCTGCGAGATTCAGCCCACCCCTGCCAGAACCCTCCCCTCCTGAAGCTGGGGAGCCAGCAGGAGTCCAGCCCAGGCCGCAGCCCTCGCCCTATGGCGCTCATGCTGTCCTAAGTCCCCTGTATATTCAAAAAGCCCCTCTATGGCCAGCTCAGTTAGTAGAGCACGCAATTCTTGATCTTGTGGTTGTGAGTTCGAGCTCTTGGTTGGGTGTAGAGATTATGTAAAAATAAAATCATTTTTTTAAAAAGGTTCCTGTTACAACACTTGCATGTGCAGGTTCTATCTAGGGGCAAGGGATCCAGAGGTGAAAAGATAGGACCCTGTCCCCAAGGGGACAGCCCAGGGAGACACCAGGTCATCGTCACTGGGGTCTGGTGCACAGTACCCCCACATCCCTCGCAGGTCTAGGATAAGGACAGAGCCATCTCCCCCTTCAGGGGCAGCTGACCTCCCAAGGAGGAAGCAGGGTGTGCTGGAGTCTCCCCTCATGGTTTCACACAGACCCATAGGCGCTTCAATGCTCACACACCAGCACCTGTCACGAGACGGGTCTAGCGCAGGGAACCAGCAGGCAGGAGGCCACAAGAATGAAGGGCCAGAAGGCAGATCTCGGAAGGAGACAAGCGCCTCCCAGATTGCTCCCTCTTGGCAGTGACCTTCTGTGACCAAGGCCAGTGGACACGGGGGACGGCCTTACCTCCTGACGTCTCTACATCACCCCACCCTGCGGGACCCATCTCTCACGGTCTCCCTTTGAACTCAAGGCCACCTGTCATGCGTCCGCTGCACCTGGCCTGTGGAAGCTGCAGCTGGGTGGTCCTGGGTCCACACCCTTCCTGGGACTGGCTCATTCACACCCACATCAATTCAAAAATCCTTTCCTCCGGAAGTCTTCCCTAACCACTCAACACACACCCACGCGCACGCGCGCACACACACGTTCTCTTTGCACCCTGAACTTCCCGGCACCAAGCACAAATAATTAACTGCATGTGTACTTAGCACCCCGGGGGCCGGGACGAGCTCTGCACCCTGGCCCAGGCCAGCCTCAGAGCAGGCACTCAATAAATTCCTGGGAAAGAGCCAGTGGACAAATGATCTTATGGGATCCTCACGACTCCAGGAAACAGGGGATCGGGGAGAGTTAAGCAAGCTGCCCCAGGGCGCAGAGCAAACACAGAGGTAGCCTTGGAGCCTAGCTCGGACTCAAAGCTCACCTATACCCCCGCCACATGCCGGAGGACACTGGCTTCCTCCCGAAGCCGGACTTAGCAAAACCAAGACTTTTCGGTCAGAAAGATAAATGAGGCGGGGTAGTGTCCTGCAGAAGAGCACGATCTGAGGGGCGCCCGGGTGGCTCTGTTGGGTGGGCGTCTGCCTTCAACTCAGGTCACGATCCCAGGGTCCTGGGAATGAGCCCCATGTCAGGCTTCTTGCTTGGCAGGAGAGAGCCTGCTTCTCCCTCGCCCTCTGCCCTCACTCCTGCTTGTGCTCTCTCTCTCACATAAATAAATAAGATCTTTTAAAAAAAAAAAAAAAAAGGAAAAGAAAAGAAAAGAAAAAGAACACAGTTGAAGAGTCATGCTTCCAGGTTCCCGGCCCGGGGGAGCCGCTCAGCTGCTGTGCGCCCACAGGCACATTACTTGGCCTCTCTGAGCCTTTGTGTCTTCACTCCCTCCTTTGTGGATGTGGGGATGATAACGGGCGTGGGGTGCAGAGAGAAGCCTTATGTCAAAATCAGGAGCACATGGAGCACACGCAGGCAGCAAAACTTATAGCACATTTGACTCCAGCAGGTGACATGATCCAAAAGGAAAAACAGGTTCAAGAAGGATAGCAGCTTGGGGCGCCTGGGTGGCTCAGTGGGTTGGAGCCTCTGCTTTCGGCTCAGGTCATGGTCCTAGGGTCCTGGGATCGAGCCCCACATCGGGCTCTCTGCTCAGCGGGGAGCCTGCTTCCCTTCCTCTCTCTGCCTGCCTCTCTGCCTACTTGTGATCTCTGTCTGTCAAATAAATAAATAAAATCTTTAAAAAAAAAAAAAAAAAAAAAAAAGAAGGATAGCAGCTCACCCCATTAGCAAACAGACCACCAACCACAACCACACGGGCCCCCCCATCTCAAAACCAGTCCTGGCAACGCCCCAGGGGTTCTGAGAAGCCCCTGAGCAGGCCCGTTATCTCAGAGCTTCTCCCCCCTCAAAGTGCTTGGGAGGGCTCAATCCCCCGGCCCCTCCGGCCCCCTCGCCATCTCCCCTGCCCGTTTCTGCAGCTTCATCCTATGGGCTGAGACGGCCGTATTTCTGTCCGCAGCCTGATCGTGCCTCCAAGCCCAGACTCCACCGATGCCTAGCAGGACGCTTACAGGGTCCACTAGGAACCTGGACTCTTCTACCACCCCCCGGGGCCCCACTCCATTCAGCCTTGTCTGGCTCGGTTATTAGCAATCACCCTCCACCCAGCTGCTCGCCCACAACAGTGGGGTCAGCCTGAATTATTCCTTCTCCCTCGCCCTCTATCCCCCATCCCAGGGCAAGTCCCGGCCACTCAAGTTCCCAGACGCCCTAGATCTATCCACTTCCCAGCGGCCCCCGACTACCACTCGGCCCTGGACCCCGCAGAAACCTCCACGCCGGCTCACTCTGCCTACTCTTACCACCCCATATAGGCCCTTCACCATGCAGCAGTGCAGAGTGACTTCTAGAAACCTGAGTCAGATAATGTCATTCCTCTGCTTAAAATCCTCCAGCGGCTTCCCAGTACGCTCGGGATGAAACCCACAAGTCTGCACCCTAATTTTGAAGGCCTCCCATCCTCAGCAGCTCCCCCTCCCCCCCCTCCCCAGAGGCACACACTCTCCTCCTTCCCTCCAACACACCCGCTCCCACCCGGCGCCTGGAGCCAGCTGCTCCTTTTGTCCCAAAGCTCTTCTCCGGGCTTTTCCACAGACGGTTCCTCACAACTCACACCTCAGCTGGGCATCACTCTCCTCCGCCCCCTTGAGAGGCGCCCCTGTCTGCTGTCCCCGTCACGGCATCGCGGCGCCGATTCCTGCCGATACACCCTAGCGAGGGCGTCTGTGTGTGCAGCGGCTTGAATGGTAGCCCTTGAAAAGATACGTCCACGTCCTGCCCCCAGAGTGTGGCCTTAGGTGGACTAAGGGTCTTTCCAGTTGGAATTAAGGGTCGATCTCAAGATGAGCTCCTCCTGGGTCACCTGGGGGAGCCCCGAATCCCAGAAGAAGTGTCCTTAGAAGAGACACAAGAGGAAGAGAAAGCTACGTGGGGACAGAGACAGCCACGAGCCCAGGAGCGGGGGAGCGAGGACAGACCCTGCCCCAGAGCAAAGCCCCACACGACACCGTGACATTGTGGCCCCCGGGACGGTGAGAGGCTAGACCTGTTGTATTAAGCCGCTCGGTTTGCAGTCATTTGATCTGGGGCCACAGGAGACCCACGTGGCGCACGAGCTCCACAGGGCCCTATCCTTGTCTGTGCTGGGTCCTGGGGTCTCATGCTCGCGGGGTACACAGGTGACGCGCTGACAGATGACAGCAGCATGATGAACAGCTCCTCGGGGGCCGGGCCAGGCTCGAAAGGGAGGCACAGGAAACATTTGCTAATAACACCCGAGAGACAGCTGGCAAATGACACCGCGGATCACATACTTCCTCCTTCTGGGCCTCAGTTCACCCACCTATACCAGGAGTGGACCGGCTGATCTGTGGCTTCCATGTCCCGATAGACAAACCATTTCTTCCCAAATTCACCTCAAGTGCCCATCATAAAACCTGTCCGGGGACCCATCGGACCCCAAGGCTGGTTCTTTGGTTCTTACATCCTTGCTACCATCTGGGAGGTGTAGGGACTCCAGAGGGCCAGACCCTCCCCACCCTCCGGTGTGGTGTCCCCTCTGAGTGGCTGGAAGCCAGCAATGCAGGACGCATCACAGACCCTCCACGTGGAGAAAAGAAAGCTCTGGGTCCTGGCCGTCAGGAGCAGTAACCAGGGCCCTTGGCAGTCGGGACCCCCAGGAAGTCGGCAACAGGATGGCAGGAACCCAGTGTCCCCACTCCCAGAGCTGGCCATGTCAGCCCAGCCCTCTGGCAGGATCACTTGGCAAGGCCAGGGGCACATCAAGCGGGAACAGGACCTGAACGATTTCCAGGGCCGTCTTCTCCAGATGCTGGGCCCGCCCTGTTGTGTCTGGAACCCAGGACCCGCCAAGAACATTTTCCTTTATGAAGGTGCCAGGAAAGGGGCAACTTTCTACCTTGTGGACAGTTCTAGACCTCACCCAGTGTCCTGTGGCCAGAGGCATCCGTTCCTGTGTGCACGGCCTCCCCCCTGCGCAGCCAATGTAGGTTCCTCGGGAGAAGGGGAGGGGTCCTGAGCCCCACCCCCAGAAGGCAGCAAGGAGGCCCTGACTTGGGCCACACCCAAGGGAGAGGCAGGACTGAGAGCAGACCTGGGTACCCGCGCAAACAGCCCTCCACCACCACAGCCCCTGCCTCCGAAGGACGGGACAGGCTTGTCCTCTGATCTGAAAACAAGACAGGTGTCTTCACCTTGGGGAATCCCACCAAGCCAGCCACGAGCCCCTCATGGCTTCTGTGGTCCCCCATGGATGGAAAACACCTGATCCTCCTCAGGACCCCCTGCACATGCAGCATTTGTCTACGGGGGTTTCAGTGCTGCCCAAATGGTTTTTATTTCCCCTCATTGGGCTTAAGGCAAGAGAACCAAGTGGTCAGGAATCTGGGGTCCCCTGTCCTGGCCCTCGACGGACCACTGTGTTTCCTAGACAAGTTACTTAACTGCTCTGGACCTTCGTTTAGACGTCTGTACAATGAAAATAACAGGACAGTACCTTCGTCATAGGATTGTTGAGAGAGTTAAATTAATAACTACATACAAAATATGTCAATTTTAAAATTTCCTAGAGCAGAGTGTGTTCTCACTCCGTACTTAAGGAGAAGCAGGGAGAGGACAGGATTGGTCACATCTGGAGCCGGAACCAGTCTCCTCTCCTCCTTCGAGTGCCGGCCCCCACCTGCTGATAACACGCAGGCAGCTGGAGCAACCCACTCCTGACTCCCTCCTGACTTGGAGCCTGGTGAGGACCAGCCTGAGGCCAAGGGAGGAAGCCCCAGTGGGGGAAGAGCTCCGGTCGGCAGCACCCCGCCTCTGTCCTGCCCTGTCTCCTGTGACTTCAACTCCGCCAGCCTCCCTGCACACCCCCTCCTCAACGAGCTCCCTCCAGGCCGAAGGGTCTCTGATCCCAGGGAAGCTGACCGAATGAGTGTCCCCGTTTGGTTAGGCAGCCACACGTGAGGTCGTTACCAGGACACTGGGACCCTGCAAAATCTTTTATGAATCAAATTGTTATAATGTGATGTTTTGCAAAGGAGAGTCTTATATTGGATAAAGCGCCCCGGCAGGGGACTGTGCGGGCCAGCGCCCATGTTTGTCAGTCTTTATCCGCAAGGCTGTCCAGACCGCACCCGCTGCTCAGAGCCCTGCCTTCGACGGAGCAGGAGGCCAGAGGACGCGCATCCGTGTCCTCTCGGGCCTTCGGCGCTCTTGCCCGTGCTGCTTCCTCTGTCTGGAGCCCCGTCCTCCCCAGAGACCCAGCCGGTGCCTGCCAGGTTGCAGGCTGTCTCCTTGGTCCTTGCGGAGGTCGTCCCTGACTCTTCCCCTACGGGGCTGCTTTGGAATGGCCTGTCCACTCCTCTGCCTCTCCTGGGGGATGGGGAGCCCCACAGGCACAAAGGCCAGGCCTCACCTCTCCCTTGCCACACCCCCATGATTTAGAACAGCGTCTGGCCCAGAGCACATACTTAGTGCGTGGAGGTCTGAGGAGGCCAGCAGAAGCCCCTTCTGTGTGACCTTTCCCAACACGGCTTTGGTTCTCGACCGCTGCCAGTTCTGAGGCGCTCCTGGGGAGCTGGGAGGACTTTCAGAGCACTCATGGGAAAGAGGACTCTGTCTTACCCTAGGGAGGGGGTCACACAAATAATAGGTCACACTAATCCAGCCACCGTGGCAGGCACGGTGCCATGGCCTCCCCCACGCCCCCCGACCGCCAGGCACGTTAAGGAGTCAGTTTCTGCTATCTTCGTTTTACAAATGAGAAAACCACCAACCCATCCTGTGGGCTTTTCTAGGCGGATACAGGCAAAGTTGTTTCCTGTCCTACAGAAGCTCGTGGCAGCCAGCTGGGAGCCCCAGATGACTGAGCCCTGCTGGCCCTTCTCTCCCACCCCGACATGCCACAGTCCAGCAGGGGCGGCAGAGGGGGCCCTGAGCCGGGGGGCGGGGAGCCCCTCAGGCAGAGTCAGGAGAAGGGGTCACTTAGAGTCGTGGGTCCCACAGGAGGGGCCGTGGCACTGTCCCCCACCCGGGGGCACCCTGAGTCTCATCTTCGTGCGTCCAGCCCTCCAACAGGCACCACCAGCCCCTCCCCCTCCCCCCCCCCAGCTTAGCCTGGGGGGCCCTCAGGCCCCCCCCACCAGCCTGGGGAAGTTCCAGCAGCAGGGTGCGGGCCACGTGCTTCCAAGCCAAGCCGTCTCCTCTCCCGTCTTTGTTCTCCTCCCAGAGACTTGCTCTGTAATCAGTCAGCAGCGCTGCCCGCTGGAGCTAGAGGCCAAGGACGTCCTGGAGAAAGCAGTCGGCCTTCCTCACTGCTTCCCACCCCACTCTCGGTAAAGCTCAACAGGACAGACATGGGACAGACAGGGTCTCGACTCTGTCCCCTAGCATGGAAGGTCAGCGCCCCCCATACCGCTATGACTAGGCAAAGCGAGCGGCCACAGATTAGCAACGGGCCCGCGGCGGGAAGGCCTTTCCCAGCATCACTTCTAAATTCCCTGCCCTGGTGTCCTGCCCCGCACCCCCCACTCCCAGCTCTCTGGAGGGTGGGCCCAGGTCACCCCAGGGAAGCCGCAGACGCAAACCAGGGAGCTCCAGCTCCCTCCCCCCAGACCACACCACAGTGCTGAAACTCAAAAGAGGGACCATCCCGAAAGGAAGGGAAGGCCATGCCAACAGGGTACACGATGAACAGATCTCCTTTATCACATATGCTTGAAGTTAGGGCCTCCTGTATACAGACGAGGTGCGCCCCTCCAGCCTGCCCAGTCCCCATGTCCCTTCAGAGTCAGACACGACCAGGCTGCAGGGGAACCCTCTCACACCCCAGGCAGAAGAGCACAGTGGAAAGGAGCAGGCCGAGCTCGCCTATGCCCTCTCTCTGGGCCTGCCTCAGTTACCACATCTGTAAAATACACAGGGAGCCCCTGGGGCCCTTTGTAGTTCCTACAAGAGTCTTGTGTGGCCTCCAGTTAGAGCCCCCCACACCCCAGGGTTTTCAGTCCAACCACCAGTCACTTTCCCATGAATGCCCTTCGACCCTCTGCCTCCCAGCTCCTGCCCAAGCACCATCCTTCCAACAAGTCTCCAAAGAGCCCCGGCGGGACCAGGATGGCTCTCGCTGCCAACCCCCTGGGCCCTTGTGCCTCCCACGCCATCTCCCCCACAAAGTGCCCCGGCAGGCACCCAGGACAGAGCCAGAGCTCCAGGATCTGCTGCAGCCAGTGAGCAAGCCCAGAAGCACCCGCAGAGCTCTGCCCTCTGCCCCCAATCTCTCCTGAGGACCTTCTGACCAGGGAGGAGGGTGGTCACCTGGGAGTTGAAAAGAAACTAAGCTCAACCAGAGATTAAGCATCTAGGATTCTGAGGGTGGTCAACGGCTCTTCCAGGCCTGGCCCCAGGAAGAACAAAGCCTTGGGCTGGCAGGCCTAATGACTGATGAGTCACGGGTCAGCGGAGAGGTCAGAGGCCACCACTGCTGCTCTAATCTGCAGGGCCTAAGGGTTTTCCTGTCCTATCTCCGGCCCCCAACCCAGGAGTTAGGCCTTGAGAATTAAGGGCGAAAGAAGCGCCATCCCGCTGCCTTCAGTCTTACGCTGAGTGAGTGCAGAGACTCATCCCCCCTGCCACTGGGTGGGTGGGCCTGGAAGGGGCCTGTCCCCAGCCCCAGCTGGGTGTGCAGCCTGGCTGAGCCTCTGCCTTGGGGCCCTCTAGGTCCGGGAGGACAGACAGAGGTTTCCCCACACAGGGCTATTTCCCTAAAAATCTGTCTCCAGACTGCTCCCTTCTTTGCTGATTTGTCCAGTCCACCCCACCCCCCACCCCCGGAAACCCATGAGTGGCAAAGCACTGTCCCCAGTCTCAGTCTTCTCACCAACAAACTGGGTACAACAGCCCCTACCGAGGGGCGGAGGTGGGGCCAGCGGGAAGAGCCGGGCGCTCCGGACAGAGCAGGGCAGCCGGGGTTCAGTCAACCCTCCAGCCAGGCCTTCCCCGCTAGCCTCCCAGCCTTGGCCCCAGGGGGAGCGAGGGTGGGCACTAGGGGGGCTGCACGGGGCGGGGGTGGGTGGGGGTGGGCGGGGAGAGGTCAGGGAGGAGGAAATATCTTCTTTCACACAAGTGCCCCAGGTCATCGAGGCGGTCAGGACCAGAGCCAGGAGCGGGGTGAGGGGAGGGCCTGGCCGGCGCACACGACCCCGGAGCCGCGGCGGCGGCGCGGCGCCCAGACGGCCGCTACGACTACGGCTCCAGGCCTCCCGAGGCGTGCGGGGCTGAGCGGGGAGCCACCAGAGCTGGGGCCGTGGACGTGGGGCGCCCCTACCTCGGGCCGCCAGCAGCGCGAGGCCGCCGAGCAGCAGCAGCGGCAGCGGGACCCTCCTCGGCGCGGCGCTCTCCATGGGGCCGGCGGGCGGCGGGCGGCGGGCGGACAAAGGCGCGGGGCGCGGGGCGCGGCTCCTGGGCTCCACGCTCCGGCCGAGCCTCGCAGCCAACGCAGGGCCCCGGCCGCGCCGTTCAATTATCCCGCCCCGGAGGAGGGCGCGGCGGGGGCGGGGCCGGGGGCGCGCGGTGCCCTCCCTCCCGGGTCGGGCCGCCCCCTCCCCGGCCTGGGGCCCCGGGCACCCCGGCCCCGAGGGGCTCACGGGCCCGGGAGCGGGAGCGGGGACACCCAAACCTCTCCCGGGGGCGGCCGAGAAGGTGGGCGCACACGGACGGGGGGCACCCCTTCCCGCCCCCCCAGGCGCGCGTGAAACCCGATCCCTTTCCCCACCCGCGACCCGAAGGCCGGCGGCGTCTCCAAGGCTCTCTCCGCCCGACTCCGCGGCCAAGGCGGGGGGCGGGGATCAAGGTGGCGAGGAGGTCCCCACCGGTCGGAGGCGCTTTCGGGTGGGGTGGGGGGAGACAGAGAGGTGTCCCTTCGAGGCGGGGGGCAGGGGGGACTCCCTGCAGGACGTGGCCCGCGAGCAAAGCCCCGCACCCGCTGTCAGATCGCTTCCTGCCTTGCGCCGTCCAGCACACGCGCATCCCCCCAGGCCTGCAAGTCCCAGCTGGGTCCCGGCACCGGCGCGGGCCTCAGCGCACTGCCAGTCCAGGGGGGCCGACCTCCAACCAACATCCCAGCTCCAGAGAATGTGCTGAACCGGGGACCCCGATGCGCAGAGGAAGAAAGTTTGCTTTGCCGAGAGAAAGCGGCCTTAGAGCTGGGCCTACAGAAATTACCTCTTGCTGCGGGAATAAATGGCTGAACCAGGCAGTGGTTCCTGAAGGTGAATTAGTCTGTTGGAACCATAAATACATTTGTTTTAAAGAAGAAAAAAAAAAAAAAAAAAAAAAAAAAGCGCATGCCGGCCAGTGAAGGTAGGAAGAGAGGAAACCCACAGAAACACCATTCAGCGTGGACGCCCCCATGGGCCCTCCCCCTCCCAGGTCCACAGCCAGCAGGTGTCGGGCATTAGGGTGTTGGTAGCAGCACTATTCAGAATAGTTTCTAATTAGGAACTGCCGGGCATCCCCAGCAACAGAATGGAAACATGGTGGGGCACACCCCCACCCCCCCATCCCCCCCCACACACCCCCACACCCCCACCCCACCCCCACCCTCGCATCCCGGGTGCTGCAGGATTCCCTCAATGGGAAAGACAACAGCTTAGGGGTCAGGAGAACCATGGTCCTTGGGGAGCACCAGGGAGCTTTCTGGGGGGCTGCTTGGAATCTGTTTTTCTAAAGCTGGGTACTGGTTACAAGGCTGGGTTCCCTCTGTGAAAACGTGTCCCGCTGTTCAGTTACTAGTTTCCTCTTCTAAATGAAAGTTCGATTCAAGGACACCTGAGTGGCTCAGTTGTTAAGTGTCTGCTTTAAGCTCAGGTCATAAACCCAGGGTCCTGGGATCCAGCCCGGGATCGGGCTCCCTGCTCGGCGTGAAGCCCGCTTCTCCCTCTCCCACTCCCCCTGCTTGTATTCCCTCTCAAGCTGTGTCTCCCTCTGTCAAATAAATAAATAAAATCTTAAAAAAAAAAGAAAAAGAAAAAATTTCTATTCAAAAATAAAAAACAAAAAGACGAAAAACTCCTGTCTTCGTAGGATGTTTCCTAAGGTGGAGGTTTGTGGAGATTCTGGGAATGATCATAGAAAGGGGTCACTTGTTAATTCCTTGGCTAAAGATGCCTCCCAAAAGAGATGACTTGGGGTTGGCCCTTGGCAGATGAGCAGAGGGTACAAAGGGTTCCCTGCCCAGGGCAGCTGGAGAAGGTTTTCTGGTCCACTTCGCTGGGGTGTGGGCTGTCTGCAGGAGGCAGGGAGCTGCAGGCCCTTGGATGGGGGTGGGTGGGGAGCTCTGAGCTGGGGATGGATTGAAGACTTGTGCTTAGGTATTGTTTTTGCTTTCTTTAAGCCATGGGAGGGAAGAGGGGCCCTGGAGAGAGTTTATAGTTCAGAGTAAACGTAGTATGTGCAGTGGGTATTATGGGCCAGAGCGTTATTTTGTGACTATAATAGTCAGGGAAGGTCTTAGTGCTCCCATTTTGCAGATGAAGACACTGAGGCCCCGAGAGGCTGGCCAAATGCTCACAACTAGGCGACTGGTTGTGCTGAGATTTGAAAGCAGGCCGGCCGAGTCCCAGGCCTGGGCTCATCTGGGAGTGAATTGTATGAACGCTATACACATGGTTTCACCACTCCCCAGGACTGGACATTTAGGGCATTTAAGTTGGGGAGCGGGGGTGGGGGGAGTGTTTAACAATCGTGCTGCAGGGAAACCTGCATGTTCTAGGCTCAGCATCTAGGGTAGAAGGGGAAGCCTTAGGAGAGCCATTCTGCACCCAGAAATGGACTGATTCTCTCAGGTCTCCGCCGAGGGGCACGGCCCAGCCCGGAGTCTGTCCACCCGCGCGCCCGCACAGAGTAACATCTTTGTTTAATTTGGGTCCGCAGGCAGAAGCAACAGGCGTGTCGCTGTTTCAGTGTGTCATCCGTCATCTTCAGATGTCTCACCACGGAGTTTGAACGCGTTTCCGGGGCTTCTTCGCCATTTGTGTTTCTTTTCTTTGTGACTGCTTTCATAACGTTTGCTCGTTTATTCTGGTAATAACAAAACCGCTTATTGTAGTGAACGATCGAGAAAAGACGCGGCGTCCAACAGCAGCCTGTCTATGGTGAATAGGGTTAGAGTCAACTCTGCCTGTATGCCGTGCTCCAGGAAATAGTGCACCATTGCAGAAAAGGCTGAATAGGACGCCTAGGTAGAAATAAGATCTCTGTGAACTAATAATATGCAAAAATAACAAAAAAAATTGAATATGACTGTGTAGGTCCACCCTGCAATTACAACCCTAGAAAAGCTATATTCACGTAGCTAAAGAGCAAAAGGGAACTTGAAAGAAATGGGATATTGTGTTTACTAGTGAAAAAAATTTTTTTTTTAGGAAACAGTTGTGACTGAAAAGGAGGAATTGTACCAGAAACCTGGAATGGTCTATTCCCTATACTTAAACTTGACTGAGTTTCTGGGCAACAAAGTAAAAAAATCAGATTATGATCACTGGAATAATTGCTGTTTTCTGACCAGAGAGTGTGCAACCTTTCATCAGGAGAGACCAGCTTCTTCCAGCACAGAGTTCTTACCGTTTTCCCTCTGGGTCCTTATGTAAGAGTCAAGAAACTTGCGGAGAAGCAAACTGCATGTCCCGTGTCATTTGCAGAAGATGGGACTGGTCTTCACAGAGGTTCCCCGGGGGGGGGGGGGATTAGGGACCACGGAGGCCCTCCCACCATCTGACCCCTGGGTCTAGGGCAAGACGACACCCCCCCCCGCCCCTGCCCACCCCCCACCCCCGATTCTGCTCCAAGCAGGAAGCCATCTGTCATGTCCCCCTGTGACCGTCCAGCTTTCTCCCGTCTCAGAGGAGCCTGGCAGCTCACTGCTCCCCACCCCCCGTAACAAATAGCTCTCCGTTTGTTTCAAAGATCATTGTTGGCACACGTGGACTGTTTTTCTCCAAGTCAGAAAACAAATGGCTTCGGCGCTGCCCAAACTCTGGAGACAAGCCTCTTGTGGTTCTTGTATGTGCTCCCCACCCCGAAGGCAATGGCTGCCTCCCCACCCCCCCCCGACCCAGCCAGGCGCAACCCGGCCCTGCGTCCAGGGCTCACAGCCCCAGAACACCCAAGCACCCCCTCCCCTCCTGCCTCTTTGCTCGCCGGGCTCCTTCTGCCTTTTGGGTGTCTGCTAAGATGCCACTTGGCAGAGGGCTTCTGCGGGACCTGTGCCCGGGGCCCCGTCCTGCACCGTTCTATCCCCTTTATGACAATGTTCCTCTTTTTACTCCTTTATGTCTTTGTTCAAGTGTTGGTTTTCTCTCTGGCTCTGGACCTGTGAGCTCCCTGAGGGCAGGGACTGGGTCCGCACATCTTCTGTGGGCAAGAATCTTAGCCTCCGGCTGGGCCTTGTGGGAAGAAAAGCAGGGTTCTTCATCAGGGACACCCAGCATCACAACGTCCGCTGGGCTGGACTTGTCGTTCCGTACAATGGCTGAGGACACTGAGCCAGGAAGGGGGCAGAATCCTGGACGCCCATGTGGCCGTGTGGCTCAGCCCGGGGCGGCAACCCCACCATCTCCTCTCGCGGTTCCCCTTCCCGGCCCCTCTGGGCCCCTTCTCCGGACTATCCCAGGGTTTTTTCCTTACTAGGAAGGTCCTAGGGACCATGGCATGACTAGAATGACAAACGAGAAGGGGTCCTGTCCCCTCCAGGTGGCTGCAGAAAAGTAGAGATTCCAAATTATGCCTGACATCCATAAAAGACACACAGTTATACACAGAACAGGGAGGGCCACTGGGCTCCCTGGATCCCCCAGCAGATGTCTCGCTCTCAAACTCCCACAGAGCAGGGCACCGAATCAAGGCCCACACTGGGAACCTCCATGTCTAGTAACAACTCTGTCATCAGGGAAGGTGACGACCAGGGAAGCTCCTGACCAGAGGCTTCTAATACTTCTACCTCCCCCGTGACACCTAAAGACGTAGAATTTCCACACACCCAGCTCCTAGCATGCCTCAGGCCCCTTCGATGGCATTTCACTCACATGGACAGCCATGAGTGAGTCACTGTGTGACCTCTGCTGTGCACCGAGCCAGGCAGGATCGTGAAGGAAGCTGCCGGCTTCGCGTGGACCAGCCGCAGGGGGATGACCACTGCAGACACCAGACGACGGCCATCCACGAGCCAAAGACAGAGGCCTCAGGAGAAGCCAACCCTGCTGACGTCTTTTTTTTTTTTTTTTTAAAGATTTTATTTATTTATTTGACAGAGAGAAATCACAAGTAGACAGAGAGGCAGGCGGAGAGAGAGAGAGGGAAGCAGGCTCCCTGCTGAGCAGAGAGCCCGATGCGGGACTCGATCCCAGCACTCTGAGATCATGACCTGAGCCGAAGGCAGCGGCTTAACCCACTGAGCCACCCAGGCGCCCCTGACGTCTTGATCCCAGGCTCCCGGACTCATGTAGTTCTGTAGTTCAAACCACTGTGGAAGGAAGGAAGGAGGGGGCGCATGCAGCATTCCAGAGCATTCTAGAACCTCAGCTGTCCTGATGTTCTAGGATCAGAACTATCAGGGCAAATTCAAATAAAACCACCATCATTCATTCTTGTGTTACAGGTAAGTCTTCAGGGACCGCACTCTGTGAAGAGCCGAGCTCCAGCTCCATCCAAGCAGAAGCCCAGAAAACAGAAAAACCAAAGAGATTCTGTCTTTGGGGGCCCTGGCATGATGTTTGGCCCATGCTAAGAGTAGTTAAGTGCAAGTGGGAAAAATGAAAGTCAGCAAGATAAAAGCACGGAGCTCACGTGGTTAAGTTGTGTGCTGGGGGGGTGGGGGCTGTGACATGTTGAAGCAAATGTAATTTTGTCAGACCGCGTGTCTTGCGTTCCTTGCCAGAGAGAGTGCTTTGGAACGGGATCTCAAAGCTTCCTGTTCGTCTGGGTTGCAGAGTCGCAATTGGGATTATAACGGCATCTCCCATTTTCTCCCCTCTGTTTCAGGCAGTGCCCTCAGGAGGCATCCCTCCTCTTCCCACAACAGAGCCTAAACCCGTACTTGTCCCACACCGGCCTCCTTGAAAGCAGGGTGCTGGCCCATGCCCAAGGGGGGGCTAACCGCACGCAACCCCCCAAACTTTGTGGTGGGAGCCGGTAACGGGACGAGGCGGCATTGGTGGCCAGTCCCTTCTGCTGGCAGCGAGAACATGGAATTTCTGGGGTCAGTCCTGGCAGCCGGGAAGCCGTGGTGGCAAGGGCACAGTGGTGGGTGACAGTGACATCGCCAGAATCTGGGTACGGCCCTGGCTTTACTCCAGATACCCCTGGTCAAGCCCAGATTTTAGGCTTGGTTTGCGGTATTCCTGATGATTCTGCAGGCTGCCTGGTACCGGGCCAATAACCTTCTTTCCCTTTATGTTGACCCGAATCGGGGGCAGCTAAGAGTCCCGATTGACACTTGGGCTTGCTTGTTACAGGAAGAGGAGCGGGCCTTCGCACAAGGACCGTGGGCCCTGGGAAGAGTGGCTCTGATGTCTGTGCGAGTCTGAATGTGATCTCTGAACATGGCTTTGGTTGCCTCTGGTGGGAGGAACTTCACAACGTCGCGGTTGTATGCAAGAGAGCTGGCTTGAGTTCAGCAAAGACAAGCTTGTAAGTATAGAGAGAGAGAACGAGAGCAGCCAATGGGCAGAACATCGTGGGCGCCGTCGGGGAATCACACACCTCCATCACTCCCTCTTCTTGGAGAGCTGAATCCCTTACTAAAACTTTGCATTTTTCAGGACAAATCTTACAACGTCCTTCTCCAGTTCTCAGTGCTTTGTGTGCGTGACTGACATTTCACTGGGATACCGTTTCCGTCATGTTTCGCACACTGTTGCCCCGACGTAAAGGAAAGCTGTAAGATTTTACATATCGAATCTGTGGGACTGTATGGCTATCGTGGGCAATTACATTTGTTGCCATGAGATTTATAATAGAAATATGAACATCAGTGGGAGCGTAAGAACTGGTATGTAGGCGAGACCAGTGATGAAGTAAATCTATGGCAGACCCCGCTCTGGGATGTGATGTCATTCTGTAAACGGACAAATGTGAAGACCGAGGTGTTTGCGTCTTAGTAAAACAACAACAACAAAAAAGCAGAACTTGACATTGTACATATATATACTGTAGGTACACCAGGCTTTGCTAAAACATCCTTGAGTATAGAGAGATACTGAAGGGAAATTAGGAAGAAAAAAGCCATTTCCTGGGGGTGGTGGCATTTCTAGATCTCTCTGCACTGAATATTTTTGTACCCTCTACGTGTGTTACTTTTTCACCGAAGAAAAAGAAAATCTGAAATAAGCCCTACCGGTGGTTCTGCAGGACTTGTTTTTACAAAGTCAGGGGGGATGCTCCACCCCCGGAAAACCGAGCACTGTTTCTTTGTTTTGACGTCTTCGTTTATAAGACACGTTTAACTATAACCACATTGCAGAAAATCAGGAAGATGGAGAGAAAAATTATCCACGATCCCACCCTCCGACAGAAGCCGAACTGTGGAGCGTTCTTTTCCCGTATTCTGCATGCGTAGTTTACATAGCTCGTCTCAGGGTGCATAGTTTTGTAACCCGATTTCTTTAATTAACATTCTACCATAAACATGCTCTGTGTGGCTGCAAAGCCTCCATCCCATTCCGTCTCGGTGGGCAGTAAAACGCCATCCAGCTGGGGAAACATCGACTCATTCCCTTATTGGGAATTTGAGTTCCTTCCAGTTGCTGATATAAGGAATACTGCAAAGACCGTTTATTTGCTCATGAGGCTTTTCATATTCGGGATTATTTCCTTAGGATGAATTCCCAGAAGTCAGATGAATGGGTCAAAGGGCAGACGCTGCCCCTGATGAGCATCTCTCCCGAAGCTTGCCGAGTCACCTGCCGTTGCTGGGAGGACAAATGATTCTAATTAAAGGCCCAAAGTTTCCCCATAGGCTCCAGCTGTGTGTGTGTGTGTGTGTGTGTGTTGGGGAGGGGGGCGGGTCTCTACAACCAGAGCAAACTCGCTAAACCGAACGGTCAGTGCCAGAAATCTCCGCAGGTAGTGTTTTTCTAAAAGGAACTCAACGGTCTTTTGTACTGACTCACGATTGAGGGAAACCCACAGAACCTCGAGTCTTGCAGAGTGTCTGCCTGGCTTAGCAAGGAGCTGCCTTGGGGACTGCCACCATCCCTTCCCTACCCCCACGCCCCCACTCGGGTTATCAAGTGCTTTCCTCTCTCTCTCTCTCTACCTCAAATTGTTCCCACTCTACAGACGAGAAAACCGAGGCTCAGGTGGGTGAAGGGACAGGCCTGACAGTCCAGAGTGATTCAGTAGCAAAACCAACGCTCATCGGGTCCCTCCTAGTCCCAGGGCCACTTCAGAACCAACCCGTGCTGGACTGGATTCCTTCCCTCTGCAAACGCGGAGCACAGAGCTGCGCGGGGACCTCCCTCGGGGAGCTCACGGTCTAGGAGAGACCTACACCAGCCATTTCAGTACCAGGGAGAGCCGTGGGAGCCCCGGCAAGGAAGGGGGTGCAGGGAGCAGAGGGGCTTAGGGTTGCCCACAGAAGGGTGTCAGGTGCGTAAGGAAAGGAGGAAACTGGGTGGAGAGCGCGTGGTGAATCTGGGCAAGTGGGCGTGTCTGGCTCTCGCCAATGTCAGCTCCTGGTCTCCTGGATGGAGACCATCCTGTGAAGATGACCCTACAGGAAAATAATCAGGATTCCCTCTATAGCATACAGAGCACCAACAGACAGCGTGAGAGACCTCAGTCACCTGTCGCACACCTGGCAGCTGTTTGCTTCCTGCTGCCTCTGGCCGCGTGGTCACGTGGCGGTGTAGCCAGAAGGAGCCTTGCCGGCACATAGACCTCACAGGGAGACGTTGGCCAGGCCCCTGGGCCTGGTCCTGAAGGGCCACCACGTGGGTGGCTATGGCCATGGCACTGCCCAGGGTCTGGCAGCCGCACGCCTGCCCCACCCCCGGGGCGCCGGGGACAGCTGGGCAATACCGGGGGGATCTTGCGGCATCTGTGCTGGCTGCCCGCCGTCTGCAGGACTCCATCCAGGACCTCGGGCTGCCACTCGAAGTCCCTGGGATGCTCTGTCCTGCCTGCTGCCTTCCGTGTCATCTTCACTGCCCTGCTCCTGTCGGCATGATTGGCGGACTGTTCATGCACCTGTTTTTCAACGAGTATTTTATTGAACAGCTACTGTGTGCCAGGCACGGTTGTAGAGGCGGAAGCGAACCACAGACGAAATCCTGCCTCCCTGGAGCTGACACGCGGGGGCGGGGGATTTCCATGGAGACATGAAATGTCCTTCCTTTGCCTGGGGCTGTTGTCCGCTCACCTGGGAAACCCCTCCTCGGGCAAATCCATCATCACCCTTCAGAAGTGCCTCAAGCGCTCCCAACTCCCCAGGGACAGTCTAATGACGGGGGCGGGGGGGGCATCTCAGCGCTGCCACCTCCACCCGCCCCAACCACGTGGATACAGAAGCTTCGCCATCATCTGACACAGATGATTGTATCTCACCACCTAACGGGCTCTGACCTTATCTTTGGTTTTAATTTCAGCCTTAACACAAAAGGTGTCGTGTTCACTCCAACATGGAAAGAGTATGTCTGTGTTTTGGATTTCACAGTTCACCAGGCTGACCTCATTTACGACCACAGCTCACGTGCTCTCACGTTTGGGACCACCAGACACTTTTAACTCCCTGTGGGATTTTGGGGTTGATGTCGGTCACAGCTGGGGGCTCGGTGGGGACAGGCTGGGATGCTGGTCTCTGCCATCAGCCCTCTTCTGGATCTCCATGGCCCTGGTCCCCCGAGCCTCACCCTGGCCGGCCAGTGTTGGCGTGGACCATTTGCCCGGCTCACTCAGCACAGTGCAGGCTGCCTCCAGTTCATCTCAGACTCCCACTCAGGGTGTGGCCGGGCAGAGGCCGCATTTGTCCTGCATCCACACTGAGCGTCCCGTGGAATCGTGGCAATGAACGGATGAATGGGGCTGGCCGATGAGTGTGTCTAATCAGACCAGTAACCTGTGCCTCCAACGCCATCATCTGCTCATGCCTGTTGGCCCCACGGCTCAAAGGCAGTCTTAGCCAAGCTCTGGTGAGCCACACACAGCACAGCCCTGAGTCCTCAAACTGCCCTGTGAGGGAGGAATGTACCCATTCTACAGGTGGAGAAACAGGGGCTCAGGAAGGCCCCAGTGCTCCCCTCTCCCCAGCTCTCCCGGCTCCGAGTCCACAGCTCCATGCACTAAAGTACCTGAAAATGAACAGGAGACTCAAATGGGTCAATGTCGTGAGTTCTCCCCAGCTTTTTAAGGCATCTCAATGAGGACAAAGCCAGGGGTCAGATGAAGTGTGGGGGTTCTCTCAAAGAGCAGGGATCACTTCCAAAAACTCAGCCTGGGTACAGCTGAGGGGCAGTGCCCCATTTACAAGAACCCGGGACACCGTCAGGCAAGCAGACCTCACGCAGAGCCACATCGCCAAGCCTCGTTTCCAAAATGGTATTTTTTAGAATTCTATAAGCCACAGCTTAATCACATTAAGGGAAATCAAAAGCTCAGAGAAAAATGGACACTCCCACCGCCCTAACCCAGGAGGCTGACTTTTCATGTTCCTTCCCATTCTTGTTGATTTGCAAGGAGGATTTTTACAGCTGGAATCACGGCATAGATACAATCATATGCTTAGGGTTTTTTTTTCACATAAGCATGATTTGGCAGAAGGAAACAGAGAGAGAATTTTTTTTAAGATGTATTTATTTTGGGGGGGGGAACAAAGGCGAGGGGAAGGGGCAGAAGGAGAGGAAGAGAGAGAGGTCGCAAGCAGACCCCCTGCTGAGCACGGAGCTCCGTTGTAGCACCTGACCAGGGGCTGGACCCCGGAACCCTGAGATTATGACCCGAGCCTAAATCAAAAGTTGGACTCTTAGCTGACGAAGTCACTCAGCAGAGTGCCTGGGGAGGCAGCTTGAGAGGGTTCGGATGCAGGGATCATTTCTCCTGGTGGGACATTTGCTGAGCTCCGGTGCTGTGCAGACATCTGGGGAGCCAGGGGTCAGCCTGCAAGGCAGAGTGGAGCTTCAGGCACAAAAGACCAGCTGGGGAGACGACCTGCCTCCAACAAACCCCCTGTCCCCCTGCTCCGCGTATTTGCGGGGTGTGGAAGCCACGGGGCAGGGAGCGGGACAGCTGGATGGGATCCGGTTCCCAGTCCATGCTCTGGGAACAGCGACCCCAGAGACACACTGACCCTGACGAAAACTACAACCTAGACCCTTCTCTGCTCGGTTTCTGGTTGGACTGGAGTGAAATGTTCCTCATAATATTTACAGATTAGAGACAGTTTTGTATTTAGGTGGTTTTTTGTTTGTTTGTTTGTTTGTTTGTTTTAGTTAGAAGCAGGAATATGTTTAGGAGTTGAGGAGAAACCACTCCCAGAGGAGAATAAAGTCCCCTGAAGCCCCTCTGCTTTGCACACACAATGTCCAGCATTCAGTTAAAATCACAAGACATGAAAAGAGTAAACAAAGTATGACAAATAATGAAGAGAAAGCAGGTCAAGGGACACGTAACCACACTTGAGGCAGATATGGACCTTAGCCAACCATTAAAAATCGTAATTAAAATTAAAAATAGTAATTAAAACTAGTAATATCAAAGGAAATAAAGAAAGATGTAGGCAAAATAACAAAGGTAGATTTTTCAATGACAAGGACAACAAAATGAAATCTTTAGAAAGGAAGGACCAGGGGCGCCTGGGTGGCTCAGTGGGTTGAGCCTCCGCCTTCGGCTCAGGTCATGATCTCAGGGTCCTGGGATCGAGCCCCACATCCGGCTCTGCTCAGCAGGGAGCCTGCTTCCCCCTCTCCCTCTGCCTGCCTCTCTGCCTACTTGGGATCTCTGTCTGTCAAATAAATAAATAAAATCTTTTAAAAAAAGAAAGGAAGGAAGAAAGAAAGGACACAATAACCACACTGACGTTCTCAAATGGAGAAATTAAGTGCCCAATGGAAAGGTTTAACAACAGATTAGGCACAACGCAGCACATGGAAGATGGACAGAAAGACAACTCAGTAAAAAATATGTGAACTGAAACATAGAAGAGGAAGAAGAATAATTTTTTTTAAATACAAAGGATAAAAGATCTATGGTTTTGTCGTCAACAGGTCTTACATATGGTAATTATAGCCCCAGAAAAAAAGGGAGGGGCAAACCAGCACTCAGATTATGGCCCAGAATTCCCTGAAAACAAGGGAAGTTGTCAACACACAGGTTCAAAAGCTGACTCCGTTTACCCCAAACCGGATAAGCACAAAGAAGACCACAATCTAAAGTACAGAGCAGTCCAACTGTTATAAAACAAACACAAAGAAAAATCTTACAAACAGCTGGGAGTAGGAGTAGGGGCAGGGAAACACAATCCCTTCAGAACACCCTGATGAACTGAGGCGGGCAGAGGAAAGAGCCATGGGGAAGGGTAGAACACCCTGGGTAGATCGCAGAGACACACCGACATGGTCCCTCCCGGGGAGGCTCACAGGCTGGGTTTGACACAGAGGACTGCCATCCCTCGTGATCTGTTCATGACAGACAGAGGGTCAGAGGGGACGAGGCAGGTGACCCAGGCTGGGACGGCGCAGTCTATCCACAGAGGGAAGGTCTGACTCGAGTCCTGAACAACAGGTGAGAGTCACCGAGCAAAGAGAGGGGATGTTCTGAACCAAAGCCACCAGCCAGGCCTCTCTTCCCCAACCTTGGGACAGCCTCCAGCCCACCGCCCAGCCCTCCAAGAGTGCACGGCCCCTGTTCTTCCAGATCCCCCCAGAACTTCTCCTGGGAGTCAGTCACCCCGCGAGTTCGGAGGGAGGCGCGCAGAGCAGGGCAAGGCCTTCCGCAGCAACTTGCCCGTGTCACCTCTCTCTGTCCTTTCTCTGGAATCCCTCCCTCCAAGCAAAGCAACTCCTTAGATTTTAAGGCACGGTCTGCTCAGAGTTCCAATAGTCCGTGTTGGAAATGAAAGGCAGAATGGCTTCCTTTGCCCTGAGCTCCGGATCAAAATCCTTGGGGTCTCATCCATTTAACACCCCTCTCGGTGTCAAACAAGAAGAATCCATGGAGCCACTGTTGGTGCGCACCTAACGCCGTCGGGCGCTGAGCTAGGGGCTGGAAATTAAGGAATAAACGAGTCCCAGGCATGCCCTTGGGGAAGGTCCTTAATGAGAAACATTTGGGGGGCCAGCCATGGGGTGAACTGCTTTCGAGCCAATAGGCTGTAATACTCTTTCTTTTGTCTCCCCAGATGGGGTTAGCTTTGGAAGTGCGTTTGACAAGTACTTTTAACAACCTGCGCCGCTCCCCAGTGCTATGTTCATTCTTGGCGCACAAGAGCCTTGGGGCTGAGGCTATCCAGAAAGCATGAGAAAGTTGGGAGGTATACAATCGCCTCATTTCATGCCTAATCTCAAATGCCAGTTTCCCAGGTTTGAGTCTGGGCCATTCAGAGTCACAGTGGGGACACAGGCCAAGTAAACAAAAAGCAAGCCCGAGCTGAAGAGGGGGAAAATACACGCACGTCCTAGAGGCCATTGTTATCTATGCACGACTGAAGCCTGCAGTCGCATCTGAGACATTCCCCAGAGAACGTGCGTATTTTTTATGGCAGGTTTTGTATAAGCTTCATCTTTCTCTGCACACGAAAATCACTTTCATAAAACTTCCCCACAGGCTCACGTTCTAGGAAGAGAGCATCTGTTGGCAATTCTGAGATCTTATGACTTCATTCGGAGCCAGGGAAAATTCAAAATAGATTTTTTTAAACTTTAATAGAAAAATGAAACGGCCCGTAAAGATGTGGCCTCTACTTCAGAGACACAAGTAAGAACTTGGTCATAGGGATTCGGAATTCGTAAGACTTTAAAACTGATCCAAAAAAAAAAAAAATCGTTTCCAACACTGAAGTCACCACTGAGACCCCAAGTGAGGGGCAGGGCTGCCTGTGTGACCCTCTCTGCTGTCACAGAACATTCCATCTCCCCTTTAAAAGCACCACACAGTAAGCACTCAGTGACCAAGGGTGTTTGGAAAAGAACCAGTCCCCCATGAGCAGTTTCCCTCCAGTAGTGACACTTCTCCCTTCAAGCAACAAGCTTTTGTTTCTTATTTGGACAATTTTGAATGGAGAGATTTTCAAAACACACAATACATGTCCTCGCCGTTAGAAACAGAATGCGAGCTTATTTCATTATGTTTTCCTTTGATGGCTTCTAGCCATGATGATGATGGGACACAGTCCTGCGTCTTCAAGAGCACGGCTGTGTCTTGCTTCTCCCCACCCAGGACAGACATGCACTGATGGTTAGTTGACTGACCCTTTCCGGGAGTGAAACTCAGAAACCAGAAAGATAGGGAGAGGGGATCCAGCAGCCTAGGACAAATGACGCCAAGTTCTGCAAATTTTCCTTCATGAGACGGCTCCCTAGAACATTTGGGGGTATGGAACCAAGGCATAAGGACAACCCAGATAAAGAATTCTAACTCCTGCACCCCTCTGGCCCGCTATCCATGAAATGCTGCCCAAATACTGTGCAGTGCCAGCAAGATGCCTAGCTGGCCTTGAGCTGAAAAGAACAAGAGCCAGTATCTCCCACCTGCCCTTCCCTTTGGGGAGGTAGCTCCCACCTCGCTGGGCAATGGCTGCATAATGCCGGAATGCCCCCTCCCTTTTGTTTTAAAACATGCTGACGCTTTATCACAAGCTTGTGATCTCAGGGTCCTAAGAGTGAGTGAGAGAGAGAGAGAGAGAGAGAGAGGAGAAGTGAGGCAGAGAAACAGGGTGAACCAGTGCAAAGAAGGCAACAAACAGAACCACATGTACATACTTTAAATTTCTGAGTATGATAGGGCTCACGAAAGGCTCTAGCACCTTCTCAGTGTCTTCACAAAACTGGAATTAGAACTACTTATGGGGCTTGCAAAGCAAAGGTCTGCAGCCAAGATCCACAAAGAAGATTTTGCATTGCTCTCTAGCCACAGACCCCACCACTCCCTATTACAGATGTGACTGTTTCACCTGTTGATCTTACTGGTTCAGCCTTGAAGCCATTCCAGTTTGTAACCGTTGATCCGGAAGAACAAATCCGTTCATTCCACATGTGCTAAGCTCCTACTGTATCTGTAGAGGGACTGGCCGACAGAGGGAAGACTCAAAGATTCATAAGTGGATTACATCAAACATCTGCGATAAAAATGACACCAATTGTACACAAACTCAGAAAACAGGGAAGGGACTATTTCTCAACTCATTTCATAAGGCCAACATTGCTCTCTTGCCAAAACCAGACAAGAACACTAGAAGAAAAGGAAATTGCAGCTTAACATCTCTCATGAATACACACACAAAAGATCCTTAACAGATACTGTCAAAAATCACATCCGGCAATGTATCAAAAGGATAAGACATTGGGGCGCCCGGCTGGCTTAGTCTGGAGAGCCTGTCACGCTTGATCTCAGGATAGGGAGTTCAAGCCCCACACTGAGTGTAGAGATTACTTAAATGAATAAAAATTAAAAAGGGGGGATGGGGCACCTGGATGGCTCAGTTGTTAGGCATCAGATTCTTGATTTCAGATCAGGTCATGATCTTGGAGTTGTGAGATCGAGCCCTGTACCAGGGTTACGGAGCCCACTTAAGATTCTCTCTCTCCTTCTCCCTCTGCCCCTCTCCCCCTCTAAAAAAGAAAAAAAAAAAAGGATAATACATCATGACCAATTTGGAGTTATCATGGAAATGCGATGCACGTTTAACATTTAAAAATTAATCAATGTAATTCACCAGATGACATAAATTATATAATAATTTCTCTGTGTGTGTGTGTATCTCATCATTTGATATATTTGTGTACATCATCATTTCTGTGTATATATATATAGGAATAAAAACACATATATAGAAATAAGAAATACATATAGAAGCTGCATTTGACAAACTCAATGTCTATTCATGATAAAAAGTTTTAACAAACCAGGAATGGAAAGCAGACATTCGATCTGATAAAGGTCCGGACGCAGACTGACAGTGAACCTGCTGAGTGAATGTTCCAGGACATCTGGGTTATTCCAGTTTGGGCCACCTAGAGTAAAGGTGCAGCGAACATTGGTGCACAGGGTTTTGGGCAAACACAAATCTTCATTTCCTTGGGATAAAAACCCAGGGAAGACAAATGCTTGGCGGTGGGTGGGGTGGGGGCATATGGTAGTTGAATATTTAATTTTTAAAGAAACTGACAATTATTTTCCAGGCTGGTGGTGTACAAGTGATCCGGTTTCTGCACATCCTTACCAGCATTTGATATTGTCATTATTTTTTGTTTTAGCCATTTTGATGGGTGTGGAATGAACCATCATCCCACTATGGTTTTAATTTGTGTCTCCCTAATGACTAAGGATGTTGACCGTCTTTTCATGTGCCTATTTGTTTTCTCTATAGTTTCTTTTTTCTTTTTTTAAAGACTTTATTTGAGAGAGAGTGAATGAGAGAGGTAGAGAAAGTGAGCATGAGCAGTGGGGAGGAGCAAAGGGAGAGGCAGACACCCTGCTGAGCAGGGACTACCCCCTCCCCCTCCCCCTCTGACATAGGGCTAGATCCTAGGACCCTAGGATCATGATCTGAGCCAAAGGCAGACATTTAACCAACTGATCTGCCCAGATGTCCCTGTTTTTTGTATATTTTCTTTGGTGAACTATCTCGGCATGTCTTTTTTCCATTTTCTAATTGAGTTGTTTGGGGTTTTTTCACTGGTGAGGGTTTTTTTTTTTTGCTGTTTTCTTTTGTTTTGTTTTTTTGAGAGTTCTTGATATATTCTACATACTAGTCCTTTGTTGGATATGTGGTTTGCAAATATTTCTTCCCAGTCTGTAGCTTGTCTTTTCAACTTTTTAACAGGATTTTTCACAGAGCAAAATTTTTAAATTTTAATGAGTCAAATTTATGAGTGTCTCCTTTTCTGAATAATGCTGTGACTATCACCTCTAAGAAGTCTTTGCCTAGTCCCAGATCCCAAAGATTTTCTCCCATGCTTTTTTCTAAAAGTATTACATTTTAATTTCAGTCCTGAAACCAATGTTGTACTATATGTTGCCCCGCTAGAATTTAAAGAAAATTTGGGGAAAAAAATGAAAGTTTTACATTTTACATGTAAGTTTGTGATTTTGAGTTAATTTTTTAATGGGTGGGAAACTTAGGTTGATGTTTGTTTTTTATCTGATGGATGTCCAGTTGCTTCGGCACCATTTGTAGGAAAGGCTATCTCTTCCCTATGGAATTATTTTTGCACCTTTATCAAAAGCCAGTTGGGCATATTCAAGTGGGTCTATTTCTAGGCTCTTGATTCTGTTCCATTGATCTGTATATCTTTTCCTCTGTCAATGGAACAATTTTGATCACTACAACTGTAGAATACGTCTTCAAACTGGGTACTTTGATTCCCCTGCTATATTATTCCCTTTCAAAACTGTGTTAGCTGCTCTAGTTCCTTTGTCTTTCCATATAGATTTTGAGACAATCTTATCTATATATTGTTAAAATCTTGTTAGGGGTTTAAAAGAAATTGCATTAAACATGTATGTCCACTTGAAGGGAATTGACATTAATACTGTGTTGTGTCTTCCCATCCATGAACAAGGTATGTCTCTCCATTTTCAAAGCTCTTCTGTAATTTGTTTTATCAGCATTGTATACATTTCATCCTGTGTATGTTCTATCAGGTTTATACCTAACTATTCTATTTTTGAGTGATTATAAATGATATTGTACTTTTAATTTTGGTGTTCACATGTTCATTGCTAGTACATAGGAAAGGTAGATTTCTATGTATTTATTTTATATCCTGAGATACTGCTGAACTCACCTATTAGTGCTAGGAGTTTTTTGCAGAACCCTTGGCATTTTCTATGGAGAAAATAATGTCATCTGTGAATAGGGACAGTATTATTTCTTCCTTTCTAGTCTGTAATGCCCTTCATTTCCTTGTCTTGCTTTGATATACTGGCTTGTTCTTCTAGTATAATGCTGAGTAAGAATGGGGAGAGCAGACCTTGCCTTGTTCCCAACCTTAGGGGAAAAGCATTCAGTCTTGTACCATTAAGTACAAGGCTAGCTGTAGGGTTTTGTAGATGCTCTTCATCAAGCTGAGGAAATCCCTCTCGGTTCCTCTCTTCTGAGAGTTCTTTATCATGAATGGGGTCTAATTTTGTCAAATGCTTTTTCTGCATCAGTTGATAGGATCATATTATTTTTCTTTTTTAGCTCATTAATAAGACATCAATTGATTTTGAAATATTGAACTGGATCTCATTTCTGGAACAAACCCTACATGTATAAATCTCATGTCTCATGGTTTATAATTCTTTTCATATATTACTAAATTCTACCTACTAGTATTTTGTTAAGGATGTTTGTATCTAAATTCATGAAGGATATTTGGTCTGCAATTTTTTTTTCTTTTTTTAAATTGTTCTTTCTTTATCATGTTTTGATATCAGTATAATACCAACTTCATAAAAGTGAATTTGGGAAGTGTTCCTCCTATTTTCTGGAAGAGACTGTGTAGAATTAATAATTATTCCTTAAACATTTGTTAGTATTTTCCAGCAAAACCATCTGGGCCTGGAGATTTCTTTCTTTTTTCTTTATAGGAATTTTAAAATAATGAATTCAATTTTCTTAATAGTTGTAGGGCTGTTCAAGTTATCTCTTTCATATCAAGTGATTTGTGGTTAGTATGTGTTTTCGGAGAAGATGGTCTATTTCAAATAATGTGCCAAATTTATGTGTGTAGAGTTGCTCATAAATTTCCCTTATCAACCCTTAAAAGCAGGATCTGGAGTGATAGTCTCTGTTATAGTCCAGATGTTGACAGTTTGTATATTCTCTCTGTAATTTGTCAGTCTTGCTGGGTTTGTCGGTTTTATCTTCTCAAAGAACCAACTCTTTGTTTTGTAGATTTTTTTTTCTTCTTTCTTCTGTCTTTTGATTTCTGCTCTTTATTATTTCCTTACTTCTTTGGGTCTATTTTCCACTTCCACTTATTGAATCTTGAGGTGGAATCCTGAATTACTGATTTGAGGTTTTTCCTCTTTGCTAGCATATGTATTTAGTGCTATAAATCTCCCTCTCAGCACAGCTTTAGCTGTGCCCACACACTTTGATATGTTGTATTTTTATTTTAATTCAACTCAATGTATTTTTTTTTCCTTTACTTAAGACATCCTCTTTGATCCTTAGGTTATTTGGAAGCATGCTGCTTCCTTTCCAAGTGTTTGGAGATTTTCCTTTTAGCTTTTTGTCATTGGTTTCTAATTGGCTCCCATTGTGATTAGAAAACATACTGTGCAGTTTCCCTTCTTTTAATTTTCTTGAGGTTTGTGTTCTGGCCCAGGAAATGGTCTGTCTTGGTGTGTGATTCCCAGCAGCTAAAAGAACATGTGTCCTGCCATTGTTGGGTAGAGGGTTCTTCAAATGCTGTTAGATGCTGTTGGTCAGTGGTGTCCTTGAGTTCTGTATCTTTGTTGGTATTCTGTCTGGCTGTTCTATCAGTCACCAGGAGAAGCACGTGAAAGTCCCTAAGTATAAATGTAGATTTATCTGTTTCTTCTCTCAATCCTACCCATTTTACTTTCACATATTTTGCAGCTCTGTTACATGATGCACATTCAGAATTGGGGTGTGTTGTTGATGGATCTATCCTTTAACATTGTATAATCTCTATCACCAGTCATTTGCTTTGCTCTGAAATCTACTTCATCTGATATTATTAATATAGCCACCTGCTTTAATATTTAATGTTTACATGATCATGTTCTACTCTTTTGATTCTAACCGGACTATGCCAGTGTAAGTGAGTTTCTTGTGGACGTCATAAAATTGGGTCATTTAAAAAAATCCACTATACTAGGGGCGCCTGGGTGGCTCAGTTGGTTAAGCAACTGCCTTCAGCTCAGGTCATATCCTCGAGTCCCGGATCGAGTCCCACATCAGGCTCCCTGCTTGGTGGGGAACCTGCTTCTCCCTCTGACCCTCCCTCTTCTCATGCTTGCTCTCTCTCTCTCTCTCTCTCTCTCCTTCTCATTCTCTCTCTCAAATAAATAAGTAAAATCCACTATTCTAGGATGCCTGGGTGGCTCACTCAGTTGAGCTTCTGACTCTTGGTTTTGGAGGATGCCTGGGTGGCTCACTCAGTTGGGCTTCTGACTCTTGGTTTTGGCTGGGGTCATGGTCTTGGGGTGGTGAGATTGAGCCCTTATAAAGCCTTGCTTTGGGGTTCATGCTTAGCGTGGAATCTGCTTGGGATTCTTTCCCTCTCTGTTCCTTCCCCAACTTTCTCTCTCTCTCTCTCTCTTTCTCTTTCATAAATAAATAAACAAATAAATAAACAAAATCTTAAAAATCCACTATACTAACTCCTGTTTTTTCACTGCCAATTTCTGTCTGTTAGTTGTTTTCACATGGGAAATGATCATTTACATTTAGTTTAATGATTGGCATATTAGGGCTTAAATCTCCCTTTTGTTTTTTGTTTCATATTTGTTCTTTTTCTTTTTTTATTTCCCTGTGTTTGTCCCCTGTCATCCTGTGAGTTACTTGAATATTTTTTAGAGTTACATTTTCATTTGTCTCTCATGTTTTTTAATTTATTGTTTTGCATAACTGTCTTAGTAGTTACTTTAGGTATCACATTATATATACGAAGCTTATCATAATCTACGGGTGTCATTTCACCAATCAGAGTGAAGTGGAGAAATTGAACCTCCCTTCAGGTTCCTTTATTCTGCCCCATTTATAGTTGCCTAAAATATTTCCTCTACATATATTTGGAACCACATCAGCCAGTTTTTGTTTTAATGTCAAAGAAAATTTAGAAAACTCGAGAGGAGAAGGGAAACTCATTGTATTTTCCCATCCTTTTGCTTGCTTTCCTACTGTTCCAAGGTTTCCTCATTTTATTGTTTCCTTTTTGTTTAGAAAACTTCCATTCATAATCATTTTAGTACAGGTCGACTGACAAAAGTTCCTCCTTTGTCTGATAATGTCTTGGTTTCCCTTTCCTTTCAGGGATAATTTTCCTGAGTATAGAATTCTAAATGTTTCTTTCTAGCCCTTGTTAAATATGGTGCCACTTTCTTCTGGCCTTTGTGATTTCTGATGAGGAGTCTGCTGTGCTTGGAATGGTTTCCCCTTTGGGTAGAGTGTCTTTTTCCTCTTCTGCTTTCTAGAATTTTTTCTTCATCTTTAGTTCCCAGAATTTTGACTATGATGGGTCTTGGTGTGCATTTATTTAAATTTATCATATTTAGAATTTGCTCACCTTCTTGAAGCTGTAGTTTATGTTTCTTTGCCAAATTTGGGACGTTTCCAATTATTATTTCAGCCCCACACTCTTTCTCTTCCCCTTCTAGGACTCCGATAAAACAATATTTGATCCTTTGATATAATGCCATGGATCACTGGGGCTTTTTAATACGCCCCCTCCCTCACTGTCCAAATCAGATGATTTCTGTTCACAGATTCTTTCCTTTGTCTACCTCTTATTTCTCTGCTGAGACTTTCTATTTTTCATTAGCTTTGAGCATATTCACAACTGCTTGCTGAAGCATTTTTATCACGGGTGCTTTGCAGTCTTCACCAGATAACCTAACACCTAACTATCTCAGGGTTGGTATCTATTTATTGTCCTTTTTCATTCTGTTTGGGACCTTTCTGGTTCTGAGGGATTTTCAACTGAAACCTGGATATTCTCCTATTACGTATGCAGCTCTGGATCTTATTTAAACCTTCTGTTTCAGCTGGCTTTCTCTCATACCATTCTGGCAGGGGAAGCGGGGGCCCTGCCTCATTACTGCCCGGTGAAGATAGAAGTCCTGGTTTTCCACTCAGCCTTCATTGACATCCAAGGTGGATGCTTCCTGTTCCCTCTGGGGGGTGGGAGGGTGGGTAGGAGTTCTGGCTCCCCACTGAGGCTCCACTGAAATCTCCCCAGCTGGGAGAGAGAGAGATGCTCTGTTACCTCTTCCCGCCTTGAGCCCCGGGTTGGGGGAGGGAGGAGGGTTGTGACTTTGTTACTGCCGGGCCATGGTGAAGGTCCCAGCTCTATTTGGCCTCCTCTCACAAAACCCCCATGGGGAAGAATGAAGATGTCTTTGCCGAGTTGGGGGAGAAGTCGAGACTCCCCATGTGTCTGTACCGACACCACAGAGAGAGACCTCATTCCCAGCTGGCTGGGATAACAGTCCTGGCCCCCTACTCAGCCATCTCTGACACCAGCCCAGTGGGAATGTTGGGGCCCCTCATTACAGCCTGGTTAGGGGTGTGTGGGCAAGGCTTTTTTTTTTTTTTTTTTTTTTCCTGTGTGTTTAGCTAAAGTAGGGCAGTTTTTGTCTAAAAGTTTTCTGTCTTATTGGGCTGCCCTTTCTCGGTCCTTTGGCTAGAGAGAACAGGCTTTTGTTGGGCTTCTGGTGTCTGTGCTTGCTGGCATTTCCAGATGGCAGCTGCCTTGGCTCCAAGTCCAGGTTACGTACAGCAAAAGAGAACCCAGGAACTCACCACCGTGTTGTTTCTTGGGTCTTGAGGCCCCTTCTCGGCCTTTCTCCTCTCCATCTTTCAGAATCTTCTTATATTTATAATAAAATGCTCATTTTTGAGGTGTACTTACTGAAAGGAATAAGGAAAAATGCATCTGCTCCATCTTCCCAGAAGCAGAGAAGTCTCTGTGCTGTTTTTGCAACTTTCTATGAGTTTATGATTATTTCAAAATGAGAGGTTAAAGAGAAATTTTAACATAGGCCTCTCGCCAATTTTTTCATGGGTCAGAATCTAAAAAAGCTTTCTTACTCAAAAAGAATAAAACAATCCATCGATTGAAGTCAGTGCATAATAAAATCCAAAGGACAGCCTCTCGGAGGCAGGAGCAAGTGTGGGGCTGACTTTGGCGGAGTAGGTTTACCAAGGCAACGGGACCGTGAACAGCACCGGCGGTGCCCAGGGAGATGGGGCTGCGCTGGCAGCTCAGGACTTGTAGGTGCTGTTTCTGAAGATTATGAAACACTTTTTGGGACACCTGGGTAACTCAGTCAGTTGAGTGTCTGCCTTCGGCTCAGGTCATGATCCCAAGGTCCTGGGATTGAGTCCCAAGTTGGGCTCCCTGCTCAGCAAGGAGCCTGCTTCTCCCTCCCCCGGCTCTTGTGCGCGCTCTCTCTCTCTCTCTCAAAAATAAGAAAATAATAATCTTTAAAAACGAAAAGATTATGAAGCATGTTTCAAATAAAAGACCCACTCCTACGAACCCTGTAGGGGTCCTTGAACGCCGGACTTTGATTCTGCAGTTGGTACCTGCCCAGGAGGGACACAACTATAGAATGGGAGCTGGAAGGGCCGGCGGGTGCCACCTGCCTGACCCTCCTCTACAGCAGGGAGCAAGGTCACAGCCACAGCCATAGCGAGGCGGATGGAAGTGGGGCCCACGGGAGGCCGTCTGTCTGCCCGCAAGGGGGGACTGAAGGAGAGGCCCACCGCGGGGGCCCAGCTGGCCGGCCGGCCTCCAGGCTGGAGGAGATGGGAGCATCTGGAAAACATCACTCACTTTGACCAATCAGTGTTTAAAAGCCAAACAAAGCCACAGCGCGCACAGCCAGGTCTCCCCTCCCAAGTGGAACAGCACATCTGGGTGTTTCATTGGACCTCACCTTTGCTGCCACGGTTCCCTGGGGACGGCGGGAGCCTCTTGTGATCAAAGGACACATCTACCCATCTTTAAGTCCCAGAAAGTGGCCTGATCTCCCAAAAACAAATTCACGCCTGCTTAAGGAAAACCGGAAATGGCATAGTTCCGCCTTTCCATTGTTACTGGGTCCCGCAGCAGCCCCTGGGGTGAGAGCCGGGAGTGCGGCTAGAAGCAAAGCTAAGCCCCAGCCCCAAGCTGTCCTCCGTCTTGTGGAAGACACGGAAGGCCACGAGTGCGGGTAGAAAAAAGTGACCACCTCGTACTCGAGGCCGTTCGCGATGGCGACCACTCCCTCTTCCTGGAAGCAGCCCCCGCCTGCTCCGGCACCCCCTGGGTCTTCTCCTGTCCCCCCAGCCACGGCCTCTACCTGCTCGTCCCATGTTGGGTCCTGGATGTCCTCTCTTCTCTCCCCACTGTCTCTCTCCCGAGCCCCTTCTTCCTCTCCTGCAGATCCACGTACCATCTCTATGTCACTCATCCCCAAATTCACGGCCCAGCCAAGCCTTTCCCTCTGAACCTAAACACACACATCCGGCACCGCCTCTGGGATGTCTCCGGGATCTGAGGACCCACCACTGGCTGCAGGGGGTGGACGGTGAAACTGGAGAAGGCACAAGATGTCCGTTGACGGCTGTGTGTGCTGGAGCAGCAGGGCCCAGAGCAAGCAAGGAGAGAGCTGTTCTCAGAAGGAGATCAAAACCGCTGCGGCTCACGTAGGTATTGAAAGCCCAAGAAGAGGAATTTGCCAGGCAGACCAGGTGGGGAGGGGATGTCGCGGGGACAGGCGGCCTGTGCAAAGGTCCAGAGGCATGACAGGGTTTACTGAGTGCCGCTGTGGCAGAGTGGGGGGTGGGGCCCCCAGGAGACTGGGCTGCACTGGTGCTCAGCAGGAGGGAGCAGACCGATGGCGTCGGATTTGAGTTTTTGATCGAAGCTTGGCCGTGTGGTCCCCGTACTCTTACATGACAGCCTCAGTGCCCCCATCTGTTAAATGGGGATAATAACAGAACCTACTTCCTAGGGTGATGGTACAGATTAAGCAAGAAAATGTGCCTGGTGCGTTGTAAGTGTGGAACAATATGGCCTATTTCTTTGTGTCTCTGTCACCGTCATTTATTAGGCCCTAAAGCTAAAGGGACGGTTCTGGAAAATGTGGCTGAGCTCTCGCGGGTGATAGTGTCCTTGCTGCAGGGCGTCAGTGCTGTAACGTGCGAAGCTGCCTGCCCCACTCAGACGCCAGGCCAGGGGCTGCATGGCGGCCCGGAGGCCACCTGCCGCAGGCTAGCAAGAGACGACGCCATCCAGGAGGCAGGGGTTTTCCCAAACTTACCAACCTCTGCATTGGGAGAGGGACCTGGGGGCTTCTTTGAATTCAGACCTGCAGTCCCGGGGCTTCTGGGAACAGTGAAGGGGACTTCACTGTCGCTTCCATTTGGGGTGAGGGCTGGAAGCCAGGCGGACTTCTCACTGTGGTGTTGGGAGGGTATGGGAGCCTTGGGAAAGCGGTCTGCCCCCTGGAGCCCCAGGTCTGGGCCCCTTCCCCAAAGGACATCTTCCAGGAGCAGTTAGATGTCACGTGAAAATAAAGCCCACAGAATTTCGGAAACATCTGTCGCTCCTTGCTCTACCTGAGCGTGTGTTCAACACAGAAACTAGAGTCAAATCAGCCTGGAGTCAGATCTCAGGGTCCCCACGCCCCTGGGGCTGAACCGTGACCCCCTAGGGCTTGGTTTTGTCATCTAGAACATGGTGCGGGGACGACAGCTCCCACGACGCACAGCGGACGGGAGCCCAGGAGAGCAGAAGCGCAGACGGGAACCACCACAGTGCCTGGCACACAGCAGATGCCCCAGAAACTGGAGCGACACCTCTCCCCCCGGGGGCTGGGGAAACATGCACCAGTTCTTTCCACTGACACCGCTAGGAGGTGGTGAACAGGCCAGAGGTTTATTTTAATTAGCGAACAGCAGGAAAAGTTGATTCAGGAATGTGAGCCCTTGATGATTTCCCCAGGTGGTAGGAGAAAATATCAAATGACAAAAACAAACTGACAAACATTCTTGAGGGGAAGAAAAGAGAGAGAGACAGAGAGAGAGAGACAGTCCAGTTAATGCACTGCCTAAATATAGCAAAGTATATTTTTGTAGAAGGCAAAAGTGGTGCCCAAGCCATGGAAGAAAATACGGCTCCTTCCCAAATTTTCCGCCCAGCTCTTTCTTGAATTGAGGCGGCAGCCGCTTCTGGAAGCGTCCAGCCGAGCGGTGACAGCCCCATGAGCCTGGGTGCTTGGCGCCGGCCAGCGGGGGACAGGGCTGGGCAAGCTGCCGTCCCTTCTCGTAAAATCCAACAGAGTGGGCCGGCTCGAGCTCTCTCTTACCTCCACGGGGCTTTTCTCTGTCTGCGGGTTAGAAAGGAGACCGTGAACCCAGCTCCACAAAGGGCCCGCAGAGGTAGGTTTGGCCAAAGAGCTGCGCAAACTGCCTGTAGGCCCTGAGCACCCCCACCCCCCTCCCCAGCCCCTAATTGGGAACAGGTGAGTGGAGGCGCCCACGGGGAGCGGGCCACGCCGTCTCTGACAGCAGCATTCCCGCCGAATTCCTTCGTCCTGATTTCGACACACACCAGCACAGCCCCATGCAGAACCAATTACGTGGCCCCGCAGAGGAGGCCGCGGCTCCAGCCGAGGTGGCTGGACAGGGGCTCCTGCGGAGGCCGCCCCCCACCCCCCACCCACCCCGGTCAGCTCTGTGATCCGTCTGTGCCCACAGCCCGCGCCCGCCTTCCCGGAGGAAAACCACACACCGTCGATCATGAGTTTGCTGAAATGCGGGGACGTTTCCGTGGATGTTCAACAAATTGCTGACCACAGAGCTGACCGCTCCCGGGAGCTGCCGTGGGTGCAGCCCCTGGGAAAGGGTGGCTGGGGCTGTTAGAGCGAGTGAGTGGGGAGGGAGGACTTCCCCTCGCAGATACCGGTTAACAGCTGTCCCCCGGCCTTTAGGACCGAATCCAGAAAAGGTGCTGGGTGGAGAGGGCCGGCTTTGGGGCCGTGGGAGCTGCAGGTAGGGGAGGCTGTTCGGCGTGGGATCAAAGAATGCATCTATACGCGCTTCCTAGCGAACCTCCTTTGAGGACCAGCGGTGACCCCACTCTGCTCCAGGCTCCATGCCCGCGGCTCCCCGGTCCCCGAGCTGTGGATGCTCACCGGCGCTGGGGGTCGGGGGGCAGCCAGCCCGGGACTTTGCCAAGGGAGAGGGAACAGAGAGAGAGAACGGTCCGTGCACTGTACTCTGCTCGATGGCAATGCCATCTAAAGGCAACGCCACCCTCGCGTTGTTCACGACCCTCTGTGGGGTGACACGGCCTGGAGGCAGGTCCCGACTCCACCGCCAAGTGTGCGACCTTGGGCCAGAGACTCAGCCCCCCAGAGCCTTGGTTTCTCCTCCGCAAATGGGCGCGCGCATAGTAGACAGCGCACAAGGCTGTCGTCAGAATTCCATGGAGCGCCCCGGCCTAGGACAGGGAGGGACTCCACAGGCTCTAAGCACTCTCCGGCCCTGCTGGGGACACCGCCAACAGACGAGATCCACACTGAACTCCTACTGGCTTTGCCTTCTGGGTCTCCGGGGGCAGAGCGGTAGGGGAGCTGTTTCAGGGAAAGAGGGTCCACGCATTCAGGGTCACGCAGCAAATATTATTCCCTGGCTGCCTTCCAGGAATGAAGCAAAACAGAGCGAGTGATAGAAATCTGTTCTGCGTCAGAGCTCCTTCAGGGAGCAACAGGAGGGCCCCACAGCACCACGGACGTGCTGGCCCAGGCCCAGGGGAGAGGAGATGGGGCCCAGGGTGGTCTCTGTCCCCCATCGTGATTTACAAGCACAAAGCCCAAGGGAAGGTCACTAATGTTTGGAAAGGGGGCGTGGGGGAGTTTGTGGTCACCTTATGTGCCCAACGCCCAGCGCTGACCACCACTGCCTTGCTAACACTCTCAGCTTCCGTAGCCCACGGGCACTGGTCCAATCTTTTGGCCTTCTCCAGGCTCAAGGTCCTTTTCAAGCTGGCTCTGCCTGTCTCGGGCCCCTCCTTCTAGAAACGTTCCTTTCCATCATTCGGAACTACACATGCTTCAAGCCCCACCCAGCAGAAACGGCATCTGAGTCACCTCCACGTCCGGGGTCCTGCTCTGAGCAGGTGCCTAATTGCCACCACCGGGCTCCTCCGTTCCATTATGTAGGACACCACGAATGGGAGGAAGGACATAGTCTCACGCGGGGTGTCCTGGTCTCAGGGCTGTTCCTGGAAGCACCCCCCCCCCGCCCCTACTACATCCTACGTAAGAATTCACGTTGTCATTATTAACATCGTTCTCAGAAGGTAGGATTCAAGGAGACACCCAAGGATTCAGATTTCAGCTCAGGTCTGAGAAAGAACCACAGCCAAGTGGGATCTGGATTTTTCCAAAGATCACCTTGGCTGGAGGGGTGGGGAGCATGCTGTCGGTCAGAGGCTGACTGCAGTGGTCCAGACCCTGGAGGAGGCCCCCAGACCAGGACAGGGGCCAGGCGGATGGAGAAGGGGTGACCAGAGCTTGAGAGACGTGGGTGTGGCACGGGTGGTGGAGGGATAGTCCCCGACTTCCTGCCCGGGACCAGGACAAGGTGGTGCCTTTCGTCCCTGTGGGCTTTGCAGACAGACGAGCAGTTCTGGACACGCTGAGGCAAGATACCCGTGGGACAGCCGGGTAGGGATTTCTAGTAGCAGAAAAAGAAGCTCAGAGAAGAGGTGGGGGCCGGAGGTTTTGTTTGCACCCTGGGACATTTCCTTCCAGATGGGGACTCATTCACCCGAGACACTTCACCCCAGCCTTCCCGATGCCCAGAGACGGGAGGGGGCAGGCGACCCGAGTGTTGCAACATCCCGAGGTGATTTATAGGGAAAACGTCTCTGTGTTTGTTTCTCAGTGCTGCCTTCCAAGAGGGAATCTAAAACCCCACATTCTGATCCTCAAGTGTAATTTCCAGTCATTCCCACCGACAACATTTGGTTCTTATTACCAAAAGATACTCACACAGATGTAGCATTAGAAACTTGGCTCTGGTGGGTAAAGACAACAAGATAGCCAAGAGCATTGCAGCAACCCTCAGACATTTACGATTCCAAGAAACGGTTGTTGGATCTCGCCTCCAGAATGGCCATTTTCCGTGAGGTTCTGCGTGGAAGACAGCCAGCCCCTCGGTCGATTTCAGCCGGTCCGTCTGAACTTGCACCCAGAGGCCCCTAGACGGTGAGCGCCTGAGGGACGAAGGCCTGGGCTTTGTCTCCTGGTGTCCCCACCCAGACACACAGACCGTGCTCCCTAAGGGTTTGCTGACCGAAGAAAGGACTACCACAGGTCAGGACAAGCTAGTTTTTCTCTGTTGACATTTCCTCCAAAGGTTTTAAGGGCTTATTACAGGGAGCGGTGGCTTCTCTGAGACAGAAATGGGAAAGTATTTACAGAGAAGTAATGTTTTGAAATTAGATGGAGAACTTTACCCTTGCCTCTGTCAAAGTCTAGGTCATGGTTGGGGTCTGTTCAGTGACATTATGGTATAGTGCTCACTTACGAACCCTGGGTATCCCCAAGTGTCCGTTTAAAGATTTGTGTATTTTTATTTTATTTTATATTTTCTAAAGATTTTATTCATTTATTTGACACAGAGAGATCACAAGTAGGCAGAGAGGCAGGCTGAGAGAGAGGGAGAAACAGGCTCCCCGCTGAGCAGAGAGCCCGATGCGGGCCTTGATCCCAGGACCCTGGGATCATGACCTGAGCTGAAGGCAGAGGCTTCCCACTGAGCCACGCAGGTGCCCTGTGTATTTTTATTTTAGACAGAGGGAGCAAGAGCGAGCAGCCGAGCTGGGGGAGGGGCAGCAGTAGAGAATCTTTAAGCAGACCCTCTCCTGAGCACAGAGCCCAGGGCAGGGCCGGCTCAAACCAAGGGTCTGATGCTTGACCAACAGAGCCACACAAGTACCAACCAAAGATTTATTTATATTTGAGAGAGAGAGATCCCGCCCACTTGAGTCAGTTTATTTTTACATAGTAATAGTTAACAGTGAGGTGCCTGGGTGGCTCGGTGGGTTAAAGCCTCTGCCTTCAGCGAGGTCATGATCTCAGGGTCCTGGAATCGAGCCCCGCATCCGGCTCTCTGCTCAGTGGGGAGCCTGCTTCCCCCCACCCCCTCTCTCTGCCTGCCTCTCTGCCTACTTGTGATCTCTGTCTGTCAAATAAATAAATAAAATCTTAAAAAAAATAGCTAACATTTCTGACATCTATCCTATACACTGAGCACTTTAGCCAGCCGTGTCCTTTCATCTCCATACTCCTGGGATGATGGTATGCTTCTTATCTCTGTTTTATAGATGCGGGAACGGGCCTTGGAAGGTCATTTTTCCTGGGGCGCACAGCCTGTGAGAGGCAGAGCTGCTGCATAAGGCCAGGGAATGTGGCTCCGCAGCCTACTTCCCCACTGTTTCCGACTCCTTCTGAGCACCAACGGGAGGCCACGGCGGTGGGATGCCTTTCATGTGCTTTCATCCCCTTACTCCTCTTGGTCACGCTGAGAGATAGGCCAGCGTTATGGTCCCATTTTACAGCCGGGAAAACTGAACTTCATGGAGGGAAAGCTCCTTTGTCTTCCCATCGCTCCCAGGACTCCACTCTTCCCTCTTCAGCACCTGTGCCCCATCGCTGCGTGGGAACTACAAGGGTCCCCTCAGACAACAGGTCTCCATCCGTCTCCCCCAGCGCCCACAGGCTGACAGGGGAGGGCCTCGGCTCCAGGAGCCCCCAGGACCCTCTGGGCCTCGGGGCAATTGTGGACGAGCCAGGCACGTCTCCAGGAGCCCTGGGAGGAAGCAAAAGAAAACAGAGAACTTGTAGCTATTTCTGCATGGGGGAGGCCCATCTCCGAACACCAGTGCCTTCCTGTAGACACCTCCCCACCCCCCGTCTTGTGCACACTGCCATATGGAAGGAATCAGGAGACTGGTGGACTCCTGTCCCTCCTCCTGGGCTTCCTTGCCAGGTCTAAGTCAAGGTCAGGAAAGCCTCTCTCTTCCTCCCCGCGTGGTGCTCCAGTAACCAGACAGCTCCCGCCCACCCACCAGGACCTACCGGTCAACTTGCCACCTTGTAGCCCAGGAGAGAGAACTGCCCCCCCACCCCCACCCCAAACAGGCTCGAGTCATCCCGGAGGCTGCCCACTGGGAGGCAAGCCCCTGGAGCCCATTCTTGCCTGGTGCCCGACGGACCCAGGACTGGCACATGATGGAGACCCCGCCTGGACCGGGTCTCTGCGCATTCGGCATGCTGGGTCTTCCCGTTGGCCCGGCCGAGCGAGCAGGCTGAGCTCCAGTTCAGGATGGAGAGCAGATCCGAAGTGGGCCGTGGGGCCACACAGCCCGGGTCCCCATCGGGCTCCGTGCTGTGTGGTTTCGAGCAAATCCCTTCACCTCTCTGAGCCTCGGGTGACACATCCCAATAGCAAAATGGGCGCCACATGGGGCGTTTTTGCCTGGCACTGCGGAATCCTGAGAGATCCGTGGAGAAGATTGAGGGAGGCATGAAAGAGGTTGGGGGAAATTGCCTCCTTATTTCAAACAACATAACTGAAATGCAGCGCTGCCTTCCATTATGAAGGTACAGAGCCTTCCGGGGGAGTATTAGCAGCGCCTGGGGCCCGGCATTGGTGGCCCTCAATACTTCAGAGTTATAACAGCCACTAGATGGGTCACCTGGTCTTGCTACCCAGCGCACTAATGTCTCAATGCCTTTCCGCCAGGTGTCCCAGGGCAGGAGAGGAGCCTCGGCTGGACGGCAGGGGCTCTCTGAACTCTGCAACCGTGTGAGGTCTCTCCGTGCACACAGCCCTCTCACCTCGCTGGCTAAGCCACTGGTAGCTCCGCAACTCCCACTCAGAGGAAAGGAACCGGAGGGTTTGAAGAAAGGCTGACTTTTCTTTTTTTTAAGAGACAGACAGTGAGGTGGGGGGGAGTGGCAGAGGCAGAGGGAGAGAATCTTAAGCAGGTTCCACACACTCAGCACAGAGCCTGATGCAGGGCTCGATCTCACCATCCTGAGATCCCGACCTGAGATCAAGAGTCAGGTGCTTAACCGACTGAGCCCCCCAGGAGCCCCCTGGAGAAAGGCTGACCCTTCAATGCCCAGGGCAGGCCCCGTGGGGCAGGCTCAGTGCAATGCATTGTTTTGGGAGAAGACGTCAATTTTTGTAACAGAAATTCCTTTCAAACAGCTGCTAGGTCTCCAAATCTTGGGTCATTCTGTGCCCCTTCACATGGCGCCCCCCCCACACCGAGTCCACATGCCTGTTCACTCCTTAACATTTAACTGGAAGCAGATCACCTCTCCCACTACCGCGGCTTCATCCGGCCCCAAGCCAGCATCCCCCCTACTTGGATAACTCCTGTGGGGTCCCCTCGGGTCCCCTGTTTCATCTCTGTTTCCTTCCCACACACCATTGTTGCCACAGCAACCAGAGAAGTTGTACTAAGGGCAAGTCAATTGTCCCTTGGTCAAAACCCTCCAAAGGCACCCATCTGACTCCCAGGGAACATTAAAACTTGCAAAGGCCGGTCTCGCCCTCCCTGCTCCCCTTGCCCCGCTCTCACACTCAGCTCCAGCCACACCAGCCTCCTTGGACACGCAGGCACTGCCCTTCCCCAGGACCTTTGCACTTGCTGTTCCCTCTGTCTGGAAAGGCTTTTGCCCTCACACTTTCAGGTTCTTATTTCCACATCTCCTCCTTGCTGATGCTTTCCCAGGCGTGGTGGACAGAGGATGCAGGGCCCAGATTCCTCTAGAATGGGAGGAAGCTTCCTCTGGAAGCAGGAATGGGAGACCTGCTTCCCGGCTGCTCCTGCCCTCCTCCAGAACTGCCTCAGCTGAGGAAGGCCACACCTCCTTCCAGGGGCAGCCTTATCCAGCGGCTGACCAACACAGCATAGAAAGGCCTGATGTTAGATGTTTCTGAAAGCTCATCCATCTGCAGAATTCCACGTGGGGGTGGCCGACATCTTTGTCGGACCTTGTCACAGCTCAACTTCTCCCTCTGCCCAATCCTGCCTCTTCCCCACCCCCAACACATGTTGATCCCAGCTGCCCTCCCTAATAGATGTCCCGTGCACTAATCTAACCAGTTTTCTTCCCAGGGAACGCAGTGACATCAGGCACCCTACCTGAAAGTGCAGAACACCTGCTCAAACGCATGTGCACTCGCCCCTTCCTTTTCTGCTCTTTAGCGCGCATCCTTATCTTCCCTCACAGAGTGACCTGCTTATCTTGTTCATTGTCCCTCCATCGGAATGTGAGCCCTATAGGGACAGGAGTACGTTTTGTTTTGGTTTAACTTCATTGTGCAGAACAATACCTATCACTATCAGTACCCACTCAAACTTTGTTGAATGCATGAGTGACAGAACAGGCATGCTGTCCTTGACTTGTGGTCCAAATCCATTCTAGATGCCCTGTGCACTCTGACATCATGAGTTAGCATAATTGGTTTGGGGAAACTGATTCTAGATCTTGACGACTTGCCACCAATGAATCCCATTTTGCCGTGCTCCAGATTGCGTAGGTCCTGATTCCGGCTCTACTCACCTGACCACATGAAGAATGCTTTTTGTTTTGTTTTGTTTTGTTTTGTTTTTAGAGCTTCATCCACATGGCCATTAAAAATGTTGGATAGAACAAAGTAGTTCTCATGGCCATTTTCTTGGTGGTATTCAAGTTCGCTTGAGTTGATTTAGTCCATGTATTTGCTTGTGTCCTTCTGCCCCTCTTAGCTGCATGCCTTGTTAATTGCTGCAGCCCAGGGCCTACCGCTGCTCCCGGCATGTGGTAGGGCTCTCGTGGTTGGCCTCATCACCCCTAGCAGGTGGGTGCCATGCTCCCCCCACTAAAGCTAGCTGGTCATGCGGATGCCTTGTGACACCTCTCCAGTACCACTCAAGGTCATGCTGCCTGGTGTTCCCCATGCCCACAGGAACACCTGTCCTTGGACTCCTGGCACCTTCCCTGTGTCTCTAACAAGAGTCCCATGGAGTTCAGCCACAGCTCTCTCTATTGTCCACCAAGCCATTACAATTAGGACACGCTGTGTGCCAGGATTGTCCTCTCGCCCCTGGATGAGTGTTTCCCCGGCAGCTCCTCGATCCTCAGACATGTGGGTCCCCAGTGGATTCATCCCCCTTGTTCTCTGAACACGCCCCGAGCACGCCTGAATGCTGACTGAACCAGCTTATGTGTGAAACTCACACCACACAGTCCATCAATCCGTGCAACAGATAAATGTCAGATAGTATTCAGGGCTCTGGGCAAGGCAGGGATGAAAGCAAAGTCTCTTCCCTCAGGGAACTTCCCTTCTAGGGGCAGGCGAAGGCCGACGACAAGCAGGAATAGCAGGGGATGGGCCCTACGGAAAAAAACAGAGCAGGGTGGCCAGCGTGTTCTGGAGGAGGGGTGCTGTCGTCGTAGGTGGGGGTCAGGAAAGAGCCTCACCGAGAAGGTAACATTGACAATGAGTCTATAAGGAGAGGCTAGAGTTGGCCAGGTGGCTATCCAGGGAAAGAACATTTTAAGGTAGGAGACCACAAGCGCCAAGCACCTGCGGTGGGAATGAGGCCGGTGTGCTCGGGGAACAGCAAGGAAGCCAGTGTGGTCGGAGCGGAGTGAGCAAGGACAGGGCAGTAGGACCGGAGGTCAGGGAGACGCAGGGCGGGGGACAAGGCTGCGTGGCCTTGAAGGCAACTGGCCCTCCTCTGAGCGAGTTGGGAGTCACTGGAGGGTTTGAGCAGAAAGACTGCCTGACTTGCATTTTAACTTTGTCTCTGTGGCTTCTCTGTTGAGAAAGAATGTGTGCGGACAAAGGGGGCAGCAGGGACAGCAGTGAGGACACTAACGCGATCAGCCCGCCGGGAGAGAAGAGGTTGGACGCAGAGCCGAGAAGGCAGTAAGAAGCGGTCAGATTTTTAAAATATTTGGAAGTCTAGCCAATAGAATTTGCTGATGGGGTGGATGTGGGATGTGAGAGAGAGAAAACCCAGGAATGAATCCAAACTCTCTGCCTTGAGCAATTGGGAAAGTGGGATGGCCATCGACGGAGACGGTGACGTCTTGGAGGAATGGGTTTGGTCAGAGTTCTGTCCGGACGCACGGACTCGACTTTTGACACCCAAATGGGGCTATCAGGTGGGTGTTTGATGTTGAGCCTGGAATCCAGGGCGAAGGCCAAGCTAGAGACACACATGGGAGAGCAGTCACCCATCTTCTTGACCGGGAGTCTCGGCTGACCATTCCTTCTAGGTCCTCTGGGAGTCGGAGTCCGACTCCCTCTTGGAAAAGTTAATTCAAATCTTTAAAATCTCTGCTCATCACCTGGAAAATAGAAGTGGCTATAACGCATCAGATTCATGAAGGTTCAAGTCACATGTTGGGTTTGTGCCGTGCGGTGTTGTGCTAGACGCTGTGAGCATCAGCCGCGGATGGGATTTAACATTGCTGCAGGCCCACCACCACCCCTTTGAGCTCTGCTTATGCTCTGAGCGTCTCCCTCCCGGCCACAGAGAAGGGAGCATCTTAACCTTCACCTATGGACTCCCCCTATTAAAGGACGACCAGGTCTTATTAGACTCCCCAGTCTCGAGTTTGAGCTAGGCATGAGAAGACGGGCGCCATCTGTGGTGGCCCTGGCGCCATCTGTGGTGGCCCTGGAGCCGAAAGGCCAATCAGGGCCACTTTCCACGTGAGCAAGACAAGGGCAGAGTCACGCTGCTGAGGGGCTTAATGGTGGTTGGCTGGTCCCCGTGCTCATCCTGGGGAGACGTCAATCTTGTCCTCAGGCTCTGTGAGTCCCCACTGGACATCCAGTCAACAAAGGCACAATTGTTGAGCCCAAGAGCCCCAATGGGAACCTTATGGGGTGACGAGTTTGAGCCACATCTTTCTTCAATGGATTTTGTAATGTTCCATCCTCAACAATTGTGGACAATAGGGCTGAAGTCTCTTCTGGCACTCAATTGAGTGTGTTTGGAAACACTCTGGTAAGAAGAAAAGACCCACTAAATCACAGGCATTCCCACCCGTGTCCACCTTGGGGCCATAACCAGCACCAGCTAGGGATTGGCCCTTAGGGCTTTGGACTCACCACTCATTTGGCAAAAGAAGAAAAGGAGGGTGGGCCTCCCAGATACAGAGTGGGCAAAACTGCCAGGGCTTGGCAGATGCGTGGCTAGGTTCTACGATGGGGCAGCATGAATTTGGGGTAGTTGGGCAAGAATGTAGGGTGACACCCAGGCCTTCGCTGATTGGGAGGTGAGCACAGAGGAAGGCCACGTAGGTCCACACACCTCATGTCCTGCACTCACTTGGCTTCCTCTGGCTTCTTTCCATCATTGTTTTAGCATCATGTGGACACATCATAGGTCAAGAAGGTGCCTCTTTTGGAAAAGGTTCTCAGAAGGCCCTCTCACCAGACTCTACCTGCCATGTGACCAGGCAAGAGGTGTGGGGACCAGTTACCCCTGCCGCACCACTCCAAGGTGGCTGTCACAGTGGATTATACCTGCAGCCCCCACACCAGCCTTGTCTGCCTGCCTAGAGAGACCAGAGGCCGGCCTGGAAACAAGATGGCCCTGCAAAGGGCAGTGACGTGCAAGACACGATGCCACCTGCTGGTGGACGTCGGCATGGCAGGCAGCCACCAAGCTCCTTCCCCCGGAACCTGGTAGCAGGTGTGTTAGGGCCCTGCCTTTGCTTCTTGATGGTGGGGCATAAAGTCTTGTTTTCTTTTTTCTTTTTCTGTACATTTCCTTCACTCCAAAAATGTTGCCTCATGTGCTTTTCTGGCCATCTCCATCGCCCTGTCCCAGGCAAACACTGATAGAATAGTTTTGCTGATTCTAGAACTTCACACATACAGAATTGGATTTATGCCCTTTTTTGGATCTGGTACGATGTTTCTGGTTATGGTTTCCAATTCACCCCATTTTGGGGGGCATGCTAGTAGATTGTTTTTTAATCGGGGAATGGTAGAGGCGACGTATATGTTTACCAGATCACTTTTTTGGTAGGTATCCCAGGGGTTGATTCCAGGTGGAGGTTACCATGAATAAAGATGCTACAGACATTTCCATAAAAGTCTTTTTGTGGATATATGCTTTCTTTTCTCCAGGAATAGCTAGGTCACAGGGTAGATGTGTGGTCCATTTTGTTTCATGTTAAGTGCATAGTTAAATGTATAGTTAAGTATATGGTTAACTGTGTGAAAATTGCTTGTTTCCCACCAATGATGGATTAAGCCTCCGGTTGCCCTATATCTTGGTCATTGCTGCGTATGGTCTGTTCTCTTACTATTAGCCATTCTAGTGGCTGTGTAGTGCAGTATCTTGTGGGCTTTTGAAAAACTGAGTTATAATTCATGTACTATAATAGTCACTCTTAAAACTATATAGTGGTTTTTATCATAGTCACAAAGTTGGGTGATGATCACTACCATGTAATTTCAGAAAATTTTCATCACTCCAGAGAGAAACCCTGAATCTTTCAGTCCTTGGAAAAAACTAATGTACTCTCTGTTTCTATGGATTTGCCTCTTCTGAACATTTCATACAGATGGAATCATGGTATGTGGCCTTTCATATCTGGCTTCTTTCACTTTGCATAATTTTTCCCCAGGTTCATCTGTGTTGTAGCATTTATCAGAACTCCATTCACACAAGTCCACTGTGGCTTTACACACACACATTTCGGTTATCCATTCATCCGTTAATGGGTGTTTGGGTCATTTGCACCTTTTGGCTGTTGTGAATTATGTTGCTCTGAATCATACTGTCACATAGTTTTGTGTGGACAGACGTTTTTAACTCGCATGGGCGGATAACCAGGAATTCTGTGGCGGGTCACGTGGTAACTCTGCTCCAGAGGTTCCTGCCACCTCAGCTTCTCTGACTCTGAGTTCCTCCTCAGTTCAGTGAGATCAGCGTGCTCTTCTCGGACTCCCCCATCCTGCTGAGTCCGGTGATGCCTTCAGGAGGAAGTGCTGGGTGATTGTACACCTCCTTCCCCTCCTCTTGGAGATCACAGTCCGGCACCATCTCTGGTCCAATGTCTGAAAACAGTTGTTCTATTTATTTTGTCCAGTTTTCTGTTGTCTGTAGCAGGAGAGGTAGCCCCACACTAGTTACTCCATCAAGGCTTGATGCAGAAGACCAACACACTTAAAACAAAACATATGCCATAACTTCGTTATCTAAAGTTCTAGGGAGATCCGAATCTGAATGGTGGTCTCTACTGAGGTTTACTCATGGCGGCTTGTTTGCTGGCAAGTTTTGTATATTTGTGTGAGTTTGTCTTTGGTTGAATTTAATCTGGGGGAATCCTGAGGGTCTAAATTAGGATTGCTTTTGTCCAGAGATTGTTTACGTTAGCCTCTAGTACATTCCGTGGAGACAAAACTAATCTGAGAAAACTGAGATTTAATTTTTCTGCTGGGGATTTCTCTCCCCTCTTTGAAAATCATGGAAACTCCGAGACTATATAAAAGTGAGCATCTGGGTGTAGATTCTCAAAGACCACTATCATCAGCATCATCACTGTCCATCGACATCATCATCACCACCATCACCATCATCACCACTAACATAACCATCACCACCACCACCATCATCACCACCACCATCACCATCATTACCACCACATCCTCACCGTCATCATCTTCACCATTATCATCACCATCATCATCATCATCACGATCACCATCATCATCACCACCAACATAACCATCATCATCATAATCACTGTCATCATCATCATCACCAACATAACCATTACCATCACCACCACATCATCACCATCACCATCATCATCATCACCATCACCACCATTACTATCCCACAGCCATGGTGAAGACACTGCTTTCCAGAAGTCTCTGCCCATCCCTCCCTTTCAATAATTGTGTATTCACCTTCCAGGGTCCCAGATTAATGTAGAAATCTCAATTTTTGATTACCCCCCTTTATGAGGACCTCTTATTTTTCTCCTAATTATTAATCCCCCAAATTCTGGATTCCTATTATCAACCTTGGCCACCAGGGCAGCCCCAGCCTCTGTTTCTTATTAATGTTCACGGTTTTGGTTTCAGTTCACTGTTGTTTCATGTGTATAAATAATATAACTTCCATGGTTTCATTTACTCCCTTGTGAGCTCGGCAATGCATATAAATTGGTTACTGTAATTAATCTGGGATCTGATGGAGCGGTAGTGGACAAACTTTGTAGGGTATTCATTCTGCCATATAGACCTTGGAAGCAGAAATCCTCCAACTCCGTGACTTCACCTGTGGAAAATGGGGACAATGATCCTGGTTTGTGAGGATTCTTGCAGAGTGTGTGGGAGGAATGCACTTAGCATAGAGCTTCACATGGGTAGAGGGTGCACGCAGCACCTTAATGATACAGGAGGTGAGGCAAAAGCACTCACTAGAACACAATACACTATTTGCTCTTTCAGCAAGCAAATATTGCTCATGTAGGTCATCGTTGTACATTGTATGGGTTTGGACAAATGTATGATGACCTACATCCAACATTAGAGCACGATACCAAGTGGTTTCACTGCCCTAAAAGTCCTCTGTGTTGCCCCTTGTTCATTCCTGCCTCCCCCCGACTCCCTGGCAACCACTGATCATTTTACCAACTCCAGCGGCAGTTTCGTCTTTTCTAGAAGGATGTAGAGTTAGGATTACTCATTATGTAGCCTTCTCTGATTGGTTTCTTTTACCTAGTAATACACGTTTAAGGTTCCCTTGTGTCTTTTTGAGGCTGATAGCTCATTTCTGTTTATTGCTGATAATAGTATTCCCTTGTCTGGATTACATTGACTGGACATGTTGGCTACATGCGAATTTTGCAAGTATGAAGGAAGCTGCTGTAAACACTGGTGGAAGGTTTTTGGGTGGACACGAGTTTTCACTTATTTGGGTAAGTTCGAATAACTTTGGAATCCTATTATTTTTAACTTTTCTATGCTGTTTTGTTTTAACGTGTCTTTGTTTCTTTAAAGATTTATTTATTTATTTATTTTAAAGAGAAAGAGAGAGCATGATCAGGGGGAGGGGCAGAGGGGATCTGCGAGAGGGAATTCTCAAGCAGATTCCCCAATCATTGAAGAGCCTGACATGGGGCTTGATCTCAGGACCCTGAGATCATGACCTGAGTCGAAACCGAGAGTCAGATGTTCAACTGACTGAGCCACCCAGGGGCCCCTTAATGTGTCTTTTGAAAGTGGCATGTAAGTGGAATTTTTAAAGCTGGTCTAAGGGATCAGTAAGGAGGCAAATACAGCAAAATATTAACTGAAGAATCTAGGTAGGAGTACATGCATCTGTATGGCACAATTCTTTCTGTTTGAAGATTTTCATAGTAAAATGTTGAGATAAAATGAAAGAAAACAAACCCACCCCCTCTGGAGAGAGAGAGAGAGAGAGAGAGAGAGAGAGAGAGAGAGTGTGTGTGTGTGTGTGTGTGTGTGTGTGTGTGTGAGTGTGTGTGTACACACCTGGGAACCACAGGGATGTGTTGTGCTTCTGATCACCAGCAGAGGGCGGGCACGTGCCCAGTTTCCAAGCCAGCCCTTCCTCTTGGAACATTCCTTATAATGATGCAAAATTCAGAATTAGAGCATCTCTCTCCACTCTGGGCCCGGGGGTTCCAGGCATATAAATGCATTATTGACGGCGGCAGTGGCCTCCGAACACTATCTCCCTTCGGCCTGTGGCCACCAGCCCATGTGGCCCCCACCCTGCCATCCTTTGCCAGGATCTACTTTACCTGCCTGTGTCCCACTTCATCTCCTGCCAGCTGCACGGTCTCCCTTCTGTCATCAGTGCCCTCCTCCTCAGTGTCCTCCTAGTGGCGTGGCTTGCTCTGCCTGGCCACCAATGTCCTTAATGGGGTTGTCCTGGGAGGTAATGGGACCAGATGCCCGCTGCCTTCTGCCTGTTATGGGTTGAATTGTGCCCCCCGGAATGACATGTTGGAGTCCTGACATCCAGTACCTCAGACGTGACCTTATTTGGAAATAAGGCCATGTCGATGTAATTAGTTAGGATAGGGTCACTGGAGAGGGCCCTAATCCAGTATGGCCGGTTTCCTTATAAAAGGGGAATTTGGACAAAGGTTCGTCCGAAGAGAGTCATGTAGAGACAAAGGCAGAGGTCCATGAACAAGCCAAGGAACCCTTAAAGTCGCCAGTGAACGCCAGGAAGCTGCAGAGCCTTGCGGGGGAACCAGCCCTGCCAGCACCTTGGTCTCTGGCGTCCAGACTGTGACGAAGTACATGTTGGCTGCTTAAGCCCCCCTGTCTGCGGTACTTTGGTATGGCAGCCCCAGGAAAGGAACACAGGCCAGCCTGCGCCCCCAGAGCGGGGGGTACCGTAACATCAATCACTTGGGAGTACTCGCTCCATTCGCATTCGAGTGGACAGCCGCGGAGGCGACAGGCCTCCATTTGGATGGATGGGGAGGTCTCCTCCCCCTACGGGGAGAGCACAGTCAGCGCGGGTCTGGTGGAACTGCCCTGCTGCCTAACGGGGACGTCCGAGGGGCGAGCTGAGCCCACAGACCTGTCATTCCTTTGCCTGCCGATCTCGGCTCCACGGACTTGTGAACAAGCCATCCCCACGAGCCGCTCATGCGATGCGGCATCCATTAGGCCCAATAAATGGACTTGAGTGTTCCCTGCTCCCTGGCGTAAGATGGCATCTCGTATTTCCGCGGTAGCACCTGCAGCAGCCCCGCCTCCCCCGAGGGGTGGCAGCATGATCAGGCTATCTCTGGGCTTGAACTTCGTCCCCATGGGGCCATTCGCTCAAATGCTTTGCCACTCTGGGAGCCCATGTGAGCCTGGATTGGCCGGGAGACAGTGACTCATGTCTTTGACGTCAGCCTCCTTCTGGCGGCCCCGCCAGCTGCTGGAGCCCTCAGAAGCACGCTCCCTAGACGCGGCTACTCGGTGGCCCACAGCGCCTCAGCAGCTCTCCTGGTTCAAGTCCACGGGATTCAAGTCCACGCCTCATCCCTTGCGCACCCCCCCCCCCCAGTCTGTCTGCAAGCTGTGCTCTGCAAATAACGTGGCTGTGTGCGTGCCCAGCTAGAGGATGCTGCCCCGGGGACCTAGCCAATGCTCAGGCTCGGTGCCCAACCACCGCTGAAGGGCTTGGAGACCGGGAGGGACAAGTCGCCTTTAGGTAAGGGCTCATGATGAGAAAGCATGAGCTCCCATCGGCGTACGTCGCTCTGTCTCGGCTAATGGTGAAGTGTCACCGGTCCTGTGCACATGCCCCTCTCCTTCCTACATGGAGAAGGAAGAAAAACTTGGTAGGATCCTCTCGTGCTGGGCCTGGGAGCTAGAGACCCCATTATGGCTAGACACAGTTCCCCTGCCCAGTATACAAGGCCTCCCTTCACCTCCCCTCTGGCAAGTTCCAAGTCACCCTTCAAGTCTGGGGCAGGCGGCTGGTTGTCCCCCCAACTCTTCTTCCACTCTTTACACCATTCTAGAAGCTCTGTCTGGTCACAGGGTTAGCCAGCTCAGTGTCTCAGCCTCCTGTGTGGCTGGACTAGGTTGGTTACATGACCGGTTTCTGGCCTACAAGGGTGAATGGAGGTGAAATTTCCCCTTTCTGCGGCTCATCCTCGAGGCCGAGGAGCACGCCTGGTCCCTCTGCTCCCCTCTTCTCCTCCCTGCCAGGCCAGTGACAGGGTGCTGGGGCCCAGAGCAGCGTCTCTGGACCATGAGATGGGAGATGGCAGAGCAGCTCGGCTTGGACGTCTCCGGGAGCAGGAGGTAAACGGCTTTGCTGAAGCCACTCTTGCTTTGGGCCCTGCTACCAGAGCCAGGAGAGCGAGATGTTTGAGAGCCGGACTCCTGGGGCTCAACCCCAGGCCGGTTGCTGCCCGTAGCGTGACCTTGGGCAAGTCACTTAACGTGTCTGTGTCTCAGGCTCCTCTCCGGGGGCAAATGAGTCATAAAAATACCCCCACCGCTGGCTGCCGTCAGGGTCAGATCGTTCTAAATGCCTTGCACATAGTGAGCGCTTGTGTTAACCTTTACAGCAGCTGGACCCGGGGGCTCAGGCAGACGCGAGCCCCTCAGACACCACTCTTTCTGGGATGCTCCTTTGCAGGGCCATGTGTGCTCCATCCGTGCACCCACAGCACCCATGGCCACTCCAGAAACTAATGCTCCTCGTGCGCGTACAAGGCAGAGGGCTTCCATGTGTGTTTATCCACGGGACAAATGTGAGAGGGGACTTCTGAAACATGGAGTGGATTTCCTCATTTAATAAACATGACTCTTCACAGCTACTACATTTTAGGCATAAACAGTGTCTCTCCCATTACCGACTTCTTGTATTAAATTGCGTGAAATAATCTTTAGTGGGTTGATTTGTACAGACTTCCTCCATATATTTTTTCCTGATAATAAAACAAGGAGAAAAAACAATCAGCAAATGCCTGGTTTCCTAAATATTCTACTTTTTGAATATATATATATATATATATATAATTTGTTCATCCCATCTGACCCCCCTCAGATCATCTCTAGTGCTCCTTTGGGGCCCCCAGTAGCTGTGACTGGCCAACAGTGGATCCACCGGGAAACATGCCTGATTGCCAAACGTACCAGTGGGTCTCTGCCAAGTTCAAGCCCAAAGCTTGATGAACAAGACAGATAAGTAAATAATGTGTTTTTTAACAAGTTCACCTATGGATCCGCATTTGGCATTTTCTGTAGGCGGAGCTCAGAACGCCTCTTGGGGACTATCAGTGTGACAGAGAGACTCCATCTTGCCCTTGGCAGCCTGGGAGCCCCCCCCCCCCCATGCACTGGGCAGCTACCACTGACCTCCCACCATGTCTGAGCCACATAGCCTTCTGGGAAAAGCCTTCTGACTCCCCCAGGCCCACCCAGTGCCCTCCGCTGGGGCTCCCAGTGCCCTCTGTGTTCTCCATCACCAGCCCCCACGTCTGAGCCGCTGGGGGTCACTAGTGTCTCCGTGAGCACCTCCCAGGGTGGGTCACCTGGTCATGTGGGGACCAGTGGTTTCTAAGCACTTAATTTCTGGCCTGTGGTTCTCCCCTTCCTGTTTGAATTCTATACCAGGACTCCGCGCTGCCCAAGCCGCTGTTGCTAGGGGCCTCCCGGGGTATCCATAGCCCCAGCCCTGGGCCTCTGGGTGGGAAAGAGTCGGGGCAGGTGGACCCGCACAGCCGGCCCGACCCTCCCCACAACTCAGCCGGATCGCCGCACCTGCTCCCCCGACCCCAGCCTCCCCTCCCCCGGCCCCTTCGCCCCGGCCCTCACTGCACGCGCTGCTCCTTGGCCAGGCTGAGGTTGCTGCAGTCCAGAGCCCTGCGCAGGTCGCGCCGTTGGCGCTGCTGCTGGCGCTCCGAGAGCAGAGCGGCGCGCGCCATCTGTACCCTCCGACGGTCCCAGTCCATGTCCCGCTGCCGCTCTTCCTCCTGAAGCCTCTGGAGGGGGGAGAAGTGACTCACTACCACCCGTCCCCAGACCCAGAAGAGATCCAGGGGATCACCTAGGAGACTCTTGGCCTCCCACTTTACAGCTGGGGAAACTGAGGCTGGGGGGGCAGGTGGGTGAGCAATATCGCGCAGGAAATCAGAGCAGACCGCCCCCACCTGCCATCACTGCAGGTGGCCCAGTGGCTTCCCACACTTGGAAGGTGTCAGGCGGCCCTCTGAGGCCTGCAGGGCCAGCAGAGATGGTCCTGACAGCAGCTGCCAGGACAGGGCTCTGAACGCGGGGCCTCCCAGCCACGACACTACTAGTGGGACGTGCTTTCGAGCACTGGGATCACCTGGTCACTTCTGGAACACGGCGAAGGGACCGCCCCACCCGACAATGGTCTCATGATCTTAGGGGTGAATTTCTGCATCTCAGCTCACTCCCCATGGCCTTCCAGATCCCCTACAAAAACCACTGAGCCTTAGGAGGGGAAACCGGAATAATGCAGAGCGAAGGGGTCACTCCCCGAACCCTGAGTAGTATTATCAGCCGTCCTGAGCGAAAAGAAGCAAAAGCGGGAGGGGGGGGGTCTGGGGACGAGCACGTGTCCTCCTGTCCACAGGTTTTAGGGCAGGGCTCCCAGCCACCCAGTGAACAGGGCTGGAATGTCCAGTGGCC